>NC_069499.1:818139820-818764820 GCF_027579735.1 Bombina bombina | reverse complement strand
TTTTTGTTCATTTAACTTAGTTTAATTATATATTCTGTGTTGTGTGATTATTTTATTTGGTTTATAATGCTGTTTAGCATTTAAAGTCTTCATTTCAAAGCTTTAAAAATAATGTATTAGATGTTACTTATGACAATTTTGAGAGGGGCCTGGAACCTATCTCCCTCACTTCCCTTTGACTTACATTATAAACTAGGTTTCAATTTACAACGGTTTCGATTTACAACCATTCCTTCTGGAACCTAACCCCGGCGTAAACTGAGGGCTACCTGTACATATATATATATATATATATATATATTTATAGTGAATGGAAACACTGCAGTTACAGGAGATGTGTTGCACAGGACTATCAAAAGGCTATTGTACTGGCACCTTAATAGGATTAGTGGTGCAGAACCATATAATAGAATTATTTGGACTAGAAAAAGGAAGATATAGTGGTACGTAATAATAACACTATTTAAAGACAGGGAACTCAGCACTCTTTTCAAGAATTAAATAAATGCAACATCTCAAATAATAGATTTATTTATACACAGTATCAAGCATGAACTAACTGCAATGACAGTGTTCAAAAACCTCACTGAAAATTAACACATAAGGCAAGTTAAAAACACACAAAATCTATCTAAAACAGGACCGATCATTGAATGACACAAAGCAAGTTACGGTAGCATCATAAGTAATATTTCTGTAGGAGGAGCAAAATATAGCTCAATAAATGGTATAAGTTGTGGAGATATAGATATACACATAATAACTACACCCACTCAAAAATTCAGAACCTCCAGGAGAACTGTGGAGGCAACAGTGGACCTGAGACAGGAAAAAGGAACCAAGGGCGTATTATGGCCTAGGCCAACAAGGCCGGTGCCTAGAGCAGCAGAGTTGGGAGGGGCAGCACATCTGCCCTATACTCTCTCTAAAAGCAAGCACACAGTACAGAGAGCAATAAAGTGCAGGCTTCTACAGAGAAGACAAGGCAGTGCTCCTTTAAACCGTTGCTTCATTTAGAGCCGCCGGCATTTTTGCAGCTTTCTTGGTGAGAAACTTGCCCGGGAATATAATTACAAGGTGAGGCTGGAGGAGAAGACCTTGTGCCGATATGCTGCCTCCCCTTGTCAGCTGTGGTGGGTCTGTGAGCACAGTGCTTATTGCAGGTCTTAATAACTAACAGACTGGATGTGTCTGTGCACTGCTTAGATCAGCTTGTGATGTTTACTCATAAACTCTCAGCGCTAATATATGTTAGCTACTAATAGTTAGCTTTCTCTGCATTTACCCATGGAGAAAATAGTAAACGGACACTTAAAAAGTTTAATTACTTGAATGATGGTAATTAAATTTAAATTTACTGTTGCATGTGAAGGGTAGTGATTGTTTCAAAGTGTATTCTTCTTTCCCTCCCTTCCTCTCTCCCTTCTGTCCCTTCCTTCCTACCTCCCTCACTCAACTCTCTCCCTCCCTCACTCAACTCCCTTCTTTCTTTCTTTCTTTCTTTCTTTCTTTCTTTCTTTCTTTCTTTCTTTCTTTCTTTCTTTCTTTCTTTCTTTCTTTCCCTCCCTCCATTGCTCCCTTCTTTCACTCCTTTCTTTCCCTCCCCCCTTTTCTCCTCTCCCTCCCCACCTTTCTCTTCTCTCCCTCCCTTCTTTCCTTTCTCTCCCTTTTCTCATCTCCCCTTCTTTTCTTTCCCTTCTCTCAGGGAGAACATGGTATGAGATGCATGCAATTCAACCCATCAGTATGCAAGTGATTTGCTAGCCCATTTTCTTTTGAATTGTTATGAAAAAAAAAAAAAAATTATACACACTAACCCAAAAAAATATTAAGGGAAAAAAGGCCTAACGCCTTAGGGCAGCACAAAACCTAAATACGCCACTGATAGAGACACAACTTTAAACAATAGTAACAAGCAGGAGGCGTGGCCACACTAATATTAAGTACAGAGCTCTGTATATATATTATATTTCATAAAGCGGTTTTCAACTGGAATGGTTAGAGCGGACATGTATAGATCTAAAAGTCCACAGTAATGTTATTCAAAAGTATGTAAATGTCCCATTATTGAGGACAGAGAAAACGAACAGAGCAGCTTGTTAATTATTCTTAAGTATCCAAATTGGGTAAGTGAGGAAAAGGTCATAAGACCCAGGAGATAGTAAGCAAGTATTCAATGGAGGTCAAGGTATATAGCAAGCAAAAGCAGGGTTAGTATTGACAAGCAACATGCAGGAGGGCAACTCTCATAGCAGTCACATACCCATCTGTAGGCTGCAAATATCAACTGTCTGCAAATACATCATACGGACACCCAAGGTTTCATCTGTTCTACTACAAGCGGAAAAGTCTCCTTCCTCTGCTGCTACACACACAGAGGGATACAATCGCCATCCAGCAAACTCACTTGATTCCCAGCATCTGCCACAGCGTAACGCACCAAAAAAAGCAGCATGTCAGTAACATGGATCAGTCAGTCAATGCCGACGTGCATTTCATCCCCTCATCATCAAGGAGACTGGCTTCCTCAGGGCTTGTTTAAATAAATATATATATATATATATATATATATATATGTGTGTATATATATATATATATGTGTGTGTATATATACAATGTGTGTTTATATATATATATATATATATATATAAACTGTATATATATATATGTGTGTGTGTGTGTGTGTGTATTTATATATGTGTTTGTGTGTCTGTACATGTGTATATATATATATATATATATATATATATATATATATATATATATATATATATATGTGTGTGTTTGTGTGTGTGTGTGTGTGTATAATGTATTTAATGACCAGAATAACCAGGGCACATGTAAAAGCAAACATTTGTACAAAATAATACTAAATACTAGATAATAGACACAACACATAAAGTGCTGTTAAAGAATCTTGGAATATAAAAGGCACATGGGATACTTTTTATTATGTTCTTGAAATATCACATGCCTCTTTCATACATTCTTCTTTTTTTAAAAACACATTACATACTGTATGCTTGCTAACCATTTGTTCCTAATTTTATTTGTACTCTTGGTAAAGAGGAAATTAAAGTGTGCATAAATACTGACATTACAGCTGTAAGCATACAAGAATGGGCAAGTGTTCCAAGTTGTCAGTTCTCACAAGTGGATCTCATAAATTGTTTAACACATTATTAAGAAAGACTATGTTTGTATTACAGAATATTCATTTACATACTGAGAATATCAGTAGTGAAGACACAAATATCATCATGAAACAACCATATGGATGTATAAAATTGATTAATACATGTAGTTAATTAGGAAACAATAGCTTTAAATGTCATCTCATACAATTAGTACATATGTTCAGATATGTTTTGCTACAAAAAAAAGTATTAATGTCATGAGCAATTGTTGCTGTTCTCAGAAATTATTGTAGTTCTAGTCACCAAAACATATAATGTAAATTAGGCATGTTCTTTATAGTAAGCAATGTTATAAATTCTACTTTAATAGATTAAAGCAACATTATAGTTATTCACATAACTTGTAGAATATGAGGGTTGTAAAGTATTCATGCAAAGAAGAATTTGTTCCAAATGGACCTATTTATAATAAACATCAATCTTTTATAAATAACCAACATTGTGAATCTCATTTGAATATCGTTACCCCAAATACCCTGCTAAGTGGAAATGCTATGTGCTGAGGATTTCTGTGAAAGAACAAATCTCCTAACTAAAATAAATAGAACATAGACAAAGCATTTGTCTCATGCTACAGGCACAGTTGCAGTTGGTACATTGATAAATGTAATGCCCCAGTTTACATGACATTAGCACAACTGATAACCAGTTACAAACAATTGTTTCTTAAAACTTCCTAAAAATAATAAAAGTAATACATATGTCAATATTGTTCAATCATAACTTTTTAAATCAACTATCTCTCTTATTTTTTAATGTTCAACATAAAATTAACTATTATAGTACAGCAAAAGAACACCTGAACCTTAATAGTTTTAATAAATAATGGAATACTTTATAAAACCTTTGCAATTTTCATATAGTTTTTTTTTAAACAAGGCACATTTATGCATTTTTTTATTATTTTATATGTGTTTATATGTATTTTCATGCCAAGTGATTTGCATTTATGAGTCATATGAAATATTTTTAGCACCAATAGATTAATTGTTGACTTGAAGAAACACCTGAGGTCTAGGAAAGAACTGTATATCTGCTATGAGGGATTTCAACTGTGGTTACTTAATATACAACAGTTTTTTTTCTTTTTTTTTGTACTTTATTCATATGAATTCATATAATCTCTTCAAAATTATGATTGTGTTTATGAATTTTACACCAAATTTGTAAGTCTATATTTCCAAGTTACTTTTTTTTTTTAACAGTCTCACAATTTCATAGGGCACATTTAGTTTGCGGAACTAAAATGTGAAACTATAGAATATTCAATATTTCATATACGGTATATAATGTAGCATTATCTATATGTCTATATTTATAACAACATAAATTGTATCAGTATACAGAAAAAAATTAAAATAAACATCATAATATTTTTTTTTATTCCAACTTGCAAATTTTTCACATTTGTTTCTTATAGAAATCAGGACCGCTGTAGACTCGTGAAAATAAAAATACTTCAAACCAAAAAATAAAATATTTGAAAACTCAATCTAAAACAAAAACTACAAACTATATTACTTCATTTAAAGGGACAGTACACTGTAAAATTGTTTTTCCATTAATGTATTTTAAAAGACTTGTTATACCAACTGCAGAGTATAAAATATTTGAGACATTACATTTTCATGCTTATTTGTGTATATGAAGTAGCTAATTTTGTGCTTTGAAACCACAGCCTATTACAATGGGTTGAAGTTAAAGGTGATATCAGATCTCATTATGTTATAACTTTGTGTAAACAGACTTGCTTCCTTATCTTTTATTTGGCTAGAACACCAAAGTTCAATACATAGATAGAACAATGGAAAATTATCATTATATTACTGAACTATCCTGCATCCCACTGAGAGTATAATCTCTTCTGCTGGCTGTGTATATTTTGGCTATTCAATAGCCTATACTCCAGTATTAATATGTTCAGTGTAGGTGGCGATACCACAGGCTAAATCAGCTATTTCAAATGCTGAAATAGGAGTAAAGGAACTACTTGTAACCAATTTAATACACTCTAGCAGGTTAAAAGGATCATTGGGAATAATTTAAAGGGGAGAAAAATTTGGGTGACCTGTCCCTTTAAATAGGAGCAATTGAAATGATGATATTTGGGATGGGAGTACATACTGACCAATCTAGCAATCCAATCTTACATATGAACTAAATAAAGCTGAAAACAGATAAAGAGAAACAATAAAATCAAATCAAGATAACCTTGTCAGATTTGAAATAGTGAGATGAGGGGCCTCTGGGCCAAGGCATAGGTGGAAAAAACCTGACCACACATTTAGAATGCCCTAGAACACCCACAGTTATTCTCCTCAGTAACCTTTTGCTCTATGTATTTTACAATTATACACATTTTACATAAATCATTTTGCAAGCATGTTTCTGAATACATGTTTTTGTAATTGCTTATTTTGCACATAATCAGTTCTGGATTGATGTGCAATATTTAAAGGGACAGTTTACTCAAAAATGTTCTCCCCTTTAATTTGTACCCAATGATCCACCTTACCTGCTGAAGTGTATTAAATTGTTTACAAATATTTCCATTGCCCTTATATTGGCATTTTAATTAGTTTATTTAGCCTGTGGTATCCCTTCCCCGCCCATCCTGAAAGTTTTTGGCCTCGAGGCCAAGCTGTGTTAACACAGCCAGGAGAAGAAATTACACTCCCAGTGGGTTATAGAAAAGATATGGTAATACAATGTTAATTGTCCATTGTTCTCTACAAGTACTGGTGATTGGTTTATGGACAGATATAAGATGAAGAAGCAGGTATATGTAAACAATGTAATAAAGTAATGAGTTCTGATTATACCTACAAGCTCAACCCATTTTATTAGGTTGTGGCTTCAAAACACAAAATCAGCTAATTCATATACACAAATAAGTCTTAAAAAAGCAAATCTCATACATTTTATATTCAGCAGCTGGTAAAAAAAAGTAATTGGAAACACATTAAGGGAAAAACTATGTTATAGTATACTGTCCCTTTAATCATCATCTTGCCTTTACAAACAGTTTTCTGTGCAACCCCATGAACATCTTTAAATCTAAGCCACTGATTATGGAATAGTGTCTAAAGAACCATTGGATACTCACATAATATAATAGAAAAAATTGACTTTATTAAAGAAACAGTCTATTCAGAATAACAACTATTAGATTCGGCCTTAATAAATCAAAAGTTAAAATGAATAGCTTCAAAGTTTTTAAAAAAATTATACATTGGAGCTATTTCAGTAGTTTCAATGTATATTTTTTTTAAAAAAATATTGGAGCTATACATTTTAACTTTTGATTCTATTAAAGTCAAATCTAAGTTGTTCTGGATTGCCTGTTTCTTCAATAAAAATGTGTTTTTCTACTATATCCTGTGAGTATTTTCCATTTAGTGCATTGGAGATCCTGTATGTACTTCATTATTGTGAATTATTTTACTTAGTGATTAGCCCATGTGAACAGTCCTTTACCAAAGCCATTTCAAAAAGGTCGGCACCACTGAGTACATTTGTTTCTGGATACAGGCTTGAGGAGGAATTGGAGTTTGCAGGGACTTCAGACAAGGGAAGTTTTGAGTATTTACCATTGCTATTTATATTTGTTTTGTTTGTTTGTTTTCTAGATATACATGTCATTTTGCAAATGTGTTCTGCTACTTAGATTTGTTGAGTAGTTTCTTCATTAACCCCTTAATGACCACAATATGCCCTGTATGTCACTGGTCGTTAAGGGTTTTTTAAGGACATAATAGCACAAGTCTAGCAAGAACACGCTATTAATGCCCTCCCTCCAGCAGGCTTTGTGAAATAGAGCAGTCTCAACGCTGGTGGCAAGACCACGGTATAAAACAATCAAGTCCCAAAAAAAGGCCAGCGATATACAGGGTACGTCGCTGGTCCTTAAGGGGTTAAACAATAGCAGGAGATCATAAATGTATAGACATGTCTGACAAATCTGTTTTCTGATAGTTAAACCTGTGATACTTGCGTAAAAAACGATTTCAGTGAACAGTTGGCTTTAGACAGGACAAATCTATAGACAAAGTTCATGCAAGAGAGAGAGGAAGTCAGAGCACAATGGAGGTCTAGACAATCAGAAGATAACTGTGTAAAATTAAAACCAGCAGACAAGCTGACAGTGGATGTGGATAACAGGAAAACTGGTACAGAAGGCTTATCTGAATTCATTATGCAAGAGTAAAAAGGTAAAGGCAAATAAATAACAACTTTCAGGTTATGACTAGAAAGTCATGGTTTTCACAAAATGGCCAACAGAACACTATGTCAATGGCAATCAATATTCTATGCAGGAAGGCTATATGGACATTTTTTGTAATCTGGCTAGGAGAACAGAATGCAGGGATACAAGTGGATGCTTAAAAAAAAAAAACACTAGCAGATATTTGTTTGGTGTTTAAAGAATTATTTATTTTATGTGTTTACCCTTTTGGAGTAGTATGTGTCTGTCTGAAAGCTTGGCATCTGAGCAAAGGGAGAGTACCCTAATAAGTACTTTGTTTTGTAGGGCACCATGAATTCAGAAATGCTGTTCTCCCTTATTGTTATTTATTTTATTAAAATATAGGGATTTATAACAATCCTTTAGAAAAGTGTATTTAATTTTTTTTTTACATATTTTTCTTTAAAATATCTGGGGAGTTTTGTAGATAAATCATTTGATAATCTTTTTCTTAAGGATTATAACTCAATGTTATAATTCCATCAGACTTTCAATCCCTTTCTTACTTCTACTCTACTGCATCATACCTGTACAACATTATTAATTCTATCTTCTTGTTTCAAACTCTCATACAGAATATTAAACTCCAATTGAAATCTTTCAGAAAAAAAAACCTAAAAAAATATTTTTTTACATATTATAAAGTTATTCTTAATGGTGATTACTTAATCATTAAACCCTTTGTATTCCCTTTGTATGATTATTTTTGCCTTTCTGTTTTAAACCAAATGACCCATCTATCTGCCACCAAACTTGCTCCCCCCTCTGCTAAATGTGTAAATAAACAATGCATTTAATTTGTTGGCAATAAACACATTTTTCTTCATATCTCTCTTCTGACTAAAGATATGATAAAAGAATTTGAATGCCTTTAATAGACTTTTAAACACCAAACACATAATTTGCTGTGGTTTTACAAAGTGACATTGTCAAAAGAAAACCATCCCAATTGTATGCTTGTTTGTGTTTCATTATATAATTTTCTTCTCTATTCCATCATATAAAAAGTAGAGAACATGTACTGTATCTGGGGACAAAGTGTCTGACTTCTAATCTCTTTTTACAACAGTATGTATTGTATTGGTTCATTATGTTGTTTATTACTTTTCTAAAGGAAAGTTATTTAAAGATTGAAGATAATATAGATTTAGTCTTCCATTGATGGTGGAAGCCTTGCTATCTACAAAACAAAGTGAACGGACAACTAGTTGCTATTTCCCTGTGCGCCTCCAAGCTGATTAACTTTCTTTCAGATTTGTATCTCTTGCAGGTAATTGTACTTTCACTCTGCATATCATTATAGAAAAGGTACACTTCAATTCTTTTTTCTTCATGGTAAAATTATCAAGTTAGTTCCTATCTAATTATTTTTGTACTTCCACTATAACTTCAGAACCTTGTCACATTCCATTTAGCATACACAAAATAGCTCTGAATTAGACATATTGCAGACTGGAACTTTTGTGTTATTAATTTGCAGAAAGTAAAATCTTTAGATGGATGTTATCCAAGCTGAAAATGAATTTCTTTGAAAAGTAATCTGATCATGCTATTTGTTCTTCTGACTATATTCTGTTTTATTCATTATTTGGTTAATTGATTAACATATGCTACAACCTGGTTATATATCTTAAATCTTGACCATTAAACAATATATTTAAGATGAAATGTGTACCATTACAATGGTTATGTAATGTTTTTGTAAAAATACAAAGCTATATTTAATATAGTACTATCATACATTATATTTTTTATATATAAATCAATCCTGAACCAAGCACTCTCATTAACTTGAAACAGTTACAAATTGTCAGGGTGCATGTATTATATCCATATAATTTTTCCACAAAAAACAGCACTCTCCGGTCTTAGCCTATAAACTCTTTGTTTATTTGAGATGTTTCAGGGTTTCCCCCTTTATCAAATCACAAAAAATTAACACAATAACATACCACTTAAACCCAGCTATATAAACACCTTATGTCCATTGATTTGCCTTACCGGAACAACACCGTCATCCTCCTCGTGCAACTGCGCATGCGCAAACTGAACTACGGAGACCCCAGCAGGCCAACAACCTATTAAAAGCAAACAAAATGAAAAAATATATCATTCCGTTAATTAACAACAAGATTAAACATGTCACAATAATGTTTTGTACATATTGGTATAATCATACTCGCACATCCTGTTCAAGCTACCATACATTACAATATGCTGATCAGCAAAACAGTGAAAATGAAATCAGACCAACCCTGCTACATATCTATATTGCATCGGTCTATGACAAAGATCTTATCTAATCACATTATTGACTGTTCCATCTAATATGCCATATATTTAGGACTAAGCTAGACAGGGAAGCTATATGTAAAGGACAGTCAACATTTCCTAGAGTTTGATTTAATACCTTTTGGATTTGTATTACCCATCTTAGTACACTCAATACTTTCTTTAGGGCATGCCAATTAATGTACATCCCACATAGACTAATGTTGGTAAAACAAACCAGTTAACATATGGCTAACCCTGATACATATCTGCCTAATAAGTACTATATAATGCTGAAATAAATCATATTCGTATTCCTGCAGATATGATTTGTACATTCCCTCTACGTACCAACAAGAAGTATATAATTATTGGCCTATCTACCTCAGATTACAAGAAAAAGTTGAACTACTGTAAAGCAAGACTATCATTCTATGATAATATGTTAAACCACATTTCTATAAAAAACAATGCATGTCACAGTAGGTGTTTAACCCCTTGGGGTACAGGGTATCCAAGGTATGTATCCATCTTGATTCACATTGCAATAGCTTTTTTGCCCTATCTCCACCCCTTGGGGGTTTAGGAATGTGGTCTATTATGATATATTTTTAATCGGACACATTGTGTCTCTCTTTAGCAAAGTGTCTTGCAACGGGTTCTATAGAGCCCCCCTTCTCAATGTTATATCTGAATGATGATTTGTCATTCTTGTTCGCAAATCATCATTAGTTTTTCCAACGTAAAATTTTCCACATATACAATGTAGCAAATAAACAATTAATTTGGTTGTGCATGTTACTCTGTACTTGATCCAGTATTTCTTGTTAGACCACAGATGGATAAAGTAAGGGCTTTGTTTTAACCCATTACATGTTGTGCATCCTGCACACTTGAAACAACACCTTTTTGTTAAGGTTAACCATGTTGCTGGAAGATATGCAGATGGTAAATCCGGTCTCAATAGTTTATCCCTTAAGGAACTTCCTCTTCTGTAGCTAATGCGCGGTGCCTCAAACTCCTTCAATAGTAAACTTGGATCTTTACTGACTATGTGCCAATTGCTTTCCAATATTCAAGTGTAATCTTTCTTGTCAGGATTGTATTGGGTTACAAATGTCATCCGTTTGGTTAATTTATCTGCTTGTCTGTTATCTGTCCTTTTTAAGGTCTCCTCTTGTGTCATATTTAATGCATCTTGGTATGCAATACTGATTTCCTGATCTTTATATTTTCGGTCAATAAACTTTTGTTGCATTTGTGCAAGTTGTAACTCTTTGTTTTTGAGCTATTATTTCTAACAACTCTTCTGAACTTTAAAATTGGTAGTGACTTTTTGCTCCCCAGAGGGTGACAACTTGTTTGAAATAGCATGGAATTGCGGTCGGTTTCTTTGAAATAAAGAGTAGTACTCCAAGCTTTTTTCTTTTTTTGAAATCCTAAGATCCAAAAAGTAAATGGACTCCAAACTGCATGTTTTTATTTTATTTTAAAGCTAGATTAGCCTTATTCTGCTTATCCAGACATTGTTCCTGATCCACCTGTGTACCCCTACAGACTACAATAAGGTCATCAATATACTGTTTGATCATTATTATCCTATGATCCTCAAATATATCTGGTCTATTCCTTTCCAAATTTCCCAGAAAGATGTTGGCGTATGATGGGACCATGTTTAACCCCATCGCCATTCGTGATGTTTGTAAGAAGTACCCAGTTTCAAATTTGAAATAATTATACCTTAAGCAGAAATTTAACAGTTGTCTTATAACCTCCTCAGGAGGACCCACATATGGAAATCTGCGGACTTCTTGAATTACTGCTTCCACCCCTTTATCATGGGGAATAGCAGTATAAAGACTTGCAACATCAAGAGTCATTAGAATGTCTTGTTCCTCAATGTCTTCCAGTTTCTGCAATTCCGTTGAGTCCTTCAGATATGTGGGTATATTCTTTATCATCGGTTGTAGTACTGTATCCAAGTATGTCGTCAAAGGTTGTAAAATAGAGCCCCTTGAGGACACAATGGCTTTGTAGGGTGCTTGTGAACTTTTGGTAAAGTATACAATACAGGGGTTATTGGAAACTCCACAAGTAAATATTGCATCAAATTCTTTGTTATGAACCCATTTTTATTTTTTTTATAGAAATGTGGTTTAACATATTATGATAAAATGATAGTCTTGCTTTAAAGTAGTTCAACTTTTTCTTGTAATCTGAGGTAGATAGGCCAATAATTATATACTTCTTGTTGGTACGTAGAGGGATAGGAATGTACAATTCATATCTGCAGGAATACGAATACGATTTATTTCAGCATTATATAGTACTTATTAGGCAGATATGTATTAGGGTTAGCTGTGTGTTTATTGGTTTGATCTACCCACATTAGTCTATGTGGGATGTACATTAATTGGCATGTCCTAAAGAAAAGTATTGAGTGTACTAAGATGGGTAATACAAATCCAAAATGTACAAAACATTATTTTGACATGTTTGATCTTGTTGTTAATTAACGGAATGATATATTTTTTCATTTTGTTCGCCTTAATAGGTTGTTGGCCTGCTGGGGCCTCCGTAGTTCAGTTCGCACATGCGCAGTTGCGCCAGGAGGACAACAGTGTTTTTCCGGTAAGGCAAATCAACGGACATGAGGTGTGTATATAGCTAGGCTTAAGGGGTATGTTGTCTTTATTTTTTGTGGTTTGATAAAGGGGAAAACCCCGAAACGTCCTGAATAAACAAAGAGTTTATAGGATAAGACCGGAGGGTGCTGTTTTTTGTGGTAATATTATATATATATATATATATATATATATATATACGCACAAGGCATACCTTCAATCAAACACACTGAGATACAACCAAGAGTGACACAGGCCATTTGTTATTTACCTAGACATATACAAAACACGGAAATATACTGTACTCTTAACCGAACTGGGTAAACATCCCATGACCCTGCAAAACTCACAGCCCTCGGTGCTTACTAGCACTCACAAAGAGATTTATAACTTTCCCGAACTTAGGCAGTTAACCCCAGACAAGTTTATAGGAAAAACTACAAAAAAATTATCAATATAACACATAGAAAGTCTGGCACTCACATAGCTAGATTAAAAGCATGATAGAAGCGCTATCAACATACAGGAAACCCATTTCAAGAAATTCACTGCTTCATGCGAATAGCAACCATCCGAAGCAAACATTTAGAGCTATAGCAAAGGGACAATTCATGAGGAGGAAGAGGAATTGTTCAGATGAGCTTAGGTATTCATGTGAAGCAGCGGCATTAGAAAAACAACTTAAAACTAGAGGTTTTTCACATAGGATAATTAAGGGGGCTAAAACCCAGGTAACAAAAATGGAAAGAAAAAGCTTATTACAAGATAAGAAAAGGGAGTAAGTTACCTAATAAGATACAAACAAAAACACACTTTACAATTTACTACACAATACTCTTTGGAATATAAAGACATTTGCAACATAATACGCAGGAATCTCCCGACATCTTACAGCAGATGACAATTTGAGACAGCTTACAAGTAAAGGGTGTCATTTCTCTTATCCCAGAGGGAGAACAATAGGAAATATAGTCTCACCAACTCTACAACAAAAGAATCCCCCTAAATCTTTCTGGCTTGAAGCAAAAGGCACATATAAATGCAGCTATAGCGCTTGCAAAGCCTGTAAACATGTCAGACCAGGCAATAGTTCAAAGGTGACAGGTGAATGTATAGAAATCAAGACCTGCGTTAATTGCAGAACAAAAAATGTAATCTATCTCATAACTTGTGAAGAGTGCTATCTAGAGTATGTTGGTAAAACAACAAGAGAGGCCAGGGTGAGGATCAGAGAACATTTGAAAAATATCACATCACTATATGAAGATATGCACCGTACTTGAAAAAAATAGAGAAACCAAGCTTACACCACTAGAGAGACATTTTATACCATAATAGGAATACAGTCTCCTTGTCTTGGAATATCATTGAAAAAGTAAAGGTGAACCCTAGAGGAGGTAATATAGAAGACCTTTTGAGCAAAAGGGAGATGTATTGGATATTCCGTTTAATATCTAGAATCCCTCAAGGGTTAAATAGCAAATTTGAACTGATCAATTATTGGACATAGGTCTAACATGTATGCATTAAGTGTTTAAACCAAATTAAATCAATTTGTACATCTACTTTTAAGTGAGGTGTCAGCACGAGAATGGGATCAGAAATATAGTATAAAGGGTCTGACAGACATAAACTTATTTCATATTTAAATTTAATTACAACATTTAATGTTTTCTGAAATCCCCTTCTTGTTCGATTTTAGGAGGCAGAAGAAAAAAGAAATAAGTATATTTTTTACTGCTATTACTTTGTGATAAACAGAATATAAATGCATAATATGCTTCACAGTGTATTGAGATTTGCATCGACAGATTTTGCTGTAGATATAAGGAAATATGCTAATAGTAGCGTGTGTTGCGAGTGTGTATACACTGAAAAGTATTAGTGAGCAGCTAAAATGTTGCAGCAATAAGACAATGTTTTAGTATCTACAGTATAACAATACACGGTAAAGCCTTAGGATTCTGCTGGTTAACTTATAACATGTATAGAATCACAGCATCAGTAAATTAATTAACTAAATATACTGACTTTGTGTTATGATATATGTTAAGGTAATCAAAGTAATGAGCTGAGTAATTAATCAGGTGCACACAGGATATTTAAGACTAGAGGGAGGAGAGAAGTTTCATGTCTATGAATACGGCTCGTGGAGCTGAAACTCAGTTAGGGGCATATGTATCAAGCTCCGAATGGAGCTTGATTCCCCGTGTTTCTGGCGAGCCTGCAGGCTCGCCAGAAACAACAGTTATGAAGCAGCGGTCACAAAGACCGCTGCTCCATAACCTGTCCACCTGCTCTGAGCAGGCGGACAGACATTGTCGCAAATCAACCTGATCTAGTACGATTGGGTTGATTGACATCCCCCTGCTGGCGGCCGATTGGCCGCGAGTCAGCAGGGGGCGGCGTTGCACCAGCAGCTCTTGTGAGCTGCTGGTGCAATGCTGAATACGGCGAGCGTATTGCTCGCCGTATTCAGAGAAGTCTGGCGGACCTGATCCGCACTGTCGGATCAGGTTCGCCAGACTTTGATAACTAGAGGCCTTAGTCTAAGTGCTATCCTGTTTTATTAAATAAAAATATTAAATAAAAAATAAGTTTTATGGAAATCGCTATGTCTGAGACATTCTTTCTGCTGTATTAATGGATTCTACTGGTACCTGGAGTCACCCGTAAGCTGTTTGCCCTATTTTTGCCATTCCCATACTGCTAATATCAAGAGGAGTCATCTGGAGACTATTTGGATATATCAGACTCCATATTGGATGCGTCAAGGCTGACATCATCACTTGGGGCTGAAGGCTGGGAGTACGGTGTTAGCGGCTGTCGCAACGAATACCACTCTGAGGGAAGCAACCGGTTCGCAGGGTGAGTCCCCCTCTACATGTGAGGTTGCACTGCACTTGTACTTTTAAGTTCCCCATTCTACCTTCTACCTCTTATATACTGTATATATACAGTCATTGCGAAAAATATTGGCACCCCTGCATTTCTGTCAGATAATGCCCCACTTCGTTACAATTACAAATGTTTAGGCATTGTCATGTTTATTTCTTTTGTTTGTATTGGTATGACACAAAAAAAGTGGAGAAAGAAAAAGCTGAATCTGACACATTCCATGCAAAACTCCAAAAATGGATTGGGCAAAATTATTGGCACCCTCAATTTAATATTTGGTAGCACACCCCTTGGAAAAAATAACTTAAATCAATTGCTTCCTGTAACCATGAATGAGTTTCTTACACCTCTCTACTAGAATGTTGGACCACTCTTCTTTTGTCAGCTGCTCCAGGTCTCTTAGATTGGAAGGGTTATTTTTCCCAACTGCTGTTTTGAGATCTCTCCACAGGTGCTCTATGGGATTGAGATCTGGACTTATTGCTGGCTAGTTAACTTTCTGACACTAGATGCTACATTTTACCACAGAATTATTTGGTGTTCTTCAGATTTCATAATGCCATGCACAAAGTCAAGACATTCAGTGACTGAAGCAGCAAAGCAACCCCAAAACATTAGTGAACCTCCACCATGTTTGACTGTAGAGACTGTATTCTATTCTTTAAAAAGCCTCATTTCTTTTTCTTAAAACAGTTGAATGATGGGCTTTACATAAAAGCTGTAATTTTGTTTTGTCTGTCCACAGCACATTCTCCCAAAATGATCTTGGCTTTCTCAGGTAAGTTTTGACAAACTCCAATTTGGCTTTTTTATGTTTCTGTGTCAGCAGTGGGGTCTTCCTGGGTCTCCTACCATAGCATCCTTTTCATTCAGAAGTTGATGTATAGTGTGAGTTTGACACATTTGTACCCTGTGTCTGAAGGTCAGCTTGAATTTGCCTGGAAGTTGATCGAGTTTCTTTATCCACCATTTGAACAATCCTTCGTTGCAATCTTGAATCAATTTTTTTATTTTGTCCATGTCCAGGGAGATTAGCTACAGTGTCATGGGCTGTAAACTTGACAATGTTGCACACAGTGCACACAGCAACATTAAGATCTCTGGAGATCGACTTGTAACCTTGAGATTGTCCATGCTTCTTCACAAATTTTGTTCTCTTTAATATGAGTGATAGAGGGTATAACAAGAAGGATTTATTTAAAACTATGAAGGCAGTCAATGAGATGGATAGACAGGTTTTGCTAAAGGATAAGCCGAAGAAAGCAAATGGAGACATAGATAGGCTAACGTTTTCAACAAAATATAGTAGACAGTATCAGGATATATGCAGAATTGTACAAAGATTTATTCCATTGTTAAAAAACAATCCTAAATTAAGAACAACCATAGAAAAAGGTGTTAGATGTGTTTCTAGAAGATCAGAAACTATAGAGAATAGTCTGAAACGGAATTTTGCTGACAAAGCTAAAACAGAAAATAAAATGTGGTTAGGAAAATGTAATGGTAGCTTTAAGTGTGGAGGAATACCTTGTAAATCTTGCAGCTACATGAAGAGAAGTGATACCTTTACCTCAACTGTCACTGGCAACACATATAAGATAAACCACCATATAGATTGTAACTCAAGATTTGTTATATATTTGATCACATGCAAACTGTGTAATAGTCAATATACAGGAAGAACTACAAGAATGCTCAAGGATAGAGTGAGGGAGCACTTGCTTTCCTTGGAAAATGATATTCCAAAAACACCTGTATCAAAGCACTTTGCACTACACAGAAGAAACGATAATTATGATAAACAAGAATTGGAATATATCAATACACTTTTCTCCGTTCAAGGTATTGATTTAATACCAAAATATAATGTTGGGGGAAATAGAGTTCAAGCCCTAAATAGGAGTGAAGTCTATTGGATATATACATTGAAAACCGGAAGTCCTTTGGGTATAAATATGATTTCAGATGTAAAATTATATATAGGCAACTAATATGAAATTCTAAGTAATGCCTAAAATAATTGATAGTATCATAACATTGTGGGTCCAGTCATAAAATAATGTTATATTGAAGATTAGAACAGATCAATTTTTAATTTTTCTTTAATTTTTCTGTATTATACTATTCGAATATTCATTATACTGACATCATTATAAATTAAGACAAAGCTGAGTGTATTAATTGTAATTAATTTTCATACCAATAAATTTAATCATAGATTAGCCATGAACTGTAAAAATATAATGGTATATATATAGAGAGTCATACATTTATTTATTTGTTTATAGTGTATGAGGCTAAAAGTTCCTATTTATGTGAAATTAGGCTAAACTTTAGTGTGCCCAAGTTGCAACATTGTATTGAATATTTTATATAGTTTTATTTTGTAACAATGTGTTTGTTTAACCCCCTTGTATGAAAGGCTACAGAAAAAGTACTATACCTTTAAATTTGAACATGAGGGTTTAGCCTTTTTAAGGGAGGTTCACAGCAGCTGTCAATATCCCTGACGAAGTGCCGTTTAGCGGCAGGAAACGCGTCGGATGTGGCTGTGAGGTGTGTGTGGAGTGGTGTTCACCTGTTTGTTTATTCGAATAAATCTACTGCAATGATTTAATGCTCTGTCTCTCACAAGACTTTTATTTCTACATATGGTGAAAATTGATTTCTATATTGCCAGCACCTATTAATTGATACAGGTCCGTTTAATTACAAATTAGAGGAGCATCACAAACTTGTAATGCAATTATTTATTACAATTTTGAGAAGGTGCCAATAATTTTGTATAGGCCATTTTTGGAGTTTTGCATGTAGTGTGTCAGATTTGGCTTTCTTTCTCCATTTTTTGTGTCCAATACAAACAAAAGAAATAAACATTAGAATGCCTAAACATTTGTAATTGCATCAATTTTTTGGGTGAAGTGACGCATTATCTGACAGAAATGCAGGGGTTGCCAATATTTTTGGTCATGAAATAGAAGCTGACCTAAACCAAATAAAAATAGAACATTTCCCATAATCTACAAGGGAGAGGCACTGAATTTGTGACAAGAAAGAAACTTACCTCATTTAAACACAGGAAAAGTTTACCATACTCCACAGAGAGTGGAGAAGCTGACCAGACCCTAAAGATACTGGAGGAAAGAAATATCATACTCCAACAGAACACCCAGAAGTGAACAACTTTACAACAGATAGGGATTATATCCCCTCCACGCTTCAAACATACCTCACAGGTTTGAGGTCTTAAAAGGTGAGCAATACTCTTCTCTTTTTGCCACACCACACATCAGTGCTTTCATACTGCACCATAATTTGTTCTTCTATTTGTCTCTTTCCTCTCTTCTGAGCGCTGACATCTAGACCCTACATCTCACATATATATATATATATATATATATATATATAAGCAATGAAAGTAAGGTAAAGGGATTGCAGAGGAATATGTATATGTTAAGCCACCATGTGGATATCTATTCCATTCAACCCCTATAAAAGCTTCATAAACAGTTCGCTGTAAAAAGCCAGAATGTCCAGTCACAAAATGTGCAAAAACCCCTCAAGCAATTTGTACAGAGATAACGTTTATCAAAGCAAAATCATGAGTTTCATCTAAGGCAACTGCGG
Source organism: Bombina bombina (assembly GCF_027579735.1). NCBI lineage: Eukaryota > Metazoa > Chordata > Amphibia > Anura > Bombinatoridae > Bombina > Bombina bombina. The sequence continues at coordinate 818,745,957 of NC_069499.1, read as the reverse complement.
ATGTATCACCCTAATGCATGCGATGCAGCAGTGTAACCGGATATCTATGGTAATCCCCGAACAGCTTATAGCTGTGTAACTCACCGCTCTTGCTTGTAGTCACGAACTTTCAACTTATGTTGGGAAATCCTGTTGTGTGCTTCGTTGTCCACGGCGTCTAGAGCAGCCCTGATGCCACAATCCAGCCGGTTCCGGTCATGTGATGAGCATCGGGCGTCACAGCCAATGGGATCCGTTTGCCTACCAGGAGGCTTGCCGAAATCAACGTAGGAGGGGATGCACAGTGTAGAGAGGTGAAGGGGGAGTGGAATAGAGGCACGCTCCTGAAGCAGCCCAGAGTGCTGGAAATGTATAGCCAAAAACAAAAAATTATATCCAGGCTGCAAAATTAAAACAAAGTCTTTATTGAATTCCACTTGGGATAAAAAATGATGAGACAGGGGGATCCAGCATAACAGTGTAACCAAAAAACCTCCGCTAACATGTTTCGGTGAAAACCGTAATCATAGCTAATTGGAAACTGGTGTGCTGGCTTTTTAAAAGACAGAAACAACACTTATTGGACAATGATAAAACCAATAGAATGGTTACACTTGTAAGTTTAGACAATGAATGAAATGAAAAACAAACACTCCCTGTCATCTCAGTTAACTTACTTACATGCCACACCAAAAAAGGTAATCAATTAGGTGTATATATATATATATATATATATATATATATATATATATATATATATATACATACATACATACATACATACATACATACATACATACACACACACACACACCAAATCCCAAAAAGGTAAGCACAGCACTCACAGTATAGAATACATCTTGCCATGGTGTCCAGCCTAAATATATAAACATCCAATAATCCTCCAGATCCCACCATATGCAGTGCAGTAGAGGGAAGCAGCCCTCACTGGTCTATAGAATATAACTCTTTATTGTGACATTTTGGGGATGAGCCCCTTCTTCAGACAAAATAACAGTGTACAAATATTCATATTTATACATAAATGTAAATTAAACAACTCACCCTCTCCTGTGAAGCCAACACAAGTATACCGGAACACAATTAAGCTTCATAGGAGGTGGTGAGTTGTTTAATTTACATTTATGTATAAATATAAATATTTGTACACTGTTATTTTGTTTGAAGAAGGGGCTTTTCACCTGGAAATGTCACATTAAAGAGTTATATTTTATAGACCAGTGAATGCCGCTTCGCTCTTATGCACTGCATTTGGTGGGGACTGGAGGATTATTGGATGGATATATATATATATATATATATATACTCAACATTCCATTTTGAAATGTCACTAAAATACATTTCAAAAAATATTTATTTAGAGGTAGAATTTGGTCAAATTAATATAGATAAATATTATTTTTCAATTAAAGAGTATCAAGAAGAACTTGACAAAATGTCTATATAAAATATTAAAAAATAAAAATATCAAAATTACAGGGAGTGCAGAATTATTAGGCAAATTAGTATTTTGACCACATCATCCTCTTTATGCATGTTGTCTTACTCCAAGCTGTATAGGCTCGAAAGCCTACTACCAATTAAGCATATTAGGTGATGTGCATTTCTGTAATGAGAAGGGGTGTGGTCTAATGACATCAACACCCTATATCAGGTGTGCATAATTATTAGGCAACTTCCTTTCCTTTGGCAAAATGGGTCAAAAGAAAGACTTGACAGACTCAGAAAAGTCAAAAATAGTGAGATATCTTGCAGAGGGATGCAGCACTCTTAAAATTGCAAAGCTTCTGAAGCGTGATCATCGAACAATCAAGCGTTTCATTCAAAATAGTCAACAGGGTCGCAAGAAGCGTGTGGACAAACCAAGGCGCAAAATAACTGCCCATGAACTGAGAAAAGTCAAGCGTGCAGCTGCCAAGATGCCACTTGCCACCAGTTTGGCCATATTTCAGAGCTGCAACATCACTGGAGTGCCCAAAAGCACAAGGTGTGCAATACTCAGAGACATGGCCAAGGTAAGAAAGGCTGAAAGACGACCACCACTGAACAAGACGCACAAGCTGAAACGTCAAGACTGGGCCAAGAAATATCTCTGGACTGATGAAATGAGAGTGAGTCTTGATGGGCCAGATGGATGGGCCCATGGCTGGATTGGTAAAGTAAAGGGCAGAGAGCTCCAGTCCGACTCAGACGCCAGCAAGGTGGAGGTGGAGTACTGGTTTGGGCTGGTATCATCAAAGATGAGCTTGTGGGGCCTTTTCGGGTTGAGGATGGAGTCAAGCTCAACTCCCAGTCCTACTGCCAGTTTCTGGAAGACACTTTCTTCAAGCAGTGGTACAGGAAGAAGTCTGCATCCTTCAAGAAAAACATGATTTTCATGCAGGACAATGCTCCATCACACGCGTCCAAGTACTCCACAGCGTGGCTGGCAAGAAAGGGTATAAAATAAGAAAATCTAATGACATGGCCTCCTTGTTCACCTGATCTGAACCCCATTGAGAACCTGTGGTCCATCATCAAATGTGAGATTTACAAGGAGGGAAAACAGTACACCTCTCTGAACAGTGTCTGGGAGGCTGTGGTTGCTGCTGCATGCAATGTTGATGGTGAACAGATCAAAACACTGACAGAATCCATGGATGGCAGGCTTTTGAGTGTCCTTGCAAAGAAAGGTGGCTATATTGGTCACTGATTTGTTTTTGTTTTGTTTTTGAATGTCAGAAATGTATATTTGTGAATGTTGAGATGTTATATTGGTTTCACTGGTAAAAATAAATATTTGAAATGGGTATATATTTGTTTTTTGTTAAGTTGCCTAATAATTATGCACAGTAATAGTCACCTGCACACACAGATATACCCCTAAAATAGCTATAACTTAAAACAAACTAAAAACTACTTCCAAAACTATTCAGCTTTGATATTAATGAGTTTTTTGGGTTCATTGAGAACATGGTTGTTGTTCAATAATAAAATTAATCCTCAAAAATACAACTTGCCTAATAATTCTGCACTCCCTGTATATACTTGTCTCATGAAAATATTTTGCAATGTTTTCTGTCTTAACTTGATAATAAAAAAAAAAAAAAAAGAATATTATTTCAGGATGCCCTTTTACCTTATTAAACCCTAAGCCTCCCTCATCTCCGCAACTAAATCAACCTATTAACCTCTAAACCGCTGGCCCCCCACATTGCAAAACACAAAATTAAACTATTAACCCCTAAACCTAACACCCCTCCTAACTTTAAATTAAAATTACAATATAATTATATTTAAATAAATAAAAACTTACCTGTGAAATAAAAATAAACCTTGTAATAAACTTACTATTCTAGTAAAATAAAAAATAATACCAATCATAATATCGAAATTACAAATTTAAAAAACCTAACACTACGAAAAAAAAAAAAAAAAATCTAAAATTACAAAAAAATTATAAACACTAAGACCTAGATTTGGAGTTTGGCGGTAGCCGTGAAAACCAGCGTTAGAGGCTCCTAACGCTGGTTTTAGGCTACCGCCGGTATTTGGAGTCACTCAAAATAGGGTCTAACGCTCACTTTTCAGCCGCGACTTTTCCATACCGCAGATCCCCTTACGTCAATTGCGTATCCTATCTTTTCAATGGGATCTTTCTAACTCCGGTATTTAGAGTCGTTTCTGAAGTGAGCGTTAGACATCTAACGACAAAACTCCAGCCGCAGGAAAAAAGTCAGTAGTTAAGAGCTTTCTGGGCTAACGCCGGTTTATAAAGCTCTTAACTAATGTGCTCTAAAGTACACTAACACCCATAAACTACCTATGTACCCCTAAACCGAGGTCCCCCCACATCGCCGACACTCGATTAAATTGTTTTAACCCCTAATCTGCCAACCGCCACCTACGTTATCCTTATGTACCCCTAATCTGCTGCCCCTAACACCGCCGACCCCTATATTATATTTATTAACCCCTAACCTGCCCCCCACAACGTCGCAGCCAGCTACCTACAATAATTAACCCCTAATCTGCCGACCGCAAAGCGCCGCCACCTACGTTATCCTTATGTACCCCTAATCTGCTGCCCCTAACACCGCCGACCCCTATATTATATTTATTAACCCCTAACCTGCCCCCCACAACGTTGCAGCCAGCTACCTACACTTATTAACCCCTAATCTGCCGTCCGCACGCCGCCGCCAGCTACATTATCCCTATGTACCCCTAATCTGCTGCCCCTAACACCGCCGACCCCTATATTATATTTATTAACCCCTAATCTGCCCCCCACAACGTCGCCTCCACCTGCCTACACTTATTAACCCCTAATCTGCCGAGCGGACCTGAGCGCTACTATAATAAAGTTATTAACCCCTAATCCGCCTCACTAACCCTATCATAAATAGTATTAACCCCTAATCTGCGCTCCCTAACATCGCCGACACCTAACTTCAATTATTAACCCCTAATCTGCCGACCGGAGCTCACCGCTATTCTAATAAATGTATTAACCCCTAAAGCTAAGTCTAACCCTAACACTAACACCCCCCTAACTTAAATATAATTTAAATCTAACGAAATTAATTAACTCTTATTAAATAAATTATTCCTATTTAAAGCTAAATACTTACCTGTAAAATAAATCCTAATATAGCTACAATATAAATTATAATTATATTATAGCTATTTTAGGATTTATATTTATTTTACAGGTAACTTTGTATTTATTTTAACCAGGTACAATAGCTATTAAATAGTTAAGAACTATTTAATAGCTAAAATAGTTAAAATAATTACAAATTTACCTGTAAAAGAAATCCTAACCTAAGTTACAAATAAACCTAACATTACACTATCAATAAATTAATTAAATAAACTACCTACAATTACCTACAATTAACCTAACACTACACTATCAATAAATTAATTAAATACAATTGCTACAAATAAATACAATTAAATAAACTAGCTAAAGTACAAAAAATAAAAAAGAACTAAGTTACAAAAAATAAAAAAATATTTACAAACATAATAAAAATATTACAACAATTTTAAACTAATTACACCTACTCTAAGCCCCCTAATAAAATAACAAAGCCCCCCAAAATAAAAAAATGCCCTACCCTATTCTAAATTACTACATTTCAAAGCTCTTGCGGGGCATGCCCCAAGAAATACAGCTCTTTTGCCTGTAAAAAAAAACATACAATACCCAAGCCCCCCAACATTACAACCCACCACCCACATACCCCTAATCTAACCCAAACCCCCCTTAAATAAACCTAACACTAAGCCCCTGAAGATCATCCTACCTTGTCTTCACCATACCAGGTTCACCGATCGGTCCAGAAGAGCTCCTCCGATGTCCTGATCCAAGCCCAAGCGGGGGGCTGAAGAGGTCCATGATCCTGCTGAAGTCTTCATCCAAGCGGGGCAGAAGAGTTCTTCCATCCGATTGAAGTCTTCATCCAAGCGGCATCCATCCGGAGCGAAGCGGCAGCATCCTGAAGACCTCCACCGCGGAACATCCATCCTGGCCGACGACTGAACGACGAATGACGGTTCCTTTAAATGACATCATCCAAGATGGCGTCCCTCGAATTCCGATTGGCTGATAGGATTCTATCAGCCAATCGGAATTAAGGTAGGATTATTCTGATTGGCTGATGGAATCAGCCAATCAGAATCAAGTTCAATCCAATTGGCTGATCCAATCAGCCAATCAGATTGAGCTCGCATTCTATTGGCTGATCGGAACAGTCAATAGAATGCGAGCTCAATCTGATTGGCTGATTGGATCAGCCAATCGGATTGAACTTGATTCTGATTGGCTGATTCCATCAGCCAATCAGAATATTCCTACCTTAATTCCGATTGGCTGATAGAATCCTATCAGCCAATCGGAATTCGAGGGACGCCATCTTGGATGACGTCATTTAAAGGAACCGTCATTCATCGTTCAGTCGTCGGCCAGGATGGATGTTCCGCGGTGGAGGTCTTCAGGATGCTGCCGCTTCGCTCCGGATGGATGCCGCTTGGATGAAGACTTCAATCGGATGGAAGAACTCTTCTGCCCCGCTTGGATGAAGACTTCAGCCGGATCATGGACCTCTTCAGCCCCCCGCTTGGGCTTGGATCAGGACATCGGAGGAGCTCTTCTGGACCGATCAGTGAACCTGGTATGGTGAAGACAAGGTAGGATGATCTTCAGGGGCTTAGTGTTAGGTTTATTTAAGGGGGGTTTGGGTTAGATTAGGGGTATGTGGGTGGTGGGTTGTAATGTTGGGGGGCTTGGGGATTGTATGTTTTTTTTTACAGGCAAAAGAGCTGTATTTCTTGGGGCATGCCCCGCAAAGGGCCCTGTTCAGGGCTGGTAAGGTAAAAGAGCTTTGAACTGTAGTAATTTAGAATAGGGTAGGGCATTTTTTTATTTTGGGGGGCTTTGTTATTTTATTAGGGGGCTTAGAGTAGGTGTAATTAGTTTAAAATTGTTATAATATTTTTCTAATGTTTGTAAATATTTTTTTATTTTTTGTAACTTAGTTCTTTTTTATTTTTTGTACTTTAGCTAGTTTATTTCATTGTATTTATTTGTAGCAATTGTATTTAATTAATTTATTGATAGTGTAGTGTTAGGTTAATTGTAGGTAATTGTAGGTAGTTTATTTAATTAATTTATTGATAGTGTAGTGTTAGGTTTATTTGTAACTTAGGTTAGGATTTCTTTTACAGGTAAATTTGTAATTATTTTAACTATTTTAGCTATTAAATAGTTCTTAACTATTTAATAGCTATTGTACCTGGTTAAAATAAATACAAAGTTACCTGTAAAATAAATATAAATCCTAAAATAGCTATAATATAATTATAATTTATATTGTAGCTATATTAGGATTTATTTTACAGGTAAGTATTTAGTTTTAAATAGGAATAATTTATTTAATAAGAGTTAATTAATTTCGTTAGATTTAAATTATATTTAAGTTAGGGGGGTGTTAGTGTTAGGGTTAGACTTAGCTTTAGGGGTTAATACATTTATTAGAATAGCGGTGAGCTCCGGTCGGCAGATTAGGGGTTAATAATTGAAGTTAGGTGTCGGCGATGTTAGGGAGGGCAGATTAGGGGTTAATACTATTTATGATAGGGTTAGTGAGGCGGATTAGGGGTTAATAACTTTATTATAGTAGCGCTCAGGTCCGCTTGGCAGATTAGGGGTTAATAAGTGTAGGCAGGTGGAGGCGACGTTGTGGGGGGCAGATTAGGGGTTAATAAATATAATATAGGGGTCGGCGATGTTAGGGCAGCAGATTAGGGGTACATAGGGATAATGTAAGTAGCGGCGGTTTACGGAGCGGCAGATTAGGGGTTAATAATATGCAGGGGTCAGCGATAGCGGGGGCGGCAGAATAGGGGTTAATAAGTGTAAGGTTAGGGGTGTTTAGACTCGGGGTACATGTTAGAGTGTTAAGTGCAGACGTCGGAAAGGTTACCGCATAGCAAACAATGGGGCTGCGTTAGGAGCTGAACGCGGCTTTTTTGCAGGTGTTAGGTTTTTTTTCAGCTCAAACAGCCCCATTGTTTCCTATGGGAGAATCGTGCACGAGCACGTTTTTGAGGCTGGCCGCGTCCGTAAGCAACTCTGGTATCGAAAGTGGAAGCTGCGTTAAAAATGCTCTACGCTCCTTTTTTGGAGCCTAACGCAGCCTTTATGTGGACTCTCGATACCAGAGTTATTTTTATGGTGCGTCCAGTAAAACGCGGGCGTTAGTTTTTCGGGTCGTTACCGACAAGACTCCAAATCTAGCCGTAAGCTTACAAAAAATAATAAACAAAATTATCAAACATAAAAACAATTACACCTAATCTAATAGCCCTATAAAAATAAAAAAGCCCCCCAAAATAAAAACACCCCCTAGCCTACAATAAAATACCAATAGCCCTTAAAAGGGCATTTTGAAGGGCATTGCCCTACGTTACACAGCTCTTTTACCTTTAAAAAAAAAACACCACTCAACCAACCCCCCCAAAATAAAAAAAAACTAACTCTAAAAAAACCTAAGCTACCCATTGCCCCTAAAGGGGGCAATGGGCAATGCTCTTAAAGGGGCATTCAGCTCTTTGTCATTGTTTTTAAAAGGGCATTTAGCTCTTTTTCAAAGACCCAAACCCTAATCTGAAAAAAAAACCTCTAAAAATAAAAAAAAATACCTAACACTAACCCCAGAATATCTATTCACGGTTGCTGAGGTCCTGACATCAAGGCGGCGAGAAGACTTCATCCAGGCGGCGACATTTTCATCCATCGGGGGGGGCGTCTTTTATCTTCATCCCGGAGGAGGAGAGCGGCGAAGACATCCAGCGCGGAGTGTCTTCTTCAGATGGTCCCTTCCGTACACTGAAACTTCAATGCAAGGTAGCCATTTCAAAATGGTGTACCTTGCGTTCCTATTGACTGATTTGATTCTTCAAATTCAAATCAGCCAATAGGATGAGAGCTACTGAAATCCTATTGGCTGTTCAAATCAGCCGATAGGATTTCAGTAGCTCTCATACTATTGGCTGTTTTGAACAGCCAATAGGATTTTAGAAGCTCTCATCCTATTGGCTGATTTGAATTTAAAGACCGTATAAAGAGGACGCTCTGCTCTGGATGTTTTCGCCGCCCCGCTGGGATGAAGACAGAAGACGCCCCCGCAAAGAATGAAGATGTCGCCACCTGGATGAAGACTTCTCACCGCTCGGATGTCCGGACTTCAGCAACCGTGAGTAGATATTCTGGGGTTAGTGTTTTTTTTATTTTTGGGGTGTTTTTTTTCAGATTAGGGTTTGGGCTTTTAAAAAAAAAAGAGCTAAATGCCCTTTTAAGTCCTTTAGGGGCAATGGATAGCTTAGGTTTATTTTTACAGTTAGGTTTTTTTATTTTGGGGGTTGGTTGGGTGGTGGGTTTTACTGTTGGGGGGACTTTGTATTTATTTTTACAGGTAAAAGAGCTGTTTATCTTAGGGCAATGCCCTACAAAAGGCCCTTTTAAGGGCTATTGGCAGTTTATTGTAGGCTAGGGGGTGTTTTTATTTTGGGGGCTTTTTATTTTTATAGGGCTATTAGATTAGGTGTAGCACTGTTCAACATCAAGGACATCATCACACTTTTTGCATCACTCCACTGGAATTCATTCCATCAAATATAGGAATTAATAGATATACTCGTTTGCGCCAGAGAGAGACATACTGGATCTTCAAGTTCCAGTCTTTGTTTCCCTCTGGCCTAAACAAAGTATTAGATTTGGCGGCTTTTTAGATTGCACTATGTCCCCTGATGACTAGCCCTCCTGTTTTTTGTTATCTTGACATATTCCATTTCTGAAGAGAATAGGTCATGCAAATACCCATACAAATACACACGTAGGACTTATTCTTAATCTTCTTTTCTATATTGATGGTCCTTTTATATTAATGTTCCTTTTTCAGGGCCCCCGAAGTCACAAATGACACAATATATAGCATTCATAAATCTTCACAGCCCCCCTGTGTTTTTTGTTATTTCGACATATTCTAGTTCTGAAGGAAATAGGTTATGCAAACACCCAGACAAATGCACACATAGGATTTTTTCCCTATCTTTTTTCTTATATTGATGGTCCTTTTTTACATTTATTTTTATATTAATATTACTTTTTTAGGGCCCCCGATTTCATAGAAGACACAATATATAGCATTATCACAGCCATACTTACACCGGTGTAGTATATCCACATTTTTGCCATATATAATTAATTTTTTATATATATTTTTTTTCACATTTTTCTATCATTAGGATAGTTATCGCTTTAGGCTATTATCGTAATTCCTTATTATAGTTAGTACTAGGATAGTTTCCACTGTAGGTCAGCACTAGATCCACCACATCCCCACTTCAGGTCTTTGCACTATATAGGAATTAATCTCCATTTCTTTTTGTTAGGTTTTTAGTACAGTGACAGGTTCCCCATTTAAGACTATTTATATATCCATGCACTTCATCATGTTTACAATTATTTATTCACACCACACTATAGTAAATACACTATTCACATTTAAAGCTCCCATTTGCAGCCTATCTAAATTGTTATCATCAAGTTAGATATGTTTAACCATTTGATGCTGCTTAGCGGTCACAAAGACATACATTTTCCAATTGGATGTCCATCAGGATCACTTTGTTTGATTTTTTTCTCATTTGTAGTTATATTGCAAGTGGGTATTTTCACATATGTTTTTCACTCCCTACACGTTGATGATAATTCACATTTATACCCTTTAAATCGGGATGCAACTATTCGGACATTTGATTTAACATAGGATGTTGACATTAGTTGCTACACAAAACATCCCAATGAACCTATGAGGAACGGGCTTTTAATCAGCTTGCCAAATAAACTTTCATAGACAGCTCGTCATTGGTCGACTAGTACACACCCCCTGTCTAGTCATATGCTTTACTTGTCGGCATTCTGCCGTTAAAATAAAAGTTTTTTCATTACTAAAATGTAAACTCACAGCATAAATAGAAACAAATGAGCACACTAGATGAGCGCTCATATTTGACATTATTTTACATGCGATCATTGACATATGGAGACTTTTGACTAATCTCCCTAGGATCCACATCTTATAATATGACAGATCTTTCATATTTAATGCTGCTCAGCGGTCACAAAGACATAAATTCTCACATTAGATATCCATCAGGATCACTTTGTTTAGTTTCAAGTTTGTTCCTTCTCATTTATAGTTATATTACAAATGGGTATTTTCATATACATTTCCACTCCCCACATGTTTATAATAATTCACATTTGTGCCCTTTGCATCGGGGCGCAACCACATAGACACTTGATTCAGCATAGGGTGTTAACATTAGTTGCTATACAAAACATTCCAATGAACCTATGAGAACCGGGCTTGTAATCAGCTTGCTAAACAAACTTTCATAGACAGTTTGTCATTGCTCGACTAGTACACACCCCTTGTCCAGTCATATGTTTTACTTGTCGGTATTTTGCCGTAACCGAACACATAAGCTTTCGATTACTAAAATGCAAACTCACAGCATAAATAGAAACAAATGAGCACACTAGATGAGTGCTCATATTTTACATTGTTGTACATGTGACCATTGACATATGGAGACTTTTGACTAATCCCCCTACGATCCACATCTTATAATATGACAGATCTTCCATTTGTAGCTTAACTTACTAAAAACACTATAAGACTTAGACAAACTAGGAAGTTTTTATCTAGTGTGTTATTGAGCAAAATATAAGCAATGACAAAAACACACATAGACAACGGCTTTTCACGCAGCTGTTCATTGTAGATATTTCTGTGTATATCAGTAGAGAAGGGATCAACATATCACTGATTATAAACATCACAGGAATATATCAATTATCTATTACACTCCTTTTTTTTCTTTTTTACATGTCACACATGAATGCACAATTTTGTATACACAAAAGCTTAACACTTTAAAACTCCAATTTGCAAAGCACATTTTTTCTTGTTAACAACAAATTAGCCTCAGAGACATCTGACAGTCCACACAGGTGAGAATCAATTAGGGACACACCCCTTACAATGGATGCAATTGTTTGTTTGTAGGGTATAAAAGGCAGAGGTAGGAAAGAGTTTGATATGCCTGATTAAACGGTTTGCCAACCGAGAAACGTGTTGCAATTATTGGAGCCAACTGAGTGACCCTGTAATCCACTTTTTATAACAACCTTGGTGTTGTTTTTTAACTTTTTGTTTTTAATAAACATTTGCAACTTTTATCTTTGGAGTGGATCTGATTTCCTTCCTTCTGCCTACGATCCCTGCAAAGGGATATCATGTTCTTTGGGCACAGCTACTGAGAAGCATTAAGCCTGCCTTTGTTCCTACTGCACCAATACCAAAAAGATTGTTTGCTTGGGTGAGCTGCCACACCTGCCTGAATCTGCAGCCTGTCTCTACCAGCACATTGGTGTGCTTTTGGAGTATGTGAGTACCCACTTTATACCATCAAGCACACACCTATGTTTCATCTTTAATCGTCTGCACATATAGTGCTCTCTGTTTGTTTTATCACACCTGTTGCAGCACCACAGCATTGGAAGTATCCCTGAACGGGTGAGCTGTTACACCCACCTAAATCTACAGCCTGCCCCTACCAGCACATAAATGTGCTGCTGGAGTATGTGAGTACTCATTTGGCTATTCTGTTACATTTTATATGTCTTCATCCAGACAATACTACACATGAGGCGCCCCTCTGTTGTTTTCTATTTTTCCTAGTTCTTACCTGGATCATCCGGTGAAGAGGAGGCAGCCATTGCTAGCTATCAGCCTAATTCAAAAAGACATTTTCTTTTCTATTGATTCCAAAAGGGATTTATATAAAGATAACCATATATTGATATATTTTTTATCTAACAAGATAACATTAGCTTGTTTAAATTGTAGATTGTTTTTGTGGGTTATTAATGACCACCATTTAATTGTATACTATTTTGCACCCCCTCCACTGTGATTTTATCACATATTATATTAGATTAGGTGTAACTGTTTTTATTTTTGATAATTTTGTTTATTTTTTGTAATTTTAGAATATTTAAAAAAAAAATATTGTTAGTTTTTTTAAATTTGTAATTTAGATATTTTAATTGGTAGTTTATTATTTTATTAGAATAGCAAGGTTAGGTTAATTTATAGTTTAATATTAGGTTTATTTTTGTTTCACAGGTAAGTATTTATTTATTTAAATATAGTTATATTGTATTTTTAATTTAAGGTTATAGGGGTGTTAGGTTTAGAGGTTAATAGTTCAAATTTAGTGTTTTGCAATGTGTGAGGCAGACGGTTTAGGGGTCAATAGGTTTATTTAGTGGCGGAGACGTGGGAGGCTGAAGGTTTAGGGGTTAAAAGGTTTATTTAGCTGCAGAGATGTGGGAGTCAGGAGGTTTAGGGGTTAATAACTTTATTATAGTGGCGGTGATGTCGGGGAGCGGCAGAATAGGGGTTAATACATTTATTATAGTGGTCATCGATGTTGGGAGCGGCAGATTGGGTGTTAATAAATTTATTTAATAGTCGTGATGTGGGTGGGTGGCAAATTAGGGGTTATTAGCTTTATTTAATAGTCGCAATGTGGATGTGCGGCAGATTAGGGGTTAATAGGTTTAATATAGTGTTTGTGATGCGGGAGGGTGGCGGTTTAAGGGTTAATAGGTAGTTTATGGGTGTTAGTGTACTTTGTAACACTTTAGTTATGAGTTTTGTGAAACATTTTTGTGGCGCAAAACTCATAACTGCTGCTCTCAGATGGCTGTATGGATCGTGTTGGTATAGGCTGTAACGCAAGTTTTTTAGCCTCACTGCCCAACCTGTAATACCGGCGCTATGGAAATCCCAAGCAAAAACGTCATTTTTTTGAGTGCGGAATGGACATGTGTTACAGGCTAAAATGATTGCAGTATAGCTATACCGACACGACTTGCAATAGCTGCATTACTGCCATTACGCTGAAATTACCATTGTTTCAGCGTTAAAAGCCGTAACACAAAACTCGTAATCTGATAGTTTATTTTCTACGTGGATGTTTTCCAACCGGATACATTTATGTTTGATGGCCTTACTTGTCATCTTGACCACCAATAAGATAAATTAAGTGACATTTCCAAGATACTTTTTTGGCTGAAGAAAATCTATAGCTGAAAAACAGACAGCTGTGATCCCTAATGATTATCATTTGCTTGCTAAGAATTGAATGAATATAAAAAAAACAGCCCTAAAATAAAATCATGTCAGAAACTCAGTAAGTCTGTAATGACATGACTGTAATGCTTTTGTATGTTACTGTTCATGGAAACTCAAATTCACTGTAGTAAATATATAAATATCCTAGACGCACATTACTTTGTGAAGCTGACAAAGTAAGTAGCAAAATGTACTGATCACACAATATTTTATACAATGAATTGTGACTAGATGTGCCAAAATACTCACTTAAAAAAACGACAGTGCCCATACTCTGACCTATTTTCCAGCATGTTAAGTATCTTATCAAACAGGTGAACACAGTGGGCCAAATGTATTATAGTAATAATGGACAATATTCACAAATAGTGAAACTCCCCGACTCCTTAGGAAGCGAAGCAGAATCCATTGTTTAAAAGCAGACTTGTCAATCATCCTGGACAGAGATGTGACAGAAGTTAGGAAGCAGCTGTCTATGAAAGCTGTATGGTTGCAGGCTTGTATAAGCCTAGCCTGAACTGCAAGACTAGATGGACGATAGCGTGATAAGTCTTTTCAGATTTGTATTAATTGCAATTCACAAGGAAAACAACAGTTTAATAGTTTTCTACTTACTCGATTTCCAAGAATTTGTTAGTTTTAACTCAGGCTTTTTAATAAATGACCACTAAATACAGTTTGATTGAATATTTGACAAACACACAGTAAATAGGCAATGCAGTTGCATTTACTTTGAATTTGAAATGAGCTGTAGATTATTTTCTGGCAAATTTCAAATTTATCCAATTTTCTCTCCCTTGTTTCATGTGACAGCCATCAGCCAATCACAAAATGCATACGTATAAATTCTGTACTTTGACACACGATCAGTATGAGCTGGAGCATCAGAAAGTGTGCATATAAAATAAATGTGTACATTTTGATATAATAAGTAGATTGGATAGTTTTTTAAATTGCATGCTTTATCTGAATAATGAAACTTTAAAGGTACATGAAACACAACAACAAATCTTTCATGATTCAGAAAGAGAATACAATTTTAAACAAATTTCCAATTTACTTCTATTTAATTTGCTTCCTTCTCTTGCTATTCTTTGCTTAAGGTTTATCTAGGCAAGCTCAGGAGCAGCAGAGAACATAGGTTCTAGCTGTTGATTGGTGGCTACATATATATACCAATTGCCATTGGCTCACCCATGTGTTTAGTTAGAAACTATTAGTGCATTGCTGCTCCTTCAACAAATTATATCAAGAGAATAAAACAAATGAGATAATAGAAGTAAATTAGAAAGTTGCTTAAAATTTGATTCTCTATCTGAATCATGAAAGAATTTTTTTGGGTTTCATGTCCCTTTCATTTTGAATTTAGTGTTTTTTTTAAGAGTATTCTAATCCTTCAGAAAGCACTTTTTATATTAGCTTCTCAGTTTTTTTTTCTTAGCTGTTTCTATTGCTTTTTTGATGGAAGGAGGATTGTCTTATATGTTCAGTTTTTAACAATTATGATAATTTACCGGTTCTATTATAATGTTTTAAAGGTGAATAAACAAATAACACATTTACACTATTAAATGCATTCACGAATAATTAATAGAATATTCTTCAGACACAATATTCTAATGCGGCCTTCTAAGGATTAGCCTAAGGATGAGCCTACCTAGGTTTAGCTTTCAACTAACATTACCAATAGAACAAAGCAAATTTGATGAATAAATTAAATTGGAATGTTGTTTAAAATTACATCCCCTATCTGAATCATGAACGTTTAATTTGGACTTCACTGTCCCTTTTAAGGTGAAGTAAACACCTTATAATTTTTCTGCATAAACATATTAAAGTAGTTTGAAAATGTTTTGAATGCTTGTGCAGCAACTGTTAGTTAAAAGTCAAACTCTGCCATGCAATCACCTTATCTGGAGGAACCAATCAGGGCTTGTTTCTTTTTAGCATAGACAAGACCACTGTTTTTATTTTAGCATAATCCCCATTATTTTGCCCTTATTTATCTGATGCCAATAGGGATACATAAGGAAGAATTTTGGCTTGTGATACCTGCTATGTGACTTTCCAGTTGTCAGAAATAAAACAACAAAAAATCAGTCCTAAATTAAAGGGACACTCAGGTTTTATTAAATTTTCATGATTCAGATACAGCATGTAATTTTAAACAACTTTCCAATTTACTTCCATTAAAAAAAATGTGCACAGTCTTTTATATTTACACTTTTTTTGAGTCGCCAGCTCCTACTGAGTATATGCAAGAACTCAGACTATACGTATATGCATTTGTGATTGGATGATTGCTATCACATGGTACAGGGGGAGTGGAAATATATATAACTTTAAAATGTGTTAGAAAAGAATCTACTACTCATTTGAAATTCAGAGTAAATGCTATTGTATTGTCTTGTTATCTTGCATTTGTTGATTATGCAAATCTGCTGTGTTTACTGGTCCTTTAAAGGAAAATGGGGCAAAATATATAATAAAACTACATTGCAAAATTGTTTTACTGCACATAATAAAACATTTTATATTCAAATCTTAAACTAGTTTCTGTCCCTTGAAGTATTCACTATACCACAGGAAATTTTTAATTTCTTTGGAAATACTCTTACTAAGTTCTACCAAAATGTTTACAGCAAAAATACATTAAATATTACAGCTTTTGGGCTTATATTAGCTGGCAACTTGCGTTGAGTTTTGCGGTATGAGTGAAAAAGCAGCGTTATGGCTCTTTTTCACTACCGCTGGTATTACGAGTCTTGCAGGTATATCTGTCCCGCACACTTTTTTGGCCGTAATGCAACGTAACTACTGCAGCTTTCAAAAAGTCCTTTTTCAATGGGACTTCTACAGCGCTGGTATTACAAGTTTGCCTGTCCGGCCAAAAAGTGAGTTGTACAGCCTATACCGTCAAGATCCATACCGTAAACTGAAAGTCAGTAGTTATGGCTTTTATTTTACAAATCTGTAGCATAAAACTTTTAACTAAAGTGATAAAAAGTACACTAACACCCATAAACTACCTATTAACCCCTAAAACCGAGGCCCTCCCGCATTGCAAATTAAAATTAAATTATTAACCCCTAATCTGCTGTCCCTAACATCACCACAACCTACATTACTGTTATTAACTCCTAATCTGCTGTCCCTAACATCGCCGCCACTATACTAAAGTTATTCACCCCTAAACCTAACCCTAAGTCTAACTCTAACACCCACTAACTTTAATATAATTAAAATAAATCTAAATAAAAATTACTATCATTAACTAAATAATTCCTATTTAAAACTAAATACTTACCTGTAAAATAAACCCTAAGCTAGCTACAATATAACTAATAGTTTGTATTTATTTTAACTAGGTAGACTAGTTACTAAATAGTTATTAACTATTTACTAGCTACCTAGCTAAAATAAATACAAATTTACCTGTAAAATAAAACCTAACCTGAGTTACACTAACACCTAACCTTACACTTTAATTAAATAAATTACATTAATTAAATACAATTAACTAAATTACAAAAAAATAAACACCAAATTACACAAAATAAAAAAGAAATGATCAAATATTTAAACTAATTACACCTAATCTAATAGCCCTATCAAAATATAAAAGCCCCCTCCCAAAATAAAAAAACCCTAGCCTACAATAAACTACCAATGGCCCTTAAAAGGGCCTTTTGCAGGGCATTGCACCAAATAAATCAGCTCTTTTACCTGTAAAAAAAAAAATACAAACAACCCCCCAAAAGTAAAACCCACCACCCATACAACCAAACCCCCCAAATAAAATCCTATCTAAAAAAAACTAAGCTCCCCATTGCCCTGAAAAGGGCATTTGTATGGGCATTTAGCACTTTTTCTGCCCCAAACCCTAAACTAAAAATAAAACCCACTCAATAAACCCTTAAAAAAAAACTAACACTAACCCCCGAAGATCATCTTACAGTTTTTGAAGACCGGACATCCATCCTCGAAGCCAGGAGAAGTCTTCATCCAAGCGGCAAGAAATCCTCAACGAAGCCGGGAAAAGTCTTCATCCAAGTGGCAAGAAGTGGTCCTCCAAACGGGCAGAAGTCTTCATCCAGACGGCATCTTCTATCTTCATCCTTCCGACACGGAGCGGCTCCATCTACAAGACATTCGGCGCAGAGCATCCTCTTCTTTCCACTGCTCTTCAAGAATGAATTCTCCTTTAAATGATGTCATCCAAGATGGCATCTCTTGAATTCTGATTGGCTGATAGAATTGTATCAGCCAATCAGAATTAATGGTGAAAAAATACTATTGGCTGATCCAATCAGCTAATAGGATTGAGCTTGCATTCTATTGGCTGATTGGAACAGCCAATAGGATTGAAGCTCAATTCTATTGGCTGATTGCATCAGCCAATAGGATTTTTTCACCTTTAATTCCGATTAGCTGATTGAATTCTATCAGCCAAGTGTAACTATTAGTTAGATTGTAGCTAGCTTAGGGTTTGTTTTATAGGTAAGTATTTAGTTTAATATAGGTATTATTTAGTTAATGATAGTAATTTTTTATTTAGATTTATTTTAATTATATTAAAGTTAGTGGGTGTTAGGGTTAAGGTTAGACTTAGGGTTAGGTTTAGGGGTTAATAACTAGACTCTGGGTTTATGTTAGGGTGTTAGGTGTAAACATAAATTTTGTTTCCCCATAGGAATCATTGGGGCTGCGTTACAGAGCTTTACGCTCCTTTATAGCAGGTGTTAGGTTTTTTTTTAGCCGGCTCTCCCCATTGATGTGTATGGGGAAATCGTGCACAAGCACGTAAAACCAGCTCAAAGCAGCTCTGGTATTTGAGTATGGTATGGAGCTAAATTTTGCTCAATGCTGCAATAGCTGTACTAGCAGCGCTATAGGAAGGGGAGCAGTGGAAATAACTTGCAAGCTAGCACCGAGCCGCTCTTACCACAAAACTCGCGATCTAGCTGAAAAACTCTGAATTTAAGTTTATGCAATTCTTCTTCTTCCTTTCCCTTTTCAAGGGAAATGTTTAGATTGCACCATATTGAGGTTTTTATGTAAAATTTTGATATTTTGTCTTCTGTAAGGAAAGGTGTAGACCTAATCCAACTCATTGCATCCACTTTCAGGAAACACACACTGCATATAGTCTAACATATTAGAAGATACCATTTAAAAATGATGTGACCATACAAATTGTTATTTTACATATAAATAATCGGGAAATCACAAACCATCTCAAATACAAAATTGTTAATGCCAAATACTCCAGTCCATTAAAGAAGCTCAGGCATTAGGTGTCCTCTTTAAAATACACACTATCCAGGCCGCTGCAGATGCAGAAGTGCCGATGTCACCGGTGAGCAGAGGTGGACTAATCCATGCAGCATGTAGGTGATAGGGGTGCTTGCTGAATGAAAACGGCCGGTGAAGCCGTATGTGCAATCTTGAATGTGGTAGTACAGCAGCACTTAAGTAAAGGAGTCAAAGGGCCAAAAATAGTAAAACTAATATTACCTTTATTCAAACATCGATTAAAATAGTACACGGCTCACAAACTCCCTGACTAGTTTTGTGCTTAATTGAGCACTTAATCATAGGGTGAGTTTGCTCAGTGTCCTCTCCCTATTTAAAGGGAAAGTACACCTGTTGGTAATGTAATGTATTAAAATGCAACAACACACTGATATATAAAAATATACATATATACATCTAAATTGGTATTTTTCTTCAAAACTTTTTTTAGCCTATTAGATATATACTTATGTTTCATACATTAGATCAATTATACATCCCTATCAACAAAACATCCTAAATGTATTCAAAAAACTCATAGGATCTTATAAATGGATAAACCACTAAAATCCTACAAAACCCTAATGATGGAAATGCTGTGCCCATACAAAAAAACATAAATATGAGATGTTTCATACATGAATTGTGTAATATGCTAATTCAACAATGGGATAGTCCCTAAAATTATTCAACAAAATAACTCATATCCCACTCAAGGTTCAAACCCAGTGGAGTGATAGTCCTAAGCTTATATATCCAATATAATTCTTGTTTAAGTAGTAACTTACATCTATCACCTCCCCTAGGTGGGAACATAATGCAATCAATAATTTGAACTTTCATGTCAAAGACATTGGTCATATGTATCAGGTTAAAATGTCTTGCTACTGCATATTCCTTTACATACTCTCTGGTGTCCCTTATGTGCTCCCTAATCATAGATCTCAATTCCCTAGTCGTTTGACCTGTATATTGTAAATTGCAATGTTTACACTCTAGAAGATATACTACAAACGTAGTCCTGCAATTGGCATAAAACTTATGCAAAAATTCTTCCCCAGTTTCTGAGTTTCTGAAACCATTACCTACACATATGAAGCCACAAGTGACACACGGACCATGACAACATTTATAAGTCCCTTTCTTCCTTATCCAATCACTCCTGTCAGTATGATCAGAGCAAATTAGGCTAGGTGACAACCTAGAAGATAGTGTTGGCGTCTTTTCGGCACAAACTTACATGTACCAATATGAGGTTTAAGAGTGACAACCTCCTCAAGTAAATGCAGAATGGAACATACTTGATAACATTGACTTGAGTATTCTGTCGAAAAGACCACTGTTTCTTGAGTTATTTCATTTTGTCTCCTTGACCCCTGAATTAGCTCATGCTGTGATTTCTGCTTCACATCATTGTATGTCTGATTTAGTAGATGTTCATCATAACCTCTCATCTTGAGGCATTCAATCAATGCCCTGGCCTGTTTCTCAAATAAGTCATCCGAATTTGTATTTCTACGTAACCGCATAAGCTGACCTCTGGGAATTGAACGCACCAAAATGTGGTGGGTGACATGATTTTGCATGCAAAATAGTATTCCCAGCTGTCAGCTTATGAAATGTGTCACTTATGACCACTCCAGTATCAACATCTCCCTTCAGAGTGAGATTTAAAAAGTTGGCTACAATTCCATAAGTCTCACCTACAAACCTGAGGTTAAATTCATTGTGACTGAGATAAGTAAGAAAACTACTATAATCAAATGGTTCTCTGACAACAAAAATTAAATCGTCTATGAAACGCATATAAAAAACAAGTTAATTCTTAAAGGGGTTTTATTCGGTATACAAATATCGATTCTCCCACCATCCCACATACAGATTTGCGAAAGATGGAGCAAATTTTGCTCCCATCGCCGTCCCACAAATCTGTATGTGGAATTCCTTGTTGAACATGAAAAAATTGTGTTTTAGCAAAAAGTCAATAATCTCACATAAAACCAACTTGATCTTCTCTGAGAACCTTGTGTGATTATAAAAAAAAAAAAATCTCATAGCCTGTACACCCATATCGTGTGGTATACTAGAGTACAAAGCAGTGGCATCCACCACTACCCATCTGCACTCCTTTTCCCATTTAACATTATTAAACAATTGTAGAAGAAGTGTCGAATCCCTTAAATAACTCTTTAGACTCCTCACCAGGGTTTGTAGAATTGAGTCTATCCACTCTGAGGTGGGTTCAAACAATGACCCAATCCCGAGACAATATGACGTCCCGGGGGTTGGGTCATGTTCTTATGAGTTTTTGGTAAATAATGAAAAACTGGAATCTGTGGAATCTCTGGAACCAATAGTTCAACCTGATCCCTGGTGAGGAGTCCGACTGCAATGGTTTGTTCTAATATTTTGTCAATTTTGATTTAAACGAAAACATAGGATTAGAACCAATCTTCCTGTATGTGTGGGGATCATTAAGCTGTCTGTTACTCTCTGAAATGTAGTCATTCTTATTAAGAACGACAACGTTCCCACCTTTATCCGAATTTCGGATGACAATGTTTTTATTGTTCTCAAGAGATGTTAACGCTGCTCTTTCCTTTTGAGTCAAATTAAATTCTCTTTTCTTTTTCTGTTTCACAGTGTTCTCCAAAGCTAAGACCTCCCTTTCTTCTCTCTTCTGACATAAATTTAGTGCAGTACCTCTAAATTCCTTCAAAGAATAATATAAAAGAAACATTTTAACTAAAGAGCTCTCACTCACTATGCAGGGTTCTAGATGTGAAGCAGAGGCATATAATTAGAATACAACATTTAACAAAAGATAAATCCTGATTTCATTCAATTTCTGTGAGTTTTTGCTTATTGTGCCCTTATATTTTATCCTAAGTATGGGATGGTGAGACTCAAATATTAGGTAGCATCACAAACTTATTGGAACAATTTTGCATCTAGCCTTTAACCCTGATAAGTGGTGATGTTTTTCAAAATGAATAAGGATATTTTTGTAAGATGTTTCTTCTATATTCAAAAGGATAGATCTTTTACTTCTTTATGTAATTTTGACTTTACCAATTAGCATATTACTTGTGCAGCCTGTCCCTGGCCTTGCACAATTAATCACACAAGAGGAGGGGTTGTCAATCATCTTGGACAAACCAGTACAGGATGATTAAGATCACTACTTCTTAACTTGCAGCTGTAGGTTTGCATGAGTTAACCTGCACCACCGGGGCATACTCAGCTTGATAACTGAAGCCCATAAGCTGACACTTTTATTTAGTTTTGGACATTGTTCCTAGATTAGGGGGGAGAGGAAATGCTACCTCATGAAACTCACTCCATCTCTATTTAGATCCTTTACCCTCTCACATATAAATGTAAACAGCTATCAAGGGTATCACAGAATTGTTTCTCTAATGCTGTTAAAAAAACACATTTAAACTAGGTGAAAACTAATTTTCAGAAGTGCAATAAGACATTGAGGTAGCAGAGAAATATAGTTTATTGAACATATGCATCCTTATATATTGAACAATGTATATGTTGGTGTTGTATATATTTTGGCTGCACTTTTAGATAGTGTCTTTTAATTTGTTCCTAATATCTTTCATCATTCCTAAATCTAAGGATCCTTAACCAGCCTGGTTATTTTATATTTATCGGTATTTATCTTTTTTGTATTTTCTTTTTATTATTATATATATATATATATATATTTTTTGGCTGTGTTTGTAATTCATGTCGGAAAATAACTTTATTGGACCACCTAATGATTGACAGTAGTGTCCCTGTTTTTTATTCTTTTATTAGAATAGCAATAAAATTACATTTTTTTTTTCCCAAAATGTCAGTGTTAAGAAAAAATGCCTGTGCCTTTGCAGCACAATTGTTTTTTTTTTTTGCAAACATTGATTTTGGACTCAACAAAGCTACTGATCTCTACTGAAAGCAAAGCAGTTTTCAGATACCTGATTGACTGTAAAAAGGGATAATTTGAGGGACAGAGGAATTCTGAGATACAAATTGATAAATCATTTCTTTTCAAGAGTTTTACTATTTGCAGTGTTACAATGCAAGAATTTCTTCATTCAAGGCTGATTTCCAAAATTTAAATTGGTAAACTTGTTTTATAGAAATATTAATTACAGAAATATTTGTCTGAATGGTTTTATACACGGCTGTACAAAGGCTCAATGTGAATAATGTAATAAATTACTTTTTTTTTTCTCCAAGAAAAGCTTTACAGTGTAGCTTGGAGTTGCTCTCAAAAACTGGAATAGGAGTTATGGCAACCTGAGGTGGGAGCAAACAGCCAGGAAGTGGAGTGGGGAGATAAGTGGGCGTGACTGTGCTGTGCCATAGGAGTTATTGGAGCTTCTACTTGGTTATAGCTTTGCATTTTGATCAGGTTTTAGCTAGGTATGTGCAAAATTTGTTATTCATATATTAATTGGTCAAACAAATTCCAAATAATACTGTTATTATTAGCAGTAATAGTCTTTTTTTCAGCATTGGATACATTTATGTTAAAGTGCAATACACATAGATCTGGATTTGCTCAGATTTTTGTATGTTGCGCTTCACGGGGTATATTTATTAATGTGCGAACGGACATAATACGATGTAGCGTATCATGTCCGCCGCACATCGATAAATGCCGACATAATATGCTGTGGGCATTTATCATTGCACCAGCAGTTCTTGTGAACTGCTGGTGTAATGCCGCCCTCTGCAGATTTGCGGCCAGCAGGGGGTGTCAATCAACCCGATCATATTCGATTGGGTTGATTTCTGTCCGCGGCCTCAGAGCAGGCGGACAAGTTATTGGGCAGCGGTCTTTAGAAAACAAGAGGCATCAAGCTTCGTACGCAACTTGATAAATTGGCCCCTGTCACTAATATAACAACTAAAGGAATTCCATGCAGCACTAAGTTTAATATTACCAGAGCAAGTCTGTATGGTGAATGATTGTAATTTCACAGTGCATGGTGCAGTTGTATTGTTATGAGGGACTGTGGACAGTAAAGTATCAAATTCTGTGAAACTTCATGATATTGATGCAGTATTGGATAACTGAGGGGAGTGTCAGCACTTTTTTTGAGATAACCTTAGTTTTTTTTTAATCTTTTTACTGATATTTCTAAATCATGCATGTGTATCATTTATGCTTAAATAAAACAGGAAAACGATAAGTTAAATCACTGCTGCATTTTGTATAGCATTGACTTGACACCTTGTTAACATTGTTCTATATACAGCATATATATACGTGTATATATATATATATATATATATATATATATATATATATATATACATACAGTATATACAGTATATATATATATATATATATATATATATATTTAATGTAATTTAATTACTCAAAACAAACCCATAAGGAGAGAATTAAATCAATGCTGTACAAATAGTAATTTTTAGTGTGCAAATATATTACTTAATATAGGTGTATATATAATGTATAATTTATATTTATTTATATATAACTGTGGGGGAGCCTAGCTGCCCCACCTACTCAATATATCAGCAACAGCTTCATCTTTTGGGTAAGCTAAGCTTTTTTTTCTGCTTGCTTTAAAATATTTCAATTATAAAATTACTTTAGCCCAGTATTGATATTATTTCATGACATGACAGAAAACTGGAACAAAAAATCTAAGCAAATTGGCAGCTATAGTGTCTTCATTATCAGCACTTAAGGCCTAGGAATGCCCTCCACTATACACTAACAATTAGCTGCCTGTAGTAGTTTCAGGGACTGCAAATAAAACATTGGTTTGAAAATTCCATTTGTGATAGTTATTTGCCTAGAGGCAGCAATGCAGATGACGACAATGGTTCAGCATGCGCATCAGAATGGTTAAAGCTAAAAGAGACGAGACAAATTAACAACTTTCAATGTAAAAACAGCAAAAGTAGTCAATGTATGAAAACTTAAAGGTTATCACCATAATGTATAATTATTTTATTTTACATTTCTGAGTAATGGGAAGAAGAGGTAATTAGAATGGGAAAATAAGAACATATTTATATACATCTAATATAGAAGCTTTTCGCCAATTAAGAAACCCGGACAATTATACCCCCTTGCCTGCTGACCCCACTTCTCTATACAAACGAGAACTATGGAGCATTTTGGATGATGGTTTGGAGGATGGGCACTTTGATTCTGACACCTTTAACTATCTATGTGTTGATCACCCATAAGTGCCCATCTTCCACCATCTTCCTAAAATACACAAGTCCCTCACTGAAGTAAAGGGACGCCCCATTGTTAGTGGGATTGGCTCATTAACTGAACATGTATCCCAATGGATGGATGGAATCCTCCAACCATTTGTACAGTCCCTAAATAGCTATCTTGGTGACACAAAAGATGTCATAAAGATACTTGAATCAAAGGAATGGAACTTTGGTATTTTCAGATGGGCCACAATTGATCTGGTTGCCTTGTATTCTTCCATTCCCCATGAGGAAGGTTTACAAGCAATTTCTTTTTTCCTTAGGAACCACTCTGAGTTCAATTCGAACTTTCAAGATTACATTCTGAGAGTGCTGCGTTTCCTGCTTACCCATAACTACTTCAAATTTGAGGGGGAGTTCTATCTTCAGAGGTGTGGGACAGCTATGGGGGCGAAGTTTGCCCCCTCCTTTGCCAACCTATTCATGGGTTGGTGGGAACTGTCCCACATCTACGGTGATAGGAACTCCCATAGACATCAGATCCATTATTGTGGACGCTATATTGATGATCTTCTCCTCATTTGGGAGGGTGGGAGCACAGCATTCTCAGAATTTGTTGATGCCTTACATACCAACACAGTTGGTATACAATTTACTTCTGTTCTAAGTGATAACACCATTCATTTTTTTGACATCACTTTGGAAGGCACAAAACAAGGAAAAATTATCTGCAGTATCTATCGGAAACCGACAGCAGGTAATGCACTGTTACATGCTAGCAGTTGCCACCCTCGACATGTACCGTTTGCAGTAGCAAAGGGACAGTTTGTCAGGGTTAGGAGAAACTGTACCCGCAATGATACCTTTTGTGAACAATCACTTGAACTAGGTAACCGGCTGAAAAAGCGTGGTTATTCAAGTCAAGTTGTCCTCAAGGCTAGGGAACAAGTCTCATCATGGCGTTACTTTTGTAACAGATTTCAGTACACAGTACACTGAAATATGTAAGATTGTTAAGAAACATTTTAAATTCCTTTCAGCGGATGACAAACTTGAGGATTGTGTCAGAACTGGCCATAGGTGTTCATACCGGAGAGCCAAAACTTTGGCAAACGTTTTGTCACCATCATCACTACCTGACTACAATAGACCGACTAGTTCTTGGCTAATACATAAAGGCCTATTCAAATGTAGGCAGAAATGTCGAGTCTGTGAGTATATCATGGTGTCTAACATCTTCAAATCAGAGGTTACAGGTGACACGTTTCCAATTAACAGCTGTTTGAAGTGCACCTCAACCTATGTGGTGTATCTTCTTACCTGCATACTTTGTCACCTACAATATGTAGGTCTAACTACCAATGAGGTAAAGGTTCGTATTCGTAACCATTTATCCACCATTCAAGCAGGTGAAGCAAGTACACCACTAGTTAAACACTTTGCGCGTTGTCATAACAAAGACATCAGTAGTTTAAGATGGCAGGCAATAGAAAGGGTGTTATGCCCACCACGAGGGGGCGATCGGGATCATTTGCTGCAGAAGAGGGAGATGTATTGGATTTTTAAGCTTCAAACTAGAGTACCTCTGGGGCTGAATTCAGAATATGACCTGATACATTTTTGGAAATAAGTGGTCATTCCGTACATCTCCCTCTCCTGCAGCATAATTTCTCTTGACCATGTGCACCAATTGCACTTGTATCTATACTCTAACATTTTATTTATGAATCTTTACACCCATTATTCTTCATAATTACAAGTTTCTATACATTATAGGGCTAAAGTAACCTTTAAGCTACTCTTCTTTGTAATCTATTTTCTGCTTATTCTACAAAATTCACCTAAAATGTATAAAATTTATGTAATTCATAAAGTTTGTAGAATGTATGTAATGTATATAATTGGTTGATTTATTAGCAGAGTTTTTGGAGCAAATGAACCTTGTCATCTATTTTGTTCTTTTGTTCATTTAACAAGTTTATTGAACTTTGGTATTATGTTTATCTTTAGTACACATTGTTCAAAATTTAGAGTACATTGTTCAATGTTTATCGTATCTTTTACTTTCCTTGCAATAAACAAATTTCAGCCTAGTAGATTTTAACACTTAGGGCTGTGTTTATCTACAATATTTAAACAAGTTATTAACTTTCTATAATTAATAACCTAAGTCTAGATGGGGCCTCAATGTTTATAGGCATATACAGGGTTAAATACCCTTACAGCATATCTTGTTAATCAATTAGGTTTTTTAACCAATAGACTATCCTCATTTGCCTTAAATAGGTTGATTGAGTTTTAAACTGCAGCTATGATTACGCCCTGAGTGGCGAAACATGTCAGCAGCAGCCGTTTTTCAAGTATGCAGTGTGAACTTCACATGATCGTGCATTACATGGATTTTTAAAAGAAATAAAATCGAGTCTTGGATATTGGAGAAGTTGTCTGCATTCTTTTTGTTCCTATCTTACCTTCAGGCAGCAGACTACACTTCTCCCATCAAGTTCCTCAAGTCCCGTATCCACAGATGATCTACAAGCGATCGATGGCTCCCACGGAGGTTTGAGCCACATTGGAAAGTTGCACAGTCCGGATTGGTTCCTGGAATCACGTGGTGATTGTCACTCCCCCTGCACACGTAGGACGCCAGAGTTTACCGTCATCATGGACCGGAGATTCACAGACGGAGCTTCAGCTAACAGCTCTCGTTGGGGACAGCTCATTTCTGTTGTTTTGTGCCCAGAATATATCTACACCGGATCTAAAGTTGCCTGGATGGGTGAGTCAGTCATTCTTTGACCGTACCTTGAGCATAATATTACCGCACTCAGGAAGGCTTTTTACATGACTGGGATATTAGGCACATTAACTGTTTATAACCACTACTGGTCTCCGCAACATGTGTTACATTTGTTTTAATGCTGGCGTGACGGAGTGACAACACACACGCTGATTAATTATACAGTTGATTAGCGATCTACTGAAACTGTAAACTCTGTTCAACTTGGGATATTATTTAATTGTGTCTATCTAATTGACACCTTGTATATTAAGGTTGTTCCAGCTCTTACTGTGATGCTTTTTTTTTTATAATATTTTTTGGGTATTTGCCTGTTAATACCTTTTCCACAGTTTTTGCTTAAACTCACCTTTAAAGGAACTTACCAATTCTAATCATGGAAGCTTCACAGTTCTTTTCATTGATGCCTCTTTCAGCAAGAGACAGTATTGATACGGATATCACCAAAGTTTTTTTCTACAGATAAAGTTAACTACTCACTTCCCAGCCTTTTTGAGGACATGGAGAACATAAATTGCAATGGGACATTTGGACTCTTGGGTTGGTGGGAGCTGTCCCACATCTACGGTGATAGGAACTCCCATAGACATCAGATCCATTATTATGGATGCTATATTGATGATCTTCTCCTCATTTGGGAGGGTGGGAGCGCAGCATTATCAGAATTTGTTGATGCCTTAAATATCAACACAGTTGGTATACAATTTACTTCTGTTCTAAGTGATAACACCATTAATTTTTTGGACATCACTTTGGAAGGCACAAAACAAGGAAAAATTATCTGCAGTATCTATCGGAAACCGACAGCAGGTAATGCACTGTTACATGCTAGCAGTTGCCACCCTCGACATGTACCGTTTGCAGTAGCAAAGGGACAGTTTGTCAGGGTTAGGAGAAACTGTACCTGCAATGATACCTTTTGTGAACAATCACTTGAACTAGGTAACCGGCTGAAAAAGCGTGGTTATTCAAGTCAAGTTGTCCTCAAGGCTAGGGAACAAGTCTCAAAACTTGACAGAGATACCCTTATACAGGGACCCCCTAGAGAAACAGTTCCCGATAAACATCATGGCGTTACTTTTGTAACAGATTTCAGTACACAGTACACTGAAATATGTAAGATTGTTAAGAAACATTTTAAATTCCTTTCAGCGGATGACAAACTTGAGGATTGTGTCAGAACTGGCCTTAGGTGTTCATACCGGAGAGCCAAAACTTTGGCAAACGTTTTGTCACCATCATCACTACCTGACTACAATAGACCGACTAGTTCTTGGCTAATACATAAAGGCCTATTCAAATGTAGGCAGAAATGTTGAGTCTGTGAGTATATCATGGTGTCTAACATCTTCAAATCAGAGGTTACGGGTGACACGTTTCCAATTAACAGCTGTTTGAAGTGCACCTCAACCTATGTGGGGTATCTTCTTACCTGCATACTTTGTCACCTACAATATGTAGGTCTAACTACCAATGAGGTAAAGGTTCGTATTTGTAACCATTTATCCACCATTCAAGCAGGTGAAGCAAGTACACCACTAGTTAAACACTTTGCGCGTTGTCATAACAAAGACATCAGTAGTTTAAGATGGCAGGCAATAGAAAGGGTGTTATGCCCACCACGAGGGGGCGATCGGGATCGTTTGCTGCAGAAGAGGGAGATGTATTGGATTTTTAAGCTTCAAACTAGAGTACCTCTGGGGCTGAATTCCGAATATGAGCTGATAAATTTTTGGAAATAAGTGGTCATTCCGTACATCTCCCTCTCCTGCAGCATAATTTCTCTTGACCATGTGCACCAATTGCACTTGTATCTATACTCTAACATTTTATTTATGAATCTTTACACCCATTATTCTTCATAATTATAAGTTTCTATACATAATAGGGCTAAAGTAACCTTTAAGCTACTCTTCTTTGTAATCTATTTTCTGCTTATTCTACAAAATTCACCTAAAATGTATAAAATTTATTATTATTTACACATTGTTCAAAATTTAGAGTACATTGTTCAATGTTTATCGTATCTTTTACTTTCCTTGCACTAAACAAATTTCAGCCTAGTAGTTTTTAACACTTAGGGCTGTGCTTATCTACAATATTTAAACAAGTTATTAACTTTCTATAATTAATAACCTAAGTCTAGATGGGGCCTCAATGTTTATAGGCATATACAGGGTTAAATACCCTTACAGCATATCTTGTTAATCAATTAGGTTTTTTAACCAATAGACTATAGTCATTTGCCTTAAATAGGTTGATTGAGTTTCAAACTGCAGTTATGATTACGCCCTGAGTGGCGAAACATGTCAGCAGCAGCCGTTTTTCAAGTATGCAGTGTGAACTTCACATGATTGTGTATTACATGGATTTTTAAAAGAAATAAAATCGAGTCTTGGATATTGGAGAAGTTGTCTGCATTCTTTTTGTTCCTATATATATATATATATATATATATATATATATATATATATATATATATATATAAATATCCAAAAAAGAGAGCACTCACCAGGACTTATACTTTAAAGCATTTACAGCTTTATTTTAACAAAACACTTTGTTAAAATAAAGCTGTAAATGCTTTAAAGTATAAGTCCTGGTGAGTGCTCTCTTTTTTGGATATTTGTGAAGGCACACTGCGGCATTGGATGCACCCTGGGCAGTTGAACAGCGGAGTGAGTGCAGAGTTCATTTGGGATTTTTTATATATATATATATATATATATATATATATATATATATATATATATATATATATATATATATATATACTGTATATATACTGTATATATAATACATATATATATATAATATACTGTGTATATATACAAATATATACTGTTTATCTGTGTTTATATATATATATATATATATATATAATTTATAGATAGATGTATATAGATGTTTTCATTTTACCATTCTAATTTCCTCTACTTCCCTTTTTCTTTTTCTCATTACTCAGAAATGTAAAATAATTAAATAATTCAAGCAATCGATGTTAATTTCAAACTTTTCTGAATGTGACTTTACTGAGTTTGACATGAAACATATTTGGATCAAATATTACTTTCTTTAGATATCAAATTAGATACGTTTTTGTTCTGCATTCAAAAACATTTCAGATGACTATGACATAATCTGGGCATAAAACCAGATAGGTTTTTGTTCAGGTGGTGATTGTCAGCTAAAAATGAGACATATCTCATATCTTTGTTCTCCAATGCTCAGTATAAATATGGTCATCTGCATTATTACTGTTTAAGCTTATTATTGTTAATGACATTATATGTGAAATGCTATGTATTAAAATAAAGTATACAGGTATAACTAAAGGTAAATACATGGTACAGTATATAAACATTTGTGGAAATAAGGCAAACAATGCAAAAATAGATAATTTTTTATATTATTAATTGCATAGAAAACTTTACAGATAAAATATACATACCAATATCATAAGATATAGGGGCCTATCTATTAAGCTCCGAACGGAGCTTGAAGGCCCGTGTTTCTGGTGAGTCTTCAGGCTCGCCAGAAACACCAGTTATAGAGCAGCGGTCTAAAGACCGCTGCTCCATAACCCTGTCCTCCTGCTATGATGAAGCGGACAGGAATCGCCGCAATTCAACCCGATCGAGTTGGCCGCAAGTCTGCAGGGGGCGGCATCACACCAGCAGCTCACAAGAGCTGCTGGTGCAATGCTGAATACAGAGAGCGTATACATTCAGCGTTGTCTGTCGGACCTGATCCGCAGTGTCGGATCAGGTCCGACAGACATATGATGAATAGGCCCCTATATGTAATAACCTTAATAAATAAAAACACAACACCAAAATTGGGAGAAAGACCGGTCACGGTCATGTTTATTCATATAAACTTAATTTAACTATGGCTAATATTTGTCAATATTAGGCAACTCTTTAATTAATAAATAACTGAACTTGTAGCAACTTCCTTCACAACTGGTGGCGGCATCACTATCCTAACCCCTCCAGTGCTTGCAGCGTGACACACAGCTGTTCATGCTCAGTAGCATATAGAGAGAGATGTAATGTGTAGAGATCTTCAGTCTGCATTTCATAAGGGAGAAAAAACCCTAGGCCGGCACCTAGTGGGCGTCACCACTCCCTGTTTTCTAGACCGTCACTCTTTTCCCTCAATGCCTGCTCCCAAGGCCTTGCCCGACCCCCACAAGAGTAAAAGATCTAAATTTACTCTTGCCACCACCCTATAACTGACTAGGTGCCTCACAAACATAACATATATAAAATTACCAATTTTTTTTTTTTTTTTAACTTTTAATACAAGATTAAATAATAGTCATTGCACAACCATTTAAAAAGCTTATTTGGGAATGTTTTCATATGTTTATTCTTTATATTGTCAGTAGATTTCCTGATGTCTGCCAGGAATATATCCAACCCAACGTCTGTTAGGTGTACTCCATCAAGGCAAAAGAGGTCCTTTTTGTCAGCCGTGATTAAATCATGCCTGATGACAAAGCCACCCAGGGCCCTGACCGCTCTCCCTACCTCCCTATTAACCTTTTTTTCGAACATTGTACGCTACCCTCTGTGTTACTATATATTTCAAATGCAGACGTGCAAACACATTGGACCATCCTATCTTCACATCTTGGAGCCAAGCATACAACCACTTAAAATCGGCAGCCATCTTCCTGATGAGGTCCAGTGCTGGAACCAACCCCATATCATTCCCCCCTACATGCAACACAATAATGTAAGGCTGCCCCCATCTCCTGTGCGTGTCCTGTAGAAGGGCCGGTAAGTCCTCCCATGTCAAACCCCTTCGACCTAGCCACCGCAAATTAGCCCTAGAAGGTGAAAATCTGAGCTGTTGACCATCTGGGGAACGAAGCACCCTGATGGCCACCCAGTGGATAAAGGAGTGCCCCATTATCCACACCTGAACTGGAGGGTAGTTCTTGCCTAAAATGACATGTAAAAATCATGAGTAAAACAGCATTATAGTACTGTCCTAAATCCCCATTTTGATAGCCTCCCATTTGCTTGGAAAATTCATTTTTGTTTTTTTTTAACTACCGTAAAGCACTGTTGTAAGTCTTGTAATGGCCAGACTTCCAGCGCCCCTGTCCAGAATGAGTACGGGGTGGGCAATCCTGGATGGATCCAAACCTGAACCCTCCGTTGCTTTAGTCAGAACCTTACGAATTTAAACAATGACAATGAGCTGCCATCCTCATGAATAAGGAATTGCTGGCCTTACTTTGCAAAGCACTTCCACATTCCACACCGGACAGCATTATGGAAATTTGTGTCTGCTCAGGGACTGCAAAGCCCCTTTTCCCTCTTGATCTGTTTTAGATTGTGGGACTAGCAAAAGGAGCCCCTCCTCTGAGGGTATTAGGTGTTCTAATTAAATAACGCATGACCCCCCGTTCTGGTTGATGACACTAATTCCCTCAATCTCAAGGCCCCCACAAAGGCTATTGAAAATGCTTTTTAAAAAAGCAGAACCGCGTATGCTGATGAGCATACAGATTCAAATTCCATCACTAGTTGCCTCAGACATAAAGGGGTGATAGGCTCTCTTTGATCCTTTGGACGCAGATCCAGCCTACCCCAAACCTTCAGGACCTGTCTCACTAAAACTGATTTTGAGAAATCAGGAATCCCTAAGGCCTTGCTAAAGAATGCTATCGCTGATAGTCTACCCACGACCGGCAGTCTAGTAATCCCCTCCTGTCTCAAGCACGCCAACCACTCAAGCACTTGTACCTGAGAGGTGCGATGCACCTCAAACCCCTTCTGTTAACAGAATCTCTCCCATCCCTTTCAATGGTTCTGGTATGCTCTCTTTGAAAATCAATTATCATGTAGAGAAGTTCAGTCATACCAAATGTCTGCAGAGATAAACCCGGACAAGATAGTGTAATACCCAATTCACAGTTCTTCAAATGAAACTTAGGGGATAGCTGTCCCTTTCATTCTCACTGAGCGGTGTTCAGTCTTTTAATGCAATTCACTATTTATAATGCCATAGTGCTTATTTTCACACCACTGTGGTGTTTGCTTGACACTCGTTCAAATGGTGTGCAGTTCCTTTATACACTCCCACAGTGTGCAGTTAGTATCTTTCAACAGTGAAAATAGTTGCATATACAGATCAAAGTATGAGGATAAGGATGAACCCGCTTTAAGCCACCTGCTTTTCACATGCTGTAGTGCTTACTGATCATACAGTTGTAATCACACACAGATGACATTCTTAGCACTTTTTTAAACATCTTTACTCTGTCTTATATCTGAGAGGTATTCTTTCATTCTCGTCCTTGCCTCCTTAGTGGTAAGGCCTGTATACTGAAGCTGGCACTCCACACACATGATTAAATACACCACATATGTGGATCGACAACTCAAACAGTGCTTTTTAGTAAAAACGTCTCCTGTCACAGCGGATTAGAATTAATCTCCCAAGATCACTTTTCACAAGCTTTACAAGCCTCATAGTTGCACTTACAGGTTCCATTAAATCTTAACCATGAGGAACCACTATCAGGTGTATTGTTCACAGGGAAAGTATTGTGTGGTACAAGCGCTACATAGACGATCTCCTGTTTATACAGAGAGGTGACAATGTGGGTTTGTTGGATTTCACCCAAGGTCTAGACAACAATGAAGTTTGAATTAGCTTCTCTATCCATCTCTCCGGCAGAAAAACCAGCAAAGAAAATTCCTCCTTGAAGTCTGGAACAGGAAGAGGCCGGAATCACTGCTGCAAGACCCTATAAATGTAAGAAAAGACACCCATCCCCAAACTTGCAACAATATAACAACATCTTAGAACACTCCAGACTTCAAGTCAGTTATCTCTTAATTTTGCTACAGGCCCACTAGAGGGCCTTCCACTGTCACTTTACAAGTTTTGTGTGACAAACTAATAACTTTATCTTAAAAAGTTTGCCAGCCATGTTGTTGGTAAAACAATGTCATCCTTAACATATTGGTTTTATTATATGTGTATATGCCTATATTTCTATCTATATTTACATATGTATGTGTTGAGGTAAACTTTACAAGTGCCTATATGTGTGAGTGCATGTGTGTGCTACAGCCAATTCAACCTCAGTTTATTTCTATACAAAATAACAAGCAATAATAGTTATTAATAACAGATTTTTAAAGTGTGTGTATGTGTGTGATTATGTGTGTATATATGTGTATGCATGTGTATTTATGTGTGTGTCTCTGTGTATATGTGAGTGCATGCATGTGTGTGCATGTGTTTGTGTGTGTGTATATATATATATATATATATATATATACAGTATATATGTATATATATATATATATATATATATATATATATACAGTATATATGTGTATATATATATATATATATATACAGTATATATGTGTGTGTGTGTGTGTGTGTGTGTGTGTGTGTATGTTTGTGTGTGCATGTGTTTGTGTGTGTGTGTGTATATATATATATATATATATATATATATATATATATATATATATATATATATATATATATATATATATACAGTATATATGTGTGTGTGTATGTTTGTGTGCATGTGTGTACATGTATGTGTGTGTGCATGTGTGTTCCACAGTAGTTATAGTCAATTCAACCTCAGTTTATTTATAAACAAAATAACAAGTAATAATAGCTAATATCAGATTTTCAAAAGTATTTAAATAAGTGTTTATTTCATATTGTGAGCCCACACAAAACTTTACAAATAAGTTGTAATAAGAGTGCATTGATTGTGCCAACTCTACTTTGCACTTACAACTGAACGTATAGAGGTGTTATATACAGTATGTATTGGATGTGTTTCAAGGACCAAATCACTGATGGCCAGTAAACACTGCACATTTGCTGCCTGCATTTAACACAGCAACTTGTGCAACCCCAATTACTTGATAGCAGAGTCTGACATTCCCCCCAAAGGAATTAATTTGTGGTTTAACTCGAATGACCATCGCTTCTTAATTAGCATTAAGCATCTTCTGCTTGAGAAATTAATTGAGCCTATGGGGCATATTTATCAAGCTCAGTATAGAGCTTGAGGCCTAGGCTTACCAGAAGTCCCACTTTTACTGGGATTGTCCCTGTTTGGAGGCGCTGTCCCAGTGTCCCACCCGGTTGTTTATTCTGTCCTAGTAGGGTTGCCACCTGCGGGTTTCAAATCATGCGTCCGGGTTTTCGTGTCCTTCAAAGTTTACATTTAGTAATACAGGCTGAGTGTGCGGCATAGAGGTTTTTTTTAATTTTGTAGTACTACTTGGTTTATTTTTCTAAGAATTTAACACCCCCCTTGACCCCTTGTGACCAGAAAGTGCAGACAGGCAGGATTTTTGGCTTGGATCTTGCTTTACTTCATGCAGAATAGCATTTTGGATGTAATCTTCCTGCACTATGGTATAGAGTAGCCTCTTAAAAAGCTTTAGCAGTTATGTGTTTCTTTTTGACTTATTGCATTCAATGTTGTGTTTATGCCTTATCAGTATCCAGTTCTGTTCCTTAATTAGACTTATAAAACACATATTACACTGCAGATATTAAATTGTGTGATTTATATGCTTTTCACTATTTTATAAAATTGGTAAATATGCCTGATGTTTGGCATTATTTAGAATCTGAGATTTAGATGAATGATTTATTTGGTAATGTTGTGTATGGTTTGCCATGACAATGTAATAATGCCTTTTTCACTAGGGGGTGGTGTTATGGTCTATTTAAACTGTGTGATTCACTTGTTGTTTGACTGAGGAAGGGTAGAGTATCCACAAAACATTACGCACATAAAAGCTACTACTTTAAAAGGACCGGTAATCGCCACGCCCCTTGACCAATCCCCTGACCACACCTTAACTGGCACCACACCATGGTAAGCCTATTGAGGCCCCTTGTCTAAAGACCGCTGCTCCATAACTTGTTCGCCTGCTCTGAGGTGGCGGACAGATATCAACACCATTGAATACGATTGGGTTGATTGACACCCCCTGCTAGCAGCCGATTGGCCGCAAATCTGCAGGGGGCAGCATTGCACCAGCAGTTCACAAGAACTGTTGGTGCAATGATAAATGCCGACAGCGTATGCAGTGATATGCAGCGGACATGATACGCTACTTCGTATTATGTCCGCTTGCACATTGTTAAATATGCCCCAAAAACTCTTTTTCGTATAGCTGTTTGGTAATATGGTCAAAGGCTTCACCCCATCACCCCTTCCCTGCATAATAGACTGAAATTTCATAATGTTTTATTGAATTATGTCAAACTATCAATCAACAAGTTTGGAACAAACCCCTCTTTATATTTTTGCTCTTCCTTTATATTTGCTAAAAACCTAAATTAAATTATTTATTGCTTGTATTCAAGACAAGATGTTTTAGTTCCCAAATTAAAATATTAACCTTTATGTTCATGCTTAACCCTTTTGTTGCAAAGCTTCTTTCACACCTCTGGGCTAAGCTAATTTTGAGATTTTTTTTTGCTTACTATGTTTAAACACTATTTTAAAGGACCAGTCAACACTGTAGATTTGCATAATCAACAAATGCATGATAAGAAGACAATGCAATAGCACTTAGTCTGAACTTCAAGGGCGCGATCCGATATAGATCGTAGTTTGCGGCGCAAGCGAGGGAACCCGCGTCGCCCGCAGTTTCAGCTCTCAACTCGAGCTATCCCATATATGTCGCCGTCAGATGCTAACGTGCCGTAAGTCTGACAAACCAGCGATGTCCAGAAATCTGCGCAAGTACAAATTTCTGGCGTCGCCAGTGACTTGCGGCACGTTAGAAACTGACGGCGCCTACAAAACCTGACTAAAGTCTAAATCACCCGCACTGTCTAACACGCCTCCCTAACATAGCCCGACACGTCTAACCCTCTATCCGCTATCCCCCCTCACTAGCCTAACAATAAAATATGTATTAACCCCTAAACCGCCGCTCCCGGAGCCCGCCGCTACCTAATAAAGTTATTAACCCCCAAACCGCCGCCAGCTATATTAAATCTATAACCCCCTAAAGTGAGCCCCTAACACCGCCGCCATCTACCTTACCTACCCCCTAAAGTGAGCCCCTACCCCGCCGCTATCTATTTTAAAATTATTAACCCCTAATCCCCCTACCCCGCCGCCATCTATATTAAATTATTTGACCCCTAAAATACTAAACTATCCCTACCACTAAACCTAAGTCTAACCCTACAAATAGCCCTGAAAAGGGCTTTTTGCGTGGCATTGCCCCAAAGTAACAGCTCTTTTGCCAGCCCTTAAAAGGGCTTTTGGCGGGGCTTTGTCACAAAGTAAACTGCTCTTTTGCCTACAATCTACATCCCCCTACACCGCCGCCAGCTATATTAACTATATTAACCCTAATTATATTGGGGTTAATATAGTTAATATAGTTATTATATTATATATATTAACTATATTAACCCTAATTATATTAGGGTTAATATATTTAATATCGTTATTATATTATATATATATATTAAGTATAATAACCCTATCTAACTCTAACATCCTAACTAAACTCTTATTAAAATAAATCTAATATTAATATTATTAATTAAAATATTCCTATTTAAATCTAAATACTTACCTATAAAATAAACTCTAAGATAGCTACGATGTAATTAATAATTACATTATAGCTATGTTAGGGTTTATATTTATTTTACAGGTAAATTGTTAATTATTTTAACTAGGTATAATAGCTATTAAATAGTTATTACCTATTTAATAGCTACCTAGTTAAAATAATTACCCAATTACTTGTAAAATAAATCCTAACCTAAGTTACAAATACACCTACACTATCAATAAATTCAATAAACTACAAATATCTATCTAAAAATACAATTAAATAAACTAAACTAAATTACAAAAAAAAACAAACACTAAATTACAAAAAATAAAAAAAAGATTACAAGATTTTAAAGCTAATTACACCTATTGTAAGCCCCCTAATAAAATAATAAAGCCCCCCCAAAATAAAAAAATTCCCTACCCTATTCTAAATTAAAAAAAGTTCAAAGCTCTTTTACCTTACCAGCCCTTAAAAGGGCCTTTTGTGGGGGCATGCCCCAAAGAAAACTGCTCTTTTGCCTGCAAAAAAAACACAATACCACCCCCCAACATTACAACCCACCACCCACATACCCCTAATCTAACCCAAACCCCCCTTAAATAAACCTAACACTACCCCCCTGAAGATCTCCCTACCTTGTATTCACCCAGCCGGGCCGAACTCCTCATCCGATCCAGGCGATGTGTTCCAGCAAGCGGCAGTGAAGTCTTCTTCCATCCGGGCGATGTCTTGAAGCAAGCGGCAGAGAGTCTTCTTCCATCTGCGATGTCTTCAAGCAAATCGGCATCTTCAATCTTCTTTGTTCGCTCCTCCGCCGCGGAGCATCCATCCGGCACGACGACTTCCCGATGAATGAGGTTCCTTTAAATGACATCATCCAAGATGGCGTCCGTCGAATTCCGATTGGCTGATAGGATTCTATCAGCCAATCGGAATTAAGGTAGAAAAATCTGATTGGCTGATTGAATCAGCCAATCAGATTCAAGTTCAATCCGATTGGCTGATTGGTAAGGTAAAAGAGCTTTGAACTTTTTTTAATTTAGAATAGGGTAGGGAATTTTTTTATTTTGGGGGGCTTTATTATTTTATTAGGGGGCTTAGAATAGGTATAATTAGCTTAAAAATCTTGTAATCTTTTTTTTATTTTTTGTAATTTAGTGTTTGTTTTTTTTGTAATTTAGTTTAGTTTATTTAATTGTATTTTTAGATAGATATTTGTAGTTTATTTAATTTATTGATAGTGTAGGTGTATTTGTAACTTAGGTTAGGATTTATTTTACAGGTAATTGGGTAATTATTTTAACTAGGTAGCTATTAAATAGTTCATAACTATTTAATAGCTATTATACCTAGTTAAAATAATTAACAATTTACCTGTAAAATAAATATAAACCCTAACATAGCTATAATGTAATTATTAATTATATTGTAGCTATCTTAGGGTTTATTTTACAGGGAGTGCAGAATTATTAGGCAAGTTGTATTTTTGAGGATTAATTTTATTATTGAACAACAACCATGTTCTCAATGAACCCAAAAAACTCATTAATATCAAAGCTGAATAGTTTTGGAAGTAGTTTTTAGTTTGTTTTTAGTTATAGCTATTTTAGGGGGATATCTGTGTGTGCAGGTGACTATTACTGTGCATAATTATTAGGCAACTTAACAAAAAACAAATATATACCCATTTCAATTATTTATTTTTACCAGTGAAACCAATTTAACATCTCAACATTCACAAATATACATTTCTGACTTTCAAAAACAAAACAAAAACAAATCAGTGACCAATATAGCCACCTTTCTTTGCAAGGACACTCAAAAGCCTGCCATCCATGGATTCTGTCAGTGTTTTGATATGTTCACCATCAACATTGCGTGCAGCAGCAACCACAGCCTCCCAGACACTGTTCAGAGAGGTGTACTGTTTTCCCTCCTTGTAAATCTCACATTTGATGATGGACCACAGGTTCTCAATGGGGTTCAGATCAGGTGAACAAGGAGGCCATGTCATTAAATTTTCTTCTTTTATACCCTTTCTTGCCAGCCACGCTGTGGAGTACTTGGACGCGTGTGATGGAGCATTGTCCTGCATGAAAATCATGTTTTTCTTGAAGGATGCAGACTTCTTCCTGTACCACTGCTTGAAGAAGGTGTCTTCCAGAAACTGGCAGTAGGACTGGGAGTTGAGCTTGACTCCATCCTCAACCCGAAAAGGCCCCACAAGCTCATCTTTGATGATACCAGCCCAAACCAGTACTCCACCTCCACCTTGCTGGCGTCTGAGTCGGACTGGAGCTCTCTGCCCTTTACCAATCCAGCCACGGGCCCATCCATCTGGCCCATCAAGACTCACTCTCATTTCATCAGTCCATAAAACCTTAGAAAAATCAGTCTTGAGATATTTCTTGGCCCAGTCTTGACGTTTCAGCTTGTGTGTCTTGTTCAGTGGTGGTCGTCTTTCAGCCTTTCTTACCTTGGCCATGTCTCTGAGTATTGCACACCTTGTGCTTTTGGGCACTCCAGTGATGTTGCAGCTCTGAAATATGGCCAAACTGGTGGCAAGTGGCATCTTGGCAGCTGCACGCTTGACTTTTCTCAGTTCATGGGCAGTTATTTTGCGCCTTGGTTTTTCCACACGCTTCTTGCGACCCTGTTGACTATTTTGAATGAAACGCTTGATTGTTCGATGATCACGCTTCAGAAGCTTTTCAATTTTAAGAGTGCTGCATCCCTCTGCAAGATATCTCACTATTTTTGACTTTTCTGAGCCTGTCAAGTCCTTCTTTTGACCCATTTTGCCAAAGGAAAGGAAGTTGCCTAATAATTATGCACACCTGATATAGGGTGTTGATGTCATTAGACCACACCCCTTCTCATTACAGAGATGCACATCACCTAATATGCTTAATTGGTAGTAGGCTTTCAAGCCTATACAGCTTGGAGTAAGACAACATGCATAAAGAGGATGATGTGGTCAAAATACTCATTTGCCTAATAATTCTGCACTCCCTGTATAGGTAAGTATTTAGATTTAAATAGGAATATTTTAGTTTATAATATGAATTAGATTTATTTAATAAGAATTTAGTTAGGGGTGTTAGGGTTAGATAGAGTTAATATAGTTAATATAAATACTATAGTAACTATATTAACTATATTAACCCTAATATAATTAGGGTTAATATAGTTAATATATATAATGTAATAACTATATTAACTATAATATACTTAGGGTTAATATAGATAATATAGCTGGCGGCGGGGTAGGTAGATTAAATTAGGGGTTAATAATTTTAATAAAGATGGCGGCGGTGTAAGGGGTTCACATTAGGGGATAGATCAGTTAGATGGTGGCGGTTTTAGGGGTTCACATTAGGGGATAGATCAGTTAGATGGTGGCGGTTTTAGGGGCTCACAGTAGGGGGTTAGTTTATGTAGATGGCGGCAGTTTAGGGGTTAAATACTTTATTAGGGATTGCGGCGGGGGATCGCGGTTGACAGGGAGATAGACATTGCGCATGCGTTAGGTGTTAGGTTTATTTTAGAAGATCGCGGTTGACAGGGAGATAGACATTGCGCATGCGTTAGGTGTTAGGTTTATTTTAGAAGATCGCGGTTGACAGGGAGATAGACATTGCGCATGCGTTAGGTGTTAGGTTTATTTTAGCAGCCAGTTTAGGGAGTTACGGGGCTCCAATAGTCAGCATAAGGCTTCTTACGGCTGCTTTTTGTGGCGAGGTGAAAATGGAGTAAGATTTCTCCATTTTCGCCACGTAAGTCCTTACGCTGTATATTGGATACCAAATTGCGCGGGTTTGGTATACCTGCCTATGGCCCAAAAAACTACGGGCGACGGCAGAAATATACGCGCGTAACTTCTAGGTTACGCCGTATATAGGATACCAAACCTGCGCAAATATTGGCGTTGCCAGCTTTTGCGGGCGACGATTTTTATCGGATCGACCCCAAAATGAGTAGTAGATTTTTATTAAATAAATTGCAAAGCTATGTCTATTTCCCCTCCCCCTGTATAATGTGACAGACATCAGCTAATCACAAATGCATATATGTATATGCTGTGAAGTCTTGCACATGCTCAGTAGGAGTTGGTGACTCAAAAAGTGTAAATATATAAAGACTGTGCACATTTTGTTAATGGAAGTAAATTGGAAAGTTGTTTAAAATTGGTTGCTCTATCTGAATCATTAAGTTTAATTTTGACTTGAGTGTCCCTTTAGTAAAGTAATTTTTTTCAATGAGTGAACTATACATTATATATTGTTTTTAGCGATGTAGCAGATTCAGAATGTAACATTATTATATTTATATGTCATGGCATGTGAGAAAGCTTTGTTATCTTTTAGTAAATATTATTGAAAGTGGCCAGGTGACCACTGTTCTTACTGTGTTTTACTTTATTGTCATCAACGATAGCCATATGTGAAATAGGGGCCCTTAAGGGCTTTGGGGGGGGGGGCGGGGTATAATATGGACTAGAGAGGTCCCTTTGTGCCAATGCAGAAAGAAAAGCATTTCTTCTTGCAATGTGATCAATATTACCACATGAAAATGTATATGTGAGAAAGAACTCATCATAAGTATAAAACTGTCAATTGCATATAACCTATAAGTTTGGCCACAATTGAAACTTTAGTTGGGATTTGTATTTTCTGCACACTCAGAAAATCTGAATTTAATCAGTTAAGTACTATCTGAGTTTTAAAATTCTGACATTTTTCATTCTGACCGTATAAGGGTTATCTTCATCAAATTTGTTAGAAAAGAAAAACATTTAAAATCAAATTTGACAAACATACACAGATGTTGTTTTCAAATCCAAATCTAAACAACATTTTTATATTGAATTTGTTTTCTTTATCAAATCATAATTTTGAATTTATGTCAGCCTGGATTATATGTTGATTTTAGAAGTTATGCATATCTTTATTTTATTTAAATAGTTTAAACTTATTTGAAATTCTGATTCTGGATAATAGCCTAACCAACTGACTGATTTCTAACAATTAAAAATCAGCATAATTGTTATGTATGTGCCAAAAAAAGGGGATTTACTTTCACTTGAGTGAACAAATTTGCAAAACCAATAAAAAAAACAAATCTTACTTTTAAAATAGGAATTGTGAAAACTGTTTGACTGAGGGGGCGTTTCTGGGAAGCTGTCATGGCAGGCTGCAATATTGAGAGCTGGCAAAGAAGACCTTATAATTTGCCACTTTGAGGTTACATCAGGGAGATTCAGAATATAAATTCTGTCTATATCACCTAAACTTGTATACCTGTACCGATAGAGAGATTCCTTTTGTGAACTGTTAGTTTTGGACTTAAAGGGACACTGTACCCAAATTTTTTCTTTCATGATTCAGATAGAGCATGCAATTTTAAACATCTTTCTAATTTACTCCTATTGTCAAATTTTCTTTATTCTCTTGGTATCTATATTTGAAAAGCAATAATGTAAGTTTCGATGCCGGCCCATTTTTGATGAACAACCTGGGTTGTCCTTGCTGATTGGGCAGCACCAATAAACAAGTGCTGTCCATGGTTCTGAACCACAAATTGTCTGGCTCCTTAGCTTAGATGTCTTCTTTTTCAAATAAAGAAAGCAAGAGAACGAAGAAAAATTGATAATAGGAGTAAATTAGAAAGTTGCTTAAAATTGCTTGCTCTATATGAATCACAAAAGAAAAAAATTGGGTTCAGTGTCCCTTTAACTATCCCTTTATAAAAATATAGGACTCAATTTAAATTCTGGTGAAAAGGTGGCATAATTGCCAGTTCAAGACTTCCAAAATTCATACAATGTTTGATTTACAAGTTCTGATAAATGAAATGTTCAAATTGTGATGTATGAGCCTTTATTAAAACTCAAACTTTAGCTCCATAGTAAAGTTTGCA
Source organism: Bombina bombina (assembly GCF_027579735.1). Lineage (NCBI taxonomy): Eukaryota > Metazoa > Chordata > Amphibia > Anura > Bombinatoridae > Bombina > Bombina bombina. Next base: position 818,701,375 of record NC_069499.1, on the reverse strand, counting down.
GGAATTTTAAAGCATACAAAAATTGCTGTTTAATTAAACCAAGTAAACTGTTTTATTTCATCTTTATTATTTTTGTTCTTCTATATTGAAATACAATTGACATATGGATGTAGCTGGCAATTAATGGCAAAACAGCCTTTATTTGTATTAATGCTTTGCTAAATATATAAACACATATGTATAATAAATACCATTGCTAGGATACATATATTAATGGATGACATTACACCTTTGATTATAGGTATTCATTTTGCTGTAATCTCATTGCCTGGTGAACCACTAATCCCTGTTTTTTCATTTTTCAGTAAAAACCTCTGAATAGGCTGCTCTTGCTTTCTCTCGAAGGTGAACTAAGTGAGAAGTTTGACATCATACCCTTATTGCTTTGTTTTAAAGGGATATTGAACAGTGCTCCTATAATAAAACACAAATATGTTAAACCAAAGTAAACATAAAAAGAAACAGATTGTGTAAAAGACAGTAAGAACTTACTTGTTATCTTGCAAATTGAGCACTTCAAATTTTTCATTGAAGCCTCTGCTCAGAGGGAGATAAGGGAGCAGACATTTTTGGAACTTAAAGGGACACTGAACCCAAATGTTTTCTTCCGTGATACAGATAGAGCATGCAATTTTAAGCAACTTTCTAATTTACTCCTATTATCAAATGTTCTTCATTCTCTTGGTATCTTTATTTGAAACGCAAAAATGTAAGTTTAGATGCCGGCCCATTTTTGATGAACAATCTGGGCTGTTCTTGCTGATTGGTGAATAAATTCACCCACCAATAAACAAGTGCTGCCCATGGTCTGAACCAAAAAATAGCTTAGATGCCTTCTTTTTCAATTAAAGATAGCAAGAGAATGAAGAAAAATTGATAATAGAAGTAAATTAGAAAGTTGCTTAAAATTGCATGCTCTATTTGAATCACAAAAGAAAAAAAATTGGGTTTAGTGTCCATTTAAGTTGCTTTCTGCCACTTCTGAGCAGGAGGATAACAGACTTATTCTCTCTCTAGCATTATCTAAATACTAAACCGGCCCATATTACTCGATCAAGCTATAACTTTCTTCCTGCAGAGACTCCAATCATCTTGTAGGGCTGTGACAGGAAATAATGGACCCTGTAGAATTTAAGTTAAAATAAGAAATAAAAGGTAAAATCCTTTTAAAACTGTGAATAGTAGATATTGCAATGACTTCTATTACATATAACCCATTGCTTAGTGCTTTTTTTTTATTACAACAATGAGACTTACTATGTTTTAAAATGTTTAATTTATTTAATATCCCTTTAACTCAGTATCACTGCAAATGAATGCTGTTTAACCATTTGTAACCATAGACTAGCGGAATGCTTGTGACAATAATACAGGATAATAAAAATAGACATATAAGTAAATATTATGGTAAGTCCAAAAACACATTAAATATTTTATTGTAATATGTTGCATAAGCTGCAGACATGGTTAAATCCAGTTATGAACTTATACCCACATCAATTAACATTTTATTTTAAATCCAAGAAATAGTTAACAAACAATAGTAGGGACAAGGCAAATGTGTAGTTCTTACTATATAGTTCATGAAAAGCAGAAATGGGTCATATATAGAGACGTGGACTCCGTGCACACATGACCTTAGAGAGATACAACTGCACCTCACTGATGAGGCCCACAGAAGGCCGAAACGATCGTCTGGGGTTGTTGTTTCTCTTGTTCAGAGAGAAATTGTCTGGTATTTCGGAGCTGGACTGTCATTGGGCAGGGTCAGACTGATATGCTACAGGATAAATTTTCTCTGTGAAAGGGCATAGTTTACTTAAAAAATGCGCACCCTGGGTTGTAATAAAAATGAGCAGGCATGGAAGTTATGCTAGCTTTTGTTCTATCTCAGGAGTGCTGTTTTCTTTTTATTGATATTTATGCAAATTACTCTTGGGTCTCCCTAAGAGTAATGGGGAAACCAGACTTGGACTCCTTGCACACATTCCCTTAGAGAGATACAACTGCACCTCACTAACTAATTTTTCTCTGTTAAAGAGCATAGTGTGCTAAAAGAACGAGCACCCTGGGTTGTAATAAAAATGAACAGGCATGGAAGTTATTCTAGCTTTTGTTCTATCTCAGGAGTGCTGTTCTCTCTTTATTGATATATATATATATATATATTTTATATATATATATATATATATATATATATGTATACACTGTATATTTATATATATATATATATATATACACACTGTATATTTTTATATATATATATATATATATATATATATACTATATATAACTATATATATATATTTACAGTATATATAAATACCTATTTAAAAATACAAAGAACATATTCCCTTATGTGGATTATTATAATATAAATGATTAAAAATGAATAATTGTATTTCTGAATTTTAGAAATTTTATGAATTGATCGATATAGTGTTGCAACACTTAGGGATTGTGATTTATTTTATCTTGGTATTATCATGTTTTTATTTTGAAAATAAATTGTAGAAGAATTTTTCACTTATTCTGTCCAAGGTCCAGTTTTTTCTACATATTTAGCTAACGACTTCCATACACACCTTTATCCCTTTTGCAGATTAAGCGCCTAATCTCCATAACTTTTTCACTTTATACACCTTTCTATCTGGGAAGTAGATAGTAGGAGAATAAGGCAAGGGATATTAATTCTTAAGCGGTAGCTTGATAAATATGGGCCTTTGAGTGGACACTACCTTTGAATTTTGTACAATATTCCAAACACATAAAAAGGTTATTTATCCCTAAACATAATGAAACTGAAATATTTTGAAGTACTTTTTTTTAACAAAGAAAAAAAAAATCCATAGCCTTTTGCATAAAAGAAAATGTGAATCCATCTTTTGATATTGCTTTGTGATTGAGAATGAATTCATCTGATATATGAAAAAAATGCTAATGAAGTTGAAATTCATTTTCATAGTAGAAATTGAGAGTACAATCTTGAATGTGACAGGTTAACAAGAGAATCAGAAAAAGTAAATCTGTTATGACTATTTGTTTTATGGTGTTAACTGGCTGGGCTATAGGATGCACTGTTCTATTTTGTTATATATTCCACTCACATTCTGGCATGCTGAGCTATCGTAAATGTTTATCACACTGGATAACAGTAATAACTGCTAGAGGAGTATGCTATAATGTCCAATGTAATAAAGCTACTGAGAATTCGTGAGACACTGGAAATATGTTTTTTTCTAATGTTTCTGAGATAGTTTTACAGCTCCTCCTCTACAGGTCATTGCTTTCAATTTCTGAGTAGGGTGGCATGAAATGAACTTGAAATTGGAGACTGCTCATAAAAAATGTATTCGGGAAAAAAAAAAAAAAAAAATAAGGCATTGGCACATAAATTGAAGCTCTAACATTTTTAGAATGTTTATTTTTTTCAGGTGAAGTTATTTATTGTAGTTACTTTTACAAAACTGTAATAGGTTTTTAAAACCTCATTTATAAATTGTTCCTGTCATTTATTCATGATGGAAATGTGTATTTTAATAGTTTTAAAATATATTTAAAACAGAATTGACAAATCTTGAGATTAATAGATGCTGATAATAAGTTGTGATTGACTGTCCTATCTGATATATCCACAACTGGAAAAGGTGTTACAGAATTTAACCAATTCGTTATGTTTTAGGGTACCAGTCATTGATAGTCTAGCATTGTCAGTCAGGGTATTTAAAGAGAGAGCAAATTCTTTGAGAACCTTTTTTATGTATTTATATTGACACTGATTGCATTAGGGTTGTAGCAGGTGTAAATATTTTGTTGCTACTTTAAAGGGACAATCTAGTCAGAATTAAACTTTCATTATTCAGATAGGGCATGTAATTTTAAACAACTTTTCAATGTACTTTTATCATAAAATTTGCTTTGCCCTCTTGGTATTTTCAGTTCAAAATTAAACCTAGGTAGGCTTGTATGCTAATATCTAAGCCCTTGAAGGCCGCCTCTTTTCTGAATGTATTTTGACAGTTTTCACAGCCAGAGGGCATTAGTTTATGTGTGCCATATAGATAATATATACCCGTGGAGTTTCCTAGGAGTCAGCAATAATTGGCTAAAATGCAAAGTCTGTCAAAAGAACTGAAATAAGGGGGCAGTCAGCAGAGGCTTAGATACAAGGTAATCACAGAGGTAAAAAGTGTATTAATATAACAGTGTTGGCTGTGCAAAACTGGGGAATGGGTAATAAATAATAATAAATCTATCTTTGTAAATAATAAAAAATCTGGATTAGACTGTCCCTTTAAATGAGTAAAATGTTTCCTGGAATCTGCACTATTATAATTCATAACATTGTAAAATGGCTCAAAAGCAGTAGATTGTATTAACAGTATAGTTCAGCATAACTATGTGTTATGACCGTGCTTACACATAAATTATAAAAAACTGTGAAAATCTTTAGTTAAAGGGACATAAAACTCAAAATGTTTCTTTCATGATTTAGATAGAATATACAATTTTAAACAACTTTCCAAATTACTTCTATTATCAATCTTTTTGTTTTCTTGGTATCCTTTGTTGAAAAGCAGGTAGAACTATATGGCAGCAGTTTTGCAACAATGTTATACATTAGCAAGATCATTAGAAGGCAGCACTATTTCCTATCATGTAGTGCTTCAGGCATGTGCACACTACCTACCTAGGTATCTCTTCAACAAAGAATAACATGAGAATAAAGCCAATTTGCTAACAGAAATAAATTGGAAACATTTTGAAACAAAATGGAATTCTCTATCTGAATAATGCAAGCAACATTTTTGGTTTCTTGTCCCTTTAAAAGTTAATTTTCTTGTTCAGATCGCTGTTGGTTGGTCACCTTATCTTTGTCTTATGTGACAACACACAGAGAAAACCCAGCACTCACTTACAAGCTCTCAGCTAAGATTTAAAAGCAAAAATGGAAAGGTTAGTTACCGCATCTGGCCAAATGGAACAAGCCCAGGTACCTCGTCAAGGTCCTTTCCAATACCTGGGACCCTAAAACAGCCACACAATGCAAGCTTTCAAATCCAAACAAACTGGGAACACAGCTTTTGATGATGAAGTAATTTTTCATTGGTTGGTTGGAACCTTTTGAAAAGCCTATGATAATGCCATAAAGATCTACATTAACCCCTTAATGACAACAGTACTTTTCCATTTTCTGTCCGTTTGGGACCAAGGCTATTTTTACATTTTTGCGGTGTTTGTGTTTAGCTGTAATTTTCCTCTTACTCATTTACTTTACCCACACATATTATATACCGTTTTTCTCTTTCTAAAGATACCATTATATTCATCATATCTTATAATTTACTATAAAAAATGATAAAATACGAGGAAAAAATGATAAAACACTTTTTCTAACTATTAGCCCCAAAATCTGTTACACATCTGCAACCACCAAAAACACCCATGCTAAATAGTTTCTAAATTTTGTCCTGAGTTTAGAAATACCCAATGTTTATATGTTCTTTGTTTTTTTTGCAAGTTATAGGGCCATAAATACAAGTAGCACTTTACTATTTCCAAACCATTTTTTTTCAAAATTAGCGCTAGTTACATTGGGACACTGATATCTTTCAGAAATCCCTGAATATCCCTTGACAAGTATATATATATTTTTAGAAGACATCCCAAAGTATTGATCTAGGCCCATTTTGGTATATTTCATGCCACCATTTCACCGCCAAATGCGATCAAATACAAAAAATCGTTCACTTTTTCACAATTTTTTTCACAAACTTTCGGTTTCTCACTGAAATTATTTACAAACAGCTTGTGCAATTATGGCATAAATGGTTGTAAATGCTTCTCTGGGATCCCCTTTGTTCAGAAATAGCAGACATATATGGCTTTGGCGTTTGCTTTTTGGTAATTAGAAAGCCGCTAAATGCCACTGCGCACATACGTGTATAATGCCCAGCAGTGAATGGGTTAATTAGGGAGCATGTAGGGAGCTTTTTGGGGTAATTTTAGCTTTAGTGTAGTAAACAACCCAAAGTATTGATCTAGGTCCATCTTAGTATATTTAATGCCACCATTTCACCGCCAAATACGTTCAAATAAAAAAAAACTTTTAATTTTTCACAATTTTAGGTTTCTTACTGAAATCATTTACAAACAGCTTGTGAAATTATGGCACAAATGGTTGTAAATTCTTCTCTGGGATTCCCTTTGTTCAGAAATAGCAGGCATATATGGCTTTGGCATTGGTTTTTGGTAATTAGAAGGCGACTAAGTGCAGCTGCGCATCACACGTGTATTATGCCCAACAGTGCAGGGGTTAATTAGGGAGCTTATAGGGAACCTGTAGGGTTAATTTTAGCTTTAGTGTAGTGTAGTAGACAACCAAAGTATTGATCTATGCCCATTTTGGTATATTTCATGCCACCATTTCACCGCCAAATGCGATCAAATAAAAAAAAAAGTTTCCTTTTTCAAAAACTTTAGGTTTCTCACTAAAATGATTTACAAACAGCTTGTGCAATTATGGCACAAATGGTTGTAAATGCTTCTCTGGGATCACCTTTGTTCAGAAATAGCAGACATATATGGCTTTGGCGTTGCTTTTTGATAATTAGAAGGCCGCTAAATGCCGCTGCGCATCACACGTGTATTATGGCTAGCAGTAAAGGGGTTAATTAGGTAGCTTGTAGGGAGTTTGCAGGGTTAATTTTAGCTTTAGTGTAGAGATCAGCCTCCCACCTGAAACATCAGTCCGCTGATCCCTCCCAAACAGCTCTCTTCCCTCCCCCACCCCACAATTGTTCCCGCCATCTTAAGTACTGGCAGAAAGTCTGCCAGTACTAAAATAAAAGGTATATTTGTTTTTTTTGGTTGTTTGGTTTTTTTAAGCATATTTACATATGCTGCTGTATATAATCCCCCCTTAGCCCCCAGTCTCACAGATCCCCCATCAAACAGTTCTCTAACCCTCCCCCTCTAGCCTAATGGGCGCCATCTTGGGTACTGGCAGCTGTCTGCCAGTACCCAGTTTAGTAAAAAAAAAGATATGCTTTAAATTTTTGCCCTTTTCTGTAGTGTAGCTATCCCCTCCATCCCAGAACTCATCGATTGCTTTATAGATTAAAAATCCCCCCCCCCTTTTCTCCAAATGTATTATTCAATTTTTCTGTAGTGAAGCGGTTCTCACCCGCTCCCACCCTGTGCACGCGCCCGCCGCCCCCGTGCATGCGCGTGCATCCGTGCACCCCCCCTGGGCACTCCCGCCTCCGATCCCGCCCCCTCCACATGATCACAGGCCCATTGCAGGCCGCCCACCCGCCTCCCTACTTTGCTCCCACCCACCAACGACACTCCGGTGTAGAGAGGGCCACAGAGTGGCTCTCTCTGCATCGGAGGCTTGTAAAGGGGTATTGCAGGATGCCTCCATATCGAGGCATCATTGCAATAACCTCAGAGCTGCTGGAAGCGATTGCGATCGCTTCCAGCACTCTGTTAGACAACTGACGTACCAGGTACGTCTATTATCATTAACTGCTTGTTAATGCATGACGTACCTGGTACGTCAGTTGTCATTAAGGGGTTAAAGGGACATGAAACCCAATTTTTTTCTTTAATGGTTTAGAAAGAGCATGCAATTTTAAACAGCTTTCTTATTTACTTCTATTATCTAATTTGCTTCATTCTCTTGATATCCTTTGCTGAAAAGCATATCTAAATAGGGTCAGTAGTTGCTGATTGGTGGCTGCACATAGATGCCTTGTGTGAGTGGCTCACCCATGTGCATTGTTATTTCTTCAACAAAGGATATCTAAAGAATGAAGCAAATTAGATGATAGAAGTAAATTGGAATGTTGTTTAAAATGGGATTCTCTATCTGAATCATGAAAGAAAAGTTTTGGGTTTAGCGTCCCTTTAAGTATGCAAAAACTCTTTTAATTAGATTTTTTTGTATGTTAGAAACAACTTGGGGAAAATCCCATGCATATTTGGACTATATGTGTAACTCAAATACTTTTTCTTGAAATGGGTTTTGTGCCAATAGCCTTCCAATAAAAATATAATTTTAAAAAGTCTGAGTTGGTTTACAATGTTTTTATGTATGAATTGTGATGTTTTAAAATTGGGATCCTAGTTTTTAACAAGCATTATTTAATTATAAAATGCTCTAACACATTAAAGCATTTAAATCATTACACTAGAATAATATTTTACATTTGGGCACCTTGTGGCACGACTATGGTTTCTAAAAAATCCTTTTACTTTAAGGCACGAGGTAACATCTTTCAGGTTGTACAAAGTTAAGTCCCTTTTTATTACATTTTTAAAAAAGGATCTGTTATGTAAGGTCTGGGAGCTGTGTCAGTATACCTTATTGCATCTTGGTTACTAGGTTAAGTTCACTAACGCTGTTTTTATTTTAAATTTAAAGATCTTTCCTGTGTGCAAGATCTCTTGTAAAATGAATAAAATAAAAAATAACAATTAAAAGCTCTCTTGCTTATGAATGTTACTTATATTTTCTGGATACCCAAAAAGCAAATACAGCCTAATCTAAAACTTAAATAATATAAGCTTTGTTAAAGGGATACTGAACCCAATTTTTTTTTATTTTGTGATTCAGATAGAGCATGCAATTTTAAGCAACTTTATAATTTACTCCTATTATCAAATTTTCTTCATTCTCTTGCTATGTTTATTTGAAAAGCAAGAATGAAAGTTTAGATGCCAGTCCATTTTAGTGAACAAGCTAGGTTGTCCTTGCTGATTGGACAGCACCAATAAACAAGTGCTGTCCATGGTGCTGAACCATACATTTGCTGGCTCCTTAGCTTAGATGCCTTCTTTTTCAAATAAAGATAGCAAGAGAAGAAGAAAAAATGATAATAGGAGTTAATTATAAAGTTGCTTAAAATTGCATGCTCTAATTGAATCATGAAAGAAAAAAATTGGGTTTAGTGTCCCTTTAAGTTTACACTTCATAATTTGAATGTGTTACTTAGCAAACAAAACAAGTTTGAGTTTAAGCTATTTCTAATTTATATTATAACATATTGCTATAAAAACAATAAAATACAAGGTCTTAAGGGAATACAACTCATATCCCCCTGTACTCAATTAAATTAGTTTTATTCACTGTATCATTCATATTTAATATTTTTTGCAGTATGAAAAAAACTACAAATTTTGCGCTGGTATTACAAGTTAAATGTGTTCACATTGCTGGGAAGTTTCCATAGACCGGAATGTAAAGGTGTAAATGTTTCAGTGCCATTTTTTTCTTTAACACCTCACTGCCACCAAAGCCCTAAAACTGCCTAGTGCAGTTGATTTAATTAAAAACTACAATGCACTGTATTTTAAGGGCATTTGGGGCACTTTTTGAAACCTCTGGTTGATTTTCGGAGCACTAATTGCTACCGCGAGCTTGCAATCTGAGAGCAGTAGTTATGGATTTTGCAAAACAAAAATGTTTCACAAAACTCATAACTAAACTGTTGCAGGATTTTTTAGAGTTAGGTTTTTTATTGTGGGGGGTTGGTTGGGTGGGGGGTTTTACTGTTGGTGGGACTTTGTATTTTTTTACAGGTAAAAGAGCTGTTTAACTTAGGGCAATTCCCTACACATATTATATATTATATAATATTGGTAGTTTATTGTAGACTAGGGGGTGTTTTTATTTTGGGGGCGCTTTTTTATTTTTATAGGGCTATTAGATTAGGTGTAATTGTTTTTATTTTTGATCATTTTGCTCATTATTTTTTGTAATCTTAGTGTTTTTTATTTTTCATAATTTTTGTGGTTTTTTTTTGTAATGTTAGATTTTTTTAATTTTTTCGTAGGATTAGTTGTTTTTTTAAAATTTGTAATTTTAGGATTTTTTAGGATTTTTAATTGGTAGTTTTTTGTTTTTTTTCTTAGAATAGTAATGTTAGGTTAATTTATAGTTTGTTAGTTTATTTTTATTTCACAGATAAGTTTTTATTTATTTTAAGATAGTTATATTGTAATTTTAATTTAAAGTTAGGGGGTGTTAGGTTAAAGGGTTAACAGTTTAATTTAGTGTTTTGCGATGTGGGGGGTGGTTTAGGGGTTAATAGGTTTATTTAGGTGTTGGCGATGTTAGGGTACGGCATATTAGGGGTTAATAACTTTAGTGGGGGTGATGTCTGGGAGCGCTTAGGGGTTAAAGGGACAGTCTGCCATAGAATTGTTATTGTTTTAAAAAATAGATAATCCCTTTATTACTCATCCCCCAGTTTTGCATAACCAACACAGTTATATTAATATACTTTTTACCTCTGTGATTACCTTGTATCTAGGAACCTTCTTCCAGCCCCCTGATCACATGACTGTGACTGTTTATTATCTATTGTCTTAAATTTAGCATTGTGTTGTGCTAAATCTTAAATAACCCCCTGTGCCTGAACAGTGTTATCTATATGGCCCATGTGTACTTTCTGTCTCTTTGTGTTGAAAAGAGATTTAAAAAGCATGTGATAAGAGGCAGCCCTCAAAGGCTTAGAAATTAGCATATGAGCCTACCTAGGTTTAGTTTAAATTAAGAATACCAAAAAGCAAATTTGATGATAAAAGTAAATTGGAAAGTTGATTAAAATTAAAAGTCCTATCGGAATAATGAAAGTTTAATTTATACTAGACTGTCCCTTTAATAACTTTATTTAGTGGTGGCGATGTCAGGAGCGGCAGATTAGGGGTGTTTAGACTAGGGGTTTATGTTAGGGTGTTAGGTTTAAATGTAACTTTCTTTTCCCCATAGGCATCTATGGGGTTGAGTTACGACGATCGCCATTCCGCACTTCAGGAGTTGTTTTTTCCCCCAACACTTTCTCCCCATTGATGTCTATGGGGGAAAGCGTGCATGAGCACGTAAACTCAGCCCTTTGCATTTGTGCGGTATGGAGCTTAACGCACCATAACGCACAGCACAAGGAAGCAGCACTATGGAGAGTGAAATAACGCAATTTTTTTGGTGTTAGTTTCGCACCCGGTTTAGCGCAAAACTCGTAATCTAGGCGTCTATTCTTTAAGGGCTAGATTACAAGTAGAGCGCTAATTAAAGTTCACGCTCGAGCGTTAACTACATTAGAAGTAAGCTATTTGTGCACCTCAGGTTGCACTCGTATTATGAGTTGAAAGTAAACTGTTTTTGCTTGCGCGCTAACCAGCAGCCCGTAAAAGCTGAACTTGAATATGACACGCGATAGCATATTTCACCATAGAAGTCAATGGAGCAAAAAAGTGGAAAAAAACAAAAGCACCAACCGAGGCTCCAAGCAGAGGTATTGTAAAATAATTATTTTTAGCTTTAAAGTAACAATACCTTACAGTGGCGGATTAGACCACAACAAACCCCAGGTTACAAAAAAGTGCGGCACTGCAAGGTGTGCTAATATAAAAACAAATACTTTATTTATACATTTAAAAACGGCAATCTAAGCAGACATGGACAGGAGTCCAAATTGCGGGTCTGTCTGACACATTTCGCGCCCTCAAGTGGTGTTTAATCATAGACCTATCTATGATAAAGCATAACTAGAGGGTGCAAAATGCGTCAGAGAGAACCTGCCTTTTTGACTGGTGTCCATGTCTGCTTAGATCGCTCTTTTTAAATGTTTAGAGTATTTGTTTTTATACTAGCACACCTTGCTGCCTTTTCTCTTCTCCATGCTCAGTGTAGCACAACAGAAAGGTTGAGTCAAATGTTCACCATTTTAACTGGTTGCTGGTGTGATTTCTATATTGTCAGCACCTGTTAATTGATACAGGTGAGTTTAATTAGTTTAATTACAAATTACAGGAGCATCACAAACTTGTAATGCAATTATTTCTTACAATTTTGAGAAGGTGTCAATAATTTTTGGAGTTTTGCATGGAATGGCATGGACTCTGTGTTTTTTTTAAACTTTGGAAATAAAGATACATTTGTTTTTATCTGGACGGATCATTCCTGTCTTCTGTTCTACCTTTGTACTTCTGTCATAAGATCTGTCCGTGTTCAGGGTTAGCCGACTTGCCCCCATTGGATCCCATACTGCATGTGATCGCTGAGCCTCGTGAGTGGTGATGTACCCAGAAGGAATTGGATGTGGGCGCATGGTGTGGCAGACAGTGTACTCCAAACGTACCACAGAGTTTTGAAAGTCGTGGGTCCGTGAGTAGACTCGGTTGGATCTGGGTTTTCTGCCGACACCTAGATACAGACGCCTGAAGGTCCTTATCTCCGGAAGGAAGGTGAGCTACAGCTACCACTATTTGGAGGCATAATTTAAACTTTTCCTTTGGTATATACAACAGGCAAGTTGTTTCTTCATACAACCTAAAGTGATTTTTGAATCTCATATAATTTTATATATAGCTTTGCAGCAATACCTTTTTTTCATTATCTTTTTGTTTTAAACATCTGTCATCCCAATCTTACAATATATAATGTGTGTGTGCATGTATATACATACATATATTTAAATATATATAATATTTTATTGAAAAAAGAAGCAAGAAATATTTATTGGTGTTTAATATGCTTGATACGTAATAGTAAATATTGCTGGAATCAATTAGTTAGGACCGGACCTTGTGGGTTCTTTCTTAGTAAAGTCCTAAGTAGCAGATCAAGATTTCGTTGGCTAAAGCAGAGAGGGAATAAAACGTGTAATCCCTCTGACTTAATGCAAAAGTCCTGTAGCACTTAGCACAACACAACAGCAACAGTTCGTGTATAGATTTCAAGCTCAGCAGGTATGCACTCACCACTTCAGTCGTCTGGCGTGAATCCTCTGTGGGCTGATATCCGATTTCCCTCTTCCTTTCATTCACAGAAGCAGCGTTCCTGCAGAGGCGGTGATCCGTTTCCTCATGCACGCTGTTTGTGGCGTACCACGTGACGAGGGATCAGCCAATCCTAGGACAGCCAGGGTCCTTCCTTGATGACAAGCCAGATGGGTGTTGCCAGTAAGCGTATCAATCACGCCAGGCAAAGGCAGCAAGTGTACGAATAACCCCTCAATAAGGGAACACTAATAAACTGCTAGATCCAGTAACACTTTTGTAAAACACAGTATCAACATACTATGAAGTTCCAAAGCTGATAAAGTGTGTGCATACCGCGTGGAGAGCTTGGAAATATGAAAAATTAGGAGCAGTGATCCATGAAAGGCAGATGGTTGAGCTTCATATAAAGGAGTGGAATCCCCACATTCCACTATAAATATAAAAAAAGATTCCAAAGTGAAGCAGCAGTTAAAAAGTTTAACAAATCCTTTATTCCTTTAAAACAAAGCAAGGGCATACAGCAACATGGAGGTGGTTCAAGCAAAAAAACTCTGACCGGTTTCGGTCATATTGACCGTAATCATAGAATTACGGTCAATATGACCGAAACCGGTCAGAGTTTTTTTGCTTGAACCACCTCCATGTTGCTGTATGCCCTTGCTTTGTTTTAAAGGAATAAAGGATTTGTTAAACTTTTTAACTGCTGCTTCACTTTGGAATCTTTTTTTATAATATTTTATTATGAAAAAAAACTTTCCCAGACAACAATATTATTTAATGTACATTGCTTAAAAGTCTGCAATTAGGGCCTGGTGATCTAAAGGTCTCTGGGCTGGTGGGAGTCTCCATTACTTTTTCTATTTACCTGGTGGAATTATCTAAAATCACTTTTTATCCTGAAAACAGGGTGTCTCACAGGGAGATATACTGCACTTTCGTATAGCAAGAAGATGCATACATTACAAAAGTGCACAATGCAAATAGTAAATTAAAAATCATACAAAATGAATAGTTGAACCATTAACACATAAATATGCATACAAAATTGTATTGTTACAAAATTGTTTACCAAAAATCTTATTTTATCAAAAACAATTTGTATGTAAATCATAATTTAAGTACGCTGGATGTGCAAAAAACACATAGAATGTTGTACTTATAATTATGGAAGACAACAGAGCGTATCTGCGATTCACAGAATTGTTTTATTAAACACAGACACACTATATTGCACTTACATGATTAAAAATATAAAAAAGCCTTTCATGTGGATGAACACCATACTGTCCTCCCTTGAAAGCCTCTTGATACGCTGAAAAGGTATTACCATACCACAAGACTGTCACCACTTCGGATGTCCTTGTACACACCGTCCCTTAGGCTCCCCCTACCCTACACATTTCATCCACTCACAGGTGGACTTTCTCAAGTGTTAACAAACAAACAAAAGTGGTCTGGAGCCTTAGGATTTTAGGACGCTATTTATACCCATTGTGATTTTCCATCCCTATGTGCATCACAAATGACATCATGGTGTTTGTAACACCTCAGCTGGCGTATTGCCAGCCATATTAGTATTGAGCGATAATCATTTGTATACAGTATAATACTTGCCATAGAACACGCAAACTCAGCAATTTGCTTTACAGTTACACATAGAAAAAAGTATATATAATAACAATAATTCATAGTAAAAACTTATACTGATCATTGAGCTTAAGCACCATTGTATATATGCTTGTACTCCTCTCTATACAAACTCATATGCATTCAATGGAGCATATTTAATAAAGTGCGAGCGGACATGATACAATGTAGCGTATCATGGCCTCTGCACATCGATAAATGCCGACAGCATACACTGTTGGCATTTATCATTGCACACCAGAACTGCTTGTGCAAAACCGCCCCCTGCAGATTCGCAGCCAATCGGCCGCTAGCAGGGGGTGTCAATTAACCCGTTAAGTTTTCGATTGGGTTGATTTCTGTCCACGGCCTCAGAGCAGGCGGATAAGTTATGGAGCAGCGGATTGTACTCGATCAGGTTGAATTGTGGCGATCTCTGTCCGCCTCATCAGAGCAGGCGGACAGGTTATGGAGCAGCGGTCTTTAGACCGCTGCTTCATAAATTGCGTTTCTGGCGAGTCTGAAGACTCGCCAGAAACACGGGCCCTCAAGCTCCATTCGGAGCTTGATAAATGGACCTCCTAAACTAAATGATCGGTATTAGTTTTTACTAATAAACTCTCGGCAGGGCCCTCTACCCATTTGATCCCTATAAATGTTATCTTGTGTATCTCCTATGTTTACAGCGCTGCAGAATCTGTTGGCGCTGTACTCATACCTGATAATAATAATAATAACTATAAATTATGTATTATTGTTATTATATTGACTTTTTTTAATAAATTTACCCCTAAGTGTAATTGTTGTTTTATCATAAAATCGACTGAGCATGGGCGTGTATGAAATTTTCCCTCAAATCCAAGTGTAATTATCTGAACATTTTTGCCCTACTGATGATCTATCTGTTTTTTCTCGCAAACTAAAAAGTGGCAAGGTCGTGACAAAATATTCAAAATACTCAATAACCTAATTTAAAAAAACACATGTATGCGAAAATAATGGTGATTGTTAGATGCTATATGCAGAAAGCAGTGCTATGTGTTAATTTTTTGATGCCGGATTTAAGTGTGCCTCCTGCTCACTGCTAAGTTCGCCCTATTCATTGAAGCTTCCCTTTCCAGCGAACTCCATTACTTTCTATAGGAGACATCTTGCCACTCACAGGGGCTGCCCCTTTTTTAAGATAATTCCAGCATGGAAAAAACACACAAGAACTGGAAAAAGTTAGATAATCGGCTACACAGAGTGAAAATTTAGAGTGAAAGGAAATTGGTACAATTTTGCATGGAGTCTATTAGCTGAGTGTAATCAATTGCTAATTAAAGTTTACAGTCTAATTTTAACTATACATGTGTTTTCTAAAATGTGTATATTTTACTTAATAGACACCTGGGGTGTTGTTAGCGATTTCTAGATAACCTGCAGCTGTTACAGTTTCAAGATTGGAAAAAATAAATGCCTAATACAAACAGCTTAATTTTGCATTAGCATATAGAAGCAAATACACAATAGAATTATAACATTATTTCTATTACAATTTAAAGGGATGCAAAGTGCAATAATATTCAGGGGCGAAACTACAGGGGGTGCAGAGGTCACAATTGCGACTGGGCCCCCAAGGGTGGGGGTCCAGCTTAAAATTTATTTTTTTTTACAATAAAAAACGTTGACTTGCGACTGCCTGCACTGATATCATGTGAGTGTGACATGTAGTGTCTCTGACTACAGGGGTTAGTGTTTCTGTTTTACTCATTGGTGTTTATGTGTGTGTGTGTGTGTATGTATGTGACTGTGTGTGTGTGTATGTTTGTGGAATCAGCAAATTACAGACCTTGTTACTACAGCATGGGGGGGCAGGGGATAAACAGTGTCACTATACAGTACCACTATATACAGTACGGGGGAGCTGGACCATATCACTGACTACTGTGGTCAATTTATTAAGTACTGGGGCGGGTAGGGTCAGGCCAGCCATCTCACCTGCAGATTAAAGACTGTGTCACTGACTCACTATATGCAGTACTGGTGGGTTAAACAGTATCACTATATCACTATATACAGTAAAGGGGGGTCAGACCATCTCACAGACTGTGGGCACATGGTACATCCTTTTGTAAACATGTAATCTGATTTGTTTTTCTGTGTTAAATGAAAAAAAAAAAGATATGTATCAAATTAACTTTTTTTGTGGGGGGTGGGGGGGGGCTTCTTAGATTCTTGCACCTGGGCCCTGTGATTTCTAGTTACGCCTCTGATAATATTGTTACACAGTTATTTACATACACTGTAGCTTTGTGACTATAAGAAAAAAAAAAATACAATTAATGTAAACCGTGCATATAAATAAAATGTTTTTGAAAGGATACTTCTCCAAAGAATTGTTTTGCATGTCTCTTGCAATCTTTTTTATAACTGGACAATTCAATACTATCTCCAGGAACCATAGGCCTAGATTTGGAGTTCGGCGGTAGCCGTCAAAACCAGCGTTAGAGGCTCCTAACGCTGGTTTTGGCCGCCCGCTGGTATTTGGAGTCAGTGATTAAAGGGTCTAACGCTCACTTTTCAGCCGCGACTTTTCCATACCGCAGATCCCCCTACGCCATTTGCGTAGCCTATCTTTTCAATGGGATCTTTCTAACGCCGGTATTTAGAGTCGTTTCTGAAGTGAGCGTTAGAGCTCTAACGACAAAATTCCAGCCGCCTGAAAATAGCAGGAGTTAAGAGCTTTCTGGCTAACGCCGGTTCATAAAGCTCTTAACTACTGTACCCTAAAGTACACTAACACCCATAAACTACCTATGTACCCCTAAACCGAGCTCCCCCCACATCGCCGCCACTCGATTAAAATTTTTAACCCCTAATCTGCCGACCGCCACCTACGTTATACTTATGTACCCCTAATCTGCTGCCCCTAACCCCGCCGACCCCTGTATTACATTTATTAACCCCTAACCTGCCCCCCACAACGTCGCCGCCAGCTACTTAAAATAATTAACCCCTAATCTTCCGACCGCAAAGCGCCGCCACCTACGTTATCCCTATGTACCCCTAATCTGCTACCCCTAACACCGCCGACCCCTATATTATATTTATTAACCCCTAATCTGCCCCCCTCAACGTCGCCGACACCTGCCTACACTTATTAACCCCTAATCTGCCGAGCGGACCTGAGCGCTACTATAATAAAGTTATTAACCCCTAACCCGCCTCACTAACCCTATCATAAATAGTATTAACCCCTAATCTGCCCTCCCTAACATCGCCAACACCTAACTTCAATTATTAACCCCTAATCTGACGACCGGAGCTCACCGCTATTCTAATAAATGTATTAACCCCTAAAGCTAAGTCTAACCCTAACACTAACACCCCCCTAAATTAAATATAATTTAAATCTAACGAAATTAATTAACTCTTATTAAATAAATGATTCCTATTTAAAGCTAAATACTTACCTGTAAAATAAATCCTAATATAGCTACAATATAAATTATAATGATATTATAGCTATTTTAGGATTAATATTTATTTTACAGGCAACTTGGTATTTATTTTAACCAGGTACAATAGCTATTAAATAGTTAAGAACTATTTAATAGCTACCTAGTTAAAATAATAACAAATTTACCTGTAAAATAAATCCTAACCTAAGATATAATTAAACCTAACACTACCCTATCAATAAATTAATTAAATAAACTACCTACAATTACCTACAATTAACCTAACACTACACTATCAATAAATTAATTAAACACAATTCCTACAAATAAATACAATTAAATAAACTAGCTAAAGTACAAAAAATAAAAAAGAACTAAGTTACAAAAAATAATAAAATATTTACAAACATAAGAAAAATATTACAACAATTTTAAACTAATTACACCTACTCTAAGCCCCCTAATAAAATAACAAAGCCCCCCAAAATAAAAAATTCCCTACCCTATTCTAAATTAAAAAAGTTACAAGCTCTTTTACCTTACCAGCCCTGAACAGGGCCCTTTGCGGGGCATGCCCCAAGGATTTCAGCTCTTTTGCCTGTAAAAAAAAACATACCATACCCCCCCCCAACATTACAACCCACCAACCACATACCCCTAATCTAACCCAAACCCCCCTTAAATAAACCTAACACTAAGCCCCTGAAGATCTTCCTACCTTGTCTTCACCATACCAAGTTCACCGATCCGTCCTGGCTCCAACATCTTCATCCAACCCAAGCGGGGGTTGGCGATTCATCATCCGGTGCTGAAGAGGTCCAGAAGAGGCTCCAAAGTCTTCCTCCTATCCGGCAAGAAGAGGACATCCGGACCGGCAAACATCTTCTCCAAGCGGCATCTTCAATCTTCTTCCATCCGGTGCGGAGCGGGTCCATCTTGAAGCAGGCGACGCGGATCCATCCTCTTCTTCCGTTGTCTCCCGACGAATGACGGTTCCTTTAAGGGACGTCATCCAAGATGGCGTCCCTCGAATTCCGATTGGCTGATAGGATTCTACCAGCCAATCGGAATTAAGGTAGGAATTTTCTGATTGGCTGATGGAATCAGCCAATCAGAATCAAGTTCAATCCGATTGGCTGATCCAATCAGCCAATCAGATTGAGCTCGCATTCTATTGGCTGTTCCGATCAGCCAATAGAATGCAAGCTCAATCTGATTGGCTGATTGGATCAGCCAATCGGATTGAACTTGATTCTGATTGGCTGATTCCATCAGCCAATCAGAATATTCCTACCTTAATTCCGATTGGCTGATAGAATCCTATCAGCCAATCGGAATTCGAGGGACGCCATCTTGGATGACGTCCCTTAAAGGAACCGTCATTCGTCGGGAGACAACGGAAGAAGAGGATGGATCCGCGTCGCCTGCTTCAAGATGGACCCGCTCCGCACCGGATGGAAGAAGATTGAAGATGCCGCTTGGAGAAGATGTTTGCCGGTCCGGATGTCCTCTTCTTGCCGGATAGGAGGAAGACTTTGGAGCCTCTTCTGGACCTCTTCAGCACCGGATGATGGATCGCCAACCCCCGCTTGGGTTGGATGAAGATGTTGGAGCCAGGACGGATCGGTGAACCTGGTATGGTGAAGACAAGGTAGGAAGATCTTCAGGGGCTTAGTGTTAGGTTTATTTAAGGGGGGTTTGGGTTAGATTAGGGGTATGTGGTTGGTGGGTTGTAATGTTGGGGGGGGGGGTATGGTATGTTTTTTTTTACAGGCAAAAGAGCTGAAATCCTTGGGGCATGCCCCGCAAAGGGCCCTGTTCAGGGCTGGTAAGGTAAAAGAGCTTGTAACTTTTTTAATTTAGAATAGGGTAGGGAATTTTTTATTTTGGGGGGCTTTTTTATTTTATTAGGGGGCTTAGAGTAGGTGTAATTAGTTTAAAATTGTTGTAATATTTTTCTTATGTTTGTAAATATTTTATTATTTTTTTGTAACTTAGTTCTTTTTTATTTTTTGTACTTTAGCTAGTTTATTTAATTGTATTTATTTGTAGGAATTGTGTTTAATTAATTTATTGATAGTGTAGTGTTAGGTTAATTGTAGGTAATTGTAGGTAGTTTATTTAATTAATTTATTGATAGGGTAGTGTTAGGTTTAATTATATCTTAGGTTAGGATTTATTTTACAGGTAAATTTGTTATTATTTTAACTAGGTAACTATTAAATAGTTCTTAACTATTTAATAGCTATTGTACCTGGTTAAAATAATTACAAAGTTGCCTGTAAAATAAATATTAATCCTAAAATAGCTATAATATAATTATAATTTATATTGTAGCTATATTAGGATTTATTTTACAGGTAAGTATTTAGCTTTAAATAGGAATAAGTTATTTAATAAGAGTTAATTTATTTCGTTAGATGTAAATTATATTTAACTTAGGGGGGTGTTAGTATTAGGGTTAGACTTAGCTTTAGGGGTTAATACATTTATTATAGTAGCGGTGAGGTCCGCTCGGCAGATTAGGGGTTAATAATTGAAGGTAGGTGTCGGCGATGTTAGGGAGGGCAGATTAGGGGTTAATACTATTTATGATAGGGTTAGTGAGGCGGATTAGGGGTTAATAACTTTATTGTAGTAGCGCTCAGGTCCGCTCGGCAGATTAGGGGTTAATAAGTGTAGGCAGGTGTCGGCGACGTTGAGGGGGCAGATTAGGGGTTAATAAATATAATATAGGGGTCGGCGATGTTAGGGCAGCAGATTAGGGGTACATAGGGATAACGTAGGTTGCGGCGGTTTACGGAGCGGCAGATTAGGGGTTAAAAAAAATATGCAGGGGTCAGCGATAGCGGGGGCGGAAGATTAGGGGTTAATAAGTGTAAGGCTAGGGGTGTTTAGACTCGGGGTACATGTTAGAGTGTTAGGTGCAGACGTAGGAAGTGTTTCCCCATAGGAAACAATGGGGCTGCGTTAGGAGCTGAACGCTGCTTTTTTGCAGGTGTTAGGTTTTTTTTCAGCTCAAACAGCCCCATTGTTTCCTATGGGAGAATCGTGCACGAGCACGTTTTTGAGGCCGGCCGCGTCCGTAAGCAACTCTGGTATCGAGAGTTGCATTTGCGGTAAAAATGCTCTACGCTCCTTTTTTGGAGCCTAACGCAGCATTTGTTTAAACTCTCGATACCAGAGTTAAATTTATGGTGCGGCCAGAAAAAAGCCTGCGGAGCGTTAACAGCCCTTTTACCGCCGAACTCCAAATCTAGGCCATAGAAAGGAAAAAAGAGAACATAGTGCAATATTGCTATAATAGGTTTTATTTGTGAAGATAGAGTTGTAATCATACTTTGTAGAGCTGTGAACCCAGCTCTAAGTTTACACAGTGTTGGTTATAATTGACACAAGGTTTTGCAAAAAATCTGCTGCTGCAGCCCAGGTGAATGTATAACAATTTTAATAAAAACAAATAAAAACAAACAGGCGGGATATTTGATTTATGTCTCTACAAATCCATTTGGCTTTTTCAAGGATGACTTTATTGGCTGTCAAATTTAAAGGGCCATTAAATACAGCAGAATTGCATATCTGACAATGCATAATAAAAATACAATTAAATAGCACTTACTTTGAATTTCAAATGAGTAGTTGATTTTTTTCTGGCAAATTTCAAAGTAAAAGGGACAGTCTACTCCAGAATTTTTATTGTTTAAAAAGATAGATAATCTTTTTATTACCATTCCTCAGATTTGCACAACCAACACTGTTATATTAATACACTTTTTACCTCTGTGATTAATGTGTTTCTAAGCCTCTGCAGACTGCCCTCTTATCTCAGTTATTTTGACAAACTTGCATTTTAGCCAATCATTGCTGACTCTTAAATAACTGCACGGAAGTGCACACAATGTTATCTATATGACACACATGAACTAGCAGTGTCTAACTGTCAAAAACTATCAAATGCACTGAGATAAGAGGCAGTTCAACAGCTTAGAAATTTGCATATGAGCCTACCTAGGTTTAGCTTTCCCCAAGGAACACCAAGAGTGCAAAGCAAATTTGATGATAAAAGTAAATAGGAAAGTTGTTTAAAAGTGCATGCCCTATTGGAATCATAAAAGTTTAATTTATCATGTGACAGCCATCAACCCCCTTTATCATGTGACAGCCATTAACCAATCTCAATATGTACATAATGCAGTGCAATGTGGCACATGCTCAGTAAGGAAATTGGTGCCTCAAAGTGTGCATATAAATAGATTTTCTGATTCATAACAGCATAAGTGGGAAGAGCACACTCCGGACTTTAGTATACATAAAATAAGCTTTTTTTTCTCTGCTCCCTGGCTTTATATTTAAAGTAGAAATTATTGGGATATAATGAGGAGATTGAGCCTGCAGGATTGGAGAGGCAGGAAAATCGCCATCTTTAAGTTCAAAAAAGACTATTATACTCCTGCAGAGATCCAGCAATTTTTATATTTGTGATATCTGTCTCTCTAGGACAGTAATAGCAATCAAGCTGCAAATTGCACAAGGCTAGCACACAAGCTTACAAGAACAGCACAGCAGACACACAGCGGGGAAAAGCACGGCAACAGTTATCAGCACCTAATAATCTTCCAGGCCGTATTATAATGTCTACTGGATGTTGGGATGCACTGCTGCCCAACATGAGGAGCCAAGTGCTTTATATGGATCTCAAGGATTTACTGGAGGAATATGGGAAGAAGAAGTGCGAGAGGCTTGATGCCCTTATAGGCACAATACAAGTGGCTCGTACACGTGGCGACAATGCTGCAGAGAAGCGCATAGCAATACGGGAGCCGCAAAGCAACAAGGTGCCTGCAGCTCTCCAGGCGCGCTCCTCGCCATTGACAACAGCAGATGCAAGCCTTGAGATAGAGCCTCACTTTTCCTCTGCTGCTTCAAGCAGACTGTCTACATGGAAGAGAATACAGATTGACCACCCGCGCATAGAGCCCAGCACCTCAGGGCGCGGCAGTGTTCATGTCATCCCCAACATGCTCTTCATTGTCAACAGCTTTACAGGCTTACCACAGCCTCCTTGTTGGGAACACCGCCAGTCATTATGGCAGTATCAGGCTATGTGTCATTACTCCCCTTTGGATCTCTGTTCCGGTTTATGAGCCATGTTTAGTCTGATTCAGTCAATCAAAGCAGGTATTGGTTAGGAGGAGCGCTTGGGGAGAGGCGATTTTGGGTGTACTACACCCATCAAGTCTGCCAAATATCTTGGGGATTCCCACTGCTACACTCCGCACAGCACACAAATCTAATGTTTTACCTTTTTCTGGCTCCTGTGTGTATCTACACAAATGTAAATATTTGTGATGTAACAGTATTTGTTTTTCTTTATTTCCTTACCCTGTGTTCTGTTTTATCTGGAGACGCATGATAAGCCTATAGCTGTTTGCTGTAATATACTGCATTTATAACAAATTCTTTATAGAGAAATATGTAGGTTTGCATGTATGGTCTGTCTCATCCGCTTGTGTGGTGAAGTATTAATGCATTTTTTACTGACTAAGGTGTGGATTAGTGCTGAGTAGTATCATTTTGAGTGTTAGAGCTTTTCCATGCTTGGATTTGGCAACTTATAACTGTATGATGATCCATTTATATACTGTTCGTAAGTTAATCTAATCAATGATATAGTGTCAATAGATACATAACAAACCCAGCACCCTTGGAGTCTCTAATGTGTTACTTCTAGGAACTTCTGACTTCTTGCTCCGTTCCCCCATCCCTCCCCCCCCCTTTCTTTGTTGAAACATATGCCCTAAATTAGTACCTGTGTAAAGACTTTGCACCTGCCCTAAAATGGTTAAAGATACGGCTAAGCGACGGCCTTTAGGCCTGAATATCCACCTAGCAAAGATTTTAAGGACATTGGACTTATGGGACACTCAAATGATTCCTGAGAGGATTTTCAGAGCATATCAAATCAGTTACTGTACTTAGTGAATGTATGATGTTTATCACATGATAGTAATACAATCGTTTATATTACCTCAAATATCTAAATGTGTAGTGTTTAGTGCACCACGGCTGTGTGTAATGATCACTAGACAGTCCTGGATGACCTCCCTGTGAGGATTTTCAGATCATAATAAATTAGCTACTGTACTTTGTGAATGTATGATGTTTTTCACATGATAGTATTATAATCATTTTTGTTGTCTTAAATAGGTAATTGTGCAATGTTTAATGCACCACAATTGTGTGTAATAATTACTAGACAGTTCTGGATAACCTACATGAGCATAATATTTAGCCCTAGAATTGTCTCTGTGTGGGGAATCATAGCATTTAATGATAGACCTAACTATGGGTTTGCCTCTGGATAGCATTGTCTAAATCCCACGTTAACGGTGGGGGAGGTCCTGGTCTTTTGTATATAACTCCCTGTCAAAGTGTATTTGAACTACAGCATGTGTGAGTTCTTATTAGACATATTACAGCTGATCCTTAGAAAATCTTCTGTGGGATCATTTAATTTTTTGTTATTATATGATCTGTATAACTAAGTCCCCCCATAAACTGAATATCTATAAGGGCTTAATGTGATTCTGTGTAGTGACCTTAGATACCTACCTAATGTTACCTAATTACCAGTTATGCCCGACTTGTATAATTGCTTATGTGTATTCTATATGATAGATATCTATAGGCCCAAAAGTGGTCTATATCCTGCTAAATCCCTCAGTTAGTGTGATGTGTATTCGAGGGTCCAAAAGCGGATTGAACAATTATGGAGGGACAAAAATAGAGGGTGGCGGAGAGGTTGCTCCCCAGTTTGCCTACTATACTGTGAGATATTCATGTTAGTCATTATATGTGTATATGTTTCATTGAGTAACCTGTATGTTGTATATTTTATTACCCTCAATAAAAATATAAATAGAAAAGAAAAAAAAAAAAGAAAAAAAAAGATTTTCTAATGAAAGTAAATTGAATAGTTTTTTTTAAATTGCTTGTTTAATTTTAAGTTTTATTTTGACTTTAGTGTTTTTTAGCTTTGTTTAAATTTCCTTTTCAGGGTTTAACACTTTAAGTGCTAAGTACTTTCCCACCTGGGTGCTAAGCTGTTTTAAGTGTTTTTTTTTATTTTTGAAATATTTTTTTTAACTTTTTTTGCCTAGATCCCCAAGACTTATACCATTGAAAAGTTTAGGCGATTACCTTCCCAGCGGTGGGTCTTGGGGGTCTGTAATTGCTTAGATGGCTGAGATGCAGGCTTCTAAGCAGCATGCCCCCTTTTACTATACTTAACATTGTCATTTTGTTAATAAAGTTGCGCGGTGACGTCATCATGTCATTGCTCGTGATGTCACCACGCAAAACATGAAGCCCCAGAGATGCCTGTCACTATACAGGCATGATCGCCAGGATAGGAGCGGGTGGAAGCCCCCAGATATCCCTCAAGGAGGGAGAGTGCTAGCGACGTCTCTGAGCCGTTGTTAGCACCAGAGTGGGAAACTCTGCGACGGCTCAGAGCCGTCGTTAGCACTTAAAGGGTTAAACATATATACCTAGATTACAAGTTTTGCGCTAAACAGTGTGCGAAACTAACACCAAAAAAGTTGTGTTATTTCACCCTCCATAGTGCTGCCAATACGAGTTACTGAAAACCTACTTGTGCGTGCGATATGGTGGTGTTAAGCTCCATACCGCACAAAATCCAAGGGTTGCTTTGACGTGCTCATGCACGCTTTCCCCCATAGACATCAATAGGGAGAGAATGCTCGAAAAAAAACTTACACCTGCGATCGCGGACTGAAAAATCTCTTTAACGCAACCCCATTGATGTCTATGGGGAAAAAAGTTTAAACCTAACACCCTAACATAAACCCATAAAGTCTAAGCACTCCTAATCCGCCACCCCCGACATCACCAACACCTAAATAAAATTATTAACCACTAATCTGCCGTTCCTGACATCACCGCACTAATAAAAGTTATTTACCCCTATTCCATTCCTCCCCAACATCACCACCACTATAATAAAGATATTAACCCCTATTGCGCCACTCCCCGACATCGCCGACATTGTAATAAAGTTATTAACGCCTAAACCTCCGGACTCCCACGCCTCCACAACTAAATAACCTATTAGCCCCTAAACCTCCAGCCTCCCACATCTCCACCACTAAATAAACCTATTATCTCCTAAACTGCCACATCCCCACAACGCAAACCACTAAATGAAACTATTAACTCCTAAACCTAACACCCCCCTAATTTTAAATTAAAATTACAATATAACTTTATTTAAATAAATACAAACTTACCTGTGAAATAAAAATAAACCTAAGTTTAAACTATAAATTAACCTTACTATTCTAAAAAAATAAAAAATACTACCAATTAAAAAAATCTAAATTACAAATTTAAAAAACAACACTACGAGAAAAAAATTAAAATCTAAAATTACAAAAAATAATAAACATTATTACAAAAAATAAAAAACAGTAAGCCTACAAAAAATAATTAACAGAATTATCAAAAATAAAAATAATTACACCTAATCTAATAGCCCTATAAAAATAAAAAGCCCCCAAAATAAAAACTCCTCCTAGTATACAATAAACTACCAATAGCCCTTAAGTTAAACAGCTCTTTACCTGTAAAAAAAATACAAAGTCCCCCAACAGTAAAACCCACCATCCAACCAACCCCGCAAAAAAAAAAAAACTAACTCTAAAAAAAACCTAAGCTACCCATTGCCCCTAAAGGGGCATTTATATGGGCATTGGCCTTTAAAGGGTATTCAGCTCTTTTTCATTGCGCTTAAAAGGGCATTTAGCTCTTTTTCAAAAGCCCAAACCCTAATCTGAAAAAAAAAACACCCCCAAAAATAAAAAAATACCTAACACTAACCCCAAAATATCTACTCACGGTTCCTGAAGTCTGGACATCCAGGCGGCGAGAAGTCTTCATCCAGGCGGCGACATCTTCATCCATTGTGGGGACGTCTTCTATCTTCATCCTGGCAGAGCGGCGAAGACATCCAGCGCGGAGCATCCTCTTCACGCGGTCCCAACCGTACACTGAAGGTTCAATGCAAGGTAGCCTATTGGCTGATTTGATTCTTCAAATTCAAGTCAGCTAATAGGATGAGAGCTTCTAAAATCCTATTGGCTGATTTGAATGTATTGTATTATTGAATGTTGCAGTTTCCTTGCAATACAGTAGTTAATTGCTAAATTTTAATGTTTATATATAATTCATAAGTTTAATGTTCTTTCAATGTAAAATTCGGGTAGTTTTATTACATTTAAAAAAGTCTCCTATCTCTTAAAGGGACATGAAACCCAAATGTTTTCATTTATAATTCAGATAGATTATACACTTGTAAACAACTTTTCAATTTACTTCTGTTATCTAATTTGCTTAATTTTCTTAGTATCAAAAAAAGAAAAGATTACCGATGTAGGTTTAGGTTCAACATTGCACTACTGGGAGTTAGCTGCTCAGTCGTGGCTGCACATATTATATCCCTCTTGTCATTGGCTTAGCTAGCTCACAATAATGCACTGCTGCTTTTTTTTGACCAATGATACATAAAGGATGCTGCCAATTTGATTGAAGAAGCAAATTAGAAAGTTGTTTAAAATTGTATGTTGTATCTAAATCATTACAAAATAATGTTTGTTTTCATTTCCCTTTACCTTACTTGGTAAATTTGGAGTTAGTTCATCTTCTACCACATTTTGTACCCCTCCATTATTAATTAACTTAGGCATCTCTTTGTCAGTTTTATTTAACCCTAACACATACCACATCTCATTTTTGTTAAAATGACATAAAACCCTAAAAATGTTATTTTATTATTCTTGTCATCCTTTGTTGAAAATCAGGAAGGTAAGCTCAGGAGTGTGTACGTGTCTCCAGCACTATATGAAAGCAGTTTTGCAACAGTGTTATATATTAGTAAGAGCACTAGATGGCAGCACTATTTCCTGTCATTTAGTACTCCAGACATGTGTACGCTACCTATCTAGATCTCTTCAACAAAGAATAACATGAGAATGAAGCAAATTTGATAATAGAAGTAAATCAGAAACTTTTTTAAAATTATATTCTCTATCTGAATCATGAAAGAAAAAAATTGACTTTTATGTCCTTTAATAAATCCCTTTTGAATAGAAATATAATTGAAACGGGCTTCATTTCTGTGGAACGATAAGTGTTATCAATTGCACCTGTTTTTAATTGCAGACCAATTTTCAGTAGAATGGATAAAACTGCATTGATCAGTTTTTTTGGTCTCTCAAATTCTCAATCAATAGAAATGCACTTTTACTACAAATAAAGTGAAATGCTTTACATTAGCACACATTTTTAAAGGTATTTATAAACGTTAGAATAAATATCTATTTATGGATTTCCTCACACTGTCCTTTGGATAAATAGAAAATACATCAGTCTCAGTATTTTATTTAGAAGGGTCCTTATTATGACTGTCACATACAGAGCATTAACAGTTCTGAACATACTACTCAAAATAGCTTTCTCTGTCTGTGTGTTTTTATCCTTATTATACATTTCTTATTATACAGACCATCTAGAAGAACTGCCAGCAGTGGTAGAATTCATTTTCAAGCCAAGCTTAGGAAGTATAGTTATTTTATTGAGGAACGTATGACGTTTTAGAACAAAAATAGTAGAAATAAAATAAATCTATATACAAGATAGAACAATAGGAAAATATATATTTTATATTTTTTATGTATGAATTGTATTTGTTTATATTTATTGATTTAAATAAAGTTGTATCATATAAAAAAAAATTGAAATGGATTCATATGATTCCCAAAAGGTTGAAGACAGGTCATTAGGTCTTTGATGTTTGTTGCTAAACTGGTGCACTGCAGTAAAGATGGGATTTTGCTACATTAAAGGGTTGTTGTATTCAAAACTTTTCATGTCTTTTATTTAAAAAATAGTATTTACAGTTCTTTTTTTAAATGAAATGCTAAATAAACCAGTTTTTTTTTTTCTTCAGGAGTTGTTCCTAACATCCAGTGAGTAGTACATACTGAGGTATCAGTTATAAGCAAACATGAATTTCTTGACAGCTTTATTTTACAGTTTTTACGTAACCATTTTGTCATGTAAAACTATTTATCTGCTGCTTTTTTCATTTATATTAGAGATCTGCACAGGAAACAAAATAGTTTTGTCCCAAAGATTAATTTGTCTTTGTTGATACTGGATTTGTATTAGCTACCATTATTTTCAATGGGAGCAGCAAAAAAAAAAAAAAAAAAAATAAAAAAAAATAAAAAAAAAAAAAAAAAAATATATATATATATATATATATATATATATATATATATATATATATATATCCAGCAAAGTCAATAGAATAGGCACTCCGTATTCCAAAAGTCCATCAGCCCACTTTCAGGAAAATATCCAATTATAGTCACGGTGAAAAAGGCACTCACTGGTATCAATGTTAAAATACAACATTTAATTCAATCCATTAAAAAGCATAACGTTTCGAGAACATTACGTTCCCTTTATCAAATGCCAGATACAGCAAAAAGATAGATACAGAGCTATATAACAATCTACATAAATCGTCACCTTAAATAACCAAAAGTGAAGTCTCCAAACGCTAGGCCGCGATCGCGGCCCACGTGCAGTTTTGGGCAGTGATGACTTCATCGGCGTGAGTCACATACTGACGTATACACTGAGGGGATGTGTAAGAGACCTGTCAATTGCTTAACCAATGATAAAGGCGCTGATCTCCTGTCAAAACATAACATAAGGCATGATCGTTATTCAATGCTGGCACATCTTCACTACGACATACTTGCACTATAATTTGTAATAATACGCCAAATGGAGAGGTACACTGCATGAAGAATTAATTAAAAACAAATAAAAACAACCTAAAAACATAATTTGGTAAAACATAAATGTTTCTAAACAGGCACATCTCTATGTTAAGTAATATATATGTATATATATATATATATATATATATATATATATATATATATATATATATATATATATATAAGATGGTCAAATTTTGAACCATTATTCAATAAATGAACGTGTCTATACATAGTTATAAAAATGGCAACATTTAAGCATCATTAAACATTAATAGATAATATTAAATATTAATAAATAATATTAAATAAATATCATTATACATTCATGTATCAAGGGGTATGGAAGAAACTTTAGTAACTGAGTACTTAGTCAGTCAGGTACATGAATCGTCGTTGATGAATAGTCTTCACCACAATGGTAATGGACAGTAGTCGTGGTTAGGATGTATAGAATAACATTGGGCTAGTCAGGTGTCTTGGACGAGAGTCATACGTATCTCAGTCCCCTGAATGGAATGGCCCAAAATCAGGAATCATATTCAGCCCTTTAGGTGCTACGGTATCCAGTGTGTAGATCCATCTGGTTTCCAATCTTAGTAACCGATTCCCTCTATTGCCTCCCCTTGCTAGTGGTGGTACATGGTCAATTAACATGGTTCTTCAACTAGAAACACTATGTTTACAACGGGCAAAGTGGCATGCAACTGGCTGATCAGAGTCCCCTTTCACTAGGGCTTCCCTGATCGCACTGCGATGATTAGCCATCCTTTCCCGGAATGTGGTGACCATCTTACCTACATAGACAAGGGAGCATGGGCAAATCAAAATGTAGATAACATAGGTGCTTGTGCAAGACAGTCTGTAATTAATCTTGTACCGTTTGTTAGTATGTGGGTGCAGAAATGTATCACCCTTCAACATGCTGTCACATGTAATGCAGTCTCCACATCTAAAGCAACCTTTCTTGTTGGATTTAAGCCAACTTTATCCCTCATAGCTTTTCACAGGGTCAGTTTTAACAAGTAGATCACGCAAATTTTTAGCGCAACGATACACAATCCTAGGGTGCTGTATACGCTGGAATGGTAGGGTCTTATCCGTTCTTATCAGATCCCAATGTTTCCTAACAGCAGAGTTAACCTGATGGTGCATCGTATCAAAGGTAGTGATAAAATTGATGTTATCATCCTGTATAGTAGTGTCTTTATTAGTGACGATTCCATCATGGGATTTTCTGATCACTTTTTCTTTAGTTTCCATTACCAGTTTACTGTCATATCCACGTTTGATAAGCTTATTTGACATTTCATCAAGCTGCCTTTCCCTGACCGATGCCTCAGTATTGTTGCGCAGAACCCAAGTGAGTTGGGAGGTTACAATACCGCTCTTTCGGTGTATAGGAAGGTAGCTATGGGCCTCTAATAAAGAGTTACGATGTATACGTTTGATGTATAAGGAAGTGCCAAACTTACATGCCCCTTCACTGTCAACTTTGAAGATATTCAGATCCAAAAAAGGAATCACTTGCATATCATATTCAATTTTAAAGTTGATGGGGGTATCCAAGTTGTTCAGCATTCCCACCCAGGAATTGAGGCTCTCCTCAGTCTCTCACCAAATGAGAAATATGTCATCGATATAATGAGTATAATATACCACCTCTTGAATGTCCTGGGGTCTCATAGTGTGTTGTTAGTACCAGGACATAAAGAGGTTGGCATAAGTGGGCGCCATATTCAAACCCATAGCAGTCCCCGAGATCTGCAAATAAAAATCCTTTTCAAATCTGAAATAATTCTTCTCAAGGCATAACTGTAATAGTTCCAACAGGAACTCAACTGGAGGGGCACTATAGAATTTGAAATCAGTTACCATGGATCTGACTGCCCGTATAGACTGTCCACATCCAGAAAAACAAGTATGTCATCTTTTGTAAAACCTCAAATGTAGTTAGAATTGTAATGAGTCTAGGGGAGTCTTGTAGATATGCAAATGTATCTTTGACCACCGGTTGTAGGTAGTGGTCTATGTAATTGGCTATATTGGAAAACAATGATCCCCTGGCAGACACAATGGGTCTGCCAAGAGGATTAATGAGAGTTTTGTGTATTTTAGACAATAAGTACAAGACCGGTACCATAGGATAATCAGTGGTCAAAAAAGCATATTAATTATCATCCAATATGCATACTTCTACTGCTGATCTCAGGGACTGATCGGCTATCTTTTTAAAGGATGAGGTAGGATTACCTCGTAGGCGTGTATACACATTACTATCTGATTACCTGACGATAATCGCTATAGTTCAGCAGGGCATATTATTATTGAATGATCGTCACTTAAATCCTTAATGGCTTTATACTCTGGAGTGGATAGATTAGGAAATCCAGATATCACCTGATCAGTGTCAACATCATTACAAACCATACGTGTGTAACTTCTAATAAAAATTGATTGTGGCCTAAATTTATGCTCAGTCAGAGTATTCCTTTCCTTGTCCTTAAAGAAATCTTTTATAACATTGTTGAAAAACATCTGCCATATAATACTGCAGACATGTGCACACCCCGGACTTTATCTTCCTGCTTTTCAATAAAGGATAACAAGAAAATGAAGAAAATTTGATAATAGAAGTAGTTAAGAACATTATTTAAAATGGTATGTTCTATCTGAATCATGAAAGAAAAATCTATAATTAAAATTTTACATTTAGTGCCTGACTGGCTGTCCCTAACATCAGTCATACTTTAGCAGGGCAGGACACGACGATAGGCCCATGAATATTCAGATGCCCTGTGCATCATTACAAGCAATGGAGCTGATTAGCCAAATAATATAGCTCTTTCCCTGTACATTTTTGGCACCAAATGTCACAAATAAATGAACAAATTCTCTAAGTCTTCGTCCATTTTGTCCAATAATATATTCAGCTGTTTGTGGATGACACTGCTCACTGAATAAATATACGCAGTAACATTGTAGATGAGGTTAAAAAAAAAATACAGGAGTCTTTCAAGTTCCACCTATACAAATCTTAATATACAGTACTTCCAATAAAAGCTCCAGTTGATCTTAAATTAATCCCATTTAAAAGGTGACCCATTTAACACAAGCAATCATATCCCTGAACTCTGTTTCTAGCCAGAAATGTACCTTAACCATTTTCAAATTTGTGTAAGGTATTGGCATTTACTACTACTTTAGGTAAGGAGTTCCACAGTTTGATTGCTCTTACAGCCAAAAATGTTTTACATTGCTGGAGAGTAAATCTCCTTTCCTCCAACCTTAAATTGTGACCTCTTGTCACAAACAATTTTCTTGGAATTAATAGAGCTTCTTCCATCTCTGTATATGGGCCTTGAATATATTTATATAAATTAATAATGTCCCCTCTCAAGCACCTTTTTTCTAGAGAAAACAGTTTGGCTAAACTCTACTCATAGCTTAAATTCTCAATTCCCCTTATTAGTTTTGTGGCCCTTCTCTGAACTTTTTCTAAGTCTGCAATATCTTTTTTTTGAGATTGGTCCCAATAACTGCACTCCATACTCAAAGTGAAGTCTTACCAGGGATTTATATAGTGACAGAATTATGCTTTCCTCCATTGCATTTATGCCTCTTTTAATACAGGCTAGTATCTTACTGGCCTTAAAAGCTGCTACTCTGCATTGTGCAGCCATCCTTAGCTTTTTATCTATAAGTAATTCAAAATCCATTGTATCCTCTGTATTGCTAAGTCTAGTATCATTTAAATAATAGGTTGCCTGCATATTTTTACTTGCAACATGTATAACCTTGCATTTTCCAGTATTAAATCTCATTTTCTATTTTCCTGCCCATTCTTTTAATTTTTGTAGATCCCCCTGTAAAGTAATTTCATCCTGCACTAACCTAATGACCTTACACAACTTTGTATCTGCAAAAATAGAGATGTTGCTATTAAATCCTTCCTCCAAGTCATTAATACAAACATTTTTAAAACAGGGCCCAATACTGATCTCTGGGGGACTCCACTAATTATTTTTGTTCAATATGAGTATGATCTGTTTACTACTACTTTGCTCCCTGTCTTTTTTTTCCTGTTATTTATCCATGAGCTAACATTTTCTGCTATTCCCAGACCCTAATTTTGTACATTAATCTCTCATGTTGCACTGTATCAAATGTCTTTGCAAAATCCAAGTATATCACGTCAACTGATTCTCCTCTATCTATATTTTTACTTACTTCCTCATATAATCTAATAAGATTAGTTTGACATGATCTATTTCTCATAAACCCATGCTGATTTGAACTCATAGGGCTCCATGTAAGAAGCAGCTAGAGCTGCTACGGAGCCCTTGCAGGGCAGGTTTGCATATGTGAGCCTGCTTCCCGCAATGTAAGAAGCAGCGGTCATTACACTGCTGCTTCTTACACCCTATGCCACCTCTGAGGTGGTGAGGAGGAATCATAGAGAGCTTGCTCGCTCTCTGTCATTGACAGCCCCTTTAGTCAAGTGACTGAAGGGTCGGGCATTACACACTGCGATTTGTGTAAAATGATACGTACAGGCCAGCGGACGAACAGATCCGCTGCCCGTATGTAGCAAAGGTGTGCGGACAGCTTCGCAAGTTAAGAAGCTGTCCGCCCGCCTCTTAGTACATGGAGCCCATAATCTTGTTTACACAAATATAGTCATCAATATAATCCCTTATTATCCCTTCAAGTATCTTTCCTATTATTGATGTCAGACTAACTGGTCTATAGTTTTGTGGATCAGCCCTGCTTCCCTTTTTAAAAAGTGGCACCACATCCTTTTTTACGCCAGTCCTGGGGTACTATGTCTGAAGATAATGAGTGTTGAAAAATTTAAACTAGAGGTTTGGCAAAAACAGTGTTTAGTTCACATGAAACCCTTGGGTGTATTCCACCTGAGCCTGGAGTTTTATTTACCTTAATATTATCCAATGATGTCCTGCTATCCTCTAGGGATAACCCAGTTAATGGTATGGGCTTTTATGTTCTAGTTTGTTTCAAAGTATCCTCCATTGGTTCCTATCTTGTATATACTGAAGAAAATAACTGGTTTAAAACCTCAGTTTTGAATAATTTGTGTTAATTTGAAGCTGAATGCACATCTTTAGTATATATGATTAAATATTATTGGTACAATGCTATATTTAATGTAACATTTTTATCAAAACAAAATAGGGTGACAAAAGAGGCATTATCGTTTTAGTTAAAATAGATCTTTATAGTGCACAGACATGTATGTATAGGGCTGGTACAGACAGTCAGTATTTATTTACCTCTAAAAATAAAAGTGCAACAGTAAAAGATAAGTTTTTTTGCATGAATAGGGGTTAAGTAACAGTGGTTTCAGCTTAAAGTAAAACTAAACAAAAGTGCATGTTTCTGCACATCTAAAACCTAGGTTTTGATTTCTTACTGGCTGATAATGAAAACACCCATGGAAAAATTGATTTAGTCAGCATGGGAATATAATTAACACGAAAATGTACAAACAATCTAAGCAATCACTGTCACAAAAATGGAACTGTACTCCAGTTGAAATAGCCCATCAGTGTAATGTTTCACAAACCTTTATCAAACAAACAAATCACTGTAATGCATTTTAAATACTCTCTTAGGTGGAACAGAGAAAACAAATTCTTAACTATATTTTAATGAATATGCTCCATGGATAAGATGGAATTTTTTGTTACTATAATTAAAGGGACGATGTACTGTAATTTTTTTTCTACTCTTTAACGTGTTTAAAATGAGAGAAATAGAGAAAAAAAGAAAGAGGACACACTTTCCCGCAGATTCAGGCAATTTGAAAGCATTTGTTCTCGAGAGCATTGGAGTTTGGCTTCACTGAGCAAACACAAATATGTAAAAAAAAAAAAAAAAAGGTAAATAAGGATTTTCCCAAACATTATACACCCAATAGCAAGTACAATAAATTATTAAAAATATTTAAAGGAAAACCGTTTTTTAGTACAGTGTCCTTTTAGATTTCTACATTCTTAGAGAACCATGCCATAGATTATTCTGACGTTTAGTTTTTGCCAATATGACAATGAATAAAGACAAAACAGTAACAATGTGAGTCATACTCATTCATTCATACTCATACTGTGATACACAAACTCAGAATTA
Organism: Bombina bombina; assembly: GCF_027579735.1. NCBI lineage: Eukaryota > Metazoa > Chordata > Amphibia > Anura > Bombinatoridae > Bombina > Bombina bombina. Next base: position 818,665,497 of record NC_069499.1, on the reverse strand, counting down.
CCCAAACCCATGCACACATCCATCCCTTTCATCCAATCACTTATTTCTTTTTTTACTCATCCTCATTCAAATCTGCCTTCTCTATCACTTGTGTTATTTTACTTTTGTTTTAAACAAAAAGCCACTACTTACACCAAATAGTATACACTTATCATCAGGGATGTATTTTACCCTACACATAATGGACCTGTGCACAAAGGGCAGCTTACTTTAAAGGGCGGTACATTTTGAGTGTTGAGTAGCATACTTCCTTTCAAATTCTATGGTCTCCAAATTTGAAATGTGTTGTCTAGTTGAGATGTACGACCCTCCCATTTTCCTCCTGCCTCTGTTAGTAAAGCAGTGATGGACAGCAGATTTCTCTGTGCCTAGGGCAGTTTCAAAACTAAATACAAGGCTATTTTTTTTATTCTATTTTGTGCTTAAAAGAATGGCACATAATGGGGCCGAATTATCATTGTGTGAGCGGACATGATCCGATATTGTGTGTCCACTGCACATCGCTAAATGCCGACAGCATATGCTCTCGGCATTTATCATTGCACCAGCAGTTCTAGTGAACTGCTGGTGCAATGCCACCTCCTGCAGATTCCGGCCGCTAGCAGCGGATGTCAATCAACCCAATCGTATTTGTTCGGGTTGATTTCTGCCGATGTCTGTCCGCCACCTTAGAGCAGACGGACAGGTTATGGAGCAGCGGTCTTTAGACCGCTGCTTCCTAACTTGTGTTTCCAGCGAGCCTGAAGGCTCGCCAGAAACACGAGACATCAAGCTCCATACGGAGCTTGATAAATATGCCCCAATATGTCAACTATTACATAAATAGAATGAGACATTCTGATAAGCTTGAAACCATTTTACTCAAGACATATTTTTCTATTACTTTAAGGACTATAATAAATGCAACAATATATATTCTTTTTTATTTTTTTTATTTAAATAACTACGTTTTTATCCTCTGTGTGATAATAAGCAGAATCCCTGTAGAGCGACATAAGATTTTGAATACTGTTAAAAGGGCAATGAATTTAGGTAATCAGCTGATCACAGCTCGTATTTAAAGTTGCAGCAGGAACTCTATTTCGGTGAGCTGGTCTCTATATCCCACCCCCTTCCCCAAATGAGAGGTTGATTTCTGCTGTTATCTTTTGCTTACATAACCTTTCTTTAGACAATTCTGCAGTATTTTATTTTTCAGTATAGGCTGCTGTTTCAAAGGCAAAATCAGCTATTTCAAATGATAAACATAATTGTAAAGGAGCTTTGTGTGAACCCTTTTATTACATTCCAGCAGTTAAATATATCATTGAGAGCGTATTAAAGTATAATATTATGAGTGAAACTTCTCCAAAATTATTAGCTTCAAGATGCAAGGAGTAAAATGATCTACCTATATATATCTGTCAGCGACAAATGCCAACTTGGAGAAGGAATAAGAGTGGGGATATCAGAACATGCCAGAATCTCATCTTTGTTTTTGTTGCGTACTTGTCATGTTTTGGAAGCATTTGGCTTACAGATTAGTGTAGCTGTCCAGCATTTTGTGTTTCTGGAAGCTTTCATATCTTTGCAAAAGTCTTCTATCTAGAAATTTACATCAAAAAAATAATAATAATAAAAAAAATCTACAAAAGAGTTGCTATCCCTGAACGGGTAACTTGTAATATAATAATAAAAATAATAAAGATAATAATAATAATAATATAAAAACATTGAATCCATAACTCTACACAAAAATATAAAAAATTAAAAATGTAATAAGCTATATTAGTTGTTTTCTTTTTGTTGTTTTACTGTCACATTAAGCAGACGGGAAGTAGTGTCTAAAACCATAGAGTTTGGTATTGCAGTCTGAGTCAAATAAGGTTAAAAAAGTATTCTATAAAAAATAGCCAATGCAAGAACACAGCCAATTAAATTATTTATTAGCCTGTTTTATTTAATCCCTTCATTCTCATTGGGGCCACACAAGCATTTAACCATTTTGCTACTGGGAATTTCAGAGAAAAACTTGCCCAAAGTACCATAGACTTTCTGGAATCTTTGCCATTACTCAGTTTAAAAAGAGACGGATCCATATACTAAGCAGCGGAAGCCATAGCAGGGCAGGTTCACATTCGTGAACATGCTTCCCGTAATGTAAGAAGCAGCGGTCATTAGACAGCTGCTTCTTACACTCTACAACACCTCTGAGGTGGTGAGGAGGAGAAATCACAGAGCGCTCGCTCCGGGTGATTAACAGTCCCTTCTCTCACGTGATTGGCCGTGCTTTACATGCACACTTGAGCGTGTAATGGTACATAAGGGCAGTGGATCCTGTTTGTCTGCTGCCCAAATGTATTGAAGTCAGATGGACAACTTCTTGAGTTGAGATACTTGTCCGCTCGCCTTTAAGTACATGGGGGCCAGTATCTTTTTTTTATTTACCTAAGAATAATATATATATATATAAGTGGTGCTTTTTAGAAGTAGATAATGCAATTATGAGCATATTAACCCTTTAATATCTTTTCTTCAAAATGATGAATACAATTAAACATTTATTATCTAAAAAAAAATGATAATTTTTTATATCTAGAATAATTTCTTTTAATATGATAATACCATGACAAAAGTTTACATTTAAAATTAAAGGACATTAGGCACTAAATACATTTTAACAGCATAATATTGAGGTTGCTCCCCACATCCCTCTATTTATGGGTGCTGCTATGTTGAAATCTATCTTTCACTACAGTGCTGGTGTGTTTGCGCATGTACAGCAACTCTACTTCAGATACCTCAGTATCATGTAGATGCCATAATTCAGCAATAAATAATCTGTAGCTGCACCTTGCTTTGAGAATTGGAGATCAATATGAAAACTACATATATGCAGACAGAATCCCCTGTTCAGCCAACTCACCATACTCCTTTTTTAACAGAATTTATGTTATGATTTTACATTATGAAATTACATTGTATTGAAAATATAATTTGTATTAAAGGGACAGTCAACACCAAAATTGTTATTGTTTAAAAAGATAGATACTTTACTACCCATCCCCCAGCTTTGCACAACCAACATTGTTATATTAGTATACTTTATAACCTTTGAACCATATAGATAACATTGTACTCACGCCTGTGGGTTGCAGCAGACACTGCACTAATTGGATAAAATGCAAGTCAATAGATAATAAATAAAATATCATGTGATCAGGGGGCTGTGGGGAGTGCTAGTTCATGTGAGCCATATAGATAACATTGTACTCACGCCTGTGGGTTGCAGCAGACACTGCACTAATTGGATAACATGCAAGTCAATAGATAATAAATAAAAAGTCATGTGATCAGGGGGCTGTCAGAAATGGCGTAGATACAAGGTAATCACAGATGTAAAAAGTGTATTAATATAACAAAATTGCCAGTGCAAAACTGGGGAATGGGTAATAAAGGGATTCTCTATCTTTTTAAACAACAAACATTTTTTAGTTGACTTTATATTAAAATGTTGCTGCATAATGTAAATTAGTGTATTGTTGCATATTTTTAACTTGAAATTTAGCGCTTACTATTCATACAATTTTTAATTTAAGAGTTTTACATTAGTAGGTACTATATGTGATCCTTTACACATAAATGTAAGAACTAGCTGGTGCTTGTTTTGGTTTTAAATGTTGCATGCATGTTTTTTTTCATATGAGCTATATATTTATACATTTCTGAGAGTGCTGAATTTATATTCTAAATTTTTTTGTTTTATCCATGTTTATATCAATGTTATTTTTAGATGCATCTCCTAATCCAGCCTTGTTAACTGATATCTTGAAGAAGTTATATTTCAGTAAACACCTGTATAAAAAAAGATTATACACACATATTTGAACACAAAAACAGTATATATATATATATATATACTGTATTATATATATATATAAAAAGAGAGATGCACGCACGCACACACACACACAGTGTATAAAGTATATACATATATAGATAGATAGATAGATAGATAGATAGATAGACACACACATGCAGACACACAGTATATGTATGTATGTGTGGATATATATATATATATATATATATATATATATATACTGTATATATATACACACACTCCCCTACTGAAGGGAGAGACAATAAATTAACGACAGTTTAGAGAACATAAATGTATGCCGTCCTGAAATAAAGGCATCATTAACAATTCTGAGGACTTGACATTTATGAATCCTGTGTTGTACAAGGAGAGGGTGAATGCCCCAATCTAAATAAATCTGATATGATATCAGCCATTCTGCAGAGTCTGATTGATCTTACATCCATCAAAGGCATCAGATAATAAGATGGTGTAACTGGCCAGGTCAACCTGATGGATGAAAGTGTAAATATTATACAATGTACTGACATTTATGATTAACTGGCAATCTTAATGCCCTTGTTTAGTGGATTTACTGGAATAATTGTATATTCTTTATTGCATCGTGTTAAGGATGCATTGTTAAATTTCTCCATCAAAGGAAGTAAAATGTTCACACATCCAATCTCTTAATGCACCATTCAGAAATATTTTTTTCCAATATCTTTAACTTTTTTTTTCTAGAATCATATAATAGTGCACACAATGGGCTCTATTTATTAAACATTGCTGCAAGCGGACAGCATAGTCTGTTTGCATGTAACATTGCAAAAGCGTTTCACTAGCAGGGCCTCTCAAATATCCCAATCAATCATTCCACCTTTTAGGTGGCGGACAGGTTAAGAAGCAGTGATCTAAAAGGGATTAGGGATGGGCGAATGTTTCGCAACATTCGAAAAATGAAATTAATTTTAACACGTACGTTCTAATCTAATTTCAAATGTTTACATAACATTCTAACATTCAATTTTTGAATGTTCGGTTTAGAATTTTACGATTACATTGGAAAATATTTGTTTCGAAAAATTTGAATTTATATATTTGTAATAGTATTTCTAATGCTTTCTTTAAATGTAATATTCAAATTATGCAATATTCAAATTCGAAAAATATGAATTTATATATTTGTAATAGTATTTCTATAATGCTTTATTTAAATGTAATATTCAAATTATGCAATATTCGAAAAATTTGAATTCATATGTTTGTAATAGTATTTCTAATGCTTTCTTTAAATGTAAATATTCAAATTATGCAATATTCGATCGAAATAGAAACATTTGAATTGATATATTTGTATCTATTATGTATCAATTTACTAGATTCCCTGCCACATGAACTATTAAACTTCAGAATAGTATTTGTTAAATAGAATGTTAAAGGGCCATGATACCCACATTTTTTCTTTCATGATTTAGAAAGAGAATGGATTTTTAAACATCTTTCTAATTTACTTCTATTATCTAATTTGTTTTATTCTCTTGATATTCATTGCTGAAAAGCATATCTAGATATGCTCAGTAGCTGCTGATTGGTTGCTGCACATAGAAGCCTCATGTGATTGGCTCACCCATGTGCATTGCTTTTTTTCAAATAAGGATATCTAAAAAATGAAGCAAAATAAATAATAGAAGTAAATTGTAATGTTGTTTAAATTTGTATCTTCTATCTGAATCATGAAAGAAAGATTTTGGGTTTAGAGGCCCTTTAAATTCAAAATTTTGATTGTGGACATTCGATCTAATTATAAACATTCAAATTCGAAAGTGACATTCGAAAACTGTAAATAGCATTTGATTATAGAATTTTTAAGAATATTCGTTCATATCAACATTCGGATTTGTAATTCGAATTTCGGTAATAACATTTGTTCTAACATTTAAATTTGGAAATTTACACATTTGCCCATCCCTAAAAGGGATACTAAACCCAATTTTTTTCTTTAATGATTCAGATAGAGCATGCAATTTTAAGCAACTTTCTAATTTACTCCTATTATCAATTTTTCTTTGTTCTCTTGGTATCTTTATTTAAAAAGCAGGTATGTAAAGCATAGAAGCCATTTTTGGTTGAGAACCTGGGTTATGCTTGCTTATTGGTGGCTAAATATCAGCCAGAAATATGCAAGCGCTATCTATTGCATTGCTTCTCCCTACATCTCAGACCTTGTCACCAGATACTCTCCCTCCCGACCCCTTCGCTCCGCTCATGATCTCCTACTCTCCTCCTCTCTTGTTACCTCCTCACATTCCCGTTTACAAGATTTCTCCAGACTGGCTCCCATCTTATGGAACTCTCTGCCTCGCTCCACAAGACTCTCCCCTAGTTTTAAAAGCTTCAAGTGCTCCTTGAAGACTCTACTATTCAGGGACGCATAAACCTACATTAACCTACCTATCTCCACTGCTATCCCCTATGGCATGTAAGTCTATGAGCCCAGCTGTTTGTAGTCCAACTTCATACGAGCCGACTACAACAGTGTAACTCTTGGCAGGACCCTCTACCCATTTGATCCCTGTAATTGTTTTTTATATACCACCCATGTTCATAGCGCTGCGGAACCTGTTAGCACTCTACAAATACCTGATAATAATAATAATAATAATATCCATGGTGCTGAACCTAAAATTGGATGGCTCCTAAACTTTAAATTCCTTCCTTTTAAATAAAGATACCAATAGAACGAAGAAAAATATGATAGGAGTAAATTAGAAAGTTGCTTAAAATTGCATACTTTATCTGAATCATTAAAGAAAAAATTGGGTTTAGTGTCCCTTTAAGACCACTGCTTTTTAACTTTAATGTAGGAAAATCTGAAATGACGGGCCTCCGAAGCAACAATTGCTGCATGGTAAATGCAGCTAATTTTGTATGGGTACTACTATAATGTAACATAATTTTACCCACATTAGTTAGTAAAACATTATGTTAAAGCTTTTATTTTTTATTGGGATTATTAAAATTGTATTGTATTTTCTAATAGTTGTATATATAGCACATATAAAAAAATTCTATAGATATTACCAATTGATTTTGAAAAATCTTGATTTTCACTTCTAAATGCTTATAATGAGCTGTTTCCGGCATTAAAATGGCATAAAAACAGATTGAGACTGTAATATACTGTACATATTTAATTATGCATAGTAAAACAATTTTGCAATACACATATTATTTATGTTCCCTCCTTTTCCTGTAAGTTAACTCTGAAAATTATGTTTTTTCTGATTTTGAGAATTGGAAGGGCACATTGCAGACACCACAAGCCTTACTAAATATCTGCTCCTAACTGGCCTCAGCAGTAATAATGAGATAAGGAATTGAAAAACAGTTTAAAGGGACATTAACCACTAACTACATTTTATAAGCATAGTATTGAGGTTACTCCCCACCTCCCTCTAGTCATAGGTGCTGCCATAGCTTTCAATGCATTCCAGTGCTGACCTGTTTGCACATGTGCAGCATTTCTTCTTCAGATACCTGCTGTGTAATTTAGGTTCCAATATGGTGGCACCCATAATTAGAGGGAGGGGTATGAAATGTATTTAGTGTTAAAGTCTTTCTTTAAACTTTAGTAACAAAGACCATGGCTAACTGTGTCTATTCCAGTTAGATATTAAGATTAGCTCATCCAAATAAGGCATGTGGTGAGTGAAATTTGGCTCCTGAAAAACAATTTCAGTAATAAAAAAAGCTGTTAATTTGTTGCAAGACTGCAGAAAAGTTGTATAAAGTATTTTATGTCTTTTTAACATTACTCATTTTGGTATTGAGTTGATTATTAAGATAAATAGCCAATCTGTAGTTCAGTAATGCTTTTGTCAACCCATATATATTTTTTTAAAGGCATTAAAAAAAGTTTAAGGTGCCTATTTATTATGGTGCAAGCGGACATGATCCGATATTGCGGATCATGTCCGCCGCACATCGATAAATGCCGACAGCATATGCTGTCAGCATTTATCATTGCACCAACAGTTCTGGTGAACTGCTAGTGCAATACCGCCCCCTGCAGATTTACGGCCAATCATCCGCTAGTAGGGGGTGTCAATCAACCCAATCGTATTCGATCAGGTTGATTTCCGACGATGTCTGTCTGAGGCCTCAGAGCAGGCGGACAGGTTATGGAGCAGCGGTCTTTAGAAAAACGGGGCATCCATACGGAGCTTGATAAATATGCCCCTAAGTCCTCACTCTGAGGGGAAAAAGGGAAATGCATGGAAATTAGACACTTTTGTGAAACAACCTGGACTCATTCATCTGGGAAAGCTAACAAGCCCTGCTGTCGTGCAATTTGCTGTGAGAGAGAAGGTGTCAGTGCTGCATGAGCATTTGCTTGTGTAATGGTAAATTCCAACAGCTGATGCTGCATCAGAGGTTCCATAGTCATGACATTTTTTTAAATAGCAAGCTATATCTAAATGATGAAACTTTAATTTTGACTTTAGTTAGGGTGACCATATCGCCGCTTTAAAAAGGGACACATATGAAAAATGCATATGTCAGGGTTCTTATAATGAAACATTATTCAAAACATTTCTTTAAACATCCCTGACATATGTATTTTTTCATGTGTCCCTTTTTAAAGCGGCGATATGGTCACCCTAACTTTAGTGGCCCTTTAATTTATCCATTCCTAAATGTCCAGATTTAAAGTTGCCATAATATGACCAAATCCAAAAACCAGAAGTCTTATTATTAGAAAACATCCTAATTAGTCCAGATATATACACCATATAGACAGCATGATTCAATTACTTTGATTTGTTTAATCCCTTCCCTACCGGGTCTTTCAAAAAACACATTTAAACAGAAATAGAGCATTATCTTTTTTTATTTTCTTGTCAAAAATATATATTTTGACAGGTATTGATCTAGGCCCATTTTGGTATATTTGATGCTATTTTTCATGCCACCATTTCACTGTCAAATGCGATCATATAAAAAAAAAAATCATTAACTTTTTTTTACAAACTTTGGGTTTCTCACTGAAATTATTTACATACCGCTTTTGCAATCATGACACAAATGATTGCTAAAGCCTCTCTGGGATCCGCTTTGTTCATAAATAGCAGACATACATGGCTTTGCCATTGTTTTTTTGGTCATTAGAATGCCGCTAATTGCCGCTGTGCACTCGACAGTGAAGGGTTAATCAGGTTGCTTGTAAGGCTAATTTTAGCTTTAGTGTAGAGATTACACTTCCACCCCCTAATTCCTACCTGATCCCTCCCCCCCTCCCCCACCCACTGGTCATCACCATCTTAGGTACTGGCAGACAGTCTGCCAGTATGCAGTTTAATTTAAAAAAATTATTATTCTTTATTTTTGATCCTCCTCAACCATCCCACCTCCCTGATCCCCCCCAAATAGCTCTCTAACCCTCCCCCTCCAACGACTTGCAGCCATCTTTAGTACTGTCAGCTATCTGCAAGTACCTATAAAATACATATATTTTTTGTATTTTTGAATATATTTTTTAATCATTTTCTGTAGTATAGTGGTCCCCCCACCTCCCTCCAGCGATCATTAGAGAGGTACCTCCCTCTCCCTTTAATTTACTTTTATGCACCACTTGTGATCTGGTTCCATATGCAGGCATGTGCCTGGAGCTCAGGAACTGTAGCTCTGGGCTGTAACATCATGCGGTATGATAAGCAAAGTACTGCATGATGTAAATATATATCATATTGGGTTTAGGCGTTAAACGATGTATGAAATTTTAAATATAAGGATATTAAAAATTAAAAGATGGAAAAATATCATCAACAATGTAACTGCTCATTATTACTACAAAAGGTTAATAAGAATAAGCTATAGAAAAACATCCAGGATATTTGTTAAATACTCAAACAAAAATGTATTTTCATACACACACACACACACACACACAGACACACACACACTAGATAATCGGTACACCCCTGTTGTTACTGTTTCTAATGCTTGAAATCTTGAAATATTAAGAATTGAAATTCATATTTTTTTCTTGGCATAGTGTAATCTGTTGTAGATAGTTTTCCTAAAATATATTATTATTTGCAAATATCATTGAAATGTATCACATTTTGTGTATTTCTCTACTATATTCTGTAGCACTATTTCTCAATTATGTAGTATCATACAGAATGCTGTGTTTTATAACCATCCTTTGAATGCACAAACTTGGATGGCTTGTGTGCTGGATTATAATTAGGAATAAGGTAGGGCAATTGGACAGACAAGTGTATATATTAGCTAGTAGGATTGTTGGGTGGAATTCAGTTCTTCTCATCCCACAAGTGATCAGAACATAAGTCTACTACTACTAAATATTTTCTGTATTAAGCATGGTATAACAACCTCTTGAAATTGTATATTGATTTGGTTCAATACTAAAACTCAACAAGTCAAACACAGGAAAAAATAAAACAGCATGAAGAAGGCTAAGAAAAGACAAAAAAAACACAGGTTTAAAAAAAACATCAGTGTGAATCTATCTATCTATCTATCTATCTATCTATCTATCTATCTATCTCCATATAAAAATAACTGTTTGCACTCCCTGTACTTACAATATATAGACAAAATTCATCAATGTATTAATGTATCAGAACATATAGAAAATATGTGACATTTATCAAATAAACAAAAAAACACCACACATTTTTTTAAGAACCATAATATTGATCAAGTGCAGAACTTGAAGAAAAAAAAAGATCTGTTACTATGCAACTGACTTTGGTTAAAATATACTATGCCTGGAAACCACAAATAGATATCAAAATGATTCTCTGTGTCCTAATGAAACAAATGTACAATCAATAGTAACTTTTTGTATCACTTGAATAAGCATTGTTCAAAAATAGTCATATAATACAAATAATATCTATAAAAAGCGGAATTAACATACATTTCTATCATCTGGCATCCACAATGTATTAATTAAAGTTAACAAGAAGCAAGACCAACATGTTGTCACAGTACCTCACTGACTTTACATGTCACAAACAAAAAATCAGCATCTGCTGTGTTCCCATTTTAAGTACATTAATAGAAGAAAAAGAAAATTAACAACAAAACTAAATATAATGTGACAAATTAAACTTTTTAAATAAGATACTAATATCAGTGAAACAATGTATCCCATATAGGGCTAGAAAAGGGGTTTATTGCAGATGTTGGGATAACGTGACCTCAGAGCTGTGGTTAAGTTTTTCGTGAAACAAAAAAGTACCAGAAAACACATAAAAATATATTACAAAGTAAAGTTACACTCATAATAACACTATCTAATCAAAATTATTTTTTAAAAAAAAGCATAGCAAAGTTTAAGGGCTCAAAGATATTAGGTATCAGGTGTTAGAGGAAAAAAAGGCAGGCAAGTCCTACAAAAAGTGTCAGTTCTACAAAAAGTGGCACTTCCTCTGGGGTTTGAAGCTCTGGAAGCAATCGTTATAGCTTCCAGACGCTTCCAGGGTACTGCAGCGATGCCTCAATATTGAGGCATCGTGCAATACCCTTTTTTAAGCAAACCGATGCAGAGAGGGCCACTATGTGATCCTCTCTGCATCGGCCAGTGATGGTGCCCATCATTGGTGGCGTGGGAGGCATATGAGGGAGGCAGATGGGTGGCCCATCGCTGGAGCAGTTCTGTCCATCGTTCATCTAGTTCCATCGGGAGCATGTGAGGGGGCTGGGGCGCACGCTCTAAATAAGCTATGTTGTAAGTGAAGGAGCCGGAGGGAGGGGGGAATTAGTGTGATGAAAGGGATCTGGGAGGGGGGTAATGTATTGAGGGTGGTTAGCTAGACTACAGAAAAATTGGGTATTTATAAAAAAAACTGCCACATTTTGAACAAACTGGGTATTGGCAGACAGCTGCCAGTACCCAAGATGGAGCCCAATAGGTAGAGGGGGGAGGGTTAGACAGCTGTTTGGGGGGGATCAGGGAGGTTGGGGCTAAGGGGGGATCCAACACAGTATTATATATATATATATATATATATATATATATATATATATATATATATATATATATATATGTATATATATATATATATATATATATATATATATATATATATATGAATATATGAAAAAAAGCATTTTATTTTAGTACTGGCAGACTTTCTGCCAGTATTTAAGATGACGGTGACAATTGTGAGGTTGGGGAGGGAAGAGAACTGTTTGAGGGGGGTCAGGGAGCGATCAGGGGGTGGGATGTGTCAGGTGGGAGGCTGATCTCTACACTAAAGCTAAAATTAACTGCTGGGCACAATAAAAGTATGTTGCGCAGCAGCATTTAGCGGCCTTCTAATTACCAAAAAGCAATGCCAAAACCCTAAATGTCTGCTATTTCTGAACAAAGGGGATACCAGAGAAGCATTTACAACTATTTGTGCCATAATTGCACAAGCTGTTTGTAAATAATTTCAGTGAGAAACTTAAAGTTTGTGAAAAAGTTTGTGAAAAAGTGAACGATTATTTTTTATTTGATCGCATTTGGCGGTGAAATGGTGGCATGAAAAATACAAAAATGAGCCTAGATCAATACTTTGGGTTGTCTACTAAAATAAAATATAGGACACTAAATGAATCTAATTTATTACATAAGAATAGGTTAAAAAAACAAATACAATAATGAATTAAAAATAAAAGTGATGTAGATAAATCTTGGACAATGTATACAGTAAACAATGTTTAAATATCAGACCATTAGATAAATGATGAATAAACAGTGATGATTAAACAAAAATAAACAAAAAGTTGTAAAGAAACCAAACAGGGATTTAGATTGGGGAATAATATCCCGTGGATAGTGTAGTAAAAGTCCAGCACAAGTGAAATCAGTGTCAATAATGTCAATAAATCCTCAAAAATTATGTAATATGCAAGTGAATATCCAAATAATGATGGTGGTGTTGCAAAAAAAAAAAGCCAGATAACAAGTAGAGTGACTTGGTGAAAAAAAGGAAGAAAAATGTGTACACAAAAATATGTATATAAAAATTATACATATAAGAACAAAAACAAAAAACAATGTGGTGGTAATTCCTCCAATAATGGATATAAATTCACCATTTATGGATATTGATACCATTCACATAATGGTCCCCCTATCTCTTGTCAATCCAATCAGTAAATATGGTTTTAAACCTAATCAGAAGATGTCAATTTAAGTCTAAAAGACTTACTATTTTATGTCAGTCACTATATACCATCTAATTGAGTGATATATATATAACATTCTGCCAATGACTGATTTTCACACACATTGTAGTTTTTGTAACATTGGCGACTTCTCTTTTTTAGATATGTTTTTGATTCACTGGGTATTCTATAGATCATCTATATAACATATGTTCTCATTGTATTTTTATTGTTTAATTCATAGAATTTAAGTCTAGCTGATGTCTAAAATCTCATTCTATAACAGATTATTATTTTACCAAGTGAGCTGTATGTTCCATTTTCTTTTATATATATTCGTTCATATATGTATCTTTGTATATGTGTTATTGGATGAAACTAATGCATTTTTCAGTACCCAAGAAGGGTCCACCTGGTTTTTCTCCCACCTATTCACCTGGTATTTCTCCCACTTAAGATCCAGGAATTTATTTCAGTCATAGATATCCTTTATAGACATTAAGAGATATGCCCCCCTTTATTTCCCTGAGCTCTATTCTGATAGATGCTGATACCGGAAGTGATGTTAATTTCACCTCCAGTTTTTCGATATTGGGCACTTTCATGTCAATATCCCCTTGTAAGGGAAAGGTCACTAAACCTGATCCATTATAGAAAAACAACCTACAAATAGATACATTATCTTCTTTTTAATAACCATTTGTAAATATATGTATATATACACGATTACTAAATCTGAAATAATATTTCAGATGGAACCGGAAATGCCACTTACTACATACTAAATTTATGAATTGCCCCTATTAGTGTCAATTTCAATTTTAACTTTGTTTATACCGGAAGTGACGTCACGTCTTCTTCCAGTTTTTGTAATATCAGGCATTTATTGTAAATTCCCTTGGTAGGGCATCTAATTCCCCATATCAACTTGTATCTATACGACTAAGTTGTGGAGATACTACTCATCCTATTACCTTCTATATACCTCCACAAATGTCGAAACCGAAAGTGGTAAACGATCGATACCGGAAATGATGTAACATCCACTTCCAGTTTCGCGATTTTTAACTTTGTTACTATACACTTCTGTAAGGGACATTGAATCCACAAGACAAAGATGATTTATAGAATCAAATTGTGGATACATTGTGGATATATTGTTTTCCCTTATACAACTATAGATCTCTTTAGAAGTGCCGAAACCGGAAGTGATTCCAAACTGGAACCGGAAGTTCTACCTGTATAATGTTTATTAGACGTTTTATAACGTTTTAAAGCTGTTAAATATATATATTTCTGTGTGATCTTTATGTAAAATTATCAGCTATATTAAATTATCTTCTAGACATTTATGTAAATGATCAATTTTAATCTATTTCAACCGTTTTTAAACAATTTTACCCAAGATACATTGCATCAGGAAGTGGGTGGCCCCTGATCATTTTGGTGCCCAAACACAATATAGCTTACCATATAAAAGACCACTTAATGCTACACCCATTACTGTCTTGAAAAAGGCCATATTTAGGCTTTTCTTGTACATCTACACTATTGTGATGAATTCACCAGACTGATGTCAGAATGATAAAATAGGTTATGTTGCTCTTTTGTGAACTAACCATTGAAACACTTCTTTAGACAGGAGAGAGTCACAGTGAGCTTTTATTACACAGTGGTTAAATGAACTGAATGACAGTGAACTTGTATGAAAGACAAGACAATTCACTTCTTAGACAGATCTTGAGTAAAAGTCTGAGGCACACGTTATAATCCAATATTCCTTTAGATAAAGTTTTATAGAGCTGCAGCCTCCAAATGGTTTAAATGTATATCTCTGAATAAACTTACTTCACACACACTCTAAAATATTTGCACACAGTCAATCTCCAAACACCCCCACAGGTTTTATGTAATCCTTGCAATTTGTCTCTATGCTGATTGCGGTCTGTGTAAGCTTTGGCGTTCAATACAACTCCTGACAAGCAGTTTCTGACTGATACGCTAAGTGCCTGAATGCGAGGTATAAGGCAGAAGTTAAACAGACTGTCTATTTATGGAATCCAGTAATCTGTAATACGGCAGTGACAGAGAGTAGTGAGTTTACATAAACTTGGTTTACCTGTTCGGCTTTGAGAGTGGAGTTGCGGTTGCGGCTTCAGATATTAGAGTGTGTGACTCACTTCCGGTTACTCTGCGTCGGGGTCTGAGATCAGCTGTTGGAACTGACAGCGGTTAAATACAAAGTAGCGGTTCACTTGACAAAAGTAGTTAGACTTCTGCTTTAGCTTCAAATTCTCCAGCGTTTGTGTTCTTTAGAACAAGATGAGGTTGAATCTGCAAAATACTTATAATAGGTTAAAGTAGTCTCCTGTAACCTGAGTTGAGATGAAGCAGGCATCAGCTAGTATACTGAGACTTGACTTCAATAATCAGGCAAGGAAATGACGTAACTGATCCCCTTTTATAGGGTAAGAGGAAAGGCAGGGATATACCTTACTTAAAGGTATATCACAACTATGTTTTTTTATTTGTTTTTTCTAGGATTTTTTAAAACATTTTAACCATTTCCTAAAGAACCCAGAGCACCACAGGACCTTATTGGAGGAATTACCACCACATTGTTTTTTGTTTTTGTTCTTATATGTATAATATTTATATACATATTTTTGTGTACACATTTTTCTTCCTTTTTTTTTCACCAAGTCACTCTACTTGTTATCTGGCTTTTTTTTTTTTTTTTTTGCAACACCACCATCATTATTTGGATATTCACTTGCATATTACATAATTTTTGAGGAGTTATTGACATTATTGACACTGATTTCACTTGTGCTGGACTTTAACTACACTATCCACGGGATATTATTCCCCAGTCTAAATCCCTGTTTGGTTTCTCTACAACTTTTTGTTTATTTATTTTTGTTTAATCATCACTGTTTATTCATCATTTATCTAATGGTCTGATATTTAAACATTGTCTACTGTATACATTGTCCAAGATTTATCTACATCCCTTTTATTTTTTAATTTATTATTTTTAATTCATTATTGTATTTGTTTTTTTAACCTATTCTTATGTAATAGATTCATTTATAATCATCCCACATAGGAGTGTCCTATACCCTCACTCTACACCACCAATACCTCTGCCTTTTAGGCGCTATATACAACATATTACTTGATTCACTTATATTTAGACCAGATAGGAGGTCTCTGTATACTAGCTTGAGATATATCCTTGGCGCTCGCTCTGAATTACTTTTACTTTTAAAATAAAATATATACATGTGAAGGGATATTCAGGAATTCCTGACAGATATCAGTTACAATGTAACTATCGCTAATTTTTGAAGAAAAAAAATGGTTTCAAAATAGCAAGTGCTACTTGTACTTATTGCCCTATACCTTGCAAAAAAAGCAAAGAACATGTAAACATTGGGTATTTCTAAACTAAACATATACATGTTAATGTATGACTTCACTATAGTATTTATGTTATACAGTTACTCAAACATATTTTATGAACTTATTTATTGGGCACACATCATAAATTGATAATATATTACAGTTATCATCCATTTTACTTAAATACTAAAGTCAAAATTAAACTTTCATGATTCAGGGCACACAATTTTAAACAACTGTCCAATTCACTTCCATTATCTAAATGCGCACAATATTTTTATTTACATAATTTCTGATGCACTAGCCTCTACTGAGCATGTGCAAGAATTCACAGAATGTAAGTATATGCATTTTGTGATTGACTTATGGCTGCCACATGACACAATAGGAGGAAAATGAGAACAAACTTAAAGGATCAGTCATCACATTAGATTTGCATAATCAACAAAATCAAGATAACAAGACAAGGCAATAGCACTTAGTCTGAACTTCAAATGAGTAGTATTTTATAACAAATTTCAAAGTTATGTATATTTCCACTCCCCTTATATCATGTGATAGCAATCAGCCAATCACAAATGCATATATGTGTATAGTCTGAGTTCTTGCACATGCTTAGTAGGAGCTGGTGACTCAAAAAGTGTAAATATAAAAAGATTGTGCACATTTTTTTTGATGGAAGTAAATTGGTAAGTTGTTTAAAATTACATGCTGTATCTGAATCATGAAAATTTAATTTAACCTGAGTGTCCCTTTAAGATTTGTCAGAAAGAAACCTACTACTCATTTGAAAATCAAGCTAATTACTTTTGCATTTTCTTTTTATTATGCATTTACTACTTATTCTAGTCTACAGTGTTTATTGTTCCTTTAACCCCTTAACGGCCTGACTTATATGTCTACATCGGAACAAAGTTCAGATGTAATCATATGTTAAAAATTGAAATCACGCAAACGTTCATGCGATCACGTGATTTCAATGATGGGATCGTGTCTGGGGGGAGTGCCTGTGATGCTAGGCATGCCCTCCAGCCCATGATCCCATTCGGGAAGGGCCTTTGGCTTAAGTATGAAAATTGGGCAGTATTAGGGCAGCAAGACCAGCTTAATAATTATTGTTGTTTAATATGTCCTGCATGTTATTACAAAATGTATTCTATGGTTTTAGCCCCCTCATTGTTATTTTTGTATTCCATTAATTTGAATATTGAGCACATCTTTCTTTAATTATTATTTGTTTTCTTGGATAATTTCTATAGTGGAGTACTGTATCTTCAATTGTATTGCTTTTGTAATTGAAGATAGAGCACTTCACAATAGAAATTCTCCCTCTTCCTGAGATGAACAAGTTTGTTTACCTTTACAATCTGTTAATATCCTGAGAGCCCAGTTATAGCTATTTTTAATGTGAGTAAGGTTACCACTAGTAGGTCCATTATACATTTAAAGGGTTACGCTATGTTTACCTTTTCTCTTTGAGGTTACATCTGGAGGATTCTACAGGCAAATTGCAACATTTGGACTATAGCCTTTCTATTTTAATATACTGTTATATGGTTACAATGTTTTGAATATTATACAAATGGATGATGTTCCCAACTAGGAAACTTGTCCACCTTTGATCTCGTCAAGCAAGCATCAGACACTTTTCGTCTGGTGCCCACATTTATTATTGCACAAAGAAATCCTTGTTTGTATGATCACTGCTTCTTAACTTGTTTTAAGCAGATTAGAATCACCTCTCCTGCAACACAAGGGTTCCAAAATAATCTCTACTGCTTGATAAATAGAGCCCTAAATGTACACTTGATAAATACATAAAGGCATTGGAAATGTTTATATGGGTGACATTAACAACATTTTAACCATTTCTTGTTTTGAATGGGTTAAAAACTGTTCTCTTTTTATCTACTGATATTTTTAGTGTATAAAAATGTAATATATGTGGACTATATCTATTGTTTTTTTAAAATTGTGATAATCTCACAAAAGTTTTTAATCTTATTCCGTAAACAGTGTTGAGAGGTTCCACAAATATTTTTAGAAAGGCAAACTGTAGCTTGATAATTGTGTATCTTGCGATGCAGAGATTTGAGTGTGAAGGAGAGACACCTAAATTACAATTTAATGTACAACAAAGCCCCCAAAGATTGTTAGTGTATTCTCTCTCTTTGTCAAAACGTTTTGGACCATCAGGCCTATAAATATACAACCTGAATTCCGATAAATGAGCCTTTAATACCTATATGGTTTGCAAGATAGTTAGGCAGGTTAACAAGGAACTTGTGATAGCAATGCTATTGTTGATATCATCTACACAGAAATACATTTATAAAGTAAAAAAATAATTGGAATTGATATCTGTTTTATTATGACAAACTGAGAAATGTAGGTTGAAGAAGTAAGTGAAACTTCAACCCTCTTGAGTGGGTCATCTGTGATTCTCAAACCTAATTCTGTTTGGTTTCTTGGTCTAATTTGGGAATCTGCTCTCTTTTTTTTCTCTGTCTAAATGTTTAATTATTGATAGTTAATGCAGAATTATTTCTTTGATGGTTAGGAACTTTGTGGAACTGAATTAAATGTTGACAGGGCAAAAGCCTATTTTCCACATTAAAATGAAGGGAATTGCAAATGCATAGGAGGAGGAGTTTAACATTTAATAAATAACTAGCTAATTTAAACTATTTCATTTGATAAGCTTGGGCACATTTCCCATTGCAATTCTATTGTATTCTTCTTTCATTTTCTATATCTTTTATCACCCCACTTCCTTATCACCTTCATCTGCAAATGGAAGTATGAAACCTTTAAAGTATTCATTCAATAATAATAATTCAGTCAGAATATTCTGTCTTTTTAATACAACATCAATATGGTAGCCTCTTTATAGCTGCAATTAGGGAGTGACTAATGTACACATAGCAGACTTAAAGTAAAGATTATTATGAAAATGTGTCGCTTCATCTGAAAATATCTCTGTTTTGCATTACAGCAATCTATTAATTATTGTTTATGAAGCATGGCATTTCATAGGTTCATGGGTCATTTGAAAATCCATTTTGCTAAATCATAAATAAAGAACATAAAATATCATATTTACATATTTATGTGAACACATTTGTGAATAAATAGAACAATTTCCAGTACATCACATTAATTTGGTCATTTAGGTTAGTTCTGGATTCCTTATTGTTAGTTATACACAGCAGATGAAAATGTGGGTATTTGTTATTAAGTTGTGTGAAGAACACCTTGGTTTTCACCACTCTGAAATTAATTTTTACTTTAATCACTTTTATTGAAGATTTTAAACAATTTACGACATATAAAGAGACTGAATGTACAAGAGATTAACTACAACAACCATGTTTTCTACATCAGGTCCTCAGACCTCCCTAACAGGCCAGATTCTCGGGGGCATCTGAACTAGAGCATAGTTGAAATAATCAGCTGATCAGTAACCATGGTAACTAGACATGAAAATGTGACCTGTTAAGGGGTACTTAACGACCGGCGTTGAAAAACACTGATCTACAGTAACAAAATGTTTTAAAGGAGAACTTTTCTAAATAATATCTTAATGATCCAGTGGGTCTGACTCCTTTAGAGAAAATGAAAACGAAAAGCGTTTTATTTTTAGCATTTGAAATGTTTCCTATTTCTCATTACCATTTTTCTTACCTTATTCATTATTATTTTTTTTGTATTGTCAACATTGAACACATAAAACTAAACCCTTTTAGACCTACCCAAAATAAAAATCAATGGCCTAAATTCCATTATTTGGGAAGAGCTTTTCCAATGTGACAGCAACACAGCTTTTTTAATTATTGTCCTTTTGCTAAGCACTGTATAAACTCTTCAGATACTTTAAATTATAGTCAGAAATAATCCCCACTAAGTATATGCATTTGGCACTCTATGGGCTCCATGTACTAAGCGGCGGGCGGACAGCTTTTTGTCCGCCCGTCTTCGCTACACACAGGCAGCGGATCTGTTGATCTGCTTGCCCGTATGTATCATTACACACTCAGAGTGTGTAATACCTGCCCCTTCATTCGCACGACCAATCACGTGACTGAAGGGGCTGTCAATCACCGAGAGCGAGCAAGCTCTCAGTGATTTTCCCTCGCCACCTCAGAGGTGGCATAGGGTGTAAAGAAACAGCGGTCTAATGACCGCTGCTTCTTACATTGTGGGAAGCAGGCTCGCATATGCTTTTGCTGCTTCGTACATGGAGCCCTATGCCTAGACTCATTTGGGTGGGAAAATAGTATGTTAAAAAATTGGCAACAAGTTAAAATCCATAGTAACTGTGTAGCATGTATGTAAAATAAATTATAATACAAAATTATAATGCCTTTGTGTTTAAAACATATTATATGGTTATTTATCTTCTATGAGTCTCTTATATATGAAAGGGATATTAATAGTTTGAGATAGTAATATAAAATGATAAATTGCATATATATGAAAAACGTATGCAATATACTTTCATTATTTATTTTGTTCCCGTTTCCTGTAATTCCATTCTGAAATTGTGAGCATTTCAGTTCCTGTTAGAAATGGAAGTGCAGAACACTGTTATATTCCACACAGCCATTGGCTGCACACTTTAGTGACCTATTTATAGCTGTCCCTAATTGGCCACAGCAGAGAAAGTAACACAAGTTACAACATGGCAGCTCCCATTGTTTTATAGAAATTAAAACCTTACACTTATTTTGTCACTATTTAAACAACTAATGAAACTTTAAAAACGAAAACAAATGTCCGAATGAATGCACCAATGAAATGTAAAGAAATGTAAAGAAAACAAATGATGAAAATCAGTAAAAGGTATTTGTTTCCTTTAAATTGATTTTTAAGGCTTAATACTTACCTTAACGAGCTCTGGAGAGCTTGCTAACCTGATCCTTTTCTTGACAGTTCCCGGCCGCAAACAGGAGGCTTAGTATGCTTGTCGCAGAGAACCTGCTCTAAATTTAGTGTAGGTCCTGGGAGCTGAACTGCGCAGCCTCCTGTTCGCAAGTAGCCAGGGCTCTGGCAAGAAGATCGGGTTAGCGAGCTCTCCAGAGCGCTTTAGAGGAAGTATATACCTACAGGTGAACTACTGACCTGTAGCTTTGAAACATTTACGTTAGTTTTAACAAAAATTTGATTTTCATTTAATTTTAAAGTAAACAAAAACCAAATAGTGCAAGAAACAAAAATTCAGGGAAATTAATATCCTTGAATTTTCGTTTCATCAGAAACTATTTGTTTTTTTCCTGCACATGTCTAGTCATCAGATACTGCATTGAGACTATCCTTAAAAAATACCATGATAAAATGTGTTCTTGATTACAAATAACCCTTTAAAATTACTACAACATATTAGAAAAGGGTTAAATGCACAGCTTGTTAAAGGTTCTACAAAACTCCAATAAGAAACAAAAGACTTTCAACCACAATTATGAAATCATTTTTGTATGAAGCTTACGTTTTCCTTTGGTTGCTCATTTTGCTGTTTCTGTGTTGGTCTTTGAAAAACAAATGCAGGAAATCAAGATGATTATTATTGCTTTCAGGTGGCCTACTTACAGTACACAACACCTTTTTTTGCATGCATTGGGAAACTTTCCACAAGCCAATAGACAGCCAAGTTATGAATGCTACTTTCCTATAACAAGGTCACTATTAAAAGGAGAATATGATCAATTAAAGGTAGTTTAGAGGCTGATTAATATACTATATTATCTCTACTTCCATTAAGACCAACAAGTTTTTAATTTGCTTAAATGACATTAATTAGTTACTGATTTTATATGTTATGAGTATTTTTTCACTTCTTCATAATTGTAAAAAGTAGAGATCACATTTGTCCAAAGATTGGGCTCTAGGGGAGAGGTAAATTTAAAGGGACATATAAGTGCAAAATGATAATGGTCTTATGTGTTAGAATATTTTATTATTGCACTATTGCTTGCATATAACTATGGGTCCGATAATAATCCTTCCAATATTAGCTCCCAATAACAAGTTTCCTATTTCGTTGGAATTTGTCAGCATTTTTTTCGAGTGATCACAATTTCAACTTGATTGGGCCAATTCAAATCTCCAATGCAAACAAATTTCCACTTAAAAAAAAAAAAATTCTGATATTGGGATTTAAACAGGACATCAAAAAGAAATTAATAAATACAATGACCATTTGTCACCTATAAAGATTACATTACATGTATTTGGATTGATCTCTTTGTATAGTATGCATGGAAAATAATCATTTGGATTTGTATAATTAAACGTTTGTGTTCTGAAACTTTCCTGATATAAATTAAACTAAGGACTTGATTACAAGTGGAGCGCTAATTTATCGAACACCCGGAAACGGGCAAATTTGTCCGTTTATGGACATGCAGTAAATAACCAGCCATTACAAGTGGCTGGTTATTGAGGACCTCCTGATTAATTTTAAAAAGGTCCTACTACTGCCCCCAAAATTTAGTTAAGTGTGCATTATAAAAAAATAAAAAATATTTATAATTTTTTTAATTTTTATTAATAACTGCAGGGTCCAGTTTTAAGGGGTTAAAATTGGTGGTTGGGTGGTGCCTTTACATTGCGGTCTATTGGGACTGTGTTATCCCTGTAAATATATATATATATATATATATATATATATATATATATATATGAATATATACATATACATTTATGTGTCAATATGTGTATATACACATATTAACAGGTTTACCTTCATATACATATAGATTTATATTTGTTGCCTATTGCTGCACAACTTACCCCCTTTTCTACGCTAGTTCTCATGCAGTGTTTTTTACCGCATGAGAACGAGGCTCCCATTGGAGCCTATTGGAAGCAAGCACTTGTGAGCGCAATGCTTCCATGCAATGCGAACGCATTACTCCTCACTTGTAATACCAGCTCACATTTGCGTGCAATGATAACAGTAAGATGAGCGCAAATATTGCTTTCGCAGGTAACAATATTTTGCGCTCAACTTCAAATCTAGCCCTAAATGTTTTTTTTTTAAATTGTATTATTTTATAGCTAATTGTTTGTTTAAAGGACCAGTAGATACAGTAGATTTGCATAATCAACAAATGCATGATAACAAGACAATGAAATAGCACTTAGTTTGAACTTCAAATAAATAGTAGATTTTTTCCACTCCTCCTGTATCATCTGATTGCCATCAGCCAATCAGAAATGTGTATATTCTGTGAATTCTTGCACATGCTGACTAAAAAGTATAAATATAAAAAGACTGTGCACATTTTGTTAATAGAAGTAAATTGAAAAGTTGTTTAAAATGGCATGCTCTATCTGAATCATCAAAGTTTAACTTTGACTTGAGTGTCCCTTTAATCATTGATTGAGACTACAATACTAATATACTGTTAAATGTATTTTTGATGTGGTTTGTGCTTCTTTTTTTGTCTCGCATAACAGTTAACCAGAGCTCTGAATTCACACTAACCCAATGAGCATTAAATATAATTGAGCACAAGCATTTACATTAAAGGCCAAAATAAACTTTCATGATTCAGATAGAGCATGCAATTTTAAAAAAATTTCCAATTTACTTTTATAACCAATTTTGCTTTGTTCTCTTGGTATTCTTAGTTGAAAGCTTAACCTAGGAGGTTCATATGCTAATTTCTTAGACCTTGAAGGCCACCTCTTTTCAGAATGCATTTTAACAGTTTTTCACCACTAGAGGGTTTTAGTTCACGTATTTCATATAGATAACACTGTGCTCGTGCACATGAAGTTATCTGGGAGCAGGCACTGATTGGCTAGATTGCAAGTCTGTCAAAAGAACTGAAATAAAGGGGCAGTTTGCAGAGGCTTAGATACAAGATAATCACAGAGGTTAAAAGTATATTATTATAACTGTGTTGGTTATGCAAAACTGGGGAATGGGTAATAAAGGGATTATCTATCTTTTAAAACAATAAAAATTCTGGTGTAGACTGTCCCTTTAAACTCATAATACACGTGTGAAAAAAGCCAATAAATACCCCCTATCGCTTTTGCACTACAGTTAGCTTGCCACTCATAGTTTAGCCCAATGTGTCCCATCTATCTGTTCTAGCAGGGTGTGTTTGTGAGGGTGTGTGTGCGCACTAACCAAACCCCCTTCTTCCTTCCTAGTATAAATGTGTGTGTGAGTGCATGTGTGTTGTGTAGAATGTCAGTGTGTGTGTATATCTAGTAACATTCAATCCAACTTTATTCTATATACTACTCAGCTGTCCTGCTTATAAATATTGTCACCAGAGATATTTCTGTGGGACTGGCTGACATCCTTGTGAAGATAAATTACTTTGCATATGTAAAGACATTGTCTCTTTGCTGTTAGTTTAAACTTCCCATTTGTCCTACCACCTGTGACTATTACATCCTTCCTTAGAATTTAGACTTTTATTACTCATAAGCACAGACATTATTGGCTCCATGTACTAAGGAGTGTTCACAAGCGAACTTGATTCTCTCAATGAAAGACGCCGAGGTCAACAGACCACTGCTTCTTACACTCTCTGCCACATCTGAGTTGGCGTAGTGAAATTGCTCCTGAACACTTTTGTTCGGGGTGACTGACAGGCGCCTCTCTCGTGCTATTGGTATTGACTAGTTAGAATAGAAATTTGAATCTTCTTAACGTATAAAAAAAAAAAGTTTTCTCACAATTTTATTGAAAATATTAATGTCTCCATGTCTGAATACATTGTGAAACATTTTTTAATCATCTTGGATGACTGGAATCTCCGGAAAACAGATTACAGATAACTCATGTTTCATATATGATATAACTCAAGTAAACAAATTGTCTCATTCATTTGATTGCTATTGTTTTTATATTAGGGTGTGTTTATTTGTCATATTTTATGATCTTTTAAGTTCCTTAAAATCTTCGACTCTACGAAATCAGTGTGGAAGTGCATAAAACATTAACATATGAATAACATATACCTTTTATTTATGAACTAAGTCCAGTTCTTTGGAAAAGAGAATAAGGAATAGTTAGGGGATATGTGAAACACAACATTTACAGCTTAATATCGTTTTGCTATACTTTGTATGAAAATAAGCATTTGGTTTTAAATCTTTACAAATAAAGTTTGATAATATAATTGTATAACTTTGATTTATAGAAAAAGTATGTCATTTTTAAACTGTCTTACATTAACTTCTGTACCTTAATTCACATGCTCAAACCATTCTTGTTATTTTTTCATTGTCAGATCAAGGATAAGGTGTTTTATTTAAGGTGTTTGAATACGGCCTTGATAACAATATCATAGGAATGTTATCCTTTAACATTCTGTAATATTTTGTTTTCAGAATTTCTATAATTTAAAAAGAATTTTCTACAAATGGAAAAGGAAGGCACCTGTTACTGTATGTTTCTTTTAGCTATTAGTGATTTTAAAATGATTTTCATAAGAAAAGTGGCAGAATAAATTATTGCACCTGATGTTCTTCGCGTACAGCGGTAAGGAACAAAGAAAACAGTGAGATGTGAAGGTTGTATGAGTTCTATTAAAGACAATATTTCTTTGAGGTTGGCTTCATGGAGAAATCTATGGGTGGGGAATGTGCCATTATCTTTTTTACAGTATCCAACTGTCTAATAACATGATTTATCTTGTTTTCAAGAGCATTTTTTTTATTCTATCTTTAAAAGAAAACAAATTAAGCTATAGTATCATCGTATAATAAGTGGTTCAACTAATCTTGCCAAAGAAAACTGCTTTCTAGCACCGTCGGATCTCTCAAATATAAAACTATATACAAAGAAACAGCAGCACTCTGAAAATGACAGTGAAAAGGATGTATTGGCAAACAACATGATGCTATTGCAAATCCAATTCATATTCTTGATTTGCTGTCTTTATTAAACCCATGTAACAGTGTTTGAAGAGAAGGTTTTTTTAAAAAATAATTACAGTATATTGATTTAGAAAATTTAAGTGACAATGCTTTAGCATCAATACATTTATTCAGGTAAAAAATGGTCACCCATTGTAAAATCTAAAATAATTTAAGTTAATGTACAGAAATTGCAATACAGTTTCTGAACCAGTTCCACTTGAAGAGACAGATTGGTTAAATATTTTAAGGAAGTCAACATCTTTGCTATTTTTACATAACAGTATTTTTTTTTTTTTGTAGAATATGTATACAAAGTAACCAAGTAATTGGCAAGCTAGGAATTCTCATTCTTTAAAAAACATTCTTCTTGGAAAAAAAATGCATGGACAAAACCAAAGTTGGGATAAATTTAAATTAAATTATTTGCTAATGTCTTGGTAACAATATCATCAAAAGTAGAAATAAATGTATGTCTAAAATTGATTTAAAAAAGTATCTTATTGTTTATAGACTGTTTGTTTATAGATTTATGTTTACCTCTTTAGCTATATAAACCCTTGGAATGTTTGTAACAAACATCAGAAAGAGCTAAATGCATTTAGAACTTTATGCAGCACAGAACGGTAACAATTACATACAAATAAATATGTATTCCTTGTGGACGAGTGTAAGCTTACCCACTCAGATATTGTAACGCTTTTACTAAGAGCTTCAAACCAGCACTCCGGTTTCAGCGATCGCTGAGACTAAGTGCTTCAAACCCAACTTCTCCTGCTATTGCTGCAAGCTTCCTGCCATGCGCTGCCAGGATTTAAAGGTGCCATGCCCTAATTACCTGAGCTCCCACCTGGAGTTCCTATAAAAGCTTACTCTGTAATTCACTCTGGGCTGAGTTATTGCCTTTCAACCTTGTTT
This sequence comes from Bombina bombina, assembly GCF_027579735.1. Taxonomy (NCBI): domain Eukaryota; kingdom Metazoa; phylum Chordata; class Amphibia; order Anura; family Bombinatoridae; genus Bombina; species Bombina bombina. The sequence continues at coordinate 818,638,259 of NC_069499.1, read as the reverse complement.
CTGGTTCCTGTAAAGCTAAAGCATACTTACCTGATACATGTGTATGCTCACACATTGTTCCAGACCATACTTATCATGTAACTGCGTATGCTCACCTTGATCCAGAAAGCATGCATACTTATCTTGTATTTATGTATGCTCACCAAGTTCCAGAGACCATGTATACTTACCTTGACCTGTGTTTGCTCACCTTGTTCCAGAGACCATGCATACTTGCCTTGTTACCTGTGTATACTCACCTTGCTTCAGAGACCACGCATAATTACCTTGCATCTGCATATGCTCCCCTAGTCCCTGAAAGCCAAGAAGTCTTGCATGATAACTGTGTATACTCACCTTGTTCCTGAAGCCATACCTATCTGGTATCCCATGACAGTCTAACAAACAGTGCCTGCATCTACTGTACCAGTGACAGCCTTCCTCAAACCATCCGTGCCTTCCGTACCTATCTGGTATCCCATGACATTCTCAGCAACAGTACCCTCTGGGCTTCTTGTGCCTGCTGAGAAACCTGTGACCACTATACCAGTAAAAGACCTCCTCAACCAGCTGTGCCTGCTATACATATCTAGTATCCTGTGACAGTCTCACCAACAGTACCCACTGGGTATCCTGTGCCTGCAGAGAATTCTATGTCTCACCCTTTACTGTTCAGTTAAACACCAGTGCCCATTGGGCTTTGTTACTGCAACCTACTTAAGCATTCTAAACTTTGTATCAGACTTTATTGTTCTGCATTGGGCCCATGTTCAAACTTGCTGCTTCTGTGATCTTCAATTTGAACTACCATCTGTTCTTTTGCTTATCAGTCAAGCTTTTATTCTTCTGTGTATCTGTCCCTGCATTCTGAGTTCCACACTCCCTAAACCCCTCACATATATGCCATGAGTCTTCCTTTTAAACTCTTTATCGTTTAGTGTTTGACTTTGGGAGGGGTTTCTAGGTGAGATGAAGTCAATGCAATTGTTATAGGGAAAAAAGTCTACTAATGTGTAAGCCTAATACATGGACAGAGATTTTCTTTATTGTAAATCCAATACATGGAAAGAGAGTTTCTTTATTGTTTATATATTCACCAACCATTACCTATACAGTCGTTGGTCAATGCCATAGTGAAGTACCAATTTAGACGAACAAGTCTGCTTAAATGTCAGTAAAGGGAATAAAGTATAATTATCTCTTAGCTATCTTAGCTATTAGCTTATCTGTTTAGCTAAAACTGCGTTTTTCAAGTAATGAAAATGAGTTGTGTGCTCTTGTTTTGTCTGTTCATTTTCTATATATAATAGTTAGTGCTCATTTGAACTACTGCTATCCATATTTATTGACTGTTCTCACTCTATGGGGTAGATTTATTATGCTGCAGATGCAGCTGTTTCTGCGTGAGCCTTCAGGCTAGCCGGATACAAAAGTTAAGAAGCAGCGGTGAGGTGGCGGACAGCATATCCGATCAGGATGATTGACACCCGTGGCCATGAATGTGCAGGGGGCGGCATTGCACAAGCATTTCACAAGAAATTAGCGATGTCGGGTGGACATGATCTGCTACAGCGTATCATGTCCACCCCACACTTGATAAATCTACCCCTATGGGTCTATTCCAATGCATTAGAAAAGATATGTTAAGTACTATGCATTTCTTTCTCCAGTGGTTTCTAATCCATATGCAATCAATTTAAAATATATGGGGCCAGATTACGAGTGGAGCGCATATGTTTGTGCCCAAGTGATAAGGGGTTTATCACAAGGGTTTTCTCTCGTCTGACTTAATACTTCTGGTATTACAAGTTACAAAAGTAAACACAATTGCTCGAGTACAATCGTGATTTATGCTACAATGATTACCCTGACTTCAGAGCCCTGTTTAACTGTTTTGTGAAACATAAAAGTTGCACAAAACACATCATAAATACATTGCAAAGGATAGTTAAGCTCATAATAGCAATATCTAATAACATTATTACAAATAAAAATTACTCAAAAAGTTATAAAGACTCAAAGATATGAGATCTCAGGTGTTAGAAAATAAAATCAGGCAATGGGCTTTTAACATAGAGATGCATACATATACATCTTTAAAAATGTTTATGTGTGTGTGTGTGTGTATGTATATATATATATATATATATATACCGGTATTTATATATATATATATATATATATATTTCTATATGTGTACGTATGTATTTTTATGTGTATATATGAATTTACAGACACATATATACACATATAATCACATAAATACATATGTATATGTATGTATATATATATATATATATATATATATATATATATATATATATATATATATATATATATATATATAATGTGCATTGGAATCCTTTGCATTTAGGTAGATGAAAACATGAAAAAACATATTTATTCCCACTTTTTTTTCTCGATTGACTTCTATGGGAGAGTACATGAACATGCATGCAATATTCTAAATTAGGCTTTTTGCGCTTGTTGGGTTAGCGCACAAGCAAAAACAGTTTACTTTCAACTCATAAAAAGAATGCAACAAGATGAGCCTTCTTTTAGCGCAATTAACGCTCAAGCGGGAGTGTTACTTAGTGCTCCACTTTAACCTGGCCCATGGTTAGTATGTTGGCTCAGTCTACACTTTTTTTCTATGAGGTAATAATATGCCATACTATCTTGATTCTAGACCAAAATCTTGCAAAATTAAAAGCACATTTTCTTACAATAGACAGTTAAAAAAAAATACATAATGATCAGTTTTACAGTTTAATGCCTAGATATAGCACATTCTACACAAATGCACTGTATACCTATAAAGCCCCAGCTCAAATAGATAAATACTTCATTAGTTTGACTATTCTTTAGGTAATGAAAAGGTTAATTTTTACACTGTACAAATGTATTAATCCAAACACCTGTTCTGTAAGGGATAGACTCTCTGAAAGGTCATTGTATTTGTGATTTGCATGTGTTTAAAGTTTTTGGTAACTTCTCAATGGGAAACACGGTTTACAATATACTGCAATAACTTTAGCATGAACAATATAATTGAGCTCAAGTGAAAAAACGTTATTTCAAAAATATTGCTCCACTTTTTGTCTACGCTTAAATTGAAACTCTTTAACACTAATGATAGAAAATAGGAGGCATGGTCTAATGTGACCATCACTAGAATGAGCATCCTGGACATACAAGAACAAGTTTATCTCATTCTTCTACATAATTATTCTTAAGTCATTTCAAAAACATCAGAGAAATGTGAAGTACATCTGGAAAATGACTTTAAATGTTAAACGTTTAATCTGTATTTCACTTTGCAGTATTAACATACTGGGGCCTAGATTTGGAGTTTGGCGTTAGCCGTGAAAACCAGCGTTAGAGGCTCCTAACGCTGGTTTTAGGCTACCTCCGGTATTTGGAGTCACTCAAAATAGGGTCTAACGCTCATGTCAGCCGATTTAGTCAGTTCAGGATTTAACTTAACTGCTAGCGTGGATATTAAAACACACGCTAGCACACTGAGAAATATCCAGGACGTGACCCACTCAGGAAACAAAATAAGCAGGGTATCAGAACTTCCCAAAAGAATAGTAATTCAAAATATCTTCTTGAGGATAGAATTGATTTACAGGAGATAGCGTTCTTTTCTCAGGAAAATAGAAACAAACAAAGCTTATGTCCCTTTAAGCAGGTTGACAGTGGATAAATGAATATGTTTCTTTCTTGCAGGTTTGCAACAAACTAAGAATGTCCCTTTAAGCAGGTTGTTAGCAAACAAATAATAATGTCCTTTTAGCAGAATTAAAGCAAACAAAAATAAAGTCCCTTTAAGCAGGTGTCCACAAACAAATGTTAATGTCCTTTTAAGCAGGATTGTCAGCAAAGAAATAATAATGTCCTTATTAGCAGGATTAAAGCAAACAAAGATAAAGTCCCTTTAAGCAGGTGTCCGCAAACAAATGATAATGTCCTTTTAAGCAAGATTGTAAGCAAACAAATGATAATGTCCTTTTAAGCAAGATTGTAAGCAAGCAAATGATAATGTCCTTTTAAGCAAGATTGTAAGCAAACAAATGATAATGTCCTTATTAGCAGGATTAAAGCAAACAAAGATAATGTCTCTTTAAGCAGGTGTCCGCAAACAAATGTTAATGTCCTTTAAAGCAGGATTGTCAGCAAACAAATGAGAATGTCCTTATTAGCAGGTTTAAAGCAAACAAAGTTAATGCCCTTTAAGCAGGTATCCGCAAACAAATGATAATGTCCTTTAGGCAGGTTAGCAGGCAAACAAGATTTGGAAGCAAGAGGCATTGGCAAAACAATGTCATGAAGGATAGGGTCAGATTTCACAAGATTGTACTCACATAGACAGGGACCGGCAGAAGAGAACAAGCGGGCACCGAGTAAATCTCCCGCCGAGATTTAAAGGCAGAGAGAGGCCGCCACGTCATAGGGGTTGTCAGAGAATGCGTCACGTTGCCTAGCAACGTGACGTAGGAACCCAGAAGAGATCCGGGAGCCGCGGCGACATGGCGATGAACGGCGAATTCATGACATCACCCCCCCCTCAAGGACCCCTCCGGGGGACAGGACCAGGCCTAGTAGGGTGAAACTTGTGAAAGGCCTTAATTAAGGCAGGGGCACGCACCTGCCGGGCAGGTTCCCAGGATCGTTCTGTAACAGGATAACCTTTCCAATGAATGAGATAATACAGTTTCTTACCACGAAGTTTGGAATCCAGGATGTGACTGACCTCAAATTCAGGTTGGCCATGAATCAAAAGAGGTGGGGGTTTGAGCAGAGGTTTAGAATACCTATTAGATAATACAGGTTTCAAAAGAGATACGTGGAATACCGGATGGGCTTTGAGGGTCTTGGGCAGAGCAATTCGGTAAGCAGTAGGACATACTTGACCCAGTATTCGGAAAGGACCCACATATCGCGGTCCCAATTTGGTGGAAGGCTGCTTGAGGCGAAGATGACGTGAAGAAACCCAAACCTTATCCCCAGGCCGATATTTGGGAGTCCTCCGTCGCCGAAGATCAGAATAGAACTTATAACGTTCAGAAGCCTTGGAAAGAAGAAGGCGTATCTTCTTCCAATGACGAGTTAACCTCCTGGCGGATAGATCAGAAGCAGGATTTTCAGTGGAAGAGGTGTGTAGAGGAAACGTTCTGGGTTGAAATCCATAGGCTGCATGAAAAGGAGAGGTCTGAAGAGAGGAGTTGTAACGTGTGTTATGAGCCAATTCTGCTAGTGGAAGGTAACCAGTCCAATTAGAATGATGATGATCCACATAATGCCTCAAATAAGTTTCAAGGCACTGGTTAACCCTTTCGGTTTGGCCATTAGACTCCGGATGATGTGAAGTAGACAAAGAGATAGTTGTTCCAAAGTGTTTACAGAGTGATCTCCAAAACCGAGAAACAAATTGTACTCCTCTATCCGAAACAATGTTCAGAGGGAAGCCATGTAATCTCACAATGTGTAAGAGAAAAAGTTCGGAAAGTCTTTTGGCAGATGGTAAACCAGGTAAAGGAATGAAGTGAGCTGTCTTAGTGAACCTGTCAACAACCACCCAGATAGTGTTGTTTCCAGCTGAAAGAGGAAGATCGGTAATAAAATCCATGGATAAATGGGTCCAAGGCTGATGAGGAATGGGTAACGGTTGAAGCAAACCGGAGGGAAGTTGACGAGGAGTCTTATTGCTGGCACACTGTGTACATACTGAGACATAATCTGTAACATCTTGAGACAGAGTAGGCCACCAGACATGTTGCTTGAGCCTTCGAGCGGTGTTACTGATGCCAGGATGTCCAGAGAGAGGACTGTCGTGAGCCCAATATAGAATCTTGGAACGAAGACGTTTAGGAACAAAGAGTAGGCCATCAGGAGGTTTGCAAGACAAAGGAAGATCCTTTTGAGCAGATTGTAAGTCATGTAACCACGAGGTTGATAACTGGGCTAAGACTTTATGAGGTTGAAGTATGGTACCAGATTCAGGAGTTGAAGTATCTTGAAATTGTCTGGAAAGGGCGTCAGCCTTGATGTTCTTAGAACCGGGAATATAAGACAGATTGTAATGAAAACGTGAGAAGAACAAAGACCAACGTGCTTGTCTGGAGTTCAGTCGTTTGGCCGTTTGAAGATAGAGAAGGTTTTTATGATCTGTGAGTATAGTAAACGGCAAAGAAGTGCCTTCCAACCAATGCCTCCATTCATCCAGTGCCATTTTAATAGCAAGTAACTCCTTATTACCTACATCATAATTTAATTCAGAAGGAGAAAATTTCTTGGAGAAGAATCCCACAGGGTGGATCTTTCCTGTGTCAGGTATACGTTGGGAAAGAACAGCCCCAGCAGCAACTGAGGAAGCATCCACTTCAAGAATAAATTGAAAATCCGGATTTGGGTGACGCAGGATAGGTGCAGAAGAGAAAGCTTTTTTGAGAGAATCAAAAGCTTCAACAGCTTCAGGAGGCCAATCTTTACAGTTTTGTCCTTTCCTGGTGAGAGACGAAAGAGGTGACATTATAGTAGCAAAACCTTTGATGAATTTCCTGTAATAACTAGCAAATCCCAGGAAATGTTGCAGAGCTTTAAGAGAATCAGGTTTAGGCCACTCCAAAATGGCAGAGAGTTTAGTTGGATCCATTTCAACCCTGATTCAGAGATTACATATCCCAAAAAGGGAATGGACCTTTGATGAAAAGAACATTTCTCCAGTTTAGCAAATAGATGGTTATCTCTTAAACGTTGAAGTACTTTCCTGACGTGATGTATATGATCTTGGTAGTTTTGAGAAAAAATTAATATATCGTCAAGGTAAATGATAACAAAAATATTCAAGAAATCCCGAAAAATCTCATTCACGAAGTGTTGAAAAACAGCAGGGGCATTACACAGCCCAAACGGCATGACAAGATACTCATAATGCCCAAATCGAGTGTTAAAGGCTGTTTTCCACTCATCACCCTTGCGCATACGGATAAGGTTGTATGCTCCACGGAGATCGAGCTTGGTAAAAATGGTGGAACCTTGAAGATATGTGAATAATTCAGGTATTAGGGGTAAAGGATAACTGTTCTTGATGGTAATTTGATTTAGCCCTCTGTAATCGATACAAGGTCGCAGTCCGCCATCCTTCTTTCCCACAAAGAAGAACCCAGCCCCTACAGGAGAAGAGGAGGGTCGAATGAATCCTCTGGCCAAATTATCTTTAATATATTCTTCCAAGGCTACATTTTCAGGCCTAGAAAGTGGGTAAGTTTTGCCTCGAGGATAAGGAGCTCCAGGAAGAAGATCAATAGGGCAATCAAATGAACGATGAGGAGGAAGACGTTCTGCTTCTTTTTTAGAAAAGACATCGACAAAATCTTGATACTGCGTAGGTAGAGGACCAGAAGTGTCGGTAGTAAGAGCAATAGTGAGTGGTATTTTAGTAAGTGATTGAAGACAGTTAGTATGGCAAGATAATCCCCAGGAGGTGAGTTCACCATGGGTCCAAGAAAAGGTAGGATTATGTAACTGAAGCCAAGGAAGACCCAGGATTATGGGAAATTGAGGAGTAGTAATCACATCAAAACATATCCTCTCACAATGAAGTACTCCGACAGAAAAAAGTATGGGTATAGTAGTAAACTGGATGAGTCCGGAACCCAAAGGATCTCCACTAACAGTAGAGACGGAAACTGAAAACTTCTTTCTTAGTAAGGGAATAGTGTGAGTAGACACAAAAGTAGAGTCAATGAACACTCCTCCAGCACCAGAATCAATAAGAGCTTGGGTATGAATCTTGTTATCACCCAATTGAAGGGTTACAGGAACAAAGAGTTTATTATAGAGGGAATGAACTTGTTTTTGGCTTAACTTAGTTCCCTGGACAGAAGTTAAGCCCTGGCAGGACAATCCCTTAATAAATGCCCTTTAAGGCCACAGTATAGACACAGGCCAAGAGAACGTCTTCTCAAACGCTCAGTTTCTGTTAATTTGATGGTTCCTACTTCCATAGGTTCAGCTTGATCAGGAGAAGGAGAGGCAGTCGTTACTGGGTTAGAAAAACGAGGAGCCAGACGAAAAGGAGTTCGATTTGAGGACCTCTGATTTCTTTCTCTTTCTTGTTGGCGTTCACGATATCTAGAATCAAGACTGATGCAAAGATTTATTAAGGCTTCTAGGGATTCTGGAAGTTCCCGATACACCAATTCATCTTTGAGACGTTCTGAAAGTCCTTTGCGAAAAGCTGCTCTAAGAGCTCCCTGATTCCAATTAGTTTCAGATGCAAGAGTGCGGAACTCAATGGCATATTGAGACACTGATTGACCACCCTGACGTAGGTCTAATAGAGAAGCTTCAGCAGCGGAAGTCCTTCCAGGTTTGTCAAATATGTTAGAAAAAAACAGAAAGAAAAGCATCCACATCCTGAAGTATAAGATCATCTTTTTCTAACAGAGGTGATACCCATGCCAAAGCTCTTCCTTTCATTAAGGAAATAAGGAATGTAATCCGAGATGAGGGAGTAGCAAAAAGGGTAGGACTGTTACGAAAGTGAAGTCGACATTGATTCAAAAAACCCCTACAATCTTCAGGATTCCCATCATATTTATCTGGAAGAGGAATCCTAGGACTCAAATGTCCTTGTGATTGGTTGTTGGGAATAGGAGGAGGAGATGCCTCAATGTTAGGATTGGGAGGGATAGGAGCAACCAAGCTCTGTAATAATGTAGTGATTTGATCCAGCTTAGTATCCAAGGATTGCAAGTGGGTAGCATGAGATCCCAGTAACTGTCCCTGGTGAGTCACGGCCATGGATAATTCAGTGGGGTCCATTTAGGGCCCGTTTGTAATGTCAGCCGATTTAGTCAGTTCAGGATTTAACCCAACTGCTAGCGTGGATATTAAAACACACGCTAGCACACTGAGAAATATCCAGGACGTGACCCACTCAGGAAACAAAATAAGCAGGGTATCAGAACTTCCCAAAAGAATAGTAATTCAAAATATCTTCTTGAGGATAGAATTGATTTACAGGAGATAGCGTTCTTTTCTCAGGAAAATAGAAACAAACAAAGCTTATGTCCCTTTAAGCAGGTTGACAGTGGATAAATGAATATGTTTCTTTCTTGCAGGTTTGCAACAAACTAAGAATGTCCCTTTAAGCAGGTTGTTAGCAAACAAATAATAATGTCCTTTTAGCAGAATTAAAGCAAACAAAAATAAAGTCCCTTTAAGCAGGTGTCCACAAACAAATGTTAATGTCCTTTTAAGCAGGATTGTCAGCAAAGAAATAATAATGTCCTTATTAGCAGGATTAAAGCAAACAAAGATAAAGTCCCTTTAAGCAGGTGTCCGCAAACAAATGATAATGTCCTTTTAAGCAAGATTGTAAGCAAACAAATGATAATGTCCTTTTAAGCAAGATTGTAAGCAAACAAATGATAATGTCCTTATTAGCAGGATTAAAGCAAACAAAGATAATGTCTCTTTAAGCAGGTGTCCGCAAACAAATGTTAATGTCCTTTAAAGCAGGATTGTCAGCAAACAAATGAGAATGTCCTTATTAGCAGGTTTAAAGCAAACAAAGTTAATGCCCTTTAAGCAGGTATCCGCAAACAAATGATAATGTCCTTTAGGCAGGTTAGCAGGCAAACAAGATTTGGAAGCAAGAGGCATTGGCAAAACAATGTCATGAAGGATAGGGTCAGATTTCACAAGATTGTACTCACATAGACAGGGACCGGCAGAAGAGAACAAACGGGCACCAAGTAAATCTCCCGCCGAGATTTAAAGGCAGAGAGAGGCCGCCACGTCATAGGGGTTGTCAGAGAATGCGTCACGTTGCCTAGCAACGTGACGTAGGAACCCAGAAGAGATCCGGGAGCCGCGGCGACACGGCGATGAACGGCGAATTCATGACAGCTCACTTTTCAGCCGCAACTTTTCCATACCGCAGATCCCCTTACGTAAATTGCGTATCCTATTTTTTCAATGGGATCTTTCTAACTCCGGTATTTAGAGTCGTGTCTGAAGTGAGCATTAGAAATCTAACGACAAAACTCCAGCCGCAGGAAAAAAAGTCAGTAGTTAAGAGCTTTCTGGGCTAACGCCGGTTTATAAAGCTCTTAACTACTGTGCTCTAAAGTACACTAACACCCATAAACTACCTATGTACCCCTAAACCGAGGTCCCCCCATATCGCCGCCACTCGATTAAATTTTTTTAACCCCTAATCTGCCGACCGCCACCTACGTTATACTTATGTACCCCTAATCTGCTGCCCCTAAGACCGCCGACCCCTGTATTATATTTATTAACCCCTAACCTGCCCCCCACAACGTCGCCTCCACCTACCTACACTTATTAAACCCTAATCTGCTGACCGCAAAGCGCCGCCACCTACGTTATCCTTATGTACCCCTAATCTGCTGCCCCTAACACCGCCGACCCCTATATTATATTTATTAACCCCTAATCTGCCCCCCACAACGTCGCAGCCAGCTACCTACACTTATTAACCCCTAATCTGCCGACCGCAAAGCGCCGCCACCTACGTTATCCTTATGTACCCCTAATCTGCTGCCCCTAACACCGCCGGCCCCTATATTATATTTATTAACCCCTAATCTGCCCCCCACAACGTCGCCTCCATCTGCCTACACTTATTAACCCCTAATCTGCCGACCGGAGCTCACCGCTATTCTAATAAATGTATTAACCCCTAAAGCTAAGTCTAACCCTAACACTAACAACCCCCTAAATTAAATATAATTTTAATCTAACGAAATTAATTAACTCTTCGGATCGGTGAACCTGGTATGGTGAAGATAAGGTAGGAAGATCTTCAGGGGCTTAGTGTTAGGTTTATTTAAGGGGGGTTTGGGTTAGATTAGGGGTATGTGGGTGGTGGGTTGTAATGTTGGGGGGGATATTGTATGGTTTTTTTTTACAGGCAAAAGAGCTGAACTTCTTGGGGCATGCCCCGCAAAGGGCCCTGTTCAGGGCTGGTAAGGTAAAAGAGCTTTGAACTTTAGTAATTTAGAATAGGGTAGGGCATTTTTTATTTTGGGGGTCTTTGTTATTTTATTAGGGGGCTTAGAGTAGGTGTAATTAGTTTAAAATTGTTGTAATATTTTTCTTATGTTTGTAAATATTTTTTTATTTTTTGTAACTTAGTTCTTTTTTATTTTTTGTACTTTAGTTAGTTTATTTCATTGTAGTTATTTGTAGGAATTGTATTTAATTAATTTATTGATAGTGTAGTGTTAGGTTTAATTGTAGGTAATTGTAGGTATTTTAATTAATTTAATGATAGTATAGTGTTAGGTTTAATTGTAACTTAGGTTAGGATTAATTTTACAGGTAATTTTGTAATTATTTTAACTAGGTAGCTATTAAATAGTTATTAACTATTTAATAGATATTGTACCTGGTTAAAATAATTACAAAGTTGCCTGTCAAATAAATATTAATCCTAAAATAGCTACAATGTAATTATAATTTATATTGTAGCTATATTAGGATTTATTTTACAATTAAGTATTTAGCTTTAAATAGGAATAATTTATTTAATAAGAGTTAATTAATTTCGTTAGATTAAAATTATATTTAATTTAGGGGGGTGTTAGTGTTATTGTTAGACTTAGCTTTAGGGGTTAATACATTTATTAGAATAGCGGTGAGCTCCGGTCGGCAGATTAGGGGTTAATAAGTGTAGGCAGGTGGAGGCGACGTTGTGGGGGGCAGATTAGGGGTTAATAAATATAATATAGGGGTCGGCGGTGTTAGGGGCAGCAGATTAGGGGTAGATAGGGATAATGTAAGTAGCAGCGGTTTACGGAGTGGCAGATTAGGGGTTAATAATAATATGCAGGGGTCAGCGATAGCGGGGGCGGCAGATTAGGGGTTAATAAGTGTAAGGTTAGGGGTGTTTAGACTCGGGGTACATGTTAGAGTGTTAGGTGCAGACGTAGGAAGTGTTTCCCCATAGCAAACAATGGGGCTGCGTTAGGAGCTGAACGCGGCTTTTTTGCAGGTGTTAGGTTTTTTTTCAGCTCAAACAGCCCCATTGTTTTCTATGGGAGAATCGTGCACGAGCACGTTTTTGAGGCTGGCCGCTTGCGTAAGCAACTCTGGTATCGAGAGTTGAAGCTGCGTTAAAAATGCTCTACGCTCCTTTTTTGGAGCCTAACGCAGCCTTTATGTGGACTCTCAATACCAGAGTTATTTTTATGGTGCGGCCAGAAAAAAGCCGGCGTTAGCTACGCGGGTCGTTACCGACAAAACTCCAAATCTAGGCCTTAATATTTTAGGTTTTTATCATTTTCTAGCATTAATTGCTGTATGTTCAATTTCCATATGTATATTCCTTCATGAATTGTTGCTACTGTAGATTTGCCAAATAATTTTGATTGAAGTTAAATTGTCTCTAAATTTTGTGCTAACCATTATGAAAACATAACAATTCAATATGTAATTTTAACCCTTTCGTGTCAGGGTTAAAGTGCCTACATCGGAACAACTGTTCCAATGTAGACAAATTCAATTATTGGATCGCATCTGGTGGGCGTCCCTACAACCCTAGGAACGCCCCCAAGACCGCGATCAAGTCTTGACAGTACAGAAGGCTTCAGGACAGCCGTTAGCTATAACATTCTATTCCGTCATAATGGCTTTAAAGCCCAGTCTAATTATGGCGGAATAGAACGGCATAACGACTTTAAAAGGTAATAAAACACATAAAACAAACAAAACAAAAAAAAACCCAGAACATAAGGCAACAAATATAATATAAATAACTAACTGGTAAACTAAAATTTTATTCTACATGAGGGTAATTAAGAAATCACATTCTTTTTATATTAAACATATTGATTTAGTATCGATCTATATTAATAATACTAATAATTTAAAAAATTATCCATAAGAAAACAATGAACTGTATTCCATTTTAACATATTTTACCTTTTTCAGCCTCTTTATAGTTTTGATCTCCTTTATAGTCTTGTGATTTTATGAAACTATTGAAGTGACAATGAACAAATGTTCTTGCATTTCAGTATGTGCATACCTTTTCCATAGGCAATTGTCTTTGTTCAACTTCATGCTTAAATGAGTATATGAAAGCAAGATATAAGATTTTCAGGAATCATTATATACACCTGTTTATGTTATGAAGTTCAGTAATATGTTCCACTGAACTAGTATGGTAGTAAAGGCTCATGCAGAATAAGAAAAAAAGTGTTATTTACTTGGCTCACAGGGGAACCCTTTCAAGGAAGCAAACAAAAAAGAAAGTTCTTTTTTATATGTTGATCATATTTCCCCTTAAGGGGGCACTGGTCTTTGATTTTGATTTCAAAGCCTCTTTTTTTTCTTGACATTACAGACTTTGAGCAGATTTGAAGAGAAGTATAGATGGACAAGGGTGAAGTCTCTACAGATACATTGACAAGTTATCAATGACAGCACGTATTCCACAAGACTATAAAGAAGAAAGTTATCCTAAAAGAAACAATTGTTGAGTTTTTTTAATAAAAAGAACATAGTATATTCTAAGAGTTTAGAATATGCAACATAGGTCAAACTATTTGATCATTTTTATAGCTGGTAAGTTATTTACAATATTTGTAACTTGTAAAAACACATTTGATTTACAGAAGGAGCTGTTTCTGTGTACCTGTGAGTCATCCTTCCACTTTGATTAGTTGCACCAGAGGATAATAATGACATTCTAAACTTCCCTTGTGTTTATATCTATTGCAAATAATGTTCTCCATGCCTCATCCAAGTAATATGTGACCATGAAACATTAGAGCTTATGCACATCACTTCAACGTCCTATGACAGAGCTTATCAAAATGTAATACATTACTAAAAAGTCTTATGCCATAGGTCATCATCACATAAACATGTAGGTCAGTAAAATGAAAGGCAAGTACTCTCTGGTCTTATAAAATGTTAATTTTAATTTAGCAAAAATTGTGATATTTAAAAGAATATAAACATGCCCTTCATTGGATCCACAGTGAAATGCAGTGAAACAACAACATAAATCTCAACTTCTGAACATACATTAAATTTCAAATTAGAAACAAAACATTTGCATAATTTTCAACCACAAAAGTGTGCCAAAAATGATCTATAATATAACACTTTAAACCAGTGTGCATATTCATCGCATTAGAGGTTAGTCTGTGGATCCAGGAATTTTCATTTTGGAGCAGTAATTTGGCTTTGTTACAGCTGTAAGTAAATGTTATGCCACTGATTGGTACAGATTCCAAGGGGCATATTTATCAAGCTCCGTATGGAGCTTGATGCCCCATGTGTTTCTGGCGAGCCTGCAGGCTCACCAGAAACAGCCATTATGAAGCAGCGGTCACAAAGGCCGCTGCTCCATAACCTGTCCACCTGCTCTGAGCAGGCGGACAGACATCGTCCGGAAATCAACCCAATCGAGTACGATCGGGTTGATTGACACCCCCCTGCTGGCGGCCGATAGGCCGCGAGTCTGCAGGGGGCGGCGTTGCACCAGCAGCTCTTGTGAGCTGCTGGTGCAATGCTGAATATGGCGAGCGTATTGCTCGCCATATTCAGCGAGGTCTGGCGGACCTGATCCGCACTGTTGGATCAGGTCCGCCAGACCTTGATAAATAGGAGCCCAGGTCTGTATTGCTGCTCGTATTGTGGATTTGTGGCTCACTGTTCTCTTCCTTGTTTTTTCAGTGCCCTTAATTTTTGCTTTATCATACTCATGTACATGTCGATATGTTGGTTCCACTTTTGATCCCATGGTGTTACCAGCAATCTGTAGATAATAAATATTTTAAAAGATGAAATATATTATGCATTATTACAAACTCAGTAATTCCATGACTGATATTTACCCGGTGTTACTGTGGTAACCACCTATGTGGTATTTAAGTGATATTTTTATTTTGCCTGCAATGTTATCAGCTAGCATTAGACATTACAGTTGGGTCTTTGTATCCGTATACATACCCTGTATGCACCATTGGTGCTAGTGTTTCACTAGTTTGATGCACTTTAGTTGTATGAAACCATGTGAATGTAGTGTTTCTAAATGGTGATCATTAATTTTATACATATTACATTAAAATTAAAAATACAAATAATATAATAGCTAAGGAATTCACTATTGATATCTACATTCTCTAAAATGTCATTCTATTAAGTAGAATTACTCAGTGATTATATATGATCTAAAATGCTTTGTATTAAAAGCAAAGCATATTTTATAAATTCAACTTTTGGGCTCACTCCTAACCATCAGTAGAGTGGCCCCAAGGCTCTTTTTTGGAGGGGTTTCATTTTCCTTGTCATTTCAATACATGTTTTTTTTTAGCTACTGGGCTAAATTCCTAGACGCTTGTGAGACCTCATTGTAAAAAGTCAAGACCATGTGTAAAATTTAGTGAGTATCGCTTCACCCATTTTTCCAGCCTTTTACATCTATAGCTGTATTGTGTCAATATAGGGCCCCATTTAAGAAAGTCTGGATCGATAAGGTTCCCTTATGCAAACAATATGCTGCCCGCATTTAACATTAAATAAGAGGGTGCTTGTGCAATGCCACCCCCTGCTTGCAAGCAGAACATAACGTGTAAGTAGGGGCTGTCAATTACCCAGGTCAGACTTGTCCAGGTGATTTTAATCCACCAACTCAAAACTGGCATATAGGTTAGGATGCATTGGTCAGATGAGAGAAAACAGGTTATGTAAATGTCTGTAATTGTAAAATATTTGCATCTGGTGTTTTAGGGTAAAGTAGTCTTTCTAAAAAGAAAAGCTCTCAAATACAAACAAGGGACTATCTGTTGCCATTCTAGGGCATTCTAAGGTTATGTAAGTGTTCTTCACCAAAATATTATTCAAGGATGTGGATTTCATAAACATTCCACTGCTCTTGTTGAAGTATTGTAGCTGAATCTTGCTATTGCAAAGTGGATGAGGTTAACTCATTTTATTTTTTAATTTCATTCTTCTGTATCTGTTTTCCAGTTTTCCTTATTTTTTTATTGTATATGTTCACCAAAGATTGATTATAGGGGATATATTTCCACAATTTCTGAGGATATCAGGCCACGCAACATTTTAAGAAACAGAAGGATGATGTTTAAAATTATTTATAGGCAAAGCCAAATATTTAGTTCCTAGTGAGCAAACTGACAGAAATAGCTGCTGAACATTATCATTCACATTTGGAACTAGGTCAAAGTTAATTTGGTTGAAGCTGATACTAGTTGGTTTAGGAGGTAAGCACAATATTTTGACTATTGGCAGCTAGTTCTCCTGGCACAGCTTTTTTCTACACAGCTGTGTTTATAAGGAACCTCAATCTGTGCTTCATACTTTCCAATTGATAGAATGTTTTGTGTTGTCCCACTTTCCTTTAGGCTGTCTAGTGATCATCCTAATTTCCTAGTAGTATCAGGTCACCTTACCTGTGATTGTCAACACACTCAATCTCAACTAGCTAGCTCTGACACCACAACAAACCTTCTGATTGGAAAAAGCAATTGAGGACTCTCCTGTTTATGACAAAGTTGAGGAGGGTGGATAGTAAACAAATATGTGAATAAGTAGAGCGCTGGATATAAGCAGTGTATTCCAAACACCTCACTTTGAAAAAAAGATCCTTCAATCTATTTTAGGCATTTACTAGATAGTATGGTGATAAGGTGAGGGCGCTGTTAAATAGCTGAAGGAATAAGTGAAAACAATTGATTGTATAAAATTTCTTAATTAAAAAAACGATGTGTATTAATAAAGTGCTAAGTGTATAATATTTCTTTAAAAAAGAGTGTCTATATGAGTTCTTGAGCAGTATATGAAGAAGTGGAGGAAAAAAGAGGTCCTTTGTATAATGTGAATTGTTGATTTTAAGATGCCTGTGCGAAATAAGGTATGCAGTAAACAGTGCTATCTATATTTTTAATAGATTATGATGTGTCATAAGTGATGAATGTGTAGCGGCCGGTAATTAATTAGATAAGAGTACAAAATGTTAATGCAAATTATGTAGCCATTGATATTATTTGCAATGTGCTGAAAGAAATTGAGTATGTTTATATACTATGGATCGTCTGCAATTTGTTTTAAAAAGACCCAGTATTAAGAAAAATGATTTATTTAAAATATTATTAAAAAAATAATTCAATGACCTTCTAGGATTTTGGGATGTCTCTCAATAAAATGATCACAATATCTTATTCAACTTTATAGATGCATCAAGATGATTAGACCAGAATAAAATATATCACATTAGTCCCAATAAACATTTGTTGCAATTTCCACCTTAAGCAAGTTGTGATGTTAGTTAGTATATCAGATACAAAGGTAAATAGTTCTTTGATATTTTGTTGAACACTTTTCCTTTGGTGTCAAATCACAGTAACATCGGAACAGATAGATACATTAGAATTTGCAGCGTAATATATTTCTAAAATGTTCCCTCGGTTTTTGGGTTACTTTGTATCTAGTGTGAGTAACTGCCCTTTGTGCTGTGCACGCAGTTGTAATAAGCCTTTGTTTGTCAACCTTTAGTTAAGTGAATAGTCTTTAGGATATGCCATCAATATTAAGTTACCTTTTTTGTTCAAGTTTCTGACTTGTGTTTCTTCGTAGAAAAGGTCCATCTGACCGCTCGGCTGGCAGCTCTCTCCACCTTGCCGCAAGTGTTGGCGTCTGACGTCACTCTCCCTGTGGGAGGAAATTCTGCAGTAAAACTTTTTCCGTTTAAGTCAGTTGTCACTTCACTTGCAAATAGTGACAAGCCACTTGAAATACAAGCTGCACTTAGTGCTATGCACGCAGTTTAGCTTGATCTTCCTGTAGATGGTAGGAAGTATGCGATGAGGAAAGTCTATTTAATAACCCGGGTTAAAAATATGCAATCTTTTTCCTAAAAAATGTTAAAATTCATGAAGTTCCAAAATATTGCAAACAGTCAAGTCACACAGCTCGAAGCATTTCGCTCTTATCCAGAGCTTTATCAAGATCTTGATAAAGCTCTGGATAAGAGCGAAACGCGTCGAGCTGTGTGACTTGACTGTTTGCAATATTTTGGAACTTCATGAATTTTAACATTTTTTAGGAAAAAGATTGCATATTTTTAACCCGGGTTAAAAGCTAAACTGCGTGCATAGCACTAAGTGCAGTTTGTATATCAAGTGGCTTGTCACTATTTGCAAGTGAAGCGACAACGGACTTAAACGGAAAAAGTTTTACTGCAGAATTTCCTCCCACAGGGAGAGTGACGTCAGACGCCAACACTTGCGGCAAGGTAGAAAGAACTGCCAGCCGAGCGGTCAGACGGACCTTTTCTATGAAGAAACACAAGTCAGAAACTTGAACAAAAAAGGTAACTTTATATTGATGGCATATCCTAAAGACTATTCACTTAACTAAAGGTTGACAAACAAAGTTTTATTACAACTGCGTGCACAGCACAAAGGGCAGTTACTCACACTAGATACAAAGTAACACAAAAACCGAGGGTACGTTTTAGAAATATATTACGCTGCAAATTCTAATGTATCTATCTGTTCTGATGTTACTGTGATTTGACACCAAAGGAAAAGTGTTCAACAAAATATCAAAGAACTATTTACCTTTGTATCTGATATACTAACATCACAACTTGCTTAAGGTGGAAATTGCAACAAATGTTTATTGGGACTAATGTGATATATTTTATTCTGGTCTAATCATATTGATGCATCTATAAAGTTGAATAAGATATTTTGACCATTTTATTGGGAGACGTCCAAAAATCCTAGAAGGTCATTGAATTATTTTTTAATAATATTTTAACTAAATCATTTTTCTTAATACTGAGTCTTTTTTAAACAAATTGCAGACGATCCATAGTATAGTATATAAACATACTCAATTTCTTTCAGCACATTGCAAATAATATCAACGGCTACATAATTTGCATTAACATTTTGTACTCTTATCTAATTAATTACCGGCCGCTACACATTCATCACTTATGACACATCATAATCTATTTAAAATATAGATAACACTGTTTACTGCATACCTTATTTGGCACAGGCATCTTAAAATCAACATTTCACATTATACAAAGGACCTCTTTTTTCCTCCACTTCTTCATATACTGCTCAAGAACTCATATAGACACTCTTTTTTAAAGAAATATTATACACTTAGCACTTTATTAATACACATCGTTTTTTTAATTAAGAAATTTTATACAATCAATTGTTTTCACTTATTCCTTCAGCTATTTAACAGCGCCCTCACCATATCACCATACTATCGAGGGTGCATAGTACTAAGTTCCTAATAGTAACCAGTTCCTAAGAATTTGATCTGTTTCAATATTGTTTCAAATCAAGCACAACCATGCTCTTGTAATCCGGGCAGAATGTGGTTTGGCGTTATCCTGCTGGAAATAGCAGGTACATCCCCGGAAAAGACGACATCTGGATGGCAGCATATGTTGCATTAATGGTGCCCTCCGAGATGTGCAAGTTACCCATGCCATGAGCACTAACACAACCCCATACCATAACAGAAGCTGGCTTTTGGACCTGACGCTGATAACAGATTGGATGGTCATTTTCCTCTTTGGCCCAGAGAAAAACCAACAGCTGTTTGTTCGAAAAAATATTTGAAATGTTGACTTGTTGGACCACATATAACAATTCCACTGTACTACTATCCATGTAAGATGAGACCAAACCCAGAGAAGTTGGCGGTGCTTCGGGACAGTGTTTATGTATGGCTTCTGCTTTGCATAGTAAAGCCCTAACTTGCATCTGTGGATGCAGTGGAGTTGACTGACAAAGGTTTACCAAAGTATTCCAGAGCCCATGTCAGGATATCCATTACAGATTCATGATAGTTTTTGAGACAGTGACTTCTGAGTGATCGGAGATCACGTGCATTCAGAAGGGGGTTTTAGCCTTGCCCTTTACATACCAAGATTTCGCTTCTGTATGTTTTAAGCAGGAGGTTTTTTTCCAGGATTAGCCACTCATGCACAAGCATGAGGGGAAGATGTATTTCTGGTGGTATATCTCCTTGATGACCATGTCTGATTTTTACTTTATTTTTGAGTCAAACATTTCTCCTACATTTATAAAACTAAAAAACACTCAACATTTTAACCTTAACTTTGGGAAGGGTATGGGAAGTGGGGATAGGATGTAGAGTGGGAAATTTGACTCCATCTCTGTCATGTTTCCAATTAACAGGGGGGTGCTGGGGTGTTCAGAAGAGCATCTCCTCTGAGATTGTTCCTAAGGTTTGGCTTTCTGGGATCTTGGTGAAAGCTTTCCACTCCCCCCTCAAGACTGCTGAGAGTATCAGTTCATGATGCAAAAATTGATTGTGTATGTGTCTTTGTAAGGGGCGGGGGCTAGTGTGACCAGTAGGGGACGCCACTTCTTCAGGAAAGGGCTGAGTCTGCATTTGGTATCTAGCTTCGTGTCATATTGGTCAATGTAAAGTTGCCTGATTAGGAGGTTTTTCAATTGTGCTATGGTCGGTGCTCTACTAGAGATCCATATACACAGAATACATTGTCTCGCCAAAATGATACAAAGTGTCAAGATGTTATGGATTCTTTTGTATGAGTTGTCCCAAAGGAAAATATATATTTTGTCTGTGTCTATCGTAATGTTCAAGTGAAATTGGATTTTGATCCAATGTTGATATTGTCCCTAAAATTGACTAATCTGTGGGCATAGATAGAAATAATGTTGGAAATTTGGTTGTGGCACTAGACACAGTGGTTAGGGTGTTGCGGTTTACATTTGGAAAATATATTCGGAGTAATGTAATCTTTATGTAGTATTCTAGTTTGTGCCTCCCTTAGTGATAATGTCAGGGTTGCTGCTTTCGCTTTCTCTAGGCTGGCTTTTTATGTCTTGTATGGAGATTTGCTTTAAGGTTACCGGTTTGATCTTGTCTAGAATCTTATATTATATGTTTATTTTGTTCTGTTTCAATAAGCGTTTATAGAACTCAGAAGATGAAAAGATCCCTATTTGGAAAAATGTGTGTGAGACTGCAAAGGGGGAGGAATGCCAAAAATCTGGATTTTCTCTCTGAAAGCTGTTGATATAATGCCGCATTTGCAGATATGCATAAAATTGGTTGTTAGGGATGTTGAATTGCCTTCTTAATTAATGAAATGATTTCACAGTGTGTAAAAGTGGGTCCAATACCTCTTCCATTGTTCTAATCCCAAGGGTGTGCCAACTATGGAAGGGTTCAGAGTCATTTCCCGCCGGGATGGAAAATTTCCTTCCCAGGTATCTATGCACCATGTGCCAGGCCCTTAAGGGGTCTTTATATAAAGGGTTATTAATGATTTGTGATAGGGAGCTTTTAAGAGGTGTGTAAGGTAGATAAGCTGCGGCGGTTGGTTCCAGTACAGCCTCCTTTAGTTGCAAATTGCAGAAATGGGACGTGTTTAACTGCCAGTCGGTGACCAATCTTACTAGTGTGGCTGAATTATATAGTTTTAAGTTGGGAAGACCCAACCCCCCGCTCATATAGGGTAGTTTTAATTTGTCTGATGCCAAGGGTTTTCTTCCCTTTCCATATAAAGGTGTTTATTGCCTTGGATAGTAATGTCAAGTCTTTTTTAGTCATGAGGTAAGGAAGTGCGAGCAGCAGGTACATTATTTTAGGAAGTATAGATATTTTGACTAGGTTAATTCAGACTGACAGACCTAAGGGTAGGTTTGACCAACTCTTCATTTTGGTGGACAAGTTTGTACATTGCTGGAAATGTTTAAGTCATACATCTTATGTGGGTTCCTATGTAGTTGAATATCCAGGTATGTGAGCGATTCCTGGGTTTCAACAAAAGGATAGTTATTGATGGATTTGTGGATGTTTATTAAGTATTTCAAATTTGATGCATTGATTTTGTAGCCAGAGAAGCTACCAAACTCTGATATTATTCGTAATATACGAGGGATGTATAAGAATGGTGTGTCAACAAAGAGCAGCATGTTATCTGCATATAGGGCTAGATGGATAGGGACCCCTTGGATGGTGATGCCTGGGAAATTTTATCTGAGTTTAGATGCTAGTGGCTCTAGGGCGAGGTTAAAAAGTAGGGACAATTTTGTTTTCGTTCCTGTTTTTTTCTTTTTATTACGTACCTTTGGTCATCTTAGATGGTGGTAAGAAGATTTGTAAAATATTTGAAGATGTAATGCGGTTGGTCTGATTTGCTACTTGTAATTTGTAAACTGTTGAAACACCAATAAAAACTTTTTTTCATAAAAAAAAAGTAGGGACAATAATGGGCAACCCTGTCGGGTGCCCCTTTGTAGGGTAAAGTCGGGGGAGAATAGTCCATTGACTAATATGCAAGATGTGTATATATTTTACGAGTTATCTCTAAGAATGGGCCCTGAAAGTTGAAGTGCTGCATTTTATGGAAAAGTTTTGGTCATTCGACCCGATCAAAGGTCTTCTCTGCATCCAGGGACAGCAGGAAGGCCTCCAATATCCCAGCTGCTCCAAACTCTCCCTCCCAGGTTCCAGTAGTGATTGATTACATGTAAGACTCTGCACAAGTTAACAACCAATGAACACAAAGCCCATTTGATCTGTGGGTAAAAGGGTTGGGAGTATGGATTTTAAGCGGTTTGCCAGGATTTTCATAAGGATTTTATAGTCAAAGTTTAGTAGGGAAATGGGGCGATAGGATTCTGGTAGGGTATGGACTTTGCCTGGTTTAGGAATAAGGGTTATGTGGGCTGAAGATAGATTTTGTGAGGGTGTTGCAGTATCCTGGAAATAAGCATAATACATTTTAGCTAGGGTGGGAGAGATCTGCAACTGGAGGGTGCAATAAAGTTAAAATGGCAGTCTGCCCGGGCCTGGTGCCATTCCCGATAGTATGGATTTTAGGGTGAGCATTATCTCATCAGTGATGATAGGGGTATACAAGCTATTTAGCTGATTTTGAGTTAGCTGGGGCAGGGCAAGGAATTGCCAAAAGACCGTCTGTGTTCCTGAAGAGCTTGGTGACTGTTTAGTGTATAATTGCGTGTAATATTGTGCAAAGCAGCGTGTCACCTCTGATGTTAACGTGCATGTCTTATCCTGGGATCTGAGTACGACAACATTTGTTTTTTCTGTATGAAGTTTCGTTAGGGATGCTAGGAGCTTACACAATCTACCTCCTTATCTATAGTATTTGCTTGACGTTTTTATGAAGCCAGATGCAGCTTGTTGTTTGAGGAATGCATCAAGATCCACTTTAGCAGCAATATATAAATCTAAGGTTGCGCCTGTTTTTGTTGTGTGGTTTCATTGGTAAGCATGGTCCAGCCTCTTTTGTAACTCAGTGTATCTTTGTTGGGTTTTATGTTTGATGTTAGCAACATAGGATATTATATGGTCTGTTAGTACCGACTTTGCTGCTTCCCAGAACAGCTGGGGGTTGTCAAGGTGGGCAAAATTGTCAGTGTAGTTATCTGTCCAACAATGGGTCAATAATTTGTGAATGCTTCTGATGAGGTTAAGTAAGTGGGGAAAACATAATACATTTCTGTTTTGGCTCAGTCTCTGGGATTCTAAAGTCAGCTCAATTGGTGCGTGGTCAGAGATTATTATATTGTGGATTTTATCTTGGTGAATTTGGGGGATTAAGAAATTAGAGATTTAAAAAGGTCAATTCTGGATAAAGTTGATTTAGCTTTGGAAAGGCAGGTGAAGTATTTACCCTCTGGTGGCGAAATCTCCATATATCACATAGGTCTGAGTAGAGTCTGTTAAATGTCTTATTTTCAAATCTGGTCTTGTAATTAATATGTGGGTCATCAACCAGTCTGTCCCTCAGCCATATTTTATCAAGTGTGTGTGAAGGTGCTAAGTTAAAGTCACCTCCCACTATCAATTTGGTACCCACATATGGTGTCATGGCCTGGATCAATGTGTTCCAAAAGGTTGGTGATCTATGGTTGGGTGCATAAATATTGAAAAAGGTAAAGTCGGGGGGCAGAGCCTAGCCACGAACTGAGATGGCCGCACTTTGTTAGAGCTCTGTAGTCCCTGTTGCTTTTTGCATATAATCAACGTATTCCCATCAACTTAAAACCCACTGAAACATAGCTGAGAAGCTGGAGGAGGTGTGGGAGAGTAACAACGAGTATAACAGGGCACCGGAATCCATAATAAGCATGTAACTAAGCTTAAAAAAAGAAACCATTCTGCATGAGATTCCGGTAGCCGGATCAGAGCTGAGACACGAACGGGCAAGTAAACTGACTCACTAGCGATACCAGGTATTTGCATCACACTCCTCCAGACACCCAGACCCGTAAGCAGCAACTCCATTAGGCCTCACACACACCTCCGATTGAGCCTTAACATAAGACTGCATGGTCCAAGCGTAGGCCGCAACCAGTCCGGGGCTCACAGTGCTGAAGCCTGGGGCACAAGGCACACCAAACTCAGGATACAGTCTCATTTACCTGCTGCAGATAACATTAAATAAGGGCCCGACAAGGTGATTAAAACACATCCTATATACAGCCTCACCACCTTGCTAAACTGAGTGTGGAAGAACAATATAACAAAGAGGAGAGCTGATCTATCCTAGCCAGGCATTTCAACTATAGGGGAGAAACAATCACTACTATTTGCACATCATAAAAGTAGGGGCAGAACCTTAGCCTGCCTAGAAAACATAACACATGTATAACACGCAGTTCCTAAACATCAGACCAACCGCACAATATCAGAAGGGCAATAAAAGAAATTAGGACTGAACGGACACGTCCCCTCACAGATCTAAAACAACAACAGATTGGACTGGGGGAGACTCGGTTCCTCATAGAAAAAGGTAAAGTCAGTAGTGTTAATTTGTGCTTGTACAATCAGGAATCTGCCTGCAATATCAGTGTGGGAGTGTTTGATGGTTGTGGTCAGTCGTTTGTCAAACAAAATGGCCAGTCCCCTACTTGCACTAGTATGGGAAAGGAATTACATCTCCCCCACCCAGTCTCTTTTTAGTTTGAGGTGTTCTTCATCAGTCGGATGGGTCTCTTGGAGGAATGCTATATCGTTCCAATCCGTTTTAGATGAGTGAGAATTGATTTCCTTTTTATAGGGGAGTTAATGCCCCCGACATTCCACGCCACTAATCTAAGTGGCATGAGTTCTTATGGAGGGGATTCTTGGATTGGACAGAGATGGAGTAGGAGAGGGGAGGGGGAAATAAAAGTTAAGAGCCAGTGTGTGAGGAGGCCAAGAACCAGTATTGACAAGTATAAAGCAACTGGGCTGTATACATTACATTGAATTTTCTGGGATCTGTATCTACATCTCTAGTGCATACATAGGCCAATATTCAATGCTTAGGGCCTGTGAGGGCTTGCAATATGGCAATGTAAGTGCATACCAAAGTGGGTGCCAGGTCCGCATAAGGCAAGAGAGATGCAGATCCATCAACATGCTAAACCATAAGACAGTATAAACAAGTGCATATATATAAACAATGAAAGAAGAACCAAACTTAACATCTTGTTGTTTCTTTTTAGGAAGGGCATGAGAGAGGAGGGTTTGGCGACTCCTCACTGACCACATATAAAGTAAAATAGCCAGGCTGATCTCCAAAACATTAAACCAAAAGAGAGGGAGAGACCTCTCTACAAGACTGCACATATAGCACTCTGTGCCTGGACTAATAATGGAGAAATTGGGAATTTAAAATATAACTTTTATTGAATACATTAAAATAAAACACTCAATTAAAAACAACCTGGAAGTAGTAGGCCTATTCCTTAATCTTCTGTAAGCCTTTGATATGTTATAGGTGCTTAGAAGGAAATTGTGTAGGCAGGGAGTTATAAGTGAGACCACTTTGTTCAGTAATATTTCAAGTACTAAAGGGTTAATATTTGTGTGTCAAATGCACATATATCTAGGTATCTAAATATATTATTGATTTGTGCTTAGGTATTGGAATTGGATTCAATGCTAGTAACGTTCAGTGAACTCTGAAATACACATCAGAGGTAATGTTAGAAACTTCACTTTATTAATGAATGCCACTCCTGTTTGATCTTTTGTTGGAGTATAGATGGTTAAGATATTCAGAATAATCAGGTCTCACGTGACAGTTTGTGATCCTGAATTATTTTGGTTATATTTTTTAGAAATTCAAATGTGTATTGTGTATCTTCTTTATTCAACTTTTTCCCACAGTTTGTAGGTTTATTGTTACATTAAATTATTTACAACCTCTGTGTGGTTCAGTTGATTCATTTGTGTCAAAATATTAACAAGGTCTGTTTCTGTTTAATAGCTAGTCATACGTCGAAATATCAGTAATCCTATGTTTGGCGTAAGGGTTATTATCCCATTATCTCAGTACCACTTTCACATATGGAATTCTTGTAGGATTGTGTTATTTTGTAATAGGAAGTATATGTGCGACTTCTATTAAGTTCAATCCTAATGGTAATAATGTGCACTTTTCAGTAACAAAGTGTAATATAGTTCTTACACCTAATGACTCAGCCAATGTAAGTGTGCTGAATCTTAGTAGATATTGAAACAATAGGATGCATCAACTGTTACATTTAACTGTTTGTACTTAAGTAGTGGAGGAACTCACTTCACTTGTAAGTGTGTAACCACAATATTATGCAGCTATGTATACAGCTATTGCGGTAGTGTGTTATGTTTGCCCCTCTTGCTGTGATATTCTGTGTATCCTCTCTTAAATTAATTTTGTCCCTCTTGTGATTCAGTGTCACACTCAGAATGCAATATTGTGCTTGGTGTAAAATACTTTAGAACCGGATACTTATTTTCCAGAGTTATTTGTTATACGCCAACCATTACTTAGTTTTATTAAGTTAGGTCTATATATACCCTCCACTAAACTGGTATGGCTATAGACTTGTTGAGATATTATCTGGAAAGTTTAAGTTATCTAATGTAACAGCAAACGTTAAATAGTTACCTCGGTAAGATAGGATAGTCTATCTATAAGTACAACTATGCTTGCAATTCCCCCAAAGCGGTATCTATAGGTTGCCACCTAATAAATAACCTGGTGCTAGTAACTCTCTATTAAATCAAATAGTTTGGTGGTCAAAGTTATAACTGAGTTAATCGATTCTAATAGTGACTGTTAGTCATAATACGTTATATCAAATTTACCCCGCCTAAACAGGCCAACTACTGCAGGTAATTTTAAAAAATATATAGAGCTCCCATCTGCTCTATAACCCCCTGACCGGTTTCGCCCGTATCGGGCTTTTTCAAAGGCGGCGCACCGCCGGAAGTTTCGAAATATAAGCTGGTTGAGGACCCAGTCCCAATATCAACTCCTGTTATGATTGGACAATCTGGCTGTCACTCTTGACTGTTAGCCAGTCAGCGATTTCCTATGTTACAGATAGAGATAAGAGCTCAGCCATTGCCGGCCTTCATTAAATACTATCTGTTATAAATTAAAGGTATAGAGGAAGATAACTGATAGTTGCAATAGTTATGAATTAGATCATACGTTCTGTGTTCATTATTAGTATTATAGTATACTACTTATTTGTTCACTTTGGGCTTGATATAGATTTTGAGTCTTTTGTTGACATAAATAAGCCTTAAGTTAATGCCTTAAGATAGGCTGGGTATTGGGAGAAATAGAGACAAAATATAATTTATGGCCAACACATTGTGATTTGATATAATATAATCATATTCTTTGTTGTTGCCTATTGGTGGAATATACGTTTTCCTACCGATGTTATGTTTGTTCTTTTTGTACATTAAGGATGTTAGAATTATTTTAGTACAGAAATATACTGTTGTTACACTAAATTTACAGTGTACTTATTGATAGTAGACTGGTTCTTTTTGCTATTCATCATGTTGTAAAGTCACCAACTACTGTTAGTCTTAGTTAATAAACCAAATTTGAGTTGGGTCTATAAACAATTGTATAACTTGTTTTGAACTCTCATAATTTGTAGGTGAGAATTTATTACTATTATTATTTTATTTTTAATTAAAATTAATCAAGTGATGCATTGTGTGGTGTGTTGGGTGTCATATTAGTAGTGATAACAAATAAAGAAAAGTGCTAAAAATTTGAACTGTGTATTCTATGTATTCAGGGCTACTGTATGTTGAGAGTCTGAGTGTTTGGGGAGAAAAGAAGGGGAAACAAAGGGGGTTGATAAAGTGTGGTGAAAAGAAATTAATAAAAATAAAAATTAAATTAAATTAAATTAAACACGATATCTGGGTGGTGTGTCCTTATGTGATTAGTTGTGATAGTGCCTTACTATTACAGAGGGGTAGTGTAAAGGGGTGATATGGTGAAACTTATGCATTGTGCCAAATGTTTGGCTAACCTACATCCAATTAAGTGATAAAAACTGATCTCAAAATCAAATTGTGCGTGTATGTTAATATTGTTCCACAGAATTAAAAGAATTAGGAACTTATATTCTTTTTCTAACTCACACCTTTGTACTTGTTTTAGAGTGTGTTGGATTAAAGTTATTATTACTAGAATTTTTGTCTCCATGTATTGTATATAGGATCTTATTTAAATTGTTCCATCTCTTTTAACTTTTAAGATGTACATAGAAATTATTATTTTCGTTCATACCATGGGGTTGAACACTGTTAAGAAGGTAGATCCATCTACTTTCTCTTTTTAAAAATTTGGTTTCAAGGTTTCCTCCTCTGATACCCAATCTAATTCTTTCTATGCCTTTACATTGTAATTCTTCAGCATTGGCTTTATGGCATTGCAGGAAATGATGTGCTACACTTGTTAGAGTTTTATCATCTTTTTTATCTTTCTCAGCATTTCTGATGTTGCGTAAATGTTCCATGATTCTCACTCTTAATTTCCGTGTCGTCATC
Source organism: Bombina bombina (assembly GCF_027579735.1). NCBI lineage: Eukaryota > Metazoa > Chordata > Amphibia > Anura > Bombinatoridae > Bombina > Bombina bombina. Next base: position 818,609,369 of record NC_069499.1, on the reverse strand, counting down.
CCTATGTAAAATTTTTCACATTTACATATGAGTAAATATATCACTCCCTCTGTTTGGCAACTGATATAATCTCTGATGGCGTGTTTGTTTTTGAATCAATCTATTACATGATCTGATTTGATTACATATTTACATGTACTACAGTTGCCACATTTATGTGATCCTGGTGCCAATGCTGTTTTGGTTTGGTGCCTTTGTAGATGACTGCTTGTTATCATGTCCTTGATGTTACGTGTACGTTTATATGAGATGGAGGGTCTGGTTCCTATGATATCTTTTAATGTAGGATCAGATTTCAAAATGTACCAATATTTGTTCAAAATTTCATTAACCATTTTACTTTGAGAGTTGTATGTTGTTATTAGTCTTGGAATGTCACTTCCAGGTCTGTGTTTTTTCTTTAGAAGTTCTTGTCTATTAGTTTCTTCTGCTCTGTATTTTGCTTTTTTTTTTTTTTTGTTTAATCTTTTTATTAATTTTTAAAGAAACTCTCCATAATTACAAATTCCACAATTTGTAGGTAATTTACCCACTCAGAAACAACATTCCTTCAAACTGCTGCTAAATACAACGCCAAGATACAGTCCAGTGAAGTGTATCATACTTCACTGGCTCACAATTCATAATCCCAATATTACCAAATCGTTCGGGCGCCAGGACCCGGGGAAAGGAAAAAAAAAAAAAAAAAAAAAAAAAAGGGGGGGGGAAGGAGAGGAAGGGAGGGAGGGGAAGAAGAAGGGAAAATGCAATGACACCCCGACTTGCCATGGCCTTATTCAGATATCCAGGCTCTAGGAAACCCTCCTGCTTGTATTTGCTGGAGAAACCACTGGGACTTCTTAAAGGCTGCCACTATTTGCCTCTGGGTAGTTAAGGGGAGAGATATAATCATTAGCTTCCATTTAGTAAAAAATAGTCGTAATTGCTTGTTATGCTGTTATGCTGATCGAATATTATTTGATACTGAGCTTTCCTGCAAAATTCAGAGAACTTAAGGTCTCCCCTATTCTTCCAGTTGGTAAAAATCACATTCCTCCCTACTAATATCATTGTATTCAGAAATTTATGGTTAATTCCGGGTTTAGTGTACTGGAATAAGAAGAAGACCTCAAGCTGTGAAAACTCAATCTGGACTCCCATAACCTTATTACACCAATAATTAACTTTCCTCCAAAATTGCCTGACTTTAGGGCACGACCACAGACAGTGGATTAAGTCTGCCTTGTCTTGTCTGCACTTAGGGCAATCCCCTGAAGTTGCACTACCGCTCCATTTGGCTACCCGGGCGGGGGTAAAGTATGCCATATTGAGTAATTTAATATGGGATTTGTGCCAAGTAACTAAAATCAACTTTCATTGATAACCTAACACTGATGGTAATCCGCTCTTTCTCCACTAGTGGTGTCACCTTACCCCATTTTCCAAGTAAATTATGTATATGGATTTCCCCTTGAAAACCAATTAAAGTTTTATACACATGCGAAATTCTATTAAATCCATCTGTATAAAGTTGAATTACTTTACCTAGTTCTCCCTTTTCTAGATCCATTCCTGTTTCAGTTCTTAAATTCGAGATCCAGTGACTTACTTGCAAGTAAGCATAAAAGGATGACCCTGCTATGTTATATTTGCCTTTCAGCTCTTCAAAGGACCTTATTACTAACTTGTTTTCCTGACATAGTTGGCCCAGGGAGTGTAAACCCGATTGCGCCCACTTCGAAAAGACCGACATGTTCAACCCTGGCGAGAAGCTTGGGTTTCCTATTAGCAGTAGAAACACAGACTTACGAAAGTTAGTTTTAGATCCTATGCACACTTTCTGCCATGTCCTCACAATATCTTTAATAGTGACATATTGTGCTATGTTAGCAGGTAATTCTGTCACTGGATTGTGTAAAATAGCTTTTACGTCAAAAGGGGAGATCAGGTGCGACTCCAGGTCATACAATGTAACGGATCCCTTCTCAGTGATCCAATCTAACGCATACTTACATACAGCTGCGTAGTTATAAAATTTGATGTTTGGGCATGCTAAGCCTCCAAAGAGTTTCGGGAGTGTTAGAGTTGCAAATGCTACTCGTGGCTTTTTCCCTTGCCATATAAATTTATTAAACGTCCTCTGTAACAATAGAATATCTTTATTATATAAAAGCAATGGAAAATTTTGGAGAAAATATAGCAGTTTAGGAAATACAATAGCTTTTATCAGCATAATTCTAGCCGAGATGCTGAGTGGTAAGTTAGACCAAGTTTGGACTTTTTCTTGTATCCCCTTAATACATTTAGGAAAGTTCAGTCCGTACCATTCTCTAGGATTTCTACTTAGGTTTATACCCAAATATTGGATACATAAAGTTTCTTGGAACGGATGGCTTATTACCTGGGATGGTTTATGTATCCATAATAATTCTGATTTACCGTTATTAATTTTGAAGCCCGAAAAAGAACCAAACAACTTGAGTATAGCTAAAACTTGAGGTATGGACCGGACCGTATCACTTAAGAATAATAAGAGATCATCTGCAAAAAGTGATACCACCATATCCTGTGAACCTATTCTGATCCCTTTCAGCTCCTGTCTTAAATAGATTGCCAGAGGTTCTAAGGACAGATTAAAGAGCAGAGGGGAGAGCGGGCATCCCTGTCGTGTCCCTCGCCCCAAAGGAAATCTTTCTGATGTTTCGCCCTTCACTATGATGGCTGATAGTGGGTTACTGTAAATTCTCTGTACAAACTGCTGGAATGCCCCTAGCAGGCCAAATCCATCCAATGACCTGAAAAGATGCTCCCACCCAATCGAGTTGAATGCCTTTTCGGCATCGACTGTAAGGATTGCCATATCAGGTTTGGAATGCGCAGCCTTGTACGTTTTATTTGCAAAGTAGTCTAGTATCAATTGTACTCTTCTTATGTTCTTAACTGGATTGCGTCCTGTCATAAAGCCTGACTGATCTGTGTGTATAATATAGTGGAGACACTTTTTGAGTCGGTTGGAAATAATAGTCGTCATCAACTTGTAGTCCTGATTCAAGAGGGAAATAGGTCTGTATGACGCAGGGGAGCTAGGATCCTTTCCCTTCTTTAAAATCAGAACCACATTCGATGCTGTGAACAGTGGAGATTGTGGATTATTCCCACTAAAATAGTCATTAAACAACACCTGTAAGAGAGGAAGGATTGGCTCGCGTAGGAGTTTATAAAATTCAGCTGGCAGGCCATCCGGGCCTGGAGCTTTGCCTCCTTTAAGATTGGTTATGGCGTCTGATATCTCTTTTAAAGTGATTGGTTCGTTCATCATTTGTAAGTCTTGTTTTGAGATCTGTGGTAGCTTAATCTTCTGCCAGAACTTCTCTTGTCCCTCCTGATCTACTACGCTAGGGGAATATAGCCTTTGATAATAGTCTAGAAAGATCTGCCTAATTTCTGAACTCTTAGTATACCTTACATTCTGAAAGTCAATGGCTGAGATAAAATTTTTCTGTTGTCTGATTTTTGTAATTTTATCTAATATCTTTGCTGAAATACCTTGATTCCCCCCAAAAAAAGCTTTCTGCTTCTGATCCTCTTCTACCATCTTTTGTTTGAGAAAGAAATCACGTTCCCCTCTAGCCTTTCTATATTTGTTCCAATTAAGTGTCGAGGTATCTTGAATATAGTGCGCATATGCTTTTTTAAGTGTATTGGCAAGTTGTTCCTCTCTCTGGTCCCTTTTTCTCTTCACCTTAATTAAATATGATTTTATTTCCCCCCTCAGGACCGCCTTTGCAGTTTCCCAGAGGATTTCGGGCTTGTCCAGGTAGTCTTTATTATGGTTAAAAAATTCCCTCCATCTTTCTTGTAGCCATGACCTGAATTTAATATTCTGATCAAGATATTGTGGAAAATAAAAACGTGCATTGGTACTCCGTATAGGAGCCCTTTGTTGTATTTCTAGTGAGATAATTGCATGATCTGATACCAAGATTTCTTTGATATCTGCTTTCATGTCATACTTCATCAGTTGGTTAGAAACTAAAAAGAAGTCTATCCGAGAGAAAGATTTAAATGACCTGGACTCGCACGTATATCCCCTCTGATCTGGATGTTGCAGTGTATTTTGCTTTTTTAATTGTTCTCTTACTGTACCCTCTCTCCAATAACCTACTTTCCAATTCTTGAGCACGTATTTTGAAGGTTTGTAAATCAGAACAATTTCTCCTGATTCTCAGGAATTCCCCTGTGGGAAGACTTTTCACAGTGTTACTTGCATGCGCACTGCTGTTGTGAAGTAAACTGTTAGTTGCCGTTATTTTTCTGAAAAGATCAGTTTTTATTTTTCCTTCCACATCCTTGATTATCGTTAGGTCTAGAAAGTTAATGCTTTCTTGACTCGCTTCATGAGTTAGTTTGATGTTAATCTTGTTGTTGTTCAGTATGGTGATGAATTCTTGTAGTTCTTGATATGATCCTTCCCAAATGAAGAAGATATCATCTATGTACCGAAGCCACATAGGAATTTTATCTGTGTGATTTTTGTTCTTCTCCGTGAATACAAACTCAGCCTCCCACCAGCCAAGGAACAGATTGGCATACGTTGGTGCGCATGCTGTTCCCATGGCTGTTCCCCTTGTTTGGAGGTAATATTTATTGTCAAATATGAAGTAGTTATATTGGAGGATAAATTTGAGAAGTTTTATTATGAATTCATTGTGTTCTTTGTCTTCTTCTGATTTTTGATCTAAGAAGTACTGAACTGCATTTACTCCGTCCGCATGGTTGATTGAGGTATATAGGGATTCTACATCAGTTGTTACTAACCAGGTCTCTTTATCAGTGTGAATATCATTTATTCTTTGCAGGACTTCCATGGTATCCTGTACATAGGACGGGAGTTCTTGTACAAATCTTCTCAGTCTGTAATCTAGATATTTGCTTGCTTGTTCTGTTAGGCAACCTATTCCAGAAACAATTGGTCTTCCTGGGGGTATGTCTTTGTTCTTGTGTACCTTTGGGATGAGGTAGAAAGTTGGGGTAATAGGATGGTCTCTTTGTAGGAATTTAATTTCTTTTGCATTAAGAATATGATTTTGTTTGGCTTCATTTATTATGTGGTTATAGATTTTAAGGTAACCTGTGGTAGGATTGTTTAGGAGTCTCATATAACAATTTTTGTCTGTCAATTGTTTATTGGCTTCCTTTAAATACATTTCAAGGGGCCATATGACAATATTGCCCCCCTTGTCCGCATTTCTTATTACCACTTCATCCCATGTGCTAATATCTTTTAGTGCTTGTCTTTCTTTATCTGTTAGATTGGGAGTTGACGGTAAGGGATGCAAAGAAGAAATATCTTTACAGACCATCTGGTTAAACACCTCTATTTGAGGACAGTGTATTTTTTTGGGTACATAAGTTGATTTTGTGCGACCTAGATCCCTCCATTTGCCTTTTTCAGTACTGTCAGACTCTCCTAATAAAGTGTCAAGATCTTGAATAGTTTCTAGCTCTTCTTCATTCCAGCCCCAATCAATACTGGGTTCCATGAATTGTTTCTTTAAATAAAGTTTTCTTATAAAGAGTTGTATATCTTTGATAGTTTTATATTTGTCAATCCCTGTAGATGGACAAAAGGATAGGCCTTTCGATAAAACAGCAATATGTTCTTGGGAAAGCTTAATTGTAGAGAGATTTATAACTCTCAATGATTGCTCCGCAGTCGAGAGAAGGGGCTCGGAGCTCTGGGTTGTTGTCTCCATTGTCTCTGGTTGCTGTATGTATTGCGTCCTTGTCCCCTTGATGGTCTTTTGCTTTGCCCTCCCTCCTCTCCTGGTGTGTCTGTGTTTTCGCCCTGTTCTAAAAAATCCTTTCTTTTGTTTCTATTAGCAGCCCTGATAGATTGAATGCTGGTAGATGTACTTGGAGTGGCATTGTTTGTTGGTTCATTTTCCTCTCCATCCGTGTCTGAGATATCACTTTGTATGACTGTTGCTTTAGTATTTCTTGCTGGATTTTTGTAGAAATTTTTGTTACGCCATTTATAGACTTTGTTGTCTTTAAAGTCTGTGATATCTCTGCTTAATTTGCCTTGTTTTATTTCTTTCAATTCTGATTCCAGTTTATCTAACTCCTTTTGGTAAGATTTGTATAATTTATCAAATTCTGTGTCTGATTCAAATTTCTTTAAATTATCTGTTAGTTTTTTAATTTTATCTTCCAGGAGATCATATTCAGAGCTATTATGTTTCATTAGGATCTTCATACGTTTTACAGAACACTCTGTCAGAGCTTCTTCCCATTCTATTGTTAGTCTGTCATTTTTTAATTCAAATGCTGGAAATAGTTGAATTCTAAGGCCTCTAGGAATTAGTTCTTTTTGAATATATTTCTCAAAGAAATGTCTGTTCCACCAGACTTTGTCTTGTTTATACATGGTTTTGTGCATCTCTCTCAGAATAGAATCTAGGGAGGTGTATATATTTGTATTGGGGCTGGAACTATTACTATCAAATATATCATTTAGGTCCGCAGTTCTTTTTTGTTGTCTGGTTAGTCTGTCTTTTTCCCATAGACTGACCATTTTGCGTTTGTGTGTGTTAGTTCTAGAGTTTTTAAGTCCTTGTGCTCTACTGTATAGAACTCTGACAATTCAGAAAAAATGATAGTTTTTACCACAACTGATATACAGTGGCACCACTGCGGCAGCCTTTTCTATAATTGCAGTGAGTAGCTGACACCAAATTAATGTTTCTATGCTTATAGTGGCAGAAAAGTTGGTGCTGTGCAGTTGAATAATATATTAAACCAAAAGAGAGGGAGAGACCTCTCTACAAGACTGCACATATAGCACTCTGTGCCTGGACTAATAATGGAGAAATTGGGAATTTAAAATATAACTTTTATTGAATACATTAAAATAAAACACTCAATTAAAAACAACCTGGAAGTAGTAGGCCTATTCCTTAATCTTCTGTAAGCCTTTGATATGTTATAGGTGCTTAGAAGGAAATTGTGTAGGCAGGGAGTTCAAATTTTTAACACTTTTCTTTATTTGTTATCACTACTAATATGACACCCAACACACCTCACAATGCATCACTTGATTAATTTTAATTAAAAATGAAATAATAATAGTAATAAATTCTCACCTACAAATTATGAGAGTTCAAAACAAGTTATACAATTGTTTATAGACCCAACTCAAATTTGGTTTATTAACTAAGACTAACAGTAGTTGGTGACTTTACAACATGATGAATAGCAAAAAGAACCAGTCTACTATCAATAAGTACACTGTAAATTTAGTGTAACAACAGTATATTTCTGTACTAAATTAATTCTAACATCCTTAATGTACAAAAAGAACAAACATAACATCGGTAGGAAAACGTATATTCCACCAATAGGCAACAACAAAGAATATGATTATATTATATCAAATCACAATGTGTTGGCCATAAATTATATTTTGTCTCTATTTCTCCCAATACCCAGCCTATCTTAAGGCATTAACTTAAGGCTTATTTATGTCAACAAAAGACTCAAAATCTATATCAAGCCCAAAGTGAACAAATAAGTAGTATACTATAATACTAATAATGAACACAGAACGTATGATCTAATTCATAACTATTGCAACTATCAGTTATCTTCCTCTATACCTTTAATTTATAACAGATAGTATTTAATGAAGGCCGGCGATGGCTGAGCTCTTATCTCTATCTGTAACATAGGAAATCGCTGACTGGCTAACAGTCAAGAGTGACAGCCAGATTGTCCAATCATAACAGGAGTTGATATTGGGACCGGGTCCTCAACCCGCTTATATTTCGAAACTTCCGGCGGCGCGCCGCCTTTGAAAAAGCCTGATATGGGCGAAACCGGTCAGGGGGTTATAGAGCAGATGGGAGCTCTATATATTTTTTAAAATTACCTGCAGTAGTTGGCCTGTTTAGGCGGGGTAAATTTGATATAACGTATTATGACTAACAGTCACTATTAGAATCGATTAACTCAGTTATAACTTTGACCACCAAACTATTTGATTTAATAGAGAGTTACTAGCACCAGGTTATTTATTAGGTGGCAACCTATAGATACCGCTTTGGGGGAATTGCAAGCATAGTTGTACTTATAGATAGACTATCCTATCTTACAGAGGTAACTATTTAACGTTTGCTGTTACATTAGATAACTTAAACTTTCCAGATAATATCTCAACAAGTCTATAGCCATACCAGTTTAGTGGAGGGTATATATAGACCTAACTTAATAAAACTAAGTAATGGTTGGCGTATAACAAATAACTCTGGAAAATAAGTATCCGGTTCTAAAGTATTTTACACCAAGCACAATATTGCATTCTGAGTGTGACACTGAATCACACGAGGGACAAAATTAATTTAAGAGAGGATACACAGAATATCACAGCAAGAGGGGCAAACATAACACACTACCGCAATAGCTGTATACATAGCTGCATAATATTGCGTTTACACACTTACAAGTGAAATGAGTTCCTCCACTACTTAAGTACAAACAGTTAAATGTAACAGTTGATGCATCCTATTGTTTCAATATCTACTAAGATTCAGCACACTTACATTGGCTGAGTCATTAGGTGTAAGAACTATATTACACTTTGTTACTGAAAAGTGCACATTATTACCATTAGGATTGAACTTAATAGAAGTCGCACATATACTTCCTATTACAAAATAACACAATCCTACAAGAATTCCATATGTGAAAGTGGTACTGAGATAATGGGATAATAACCCTTACGCCAAACATAGGATTACTGATATTTCGACGTATGACTAGCTATTAAACAGAAACCGACCTTGTTAATATTTTGACACAAATGAATCAACTGAACCACACAGAGGTTGTAAATAATTTAATGTAACAATAAACCTACAAACTGTGGGAAAAAGTTGAATAAAGAAGATACACAATACACATTTGAATTTCTAAAAAATATAACCAAAATAATTCAGGATCACAAACTGTCACGTGAGACCTGATTATTCTGAATATCTTAACCATCTATACTCCAACAAAAGATCAAACAGGAGTGGCATTCATTAATAAAGTGAAGTTTCTAACATTACTTCTGATGTGTATTTCAGAGTTCACTGAATGTTACTAGCATTGAATCCAATTCCAATACCTAAGCACAAATCAATAATATATTTAGATACCTAGATATATGTGCATTTGACACACAAATATTAACCCTTTAGTACTTGAAATATTACTGAACAAAGTGGTCTCACTTATAACTCCCTGCCTACACAATTTCCTTCTAAGCACCTATAACATATCAAAGGCTTACAGAAGATTAAGGAATAGGCCTACTACTTCCAGGTTGTTTTTAATTGAGTGTTTTATTTTAATGTATTCAATAAAAGTTATATTTTAAATTCCCAATTTCTCCATTATTAGTCCAGGCACAGAGTGCTATATGTGCAGTCTTGTAGAGAGGTCTCTCCCTCTCTTTTGGTTTAATATATTATTCAACTGCACAGCACCAACTTTTCTGCCACTATAAGCATAGAAACATTAATTTGGTGTCAGCTACTCACTGCAATTATAGAAAAGGCTGCCGCAGTGGTGCCACTGTATATCAGTTGTGGTAAAAACTATCATTTGATCTCCAAAACACTCCACATAGAGCATTTAGTGGTGACTGAGTAAAACACATCTACACATAGATACTCTACACATAGAGTATCTGGTGACAGCAAACTGTGTTTGATTATTAAAGGTGACCCGAGTGCCTCCATGGGGGCAGATCCCCAAGTGTGGGATAGTCAAAAACAGGTAAGGTGATGTGCAGTATAACCTGTAAATGTACCAAAACTGTAGAAGGCAATGGGGTGTTGACCTTTTTTTAGCTTGACTAAACAGTTTTTTTCCATGAATAAGCATACAAATACAGTTGGAAGCAATGATATGTATCTTGATCAGTGATAGTCTAAGCATTAGTTTGCCTTGGTAGTCTGCTGTAGTGCTCAGTACAGTTGACAATTTAACCAACATAGCGATCACAACCCTGATATCCCTGTGCAGAAGCAACTATAAGTGCCCTGGTGTCTAACACAAATAGTGGCAGGTTTGTTGTTCCAGTAGGGGTGGTGCATCGGGCATAAGGCCCGCATTGTGAAGTGGGTTGCTCTATGAGCACACAAGTTGTTACACCAAGGCTGCAAAGAACAAAAAAATGGCAATCTTCTCTTTACATTAAACATAAAACAATACATTGATTTGTATAAACATAAACCTAGACAACAAATAACTCAGTCAAAAATGTTTTTAGTCTCACGTGAGGAAGAGCAGCGTGGAATAGAGTCTGGAGGTCCCAAGGAAAAGCTTCCTCCACCGGTAGAGTAGAATGGTTATCCCAGGGTTTCCGCAGCTGTGTCAGATGCAAGCACCAGAAGGCAACTTGCAATAAGACAGGAGTAGAGATCCTGACCCATTTGTGAAGCTTGAATGGGGCACAAGTGTGCTCAGGTACATGCTTGTTGTTCCTCTGTGTCTAGGTAGCATTGTAGGGCTTGGGTAAAGTGGAAGAACTTGGTTCCTGAGGATGTCTGGTGGCAAAGTTTAGCTGGGAAGAGCAGTGCTGCTTGTCAACCCTGTTCGTGCAGGCGTGAACATAAGGGTGCAAACTACTTTCTCTGTTTCGTGACCTCTGCTGAAAAATCCTGGAAGATCAGGGGCCTCACCCTTTTGTAGACAATCTCCTTCAGGGCTTGATACGCTCTTAGAATCTTGAGCTTTTCCTGAAAATTTTAAGCATTTGAATATGACCTGTCTGGGTTTCATCTTTATGTGTTCCAGGTTTCTCTCAGGGTCTACTCGCTGAGTTTTGGAGAATTGCTAAATGTTAAAAGCGCAAATTGACCTATAAAGCCACTCTAAAAATAAATACCTCCTTCCAAGATATTAAGTGTAGGTTAATTAAACAAAACAGAAAAAAGAGGGCGCTTAAAGCTATAGGATGATGGAGATATATAAAACAGTTAAGTAACTTACAATTGATACTTTTCAAAAATTTTGAAACAGTAATTCCTCTGTATCTAATTTTCTAAACACTTTATTCTAACAACACAATCCATAAATGTGGGGGAATTAATGTAGGTAATTAATAAAGGTACTTCTAAAAAAAATCTATAAGAGGTAGGCAACATTTCATAAAGATAGAATTCATAAAAATAACATAAATATGTCTTAAGTTGTCTAAAAAACAAAGAGAAAAGAGCGCCCAAACGCATCTAAGTGCAGACTGTCTGTATAAAATTTATTAACAAATAAATCACACAATAAGAAATACACTCACAATTTAAAAGTTAGTAATACGCAATGTATACTTTCACCCAGTGGGTCTCTCCTTGCGTCTGGCTCCGGTAGCGTTGCGCGTGACGTCACGGCTGTGTAAGGCTGTGTTGGCTTCTAGCCAATCAGATGGTGACTTCCGTAATCTCCTTCTCCGCTATTGGCCAGTAGTCGCTGGTAGGGGAAATACTGTCCCAATATAGCGAATAGTCTCTCTCACACAAAAATGTGTATCATAGGACCATAGATAGGTATGTAGGTATATGATAAAATGTTTATCCTCAGCCCGCTATGTGTATGCACAATGCAGACAAACACATCAGATTGCGGCCTCACTGGATAAATGTAACACAACAATTGTTTAGGGCAGTGTAAATGCCCCCTATCTCCACTCGACGTACGTTTCGTTCCGTGCTGGAACTTTTTCAAGAGTGTTGTGAATCCCTGACTTCCTGCCTTTTAAGGGGAATGTCAGTTAACTGTTAACTGTTTCAATGCCTGTCCCAAACTCTGCTAAGAATATAACACATTTTAAAAGTGCAGCAATATATTCTTATTTACACTGCATAATGGAGGAAAGTAGGTTTACTATTCACTATTCAAGTGCCTGTCAGTAAACATTGCTAAACTTGAAGTATATGTTAAAAGAGTAGCAATATACCATTAATTATATTGCATTATATACATACTTTTAAATACATGAATTTGTGAAAATATAGACAAGAAATATTTGTATATGCTTACCTATGTACTTCATAAAAAACTAATATTGCTGTAAAATACATGGATCATCTAAAAACAAAACATATAAAAAAACATTTCCATTTAAAAGCTTAAATACATTATATCATTAAAAAGCATAAATATGTACTAAAAACACTTGTCCAGATATTAAGACCTAATAGTACCCTAGGTTAAAAAGGCTTGTATGTCTAAATCAATATTTAACCCTTGTGGGTAAAGACAATCCAACTTTTTTATCCAGAAGGTTTCTCGTTGGCGTAATTTAAGCAGCCTATTGGTGTCCCATATGTTGGGAGGGACCCATTCTATAATTTTAATTTCTATGTCCTTAGGATCACAATTGTGCACTTGTTTATAATGCTGAGAAACACTATGGGTTTCAAGCCCTTTGTCAATGTTATTTAAATGTTCCCTGAAACGATATTTTATTTTTCTCTTCGTTCTACCTACATAGATATAATTACATTTACACTTAAGTTGGTATACCACATAAGTGCTCATACAGGTACACCTATCCTTGTTGACAAACTTTTTGGAATTGTCAAAATTTTCGATCACATTGTGGTTCTTTGGTATGTGGGGACACATTACACAATCTTTCTTTTTACATTTAAATGTACCTGTACTTATTCCCCAATCCAGCATCTTCACTGGTGGTTAACGTCTGAGTTTACTAGGGGCTAGAATATTTTTTAAATCCCTATTTTTCCTAAATACCATTTCTGGCTTTTCACCCAGTGTGTTCTTTAGGATAGGGTCTAGTTGTAATACCTTCCAGTGTTTATTTAATATATCCTTAATCTTATAATGTTGGTTATTGTATTTAGTTATAAATAAAGGATTTTTATTTTCCAATACGTGATGTTTAGTAGTTTTCTTATTGTTTATTTTATCTAGTAAATGTTTTCTATCCATCCTGTTTACTTTGTTTTTTGTTGTACAAAGAAGTTCGCTATTGTACCCTTTATCTAAAAAATTTTTAGTTAGGATCTCGGCTTCAAAATTATAATCATTTGCGTTAGTGCAGTTGCGCTTAATGCGCTGATACTGTCCAAGAAGTATATTGTTTTTCCACCGCTTGAGGTGGCCACTTTTAGCATTTAATAATCCATTTCTATCAGTTTCTTTTCTAAAATTCTTTACTGCTTTTGTGTTATTCTCAACAAAAAGTGTTAGATCCAAGAAACTGATATCCGTCTTTGATTGTGTATACGTAAATTCTAGATTATAGTCATTCTGGTTCATGTGTTCTATAAATCTCTCTATTTCAGGGGGTGCCCCCTCCCAAATGATTATAATATCATCTATGTATCTGTAATACATGTATATGTTGGACAGAAATGGGTTATTGTTCCATATTTTTAATTCCTCAAAATTGGACATATAAAGATTCGCATACGATGGGGCAAAGGTCGTCCCCATCGCAGTCCCCTGTGTCTGTTTATAAAATGTATCTTCAAATAAAATATAGTTATGGGAGAGTATAAATTGAATGGACTCGGAAATGAACTTTGATTGAACCTCGGATATGTTTCCTTTTCTACATTCATCTTTAATTACTGTTACACCCTTACTGTGTGGTATACTGGTGTACAATGCTCATACATCACATGTCACCCAACTAAAGTTTGGTCTCCATTCTTTTCCTTCAAATTTACTAATTACATCCACAGTATCTCTAATATAAGACGGTATTACTTTAACTAAGGGTTGCAAAAAATAATCAATGTATTTAGACATGTTATCGCACAGAGACCCAATGCCTGATACTATGGGTCTACCTGGGGGTTCCCTAGCATTTTTGTGCATCTTTGGTAGATGATAAAAGCATGCCACCTTAGGGCATGCTTCGTATAGATATGCAAATTCATTTTGATTTAATATTCCATCTTGTTTAGCTTTACATAGGAAATCAAATAATTCTTTCTTATAATTTTGGGTAGGATTAAACATTAAGAGTTGATATGTATCTTTATTGCTCAACAATTTATATGCCTCCTTCAAGTAGTCACATCTATTTTGGACGACCAATCCCCCCCCCCCCTTGTCTGCATTCCTATAGACTACATCATAATCCTCAGTTAGAGTTTTAAGGGAGGCTCTTTCTTCTTTGGTTAGATTATCTTTTTTTAAATTTTCTCCCATATGATAATTTGTTAATATCCTCACAAACTAGTTTATTAAAAAATTTTATAAACTCACTCTGCATATTTTGTGGATAGAAGATAGACTTCCTTTTTAAGGGGCAGTGGATCGTTGATGAATGATTCTCTTCATGTAGTGAACAGTTTAATAACTCCTCCTCTAAAACATTATTATGATTGGTTTGAGTAAAGTTTTCATTGTCCAATGTTTCTAAGTTCCTCAAGGTTAGCAAATCTTCTTCACTAAACTCCATATTTTCAGTCAAATTCATTTTATCATAATATCTCTTTAGAGTCAGTTTTCTAATGTATCTCTGTACATCTATAAAAAACTCAAATTGGTTTGGCTGTGAAATAGGGGCAAAATGTAATCCTTTAGATAATAGTTTCATTTGATTTTCTGTAAATGTTTTGTCTGATAAATTAAAGATTAGCTGATGGCCTATTTCTAGTTCCAACCATTTCTGTTCCTTTTTTCGTTGTTTGTTTCCCCCTCTGCAGCCTCTATATCTTCTAATTGTCTTTTTGGTTTTCTTGGGGTATCTAGTGCCTTTGTATACGCCCCCCCCACTCCGTTTTGTCCCCTCGTCGCCAGGGGGGAGTTCCTAAAAAATGCCCCTTATTTTGGTTACCTCGTCTTTGTTCTCTAGGGGACCATGTTCTCTGTTGGTAACCAGAAAAATGATTATTCTCTTTAGCCTTAGGTTTTGCTCCTTGATGATTCCATCTAGGGCTATTATTCCCATGTATTCTGTCAATCTGATTTGCATTAAACTGGAATCTGTTGGATAACTCTATATTCGGACTATCCCCATTTCTTTTGTCCCATATGGTATTAGGTGTGCTATATCCACCATTTCTATTGACATATTGTCCCTTATTCTGTTGCTGTTTGTTAGTATTGGCCATATGACCCTTTCCTCTATTGTCTCTATACATGCCTGAAGAATTGTAATTGTTTCCATTCTTATACGGTATATAGGTACTTTTATTGGTTTTATTTGAATATTGTTGCTTCTCATGTGGTCTCTGATTGTAATTATCAGCTAGTATGGTTCTTATTTCCTGTGTGTTAGTAGGAATAGACCAATTATTGCTGGATTCAATCTTTTCTAATGTATTAAAATTGTCCTGTTGTTTATAGGTATATACCCTGTCATTTCTAAAGTCATCCAGGTCCCTCCTTAATTTTTTCAATTTATTTGTTTCTAATTCTTTAGCATATGTATTTATTTTGGTTTGTATGTTTTCATTTAGTTCCTTCCATTTACTAATACCTTGGAGGGGTTGTATTTTTTCCACAATTGTATCAATTTGTACTTTGAGATTTTCTAATTTATATTCCCTATATTTGATTAATATTTTTATTAATGTAATGGAGCATTTGTGTAGTGCTTGCTCCCATTCCATTTGATATTCTACCTCATCCAATTCAAATGCAGGAAACTTGAAGATTCTTAACCCTCTTGGTACAATATCATGTATAATATAGTTATCCAGTAATACTAGGTCTTGCCACTCTTTGGCATCTTTGCCCAACAATTTCTCTAGTTCTCTAAATAATTCCATGGGATTATCTACTGTACCCACATCATTATTACCAGTTAGCAAGTTAGTGGATCTTTGTCTACTAAATCTCAGGGAATTGTTACCAAATTTATTTATTTCCACATTAGGCTCCTCACTAGAGACTGATGGATTCTCCATTAGGAAAAGAGGGGTGTATACTAGATAATATATCTACCCAAGTTAGATTTATAATGGCTAATAATACTATATGTAATTAAATTGTAGGTGTGCTGCTGCAGCCCGTATTTAGATTGGATTGAGATGATACAAAGAAAAAACAAAGGGTATATACTAGGCGCTGCTTACTATTATATCCTCTAATATTTAAAAATTTAAAAAGGTTTCCCTTTACATTAAATGTAGTACACAATAGACATATAAAAACATATGATAAAAGTGTAAATACATAAAATTTATAATGTTATGCTTACAATGTTAATGTCCATTAAAAGTCCATGTCAAAATATCAGGTATTTAAATAGCAGGTATTTAAAAGTCATAGGCAGCTCCTTAATAAAGTCCCAAACGAACTGGATAAAGAAATCTAAAAAACAAAGAGAAAAGAGCGCCCAAACGCATCTAAGTGCAGACTGTCTGTATAAAATTTATTAACAAATAAATCACACAATAAGAAATACACTCACAATTTAAAAGTTAGTAATACGCAATGTATACTTTCACCCAGTGGGTCTCTCCTTGCGTCTGGCTCCGGTAGCGTTGCGCGTGACGTCACGGCTGTGCAAGGCTGTGTTGGCTTCTAGCCAATCAGATGGTGACTTCCGTAATCTCCTTCTCCGCTATTGGCCAGTAGTCGCTGGTAGGGGAAATACTGTCCCAATGTAGCGAATAGTCTCTCTCACACAAAAATGTGTATCATAGGACCATAGATAGGTATGTAGGTATATGATAAAACGTTTATCCTCAGCCCGCTATGTATATGCACAATGCAGACAAACACATCAGATTGCGGCCTCACTGGATAAATGTAACACAACAATTGTTTAGGGCAGTGTAAATGCCCCCTATCTCCACTCGACGTACGTTTCGTTCCGTGCTGGAACTTTTTCAAGAGTGTTGTGAATCCCTGACTTCCTGCCTTTTAAGGGGAATGTCAGTTAACTGTTAACTGTTTCAATGCCTGTCCCAAACTCTGCTAAGAATATAACAAATTTTAAAAGTGCAGCAATAAATTCTTATTTACACTGCATAGTGGAGGAAAGTAGGTTTACTATTCACTATTCAAGTGCCTGTCAGTAAACATTGCTAAACTTGAAGTATATGTTAAAAGAGTAGCAATATACCATTAATTATATTGCATTATATACATACTTTTAAATACATGAATTTGTGAAAATATAGACAAGAAATATTTGTATATGCTTACCTATGTACTTCATAAAAAACTAAGGCCTAGATTTAGAGTTTGGCGTTAGCCGTGAAAACCAGCGTTAGAGGCTCCTAACGCTGGTTTTAGGCTACCGCCGGTATTTGGAGTCAGTGATTAAAGGGTCTAGCGCTCACTTTTCAGCCGCGACTTTTCCATACCGCAGGTCCCCTTACGTCATTTGCGTATCCTATCTTTTCAATGGGATCTTTCTAACTCCGGTATTTAGAGTCGTTTCTGAAGTGAGCGTTAGACATCTAACGACAAAACTCCAGCCGCAGGAAGAAGCAGGAGTTAAGAGCTTTCTGGGCTAACGCCGGTTTATAAAGCTCTTAACTACTGTGCTCTAAAGTACACTAACACCCATAAACTACCTATGTACCCCTAAACCGAGGCCCCCACACATCGCCTCCACTCGAATACATTTTTTTAACCCCTAATCTGCCGACCGCCACCTACGTTATACTTATGTACCCCTAATCTGCTTGCCCCTAACCCCGCCGACCCCTGTATTATATTTATTAACCCCTAACCTGCCCCCCACAACGTCGCCGCCAGCTACTTACAATAATTAACCCCTAATCTGCCGACCGCAAAGCGCCGCCACCTACGTTATCCTTATGTATCCCTAATCTGCTGCCCCTAACACCGCCGACCCCTATATTATATTTATTAACCCCTAATCTGCCCCCCTCAACGTCGCCGACACCTGCCTACACTTATTAACCCCTAATCTGCCGAGCGGACCTGAGCGCTACTATAATAAAGTTATTAACCCCTAATCCGCCTCACTAACCCTATCATAAATAGTATTAACCCCTAATCTGCCCTCCCTAACATCGCCGACACCTAACTTCAATTATATGATGGAATCAGCCAATCAGAATCAAGTTCAATCCTATTGGCTGATCCAATCAGCCAATCAGATTGAGCTCGCATTCTATTGGCTGTTCCGATCAGCTGATTTTCTTGGGGCATGCCCCGCAAAGGGCCCTGTTCAGGGCTGGTAAGGTAAAAGAGCTTTTAACTCTATTAATTTAGAATAGGGTAGGGCATTTTTTTATTTTGGGGGTCTTTGTTATTTTATTAGGGGGCTTAGAGTAGGTGTAATTAGTTTAAAATTGTTGTAATATTTTTCTTATGTTTGTAAATATTTTTTTATTTTTTGTAACTTAGTTCTTTTTTATTTTTTGTACTTTAGTTAGTTTATGTAATTGTAGTTATTTGTAGCAATTGTATTTAATTTATTTATTGATAGTGTAGTGTTAGGTTAATTGTAGGTAATTGTAGGTATTTTATTTAATTAATTTATTGATAGGGTAGTGTTAGGTTTAATTATAACTTAGGTTCAGATTTATTTTACAGGTAATTTTGTTATTATTTTAACTAGGTAACTATTAAATAGTTCTTAACTATTTAATAGCTATTGTACCTGGTTAAAATAATTACCAAGTTGCCTGTAAAATAAATATTAATCCTAAAATAGCTACAATATAATTATAATTTATATTGTAGCTATATTAGGATGTATTTTACAGGTAAGTATTTAGCTTTAAATAGGAATAATTTATTTAATAAGAGTTAATTAATTTCGTTAGATTTAAATTATATTTAAGTTAGGGGGGTGTTAGTGTTAGGGTTAGACTTAGCTTTAGGGGTTAATCCATTTATTATAGTAGCGATGAGCTCCGGTCGTCTGATTAGGGGTTAATAATTGAAGTTAGGTCTCGGCGATGTTAGGGAGGGCAGATTAGGGGTTAATACTATTTATGATAGGGTTAGTGAGGCGGATTAGGGGTTAATAACTTTATTATAGTAGCGCTCAGGTCCGCTCGGCAGATTAGGGGTTAATTATTGTAAGTAGCTGGCGGCGACGTTGTGGGGGGCAGGTTAGGGGTTAATAAATATAATATAGGGGTCGGCGGTGTTAGGGGCAGCAGATTAGGGGTACATAGGGATAATGTAAGTTGCGGCGGTTTACGGAGCGGAAGATTAGGGGTTAATAATATAATGCAGGGGTCAGCGATAGCGGGGGCGGCAGATTAGGGGTTAATAAGTGTAAGGGTAGGGGTGTTTAGACTCGGGGTACATGTTAGAGTGTTAGGTGCAGACGTAGGAAGTGTTTCCCCATAGGAAACAATGGGGCTGCGTTAGGAGCTGAACGCTGCTTTTTTGCAGGTGTTAGGTTTTTTTTCAGCTCAAACAGCCCCATTGTTTCCTATGGGAGAATCGTGCACGAGCACGTTTTTGAGGCTGGCCGCGTCCGTAAGCAACTCTGGTATCGAGAGTTGCATTTGCGGTAAAAATGCTCTACGCTCCTTTTTTGGAGCCTAACGCAGCATTTTTTTGAACTCTCGATACCAGAGTTAATTTTATGGTGCGGCCAGAAAAAAGCCCGCGTAGCGTTAACAGCCCATCTACCGCCAAACTCCAAATCTAGGCCTAATATTGCTGTAAAATACATGGATCATCTAAAAACAAAACATATAAAAAAAACATTTCAATTTAAAAGCTTAAATACATTATATCATTAAAAAGCATAAATATGTACTAAAAACACTTGTCCAGATATTAAGACCTAATAGTACCCTAGGTTAAAAAGGCTTGTATGTCTAAATCAATATTTAACCCTTGTGGGTAAAGACAATCCAACTTTTTTATCCAGAAGGTTTCTTGTTGGCGTAATTTAAGCAGCCTATTGGTGTCCCATATGTTGGGAGGGACCCATTCTATAATTTTAATTTCTATGTCCTTAGGATCACAATTGTGCACTTGTTTATAATGCTGAGAAACACTATGGCCTAGATTTGGAGTTCGGCGGTAGCCGTCAAAACCAGCGTTAGAGGCTCCTAACGCTGGTTTTGGCCGCCCGCTGGTATTTGGAGTCAGTGATTAAAGGGTCTAACGCTCACTTTTCAGCCGCGACTTTTCCATACCGCAGATCCCCCTACGCCATTTGCGTATCCTATCTTTTCAATGGGATCTTCCTAACGCCGGTATTTAGAGTCGTTTCTGAAGTGAGCGTTAGAGCTCTAACGACAAAACTCCAGCCGCCTGAAAATAGCAGGAGTTAAGAGCTTTCTGGGCTAACGCCGGTTCATAAAGCTCTTAACTACTGTACCCTAAAGTACACTAACACCCATAAACTACCTATGTACCCCTAAACCGAGCTCCCCCCACATCGCCGCCACTCGATTAAAATATTTTAACCCCTAATCTGCCGACCGCCACCTACGTTATACTTATGTACCCCTAATCTGCTGCCCCTAACCCCGCCGACCCCTGTATTACATTTATTAACCCCTAACCTGCCCCCCACAACGTCGCCGCCAGCTACTTAAAATAATTAACCCCTAATCTTCCGACCGCAAAGCGCCGCCACCTACGTTATCCCTATGTACCCCTAATCTGCTGCCCCTAACACCGCCGACCCCTATATTATATTTATTAACCCCTAATCTGCCCCCCTCAACGTCGCAGACACCTGCCTACACTTATTAACCCCTAATCTGCCGAGCGGACCGCACCGCTACTATAATAAAGTTATTAACCCCTAACCCGCCTCACTAACCCTATCATAAATAGTATTAACCCCTAATCTGCCCTCCCTAACATCGCCGACACCTACCTTCAATTATTAACCCCTAATCTGACGACCGGAGATCATCGCTACTATAATAAATGGATTAACCCCTAAAGCTAAGTCTAACCCTAACACTAACACCCCCCTAACTTAAATATAATTTACATCTAACGAAATAAATTAACTCTTATTAAATAAATTATTCCTATTTAAAGCTAAATACTTACCTGTAAAATAAATCCTAATATAGCTAAAATATAAATTATAATTATATTATAGCTATTTTAGGATTAATATTTATTTTACAGGCAACTTTGTAATTATTTTAACCAGGTACAATAGCTATTAAATAGTTAAGAACTATTTAATAGTTACCTAGTTAAAATAATAACAAATTTACCTGTAAAATAAATCCTAACCTAAGATATAATTAAACCTAACACTACCCTATCAATAAATTAATTAAATAAACTACCTACAATTACCTACAATTAACCTAACACTACCCTATCAATAAATTAATTAAATAAACTACCTACAATTACCTACAATTAACCTAACACTACACTATCAATAAATTAATTAAACACAATTCCTACAAATAAATACAATTAAATAAACTAGCTAAAGTACAAAAAATAAAAAAGAACTAAGTTACAAAAAATAAAAAAATATTTACAAACATAAGAAAAATATTACAACAATTTTAAACTAATTACACCTACTCTAAGCCCCCTAATAAAATAACAAAGCCCCCCAAAATAAAAAATTCCCTACCCTATTCTAAATTAAAAAAGTTACAAGCTCTTTTACCTTACCAGCCCTGAACAGGGCCCTTTGCGGGGCATGCCCCAAGAATTTCAGCTCTTTTGCCTGTAAAAAAAAACATACCATACCCCCCCCCCCCAACATTACAACCCACCACCCACATACCACTAATCTAACCCAAACCCCCCTTAAAGAAACCTAACACTAAGCCCCTGAAGATCTTCCTACCTTGTCTTCACCATCCAGGTATCATCGATCCGTCCTGGCTCCAACATCTTCATCCAACCCAAGCGGGGGTTGGCGATCCATCATCCGGTGGCTGAAGAGGTCCAGAAGAGGCTCCAAAGTCTTCCTCCTATCCGGCAAGAAGAGGACATCCGGACCGGCAAACATCTTCTCCAAGCGGCATCTTCGATCTTCTTCCATCCGGTGCGGAGCGGGTCCATCTTGAAGCAGGCGACGCGGATCCATCCTCTTCTTCCGTTGTCTCCCGACGAATGACGGTTCCTTTAAGGGACATCATCCAAGATGGCGTCCCTCGAATTCCGATTGGCTGATAGGATTCTATCAGCCAATCGGAATTAAGGTAGGAATTTTCTGATTGGCTGATGGAATCAGCCAATCAGAATCAAGTTCAATCCGATTGGCTTATCCAATCAGCCAATCAGATTGAGCTCGCATTCTATTGGCTGATCGGAACAGCCAATAGAATGCGAGCTCAATCTGATTGGCTGATTGGATCAGCCAATCGGATTGAACTTGATTCTGATTGGCTGATTCCATCAGCCAATCAGAAAATTCCTACCTTAATTCCGATTGGCTGATAGAATCCTTTCAGCCAATCGGAATTCGAGGGACGCCATCTTGGATGACGTCCCTTAAAGGAACCGTCATTCGTCGGGAGACAACGGAAGAAGAGGATGGATCCGCGTCGCCTGCTTCAAGATGGACCCGCTCCGCACCAGATGGAAGAAGATCGAAGATGCCGCTTGGAGAAGATGTTTGCCGGTCCGTATGTCCTCTTCTTGCCGGATAGGAGGAAGACTTTGGAGCCTCTTCTGGACCTCTTCAGCCACCGGATGATGGATCTCCAACCCCCGCTTGGGTTGGATGAAGATGTTGGAGCCAGGACGGATCGGTGATACCTGGATGGTGAAGACAAGGTAGGAAGATCTTCAGGGGCTTAGTGTTAGGTTTCTTTAAGGGGGGTTTGGGTTAGATTAGGGGTATGTGGGTGGTGGGTTGTAATGTTGGGGGGGGGTATGGTATGTTTTTTTTTACAGGCAAAAGAGCTGAAATTCTTGGGGCATGCCCCGCAAAGGGCCCTGTTCAGGGCTGGTAAGGTAAAAAAGCTTGTAACTTTTTTAATTTAGAATAGGGTAGGGAATTTTTTATTTTGGGGGGCTTTGTTATTTTATTAGGGGGCTTAGAGTAGGTGTAATTAGTTTAAAATTGTTGTAATATTTTTCTTATGTTTGTAAATATTTTTTTATTTTTTGTAACTTAGTTCTTTTTTATTTTTTGTACTTTAGCTAGTTTATTTAATTGTATTTATTTGTAGGAATTGTGTTTAATTAATTTATTGATAGTGTAGTGTTAGGTTAATTGTAGGTAATTGTAGGTAGTTTATTTAATTAATGTATTGATAGGGTAGTGTTAGGTTTAATTATATCTTAGGTTAGGATTTATTTTACAGGTAAATTTGTTATTATTTTAACTAGGTAACTATTAAATAGTTCTTAACTATTTAATAGCTATTGTACCTGGTTAAAATAATTACAAAGTTGCCTGTAAAATAAATATTAATCCTAAAATAGCTATAATATAATTATAATTTATATTGTAGCTATATTAGGATTTATTTTACAGGTAAGTATTTAGCTTTAAATAGGAATAATTTATTTAATAAGAGTTAATTTATTTCGTTAGATGTAAATTATATTTAAGTTAGGGGGGTGTTAGTGTTAGGGTTAGACTTAGCTTTAGGGGTTAATACATTTATTAGAATAGCGGTGAGGTCCGCTCGGCAGATTAGGGGTTAATAATTGAAGGTAGGTGTCGGCGATGTTAGGGAGGGCAGATTAGGGGTTAATACTATTTATGATAGGGTTAGTGAGGCGGATTAGGGGTTAATAACTTTATTATAGTAGCGCTCAGGTCCGCTCGGCAGATTAGGGGTTAATAAGTGTAGGCAGGTGTCGGCGACGTTGAGGGGGGCAGATTAGGGGTTAATAAATATAATATAGGGGTCGGCGATGTTAGGGCAGCAGATTAGGGGTACATAGGGATAACGTAGGTTGCGGTGGTTTACGGAGCGGCAGATTAGGGGTTAATAAGTGTAAGGGTAGGGGTGTTTAGACTCGGGGTACATGTTAGAGTGTTAGGTGCAGACGTAGGAAGTGTTTCCCCATAGGAAACAATGGGGCTGCGTTAGGAGCTGAACGCTGCTTTTTTGCAGGTGTTAGGTTTTTTTTCAGCTCAAACAGTCCCATTGTTTCCTATGGGAGAATCTTGCACGAGCACGTTTTTGAGGCTGGCCGCGTCCGTAAGCAACTCTGGTATCGAGAGTTGCATTTGCGGTAAAAATGCTCTACGCTCCTTTTTTGGAGCCTAACGCAGCATTTGTTTGAACTCTCGATACCAGAGTTAAATTTATGGTGCGGCCAGAAAAAAGCCCGCGGAGCGTTAACAGCCCATCTACCGCCGAACTCCAAATCTAGGCCCAAGGGTTTCAATCCCTTTGTCAATGTTATTGTCTTAATGTCAATGTCAATGTCTTAAGTTGTATATTAATTATTTATTATTTTTTGGGGAATATCATTTCCCAGATATAGAAATTGTTTAAAATGTAAAAAACTCATATATCAGATCACGCATAAAAAAGATCTCACTTAAAATCGATGACACTTAAAAACTTGATATAACCACATATAAAATTGATATCACCACATATAAAGTAAATAACCACATATAAAATTAGTTCAGTTCTTTCTTAAACTAATGTATTCGTAAGAGAATGCTAGAAGAAATAAGTGTCTTTCGAGTGTTATGGTATATATCTGTTAATTATAACAGATGTTTGTAATCGGTCAGGTAGTATGCACTGAAACACCAATCCCTTTTGTTTGTTTCCAGGTCTTTATATAAGGTCCCTTGACTTCGTTAGTCCTTTTACTTTTATTAGAGCACAGTCTTATAATTTCGGTTTACTGATAGTTTTTCGCCTTACCGGACCTTCTCTTTGTAGTGTTTCTTCAGTTCTGAAAAAAGGCTGCTCCTGTGTTATTCCTCCTTACTTGTCAGTTGACATTATTCTGCACCCGCTAAAGCAGTAGTCCTGTGCTTGAACTGATGTTTGTGTGTGTCAGTGTTTTGTTTCTTTCTGTCGTTGGATTTTACTTGCGCAAGTATTCTAAATTACAAATCCACCCTCACCGCTGTCTGATATTTCCCTGGGGTTCTGCACTTAAGTACTAAGTGTACGCAGAATACCTTTGGGAATTTTGAACAGACACAGATCCTATGGGGGTATATTTTCAACGGGTTCTTGGTTCCAAACATTATCAAGATGCCATGTGTGGTTTGATTCCATTCTTTTCAATATGATCCTTCCTTTTCATTGGTCTTTTTTTCAACCTATCAGATTTGTTCTAAAGAGAGGCCGTTTTTTTTTCAATAGCTGTTTTCTTAAAGGGATATACTTGTTTATGCTGGTCCTTAATGCAGTGCATGACTTTATTCTCTTATGCTCCTTTTTCATATCTAATTCATCGTTCATATGTTATACTAAAAAATTGATTTAGTCATAATAAATATACAAATACTATTGCCTTTTATAGTATAAAGTTCAAGCTGCAGCAGCACTGAATAAAAAGATTTTTATTTTTGCCATAAAGTTAATACAACGTTTCGGACCAACTGTCCTTAATCATGTATAAAATCACACTGACACATACAGGCTTAAAATACCCTTAACCCCTCCCATTCAATTATAATACACACCTGTGATAATCTATCTACATCAGTTAACTCCACCTAGTGTTCACACACCTCTTTTCTTAGAGGTTCTCATATGACTTCACAGTTGATTTATCATTGTGTGTACACAACATAGACATTCTAAATCAAAGATACCTATACTTTTTGTTAGCTCTAAGAACTTTTTAGACCTTTTTTAAGCCTTTACCTCTTATATTAAAGGGACAGTAATCAGAAAATACTCCAATCCATTTCTCTATTCATACCTCCTGGCCACATAGTACCTAATGTATAGATCCAAAACAATTCTTTTTGCTGAAGTTTTTTCTCTCTGTTGCCCCCCCTCCTGGGTTTCTCTACATGATCTATAATCTGAAATCTAATTTGACTCAGACTATGCCCAGCTGTCAAAAAATGGTGAGCCACAGGTGCATCTACATCTCCTTTTCTTATGCTACTCTTGTGTTGGTTCAACCTCTCACGCACCTTACGGGTGGTCTCTCCTACATAGCCCCACCCACATGGGCATTTGATTAGATACACAGCATATTCTGTGTTACAGGTGAAGTACCCTCTAATCAAAAATTTCTTGCCTGTACGTGGGTGGCAAAATGTAGAGCCCCGCACCATATTGTTACAGTTAGTACAATTTAGGCAGGGAAAGCAACCATTGTTTTTTTTGTCAATATACCTCTGCACTTTCATTTTACCAGGTCCTATATCTGCCCTAACCAGGGTATCTTTAAGATTTTTACCCCTCCTGTATGCAGGCATTGGTGGTACTTGAAATTCCTTCACTTTAGGGTTACATTCACTTAGTACACTCCAGTGCTTTCTTATAATACCTTGTATTTTATCACTAAGGGGAGAAAAATTACTCACAAATACCATTCTATCTGTTTGATCCTTTTCTTTATTATTTTGTTGTTCTAACAACTTAGCCCTCGGAATGTCTAGAGCGCTATTTATGCCCTCCTGTATCATTTTAGATGGATAGCCTCTATTTGTGAATGCATTCCCTATCTCACTAAGTCTCTCCAGTGCCAGACTCTCGTCTGATACTATGCGTCTTACACGCAGAAACTGGCTCTTTGGTAGAGATTTAGTGAGAGTGGGAGGATGTGCACTACTGTAGTGTAATAGATTGTTACAATCTGTTTCCTTTCTATACAGATCTACTGACAATGAAGTCCCAGACTTATAAACTTTGGTATCTAGAAAGTTAATGCTTTCTTCACTATGGACAAGTTTAAATTTAATATTAAGGGTAGCGCTATTCAAATCCTTAAAGAACTGTTCCAGGGTCCCAATGTCGCCCAACCACACACCGAACACATCATCTATATAGCGCCACCATGTGGCGCCATATAGAATAAATAAAGGGTGGCTGTACACCACATGCTCTTCAAACACATTCATGAAAATGTTCGCGTATGTGGGAGCGACATTGGAACCCATGGCCGTGCCCTGAAGTTGCAGAAAATAGTCATCTTGGAATAGGAAGTAATTACACCGCAGTACAATACCTAGCAGTTCAACAATAAAATTTCTCTGCATCTCACTTATCTCAGTGCTATTGCTCAGTATTCTATTTACTGCTCCAATTCCTGCTTCATGTGTAATGGATGTGTACAAACTTACTACATCCATACTATACAGAATACCTTTTCCCTCACTCAGATCAAGACTATGTATTTTCTTCAAAAAATCACCTGTATCTCTTATGTAAGAGTTAGATCCCACAAAAGGTCTCAGATATTTATCAAGGAAAATGGAGGCATTGGACAGGATTGATCCAATTCCTGCCACTATAGGGCGTCCTGGTGGAGCTACCTTGTCCTTATGGATTTTTGGTAATGTATAAAGGACAGGTGTTATTTCCTCAGTCTCCAATAGGAATTTCACCACATCCTGCCCAATGACTCCTCCTCTCTCTGCTTTAGATACACAGCTCTCTATTTCTTTCTTGATTTCAAACTTAGGGTTTTTTGATAGCAACTTATACACTTTCTCATCTGCCAATTGTGCTCTAATTTCCTGAATATAAAATTCTTTATCCAAAAGGACAGTTGCACCACCCTTGTCCGCTCTCTTAATGATAATCCCTTTATTCTCATTCAGTTTCTTTAAAGCATTCCTATCTTTTTTAGTAAAATTCACTTTTCTGTTAACCTTAACCTCTCTACCTTTCTTTTCTAGAATCTCTATATCCCTGTCAACCAATTGTATGAAGGTTTGTACACTAGGGTTAACCTGTGATGGCGTGAAATTGCTTTTATTTCTTAAGTTTAACACAGATAAATTAAGTGTTTCAATACATGCATTATTTTTAATTGGTGGCACAATGCAATCTGAGAAAAAACTTTTCAGTTTAACTGATCTGTAAAATCTATGCAAGTCTTTACGCAGCTCAAACATGTTACATTCACCTGTGGGACAGAATGATAGTCCTTTGTTTAGCACTTGCTCTTCTTCCACGGTTAGCTGCGTCTGACTAAGATTTACAGTTATTTCCTCTGGCTGCGAGTCGTTGCCCGCTGCTTGCTGCCACTCGTCTTGGTCTTTTTTCCTGCGGTGGCGCTTCCCTCCTCTGCGGGTTTGCCCTCTCCTTCTGAGTCCCCCGAAGCCGATTCTGATGAGGAACTCTGTGTGGCCGATTGATCATTTTGCCTATTCGCCCTGCTACGCCGGTTTCTCCTTCCACCGGAAGTGCCTCCGTATCTACTTCCGGTCCGTTCTCCAACTCGTTCCCCTTTCCAGCGATACACTGTTCCGGTCTCGTAATCATGCTCATCTCGGGCAAACTTGGTTTTTTTTCTGTCTTGTATGGTACTCCGCAATTCCTGCATCTGTGTTTCCACATCGCTTATTAATTTATCCAGCTCTTGTGTGGACATTGATGTCGCCAGCTCACGCTTGTATTCTTCCATCTGTACTCTTTGTTTGCTCAGCTTTTATAGTATAACAATTCATAAATCACAGTCAGCCATTGATATTATTCGGAATTTCTTAAATTAATCTTTGCCTCAAACCATCTGTTAAATTCTCATTGGGTGTTTGGTTTCAAACTTATTATTATTTCAAATAGTAGTTTTAAAAAAAGTATACATAAATAAATAAATGAATGAGTAAATTTATGAATCAAGACACAACATAATTAAAGCAGGAATGGGGTTATATCTAGTTCCGAACTGAGGCCTTTAGGATACATGGTATCAAAATCATAAATTAATTCTGCTTCTCTTTTCAGCAACTTTTTTTCATAATCTCCTCCTCGCCAATCTCTCCTTACTTTGCATAAACCCCAATAAATTAAATCCTTAATTAGTTTTTTTTATGAATCTCAGTAAAATGTTTATATAAGTGTGTGCTTGTAACTCCTCTTTCAATACTGCACAGGTGCTTTCTGATCCTGTCCCTGAGCATCCTTGTAGTTTCTCAGATGACTCCCTTGCTGTTACATCTAATAGTATCTCTAATTTCAAATTATTTATTTAGACCTGGGAGATCTATCTTTTTCTTTTTACTGCTATATCTACAGGCTCTACAGGTGTGGCAAGGAAAAAAACCTTTAACCTCATCCCCCTTCAAATCTTTTTCTATGCTAATAGTGCCTTTATTTATTTTATATTCACTTGGGGCTAAAATAGTTTTCAAATTTGTTGCTCTCTTATAAATACTTTTAGGATAAGGGGAGATCGTATATACTATTATTGGATCTTTTTTGATAAGATGCCAGTGTTTTCTAATTATTTTCTTCATTACCCATTGATCATCACTGAATTCATTTATAAAGGGGACTTCTATGTTATCCTTTTGAGTTATTATTTTCGATCTCGTTTCTAATAGTTTTGTCCTAGGCGTTTCTCTGGCCCTAGTTTTTGCTATCTCTATATTCTCTTCCTTATATCCACGATCTATGAATTTATTTCCCAATATTGTTACTTGATCCTCAAAATCCTTATCTCTAGTGCAGTTCTTTCTAACTCTCAAACATTGACCAGTTGGAATGTTTTCTTTCCATTTATGGAAATGGCAGTTGGTGGCATGAATATAGTTGTTTGCGTCTACCTGTTTGAAATGTGTTTTGGTCTCAACATTACCTTCTTCGATCTTGATATCTAAATCTAGGAAAGTTATTTTCTCCCGACTCATATTGTAAGTGAAACTTAAACCTTTATCATTACTATTCATCATCAAAAACATCTCTTTCAGGGACTCTAGACTTCCTTTCCATACAATTATAGTATCATCTATGTATCTTTTTTCTGTTTTGTCTACTCAGTGAGTTCTCTCTATGTCAATGGGGAGGACATCTGAAGATATACCTAGTAATTTAGGAAGTATTAAAGCAGTGAATTCCAGGAGATCTTTCCCCTTGACTGACACAGGCACCCCCACTATACAAAGATTATTGAGTTTACTTCTATTCTCCAAGTCATCAACTCTGTCCTGAAGGATTTGATTTTGCTTGATAAGTAGTTTGAGAGAGAACTCTGAGCTTGATTGCCTGTCCTCTACCTCTGATATGCGTGTTTCAGCTTAACTAAGTCGTGTGGAAAATTGCTGCACCTCGCTTGTAAGGGTGTCTACTCCAGTTTGCAATGATCCAATCTTGGGTTGAAAAAAAGTTTTTACTCTTGCAATAATGTTCATCTCCATTATGGTGTGCTGGATGGTCTACTTGTATTTGATTGTCAGCGTGTATTTCAGCTGTGTATCTCTGTTATCTGGTATTTCAGCTGTGTGTCTGCTTTCCTTTGCTTTGTAACTCATGTTTTCTTTCATGGTAGGTGAAAGCTTTTGAAAGTACTTATCCACTTTCATGGGCATACGCAGATTAGTATATTAATAGATATTAAAGGGTTTTTTTTTGTGAGATGAAAGGCCAAGGGAGACAATACTTCAAGTGTCCACTTCAGCTGGTTAATGTATCTTAAAGGAAGGCAGTTACCACTCCTCTGGTTATGGTTCAGAGGGTTAACTCTGCCTGATGGCTTGATCAGAGATGGAGCTGACTCAGCAGCAGGGGTTTCCCAGTATATTTCTGGATTTTTTGTTACTTTTTTCCTTTGTTTTTTTTTTATTCTTTTCCTTCTCCTTTTTTATTTTATTTGGAGCGCAGCAAGGTGCACTTATCACAATATATAGTAATTAATAAGGCTCTGTATGATATGTAGAAAGGTCTAGCCACTCCATTCAGACTATCAGAGGCAAATGTACAGTGTATATACTGCAGATAAGCAGGGTCAGTTTGTCAGGGACAGCTTTAGGAAGAACACCTTAGTAGCTTGTTATCCCAAGGGGAGTAAAATATTTGAGGCAAGATGTCTGCCTATGTGTTGCCAATTAATTAAGGCAGTGTTGAGAGATAAGGAAGCCCTGCTTTGCAGGGACACACTCACCCAAGTTCCAGGGGATTGTGTGGAGATGCGGAACAGCAGAGCCTGTGAAAACTTCTGCTTCTGCAGGGTTCCATAAATCCTTGAGACCAGGTGTGGTCAGGTGATGATCCAAGATGCACTGGTGGTTTTCACGCCATTCACTCAGGGGCTTCCAGGGACCAGGGCTGATGGAAAATGCCATACACGCTGTGTTCTCCGCAGTTGCTATAGCTCCAATGTTAGCCCAGCAAGTGTGTCTTCGTTAAATGGAGCTCCTGTGCTGTGTGACTGCCTAGTTGGCCCACACACTATAAGTCCCACATCACCTTCTTATTTCAACTTATCACATCGCTATTAGTCCCAACTTTTTTTGAACATCAGCAGTCAGCAGTCATCAGATTTGGAATGAGTGTATATTTTCAAAAATACATTAAATTCACAAAGTAAAACATCAAATAATGTGTTAATGTTTTTTCACTATAGGACAAGGTGAATTGAAATGACTTTTTGTTCGTTTTTTTTTTTTTGCATTTTCTCAACACTTTCTGAATTGGGGTTGTACTTCCTAAATATGTCCTGTGGCACAGGGGATATAAGTAAGGTTGCAGGGTTGCCCTATTTGATGTTTTTGCCTCCGAATGGCTCTATTGACTTTTGAATAACCAAAAAGTATATAGGAGAGAGGTCACTGAAGCACAGCTATATAGATAAAGGACCCACTTCTTAGAGAGCACATAGATAGCTAGTAAATTCAACTGAATAGAAGGGATAGCACCCACAGGAAACAGCACTCCAGATATATGGCATATATCAGTTCATAGGAGTTAATGGTAAGGCCGATGAGGTGTCTCACCACCTAGGAGGAGAGTCCGTATGACTTACAGTAAGGATTAAGTCCCAATTTCTTCTGTTCTGCTGGCGTCCCTCGTCCTGACGATAGACTGTATCTGCCCCGCGGAATCCACTCTGTCAATAAGGGGGCGTGTCTGGTACAGGATGATGACTATGTCATACTCACGGGTCTCAGCCAATCAAGGAAATCCTCAGTAATCCTCTCGTGGGACTCCCTCTATACGGAGCAAATGCCAAAATATGTATCAGTTTATCAAGCTGTCTTACCAGGCGTAAGTAAATCAATAGAGTACAGAACAGATATCCTCATACAGCTGAATCGAGACGTGGGTATCCCCTCAACTTCAGGAGCAAATCACAAAGATGGGTGGGTTCCTTTCAGGGTGTTGAACCTCTCAGGCAGGCTAAGTATACAGTTCCAATAGAGCAAAAAGAGAGCGTTCAGCAAAAATTTTAAAATGTAAAACGTAACATTTATTGAAAGAAATCTGTTTAAAAACAGGAGGTCAAAGGTAAACCAGTGAGAGCATAGGTACCCTAGGGCTGGCAGGCTTACGCGTTTCAGCTTTACGCCATAATCATAGCATGGGGATGCCAGTCACAGGTGTACAACTTATACACAAATTACAATGACGTCACTCGTTAAAACAAGGAAAAAACACGCCCATAGGTAAATTATTTACATGCCTGTAACAAATCCTATGGTGAATAGTATTTGTAAAGGATTATCAAATACTCTTACAGCAAATTGAAAAAAGTTAACAGTATAGTACACTACTTACTCATGATCATATAGGACCACCTATATTGAGATAATGATATGTACAGCCATACCTTTAGTCACCATTTATCATAGGGGAGCCAAACAGGTAATTAAATTTCACTTGTCATAAGTGCACACATATATATAAAGTATACTTAAATGGATCCTTAGTTCTTAGGGACCTCCATAGAAGTGTATGATAAAGGACTAAAGATAGCATATATAAATGCATAACTCTAAACCAAACTAAATATAGGTCCTCAAAAGTAAATACATATAACACATATATAGCATGCTAAATACACCCTAAGACATCCACATGGGAAAAAAATATATATATATATATATATATATATATATATATATATATATATATGAGTCAATGCAGTCATTTGCCATGAAAAAAGGGGGTATACACATGCATATATACACATGGAGTACAGTGAATAACAAAGGGGAACAATTGTATCATAGAGCGGAGATGCTGTAAAGACCAAACCAGACCAGACCAGAAAGAAGAAAAACCAACTATTCCCAAAAATTAATTATGTCAAATTCAGAGTTCAGGACTTGGGGAACCCTGGTCTCCAGTTTAAAAATCCACAGCATCTCCCTCTTTCGGAGAATCTAATCCCTATCACCCCCTCTTCTGGGGTAGGGGATCATATCAATGGGTTGCCACGAAAAACAGGACAGATCCTTATTGTGTATGTGTGCAAAATGATATACAAGAGGGGTGGTGGCTTTTCCCACTCGAATAGTTGAGAGATGCTCCCTCACCCTGGATCTAATATCTCTTGTTGTGAGTCCAAGATATTGTTTACCACATTTTGTACAGGTTATGCAGTAAACAACATATGTAGAGGTACAATTTAAACAAAAATGAACCTCATAAGTCTTGCCTGTCACTGTTCAGCTAAAGTGATCTGACATCAGCACACCTGGAGCTACCACATTTTATGGAGGCCTGGAATAACATATTAATGGACTGCTCAATTTGTCTAATGTCATTTCTGTGTGATTTTAAAGCTAAGCTGTTAACCTCTGTTAGGGAAGAGATCTGTGTGTTACAACTAGAAATTAATTCTCTGCAAAATAATGTGGATTATGGAAGATTTGATCTAGTACTTAAGAATGTAGTAGCTGATATCAAGAAACAGGTTATAAATATTAAGCATACTAAATACATTCGTGACCAGACTGACTATGACACTAACATATATACATATGGAATAAGAACAGACATACTCAGACTAGGAGACTACAAAACAGAAATAGATCTAATAACAGAGGATGTAGGAATAGAAGGGGAAAGGAAAGGTAAACTCAGGTTACATTTTCTGATACTGAAGCGGAATCTGGGGATGAGGGGTCAGCCACTAGTGGAGATGAAGCAGTGCAGGTTAATGAGATAAAAGTCATACTAAAAAATGCACCAGTGACTAGTTCTGGGATTCCTCCACATAATAGCAATAACCAGGAATTGGTGGTTAGACCCAAGACAAGTGTGAGTAAATATAATGCTAGTACTCCACATGTAGTACCTAACAGCCAAGCAGATTCTGACCGAAATGTAGTAGCAGCCACTAATTTAAATAAACACACTGATAAGGATAATCTTCAACGTGAGCAGGTTTTTTCCTTGCCCCAGAGCAAACTAGACAGGGGGGACACAGAATAAGGAGAACCAGGGCTACAAACTGAGGGAAATAAGACGGCAAACAAAGTACAAACAGATTGTGTGATAAACTTATCTAGTACTGATCTCTCTGATACCCAATTGCATGTACTTGGGCTAGGCCTGGGATTTATACCTTCAACCAACTTCAATCTGTTTAAAAACATTGTTGATGTAAACCGATTGATTCGGAATATCACATTGAGGGGTCATTTTGCATGTACTAATATAATAGAACCTGATTCATCTAAACATAAGAAACAGGTTACCACTAACCTAAATACAGATTTAACTTTTTTGGAGTCTTGTGATCTAATCTCACTTAACAACCTTCTATAAGAAGGTGATAATTCAACAACCCTAGCTCATACCACCTGTGTTAAGGGATTAAAAGCTCCATCAAGGTTCTATCCCATCCAAAGCAGGGGAAACATCATAGAGAAATTCTATGGAAGAGTGGAGAATGATTTAAAATACCTAGCAAAGCCCACTTCAAAGACCCCCCGAAAATCTAAGTAAATTAGAAAAAGTGGACCTAACACAGTTGGCTAATAATCAAGACATTGTTATATGCAATGCAGATAAAGGGGGCTCAGTGGTGGTATTGAACAAAATGGACTATTTAGGTGAAGCATTATGCCAGTTGGAAGATAGTGACTCTTATACTGTACTGTCCACAAATCCTACCCATTGGTTTCAAAGAGAGTTGAAGCTCTTTCTGGATGATGGTGTAGAGAGCGTGTGTATTGATGTGGATACCGCTACATACATTTATGTTGAACATCCGGTTACACAACCGTTTTCCACCATCTCCCAAAGGTGCACAAGTCTCTAACCAATGTGAAAGGCCGCCTGATTTTTAGCGGGATTGGCTCTATCCTTGAACATTTATCCCAATGACTGGACATGTAACTGCACCCATTTGTGGAAGCTCTACCCAGCTTCCTAAGGGATACCAAACATTTGGTTAATTTGGTTGAAAAAGTATATTGGAGGATGGACCACCACAGAAGGGTCACTATCAATGTCACAGCCCTTTTCTCCTCCATCCCCCATGATAGGGGTATGGAAGCCATTGCTTTTTTCCTTCGGGACTGGTCAGAGTTTTCTAATGATTTTCAAGCATATATTCTTCGGGTTACTCTTTTTTTGCTAACCCACAATTTTTTTGAATTTGAGGGAACTTGCTATCTCCAGAGATGCGGGACAGCAATGGAGACTAAATTTGCCCCCTCATACGCCAACCTTTTTATGGGTTGGTGGGAGCTGTCCCGCATCTTTGGAGATAGCAACCCCTACAGGGAAAATATTTGTTTTTACCGTTGTTTCATAGACGATCTGATCCTTATTTGGCATGGCACTGAAACTGATCTGGGTAATTTTATACTAGATATTAACCAGAATGATGTGGGACTGATTCACATCTGAGATTCAATCGAAGAAGATTAATTTCCTTCATATATACCTTAGTGGTTCAAGGGAGGGTAAAATTATTACCAGTCTTTATAGAAAACCCATATTGGGCAACTCCTTGTGCATGCTAGGAGTTGCCACCCGAAACATGTACCATACGCTATTGCGAAGGGTCAACTCATTAGAGCTAAAAGAAACTGCTCTGATAGGGTAGATTGTCAGGCCCAGATGGAGGATGTAAGCAAACGTTTGCTCCAGAGAGGATACCCACGTAAAACAATTAAAAAAGCATATGGGGAAGTTGCGAAATTGAACAGAGCAGACCTTTTGAGAGATAAATTTTAATCCCCAGAAACTCACAAGGGAGTAACTTTTGTTACTGAGTATAGCTGTCAATATAATGAAATATGTGGGATTGTGAAACATCATTTCAATATGCTTATTGCAGATGATAGGTTAATAAACTGTGTTCAGGAAGGAATGAGGTGCTCTTATCGGAGAAACCGTACATTGGGCAATATATTGTCTCCCACAGTGTTAAAGAAACATACGCCTCAAGCTAGCGCATGGCTTATACACAAGGGATCATTCAAATGTGGTAGCTCCAGGTGTGGAGCTTGTGATTATTTAACTATGTCAGATCACTTTAGCTCAACAGTGACAGGCAAGACTTATGAGGTTAATTTTTGTTGTAAACAATATGATGGACTCACGACAACGGACATTAGATCCAGGGTGAGGAAGCATCTCTCAACCATTCGAGTGGGAAAAGCCACCACCCCCCTTGTATATAATTTTGCACAAATACACAATAAGGACCTGTCCTGTTTTTCGTGGCAACCCATTGATATGATCCCCTACCCCAGAAGAGGGGATAATAGGGATTTGATTCTCCGAAAGAGGGAGATGCTGTGGATTTTTAAACTGGAGACCAGGGTTCCCCAAGGCCTGAACTCTGAATTCGACAATTAATTATTGGGAATAGTTGGTTTTTCTTCTCTCTGGTCTGGTCTGGTTTGGTCTTTACATCATCTCCGCACTATGATACAATTGTTCCCCTTTGTTATTTACTGTACTCCATACGTATATATGCTATATATGCATGTGTATACCCCCTTTTTTCATTGAAAATGACCGCATTGACTCTTTTATATATATATATATATATATATTATTTGCCCATGTGGGTGTCTGAGGGTGTATTTAGCATGCTATATATATATGTTATATGTATATACTTTTGAGGACCTTTATTTAGTTTGGTTTAGAGTTATGCATTTATATATGCTATCTTTAGTCCTTTATCATACACTTCTATGGAGGTCCCTAAGAACTAAGGATCCATTTAAGTATACTTCATATATATATGTGTGTACTTATGACAAGTGCAATCTAATGACCTGTTTGCCCCCCCCCCCATATGATAAATGGCGAATATAGGTATGGCTGTACATAACATTATCTCAATATAGGTGGTCCTATATGATCATGAGTAAGTAGTGTAACTTTTTTCAATTTGCTGTAAGAGTTTTTGATAATCCTTTACTAATAATATTCACCATAGGATTTGTTACAGGCATGTAAAGACATGGGCATGTTTTTTCCTTGTTTTAACGAGTGACGTCATTGTAATTTGTGTATAAGTTGTACACCTCTGGCATCCCCATGCTATGATTACGGCGTAAAGCTGAAACACATAAGCCTGCCAGCCCTAGGGTACCTATGCTCTCACTGGTTTACCTTTGACCTCCTGTTTTTAATCAGATTTCTTTCAATACATGTTACGTGTTACATTTTAAACTTTTTGCTGAACACTCTCATTTTGCTCTATTGGAACTGTCTATTGACGTTTGGCCACCCCAAAGAACATAGTTTTAGTTTTTGTTTTTTGCAGGGGCCCCAAAAAAGATGTCTTACATTCTTAGTCCCAGGGTCCGTAATAAGTGTTGAAGGTCAAATGAGGCCCTTGGACCTACAGTTGACCACCCCTGATTTAGATAACTGTAGACAACTGAATTAAGCATCTATTAAAAGTATTTGTATATTATTGTCTAAGAAAAAAGTAATCTTTTTATGACATTCTGTTCTTCATTAAACATAAAATGCAGCTTTCTTTTTTCCCCACAACAAATACAAAGGTTTTAGCTTGATTTTCCAGAGAAAGCCAATAATTGCAAATTACTACCCTACGCACATCCTGTTAAATACCCTGGGGTATCTTACTCTGTTGCCTGAGCCAACTCTTTAGACATTTTGTACTTGCTTTGTATTTGCTCATGTCACAGGGGTTATTTCTCTAGTGAAAGAAGAAAACAAAGGCCGAAAAGTTATATGAGTATACAAAATATTCTTTGCTGTCAGCATAATACAATCCAAGATTTGTGCATCAGGAGCATAAGAGAGTTGAAATAAAAAGAAACAGTTTCCTTTGTACTAGATATCTTTGTCTTTTTTCTGTGATTATAGCAATTGTTTCAGTGTGGGCAGAAATAATGTGTTTGTGTTTTTAAGTCTGCACTCAAGTACAGTGTATAGCATTTCATGTGTTATGATAAATACATCACAATGTTGAAAAGTTCAGAGCTACAAATGTAACAATCACTAAAATGCGTACAGTACTTTTCATAAAAAAATAAAAATAATAAGAATATTATGTGGCCAAGTGAATAAATACATTAACAAAAAGACTGCTCTTTTGAGAAACACCTTCTTAACTGAACTGATGTTAGGAAAAGGACCGGGGGCAGGAAAAGTGTTGTTCATCAAGTTGAAATACTGTAAGTGGTCATCAGGTGTTTGCATCATTTGTTTGTTTCCCAGTTTAGAAGCGTGAAGACACACCTGAGATTGTGCATTGCTCAATCAGTCCCCAAACAAAGGAGCCTAGAAATATACAGAAAAATATAAATTGTTTGTGTCTCACTTGACCTTGGACTGACTTCTGGATTCTGATTTGTACTTTACCCCATGCTGTGTTGTCTGATTTTGAATGATTACCTGGCTGCTTACTGTGCCTTTTCTGTAAGAATACCTCAATTACTGTGTGCTGTAACCCAATTATTGTCTGATCTTCTGGTTCATGAATTTAGTTTGTATTTAACTTGTGCACAACTTCCCCTAGCAAGACATTGTTGCACTTGTCACTTATCTATGCTATCTGTAGTCTGCACTATCCTTCCCTAAAAGCACTAAGTTCACATTGGCTGTGCACTATTTCCTGGGATTGCTCACTTCTCTCTTCAGCTTAGCCTGTATATTTCTAGTGGGTATCCGTATTTAAAGCTGAGGGTTCCTGGCTGTGCTATTCCATGTTACTGTTTTGTGTATGGACTCTTTGGCTATTTTTTTGTTTGTTTGTTTTTTACTTGACCTGTATTTCTTTTTTTAGATTAACCATTGCTGAACTTTGACCTTGCTTATCAATTATGATTTTGTACTGCTCCTGTCCATCTGTTACTTACCCTTATCCTGGGAAGTGATCCTTATGGATCTTGATTTTACTCTACTTTGTCTCTGCACTCTCCTCTGATCACACCCTGGGTCTTACCCGCTGTACAGGGACAGTGTTACCATGTTCCTTCCTAATCCTTTTATGGACAGACATTATCACACAGCCTGACTGCATACACACCCAAAAATCTTTACTTTAAGAAAGCTGTACCACCAAGGCCCTTTACTGGTAGCATACTCAGCTAATCTCCAGAGTA
Source organism: Bombina bombina (assembly GCF_027579735.1). Taxonomy (NCBI): domain Eukaryota; kingdom Metazoa; phylum Chordata; class Amphibia; order Anura; family Bombinatoridae; genus Bombina; species Bombina bombina. The sequence goes on along the minus strand of NC_069499.1, from coordinate 818,570,083 downwards.
TGCACACTAAGGGGCATATCTATCAAGCTCCGTATGGAGCTTGATGACCCGTGTTTCTGGCGAGTCTTCAGACTCGCCAGAAACAGCAGTTATGAAGCAGCGGTCACAGAGACTGCTGCTCCATAACCTGTCCGCCTTCTCTGAGCAGGTGGACAGACATCGGCGGAAATCAACCCGATCGAGTACGATTGGGTTGATTAACACCCTCTGCTGGCGGCCCATTGGCCGCGAGTCTGCAGGGGACGACATTGCACCAGCAGCTCTTGTGAGCTGCTGGTGCAATGCTGAATACGGAGAGTGTATTGCTCTCCGTATTCAGCGAGGTGTGACGGACCTGATCCGCACTGTCGAATCAGGTCCGCCAGACCTTGTTAAATATAGGCCTAAGGGCTAGATTACACCAGTGTTATTGTGATCATTTGCACCTCCTTTCCATTGTGCTGATATTACAAGTTCAGTGCAATCGCGATTACGCTAGCACAATTTTGATTTATACGAGAATCTTTACTGCGATCTTAGAGCTGTGGTTAACTGTTTTCCAAAAATAAAAAGTTGCACAAAGCACTTCAAAAATATATTACAAAGTACAGTTACACTCATATCAACACTGTCTAAAAAAATATTGCATGAAAAGTTTTAAAGCCTCAAAGATATGACATATATTGTTTGCGCAATAGTGAGATGTTAGTGAGGTTTTCTTTTAAAAAAAAAAAATCTTCTCCATTGACTTCTATGAGGAATGTGAATATGGGATAGTCTTTGTGCAATAGTGGGGTTTTAAATTATGAATGAATGTGTAAACGTGATCACGATTTTCGAATTTTGATTTTATTTGCAATTTTGGTTACCGCTAGAGAAAAAACTGATAACTTTCAACTTGTAATACCAGCGTAATCCGACTAGCACATTTACCGAAAATGCAAAATACCGCTCCACTTGTAATCTAGTCCTAAATTAGACTAAATGAAATGTTTAGAACATTGCTATAAAACAGCAGCAGCTTAATTAGCATATTCCAGTTATTCTCCTTTGTCTCCTTTTATGCCTCATAGAGCTACTTCTGCTTCAAAAATTACCTTTACCAGAAAAATTGACGCAGAAGCTTTACAAATAATGTCACTTTAAATGAAAGAATGAAGAAGAAACTCAAACTTGTATTATATCCTTACTCAAGGGTAAGGCCTGAGCCTGCATATCCCCTTTCAAGAGAAAGTTGACCCCATTCTTCAAGATGCCAAGTCTTTTTTGTTTGCCTTATGGGGTTTCTTAGATAAGTTGGTGTTTTGTCCTGACACTGGGGGAGCCGCAACTAGGTCTCACTATAGTATGCAAAAAGGAAAACTGATGCACGATAATGCAGTAGAATAATAAAGGTGTTAATTATGAACTTAGTGTAATAACACACATTAAGCAGTAATTGCAGTACAATAAAAAAAAATCAGTGATTAAACTATTAACGCATTACTTTTCTTCGAGTTTTGGACAAGACATTAAAGGGACATAATACTCATATGCTAAATCACTTGAAACTGATGCAGTATAACTGTAAAAAGCTGACAGGAAAATATCACCTGAGCATCTCTATGTAAAAAAGGAAGATATTTTACCTCACAATCTCCTCAGCTCAGCAGAGTAAGTTGTGTGTAAAAAGTTATACTCAGCTGCTTCCAGCTGCAGGTAAACAAATTTAAAAAAATGAAGAAATGAACAGCAGCCAATCAGCATCAGCAGTGCTGAGGTCATGAACTCTTACTGTGATTTCATGAGATTTGACTTAACTCTCATGAGATTTCATAGTAAGCTTCCTTTACCTGATTGGTGAAATAATATGAGAGTGCACGATGCTAGTCCCTTTAGATGTCCCAGGACAAACACACTAAAATGCTGCTTAGAAATCCTTTACAATGGGAGGTGGCTACTGAGGAACTTTTGAGGTAAAATATCTTTCTTTTTACATAGAGATGTTCAGGTGATATTTTCTAGTCAGCTTTTTACAGCTATGCTGCATCACTTTCAAGTGTTTAAACATTTGGGTATTATGGCCCTTTAATATCATGCATCAGCTCTGAGAGTCTTCATTCAGTGAAACACAGGCAGTGAATTCCACACATGCTGTATCAGACTTCTTTCCAAAATGTTACCCTAAAGACTCTCCTGTCCCCTTCAGTTTAGAAGGCGTGTCATGCGTCTTAGTAAAATCAGAGTTTTTCTCATAACAAGCAAATATTCTCATGTTAGCCTTGCACTGTCTGTTTCTTGAAATGTAGCAACCCCTTTTCTACATAAGAACTACTGCTATGAGAACAGAAAGGCAGAGTGAATACAAGTGTAACATATATATTTATATTTACTATACATGTACAGTATGCATACTGTATATACATATATATATATATATATATATATATATATATATATATATATATGTGTGTGTGTTCCAAAAGCAAAGTTTTAATATAAACTGGTAATACCTTAAGGGTCAGATTACAAGTGGAGTGCTAAATTATCTCACTCCCCCAAATGGGCAAATTTGCCCGTTTGCGGATGCACAATAATTAACCAGCCTTTACAAGTGGCTGGTTATTGCTACCTTAAGCTCTCAAAAACGAGGGTACTGTATTTTTTAATAAGAAATAATGCAGCATATATTTTAATAAAAAACAACTTCACTAGGCAGTTTTTAGGGTTTAAAATTGGCGTGAGTGGGGTGGTAGAAAAAAATTGTGCCTTCACAATGCGGTCTATGGGAACTGTGTGTGTTCCCAGTAAATATATATGTATATGTTTATATACATATATATCTATGTGTAAATATCTGTATATACACATAATCAAAGAAGATAGGCACACTGTAATTGATACTTATAAAATGCACACAAGTTAAATTTTCACCAGGACCCAAAAGCAAACTATCCTTGTTCCCCCCTACCTCTAAACATCATGGAAATACCTTGCGTATCGGTTCATACGGTGAGGACACTGGTGCTATTTTTCTCCTTAGCCCGGCTCTATTCACAGCCTCCATGGGCCGAGACTCACTCAGCAGCTGAATCAGCTGATCACCCGGCATTCACACTCTGCACGCTGTTCCAAAACCCGGAAGTGAGGCTCCACTGACGTAGTTGATGACATATGTGTGTGTGTGTGGGGGGGGAGGGAATCAAAGGAATGCAGGTATCTGGACTGGCTGCAAAACACCCGACCAGGCGGGTACAGCGGTTCCGGAAGCTGGTAATGGCACAGGAACAAATGTAGATTTGGAGCCGCTGTATAGTAAAACAATTATTCTTTATTGGAAATCCTTAAAAGTTGGGAGCCATCCAAAACGCATAGATAGGCAACGCACAGCTTCTAACATGTTTCGGCCATTGCGGCCGTAGTCATAGCATGCAATGCTTTACACAAGAGTGGTTTAAAACAGGTAACGTAATACCTGATAGGTTCAACAATTAAAACAACATCTATAACATATATTAACACATAAATATATATGTAAATCAACATATAAATATATATATATTTTCTGCCCATTGCTGCTTGACTTACCCCCTTCACTGTGTGATGTTCTGATGCCGTCTCTGACACATTTGTCACAGATGCCAGAAGACCAGTGAGTGCTTATTTTTTCTTCTATTTGCATTACATACTACAGCACCCTGGCAGTTGCCACTGATGCTGAGAGTGCATACACCTTTTCGACCTTATATATATATATATATATATATATATATATATATTCATAAATGTAGCTAAGATGTGCACTTACACTCCATCCAACAGCTGCCAGGGTCAGAGGCATAACTAGAAACCACAGGGCCCAGGTGCAATAACCTAAGAAGGACCCCCGCCCCACCCCGAAAATGTGAATTTCATACATATCTTTTTTTTCCTTTACATTTAACACAGGGAAAAAAATGTGAATCATTAAAACACTAAGGCCTAGATTTAGAGTTGGCCGCTAGCCGTCAAAACCAGCGTTAGAGGCTCCTAACACTGGTTTTTACCGCCCGCTGGTATTTGGAGTCAGTCAGGAAAGGGTCTAACACTCACTTTGCAGCCGCGACTTTTCCATACCGCAGATCCCCCTACGCCATTTGCGTATCCTATCTTTTCAATGGGATCTTTCTAATGCCGGTATTTAGAGTTGTAGCTGAAGTGAGCGTTAGAAATCTAACGACAAGACTCCAGCCGCAGAAAAAAGGCAGGAGTTAAGAGCTTTCTGGGCTAACGCCGGTTTATAAAGCTCTTAACTACTGTGCTCTTAAGTACACTAACACCCATAAACTACCTATGTACCCCTAAACTGAGGCCCCCCCACATCGCCGCCACTCTATTAAAAATTTTTAACCCCTAATCTGCCGCTCCGTACACCGCCGCAACCTACATTATCCCTATGTACCCCTAAGCTGCTGCCCCTAACACCGCCGACACCTACATAATATTTATTAACCCCTAATCTGCCGCCCCCGCTATCGCTGACCCCTGCAAAAAAAATGTAACCCCTAATCTGCCGCTCCGTACACCGCCGCAACATACATTATAGTTATGTACCCCTAATCTGCTGCCCCTAACACCGCCGACCCCTATATTATATTTATTAACCCATAATCTGCCCCCCACAATGTCGCCGCCAGCTACCTACAATAATTAACCCCTAATCTGCCGAACGGATCTCGCCGCTACTATAATAAATGGATTAACTCCTAAAGCTAAGTCTAACCCTAACACTAACACCCCCCTAAGTTAAATATAATTTAAATCTAACGAAATAAATTAACTCTTATTAAATAAATTATTCCTATTTAAAGCTAAATACTTACCTGTAAAATAAATCCTAATATAGCTACAATATAAATTATAATTATATTGTAGCTATTTTAGGATTAATATTTATTTTACAGGCAACTTTGTATTTATTTTAACCAGGTACAATAGCTATTAAATAGTTAATAACTATTTAATAGCTAAAATAGTTAAAATAATTACAAAATTACCTGTAAAATAAATCCTAACCTAAGTTACAATTAAACCTAACACTACACTATCAATAAATTAATTAAATAAAATACCTACAATTATCTACAATTAAACCTAACACTACACTATCAATAAATTAATTAAATACAATACCTACAAATAACTACAATTAAATAAACTAACTAAAGTACAAAAAATAAAAAAGAACTAAGTTACAAAAAATAAAAAAATATTTACAAACATTAGAAAAATATTACAACTATTCTAAATTAAAAAAGGTCAAAGTTCAAATTAAAATAGAAAAGCTCTTTTACCTTACCAGCCCTTAAAAGGGCCATTTGCGGGGCATGCCCCAAATAATTCAGCTCTTTTGCCTGTAAAAAAAAACATACAATACCCCCCCCAACATTACAACCCACCACCCACATACCCCTAATCTAACCCAAACCCCCCTTAAATAAACCTAACACTAAGCCCCTGAAGATCTTCCTACCTTATCTTCACCATGCCAGGTTCACCAATCCATCCACCAAAGTCTTGATCCAAGCCTCCGAAATCTTGATCCAAGCCCAAGCGGGGGCTGAAGAGTGACGTCCATCCTCCGGCTGAAGTCTTGATCCAAGCGGGCAGAAGAGGACATCTGGTCTGGCAAACATCTTCATCCAAGCCGCATCTTCTATGTTCTTCAATCCGATGACGACCGGCTGATCTTCAAGACCTCCAGCGCGGATCCATCCATCTTCAATGATGACTTCCCGACGAATGACGGTTCCTTTAAGGGACGTCATCCAAGATGGCGTCCCTCGAATTCCGATTGGCTGATAGGATTCTATCAGCCAATCGGAATTAAGGTAGGAAAATTCTGATTGGCTGATGGAATCAGCCAATCAGATTCAAGTTCAATCCGATTGGCTGATCTAATCAGCCAATCAGATTGAGATTGCATTCTATTGGCTGTTCCGATTAGCCAATAGAATGCAAGCTCAATCTGATTGGCTGATCGGATCAGCCAATCAGATTGAACTTGAATCTGATTGGCTGATTCCATCAGCCAATCAGATTTTTCCTACCTTAATTCCGATTGGCTGATAGAATCCTATCAGCCAATCGGAATTCGAGGGACGCCATCTTGGATAACGTCCCTTAAAGGAACCGTCATTCGTCGGGAAGTCGTCGTTGAAGATGGATGGATCCGTGCTGGAGGTCTTGAAGATCAGCCGGTCATCATCGGATTGAAGAACATAGAAGATGCGGCTTGGATGAAGATGTTTGCCGGTCCGGATGTCCTCTTCTGCCCGCTTGGATCAAGACTTCAGCCGGAGGATGGATGTCTTCAGCCCCCCGCTTGGGCTTGGATCAAGATTTCGGAGGCTTGGATCAAGACTTCGGTGGACGGATCGGTGAACCTGGCATGGTGAAGATAAGGTAGGAAGATCTTCAGGGGCTTAGTGTTTTTAGGTTTATTTAAGGGGGGTTTGGGTTAGATTAGGGGTATGTGGGTTGTAAATGTTGGGGGAGGTATTGTATGTTTTTTTTTAAGGCAAAAGAGCTGAATTATTTGGGGCATGCCCCGCAAATGGCCCTTTTCAGGGCTGGTAAGGTAAAAGAGCTTTTCTATTTTAATTTTAGAATAGGGTAGGGCATTTTTTTATTTTGGGGGTCTTTGTTATTTTATTAGGGGGCTTAGAGTAGGTGTAATTAGTTTAAAATTGTTGTAATATTTTTCTAATGTTTGCAAATATTTTTTATTTTTTGTAACTTAGTTCTTTTTTATTTTTTGTACTTTAGTTAGTTTATTTAATTGTAGTGTTAGGTTTAATTAACTTAGTAACTTAGGTTAGGATTTATTTTACAGGTAATTTTGTAATTATTTTAACTAGGTAGCTATTAAATAGTTAATAACTATTTAATAGCTATTGTACCCGGTTAAAATAAATACAAAGTTGCCTGAAAAATAAATATTAATCCTAAAATAGCTACAATATAATTATAATTTATATTGTAGCTATATTAGGATTTATTTTACAGGTAAGTATTTAGCTTTAAATAGGAATAATTTATTTAATAAGAGTTAATTTATTTTGTTAGATTTAAATTATATTTAACTTAGGGGGGTGTTAGTGTTAGGGTTAGACTTAGCTTTAGGGGTTAATCCATTTATTAGAGTAGCGGCGAGATCCGGTCGGCAGATTAGGGGTTAATTATTGTAGGTAGCTGGCGGCGACATTGTGGGGGGCAGATTATGGGTTAATAAATATAATATAGGGGTCGGCGGTGTTAGGGGCAGCAGATTAGGGGTACATAACTATAATGTATGTTGCGGCGGTGTACGGAGCGGCAGATTAGGGGTTAATAACAATATGCAGGTGTCAGCGATAGCGGGGGCGGCAGATTAGGGGTTAATAAGTGTAAGGTAAGGTTAGGGGTTAATAAATATAACATAGTGGTCGGCGATGTTAGGGGCAGCAGATTAGGGGTTAATAATAATATGCAGGGGTCAGCGATAGCGGGGGCAGCAGATTAGGGGTTAATAAGTGTAAGGTTAGGGGTGTTTAGACTCGGGGTACATGTTAGGGTGTTAGGTGCAGACTTAGAAAGTGTTTCCCCATAGGAAACAATGTAGCTGCGTTAGGAGCTGAACGCTGCTTTTTTGCAGGTGTTAGGTTTTTTTTCAGCTCAAACTGCCCCATTGTTTCCTATGGGGGAATCGTGCACGAGCACGTTTTTTAAGCTGGCCGCGTCCGTAAGCAACGCTGGTATCTAGAGTTGCAGTGGCGGTAAATATGCTCTACGCTCCCTTTTTGGAGCCTAACGCAGCCCTTCTGTGAACTCTAAATACCAGCGGTATTTAAAAGGTGCGGGAGAAAAAAAGCATGCGTAGCTAACGCACCACTTTAGCCGCAGAACTCTAAATCTAGCCGTTAATTTGTGGTTGTCTCTAAAGCCCCTGCATTAGAAGCTAGTACATACATTCATACAAACACATACAATAACTCATTTAAACACATAAAAAAACATACATACACCTCACCTCCCAACTGTCCCTATTTAGCTTTGTACCTCCGGATAGCCATATTTCCCTCTTTAAATAATCTCACTTAGCCCAGACCATGAAGTACCCAGAAGCAAAGCACCCACAACCTGCCCTAACACATCCACAGACCACCCATAACCACTCACAACCCCCCCCCCCCCCCCACTAACCTTTTTCACAGTTTTTTAAAGGACAGGATTTTTCTGTAATATAAGATGCAGGGCGTAAAGATTTTTTGCAAACACAATTTATTATTTTAACAGTTCATTCCTCTTAGTTACAAATTTATATATTCTGTTGTACCATGACCTAATTTTAATTTACATGAAAACTGACTTATTCCTGTAAATCTTGCTTGATTACTATACCCTTTCATCATTATAATCTCTCCTTATTCAGCAATATCACTTTATTAAATATACTGTCATCTTATTGCAAAAATGGCTGGTTTCTTAAAGGACATGTATGCCTTGCATAAACTTCAATGCATCTTTATTAGTACTTCAATGTGAGCAGACTGCACAGACATATAAAATAACATGCTAATAGTATGCTGCTTTTTTGTATATACGTTTTATAAAGTCACCACTTTTCAATGTGAAGTTCAACCCCTTGTTTTTGTATTTTTTAAACCTATGACACTTGTTATAATATATCCAACTAGAAATAATATTTCTTGTGTCATTACATTTAATTTCTAGGCTGCTTATTGTCATGATGATATGTTTAATGCTATGTTGCATGCATGATAGCACTTCCTACATAGCACACTGCAGAGCTCAACACATCTACCATAGCACTGTACTTATTCGAATTTGAAAATTAGCTGCTATTTAAGGCTGGCTTTAAGGAGGGCTGATAGCTTTTGGCCCAGGGGCAAGTGCAATCCAGAGGCCTAAATTCAGCACTTCCTGCCACAAAAGATTTATTTGTAACAGTAACTCTTCTGCAACTTTCTAAACATATCACATAATTGCCTCCCTGAACCCACTATCGTCTCCCCATATGCTTCTAAATGTTCTTCTAAGCCACTCTCCTCATCTGAAAGCTGTCTTTGTCCATGATAGAGAACTCTACTGTTTCTATGTCTTTTTTTTTTTTTTACAGTTTCTCTGAAAGAAACCCACCCACTTTTCTAGACTTCCCAGTATTATAATATGAAAAGGAAAAAAAATGTGAGGTGTGCTACTGCTACAGTCATATTTTACCTATCGGCTAGATTACGAGTTTTGCGTTATGAGTAAAAAAGCAGCGTTAAATCTTATAACGCTGCTTTTTTACTACCGCTGCTATTACGAGTCTTGTAAATACAGCTGTCCTGCACACTTTTTTGGCCATACCACAAATTAACTTATGCAATTTCCGTAAAGTCTTTTTTCAATGGGACTTCCATTGCGCCGGTATTACACGCTTTTTTTTAGGCCAAAAAGTAAGTGGTACAGCCTATCCGGCAAGATTCGTAACACATTCTAAAGTCAGTAGTTATGAGTTTTACACTACAAAGCCGTAGCATAAAACTCATAACTAAAGTGCTAAAAATAGTACACTAACACCCATAAACTACATATTAACCCCCTAAACCGAGGCCCTCGCAAACACTAAAATAAAATTATTAACCCCTAATCTGCCGCTCCGGACATCGCCACCACTATAATAAACATATTAACCGCTAAACCGTCGCACTCCCGCCTCACAAACAATAGTTAAATATTATTAACCCCTAATCTGCCACCCCAAACATTGCACCACCTACCTACATTTATTAACCCCTCATCTGCTGCCCCCAACGTCACCGCTACTATACTAAATTTATTAACCCCTAAACCTAAGTCTAATCCTAAAAACCCCTAACTTAAATATAATTAAAATATATCTAACTAAAAATCCCTATCATTAACTTAGTGGCGGTGATGTCCAGAGCGGCAGATTAGGGGTTAATAAGTGTAAGATTAGGGGTGTTTAGACTCTGGGTTCATGTTAGGTGTAAACATAAATGTAGTTTCCCCATAGGAATCAATGGTGCTGCGTTACTGAGCTTTACGCTGCTTTATTGCAGGTGTTAGGCTTTTTCTCAACTGGCTCTCCCCATTGATGTCTATGGGGAAATCGTGCATGAGCACGTACAACCAGCTCACCGCTGACTTAAGAAGCGCTGGTATTGGAGTGCGGTATGGAGCACAATTTTGCTCTACGCTCACTTATTGTCTTTTAATGCCGGGTTTATAAAAACCTGTAATACCAGCGCTGTAGGTAAGTGAGCGGTGACAATAACGTGCAAGTTAGCACTGCACCCTCTTACCGCAAAACTCGTAATCTGGCTGTATATATGTTAAGGGGAGTTGGAGAGGCACTTGTAAATCTTAAAAAAATAAATTACACAAAAATATTATTTTCATGCTCCTCATGTATTTTCAGCCATATTATAAAATAAGTAAGACATGAATTGCAAAATGGTGAGCAACACTGTTACAGAATGTGCCTTCCAGAAAATGATAGATTGGTGACTAAATAATGCTCTATATTTTCTGTGTTAGAACTTTTTATCCCAATAAATAATGATCTTCTTTTTCTCCTGGAGGACAAAAACATGTCAAATACTATTCTAAATCTGTATTGTGTCCCTATCCAATCTTCATAATAAAACAGTTTTAGGCAAATTTTACGAGGAAAGACTTTGCTTGGACAAATCAACAGTTTACAAGTAATTGTGACTTGATTGTAATTGCCAATGTAAAATACTTTTACAGAGTGCCATAAAAGTATAAAAGGAGGTTGTAATTTCATGCAAGATGACGGAAGCTTGGGTAATTATTTGAGCACCATGATTTAGTGCTGGTGAGCTAATAGCATTACCATCACAGGTATTGGTAATTACAGATTGCGCTGGTGGTAAAATTACCTGCTAGATTGTAATCTAGTATCATGTTTTTTATAAAGCAGAACAGACCAATTCAAATTTCCACTGCAGCCAGCCCCCCCCCCGGCCCCACATGGACCCCCCTCCCTCCTCATCCTGAGCTCACACTTACAATTGTGCGTGCCTTCCCCCCCTGGCCCCACACGGACCCCCCTCCTCAGCCTGAGCTCACACTCACAGTTGTGCGTGCCTTCCCCCCCAGCCCCACATGGACCCCCCTCCTCAGCCTGAGCTCACACTCACTCACAGTTGTGCTTGCCTTCCCCCTGGCCCCACACGGAACTTCCCTCATCAGACTGAGCTCAAGCTCACTCACGGTTGTGTGTGGCTGCCTTCCTTCCAACTCAGTAGTGCTTGGTGCTCCTCTGTGGCTGCCACAGTCCACTGATGCTAGTCTCACTGCTGCGCTAGCCTGCAGACTCCATCCCAGAATCCTACTGACTAGATTTCACATGCCGAGTGAGAAGACTACAAATGCAGTCAGTCAGGACAGGAGGAGGTCCGCAGAGTCGCCGACTCTAGGTCTTTAGCCTAACTGCGCAGCAGTGAGCGATAAAATGGACAGTTCCAGATGGGCAGGTCAAATAAAGTTTGACTATGTCTCTGTCTTAGTTGTGAAATTGTGCTGCACCTGCTGCCTGCCTGAAATTAAAACTTTTTGCTTGGATTGGGGGGGGATAAAAAAAAAATATATAATACTACCTGAAGTTGGGCCCCCCTGTGGAAAGGACCTCCTGGGCCAGCCGCAGCCGCAGATGTTGCATCACCGGTAGATCCGCCCCTTGCCAGGGTGCTAGTGAGATCAATAGATGCAGACAAAAAACTTGCACTCTCTGGTCTTTTCTTTTTTTTTTTAAACTTTTATTTATCTCATAACAACAGAAGAGTCACAAATAATACAATATATTCAGAATGCAATTGGGGTCACACATGACCCTTAGGAAAAAAAAAAAAAAGAGACCACCATATATATATATCTCAGAGTTATCTTTCTTCTGTTGTTAAGTTTATCAATTTCCTAAAATTTACTAACAAACACACAACAACTCCAAACAACCAACAGACACAAAACAAAACAAAACAAAACAAAAAAAAAAAGGGGGAAGGGGGTCCCATCCTATCACTCACCATCCCCTCCGCTCTGTTGACCTCCTAATATCTCATCCGCATTATTCAGCCAAATAATAATAGGTAAATGTCCAGCAAGCATTTGTAACTGCATATAAGTTGTTTTCATCAATGGCTTAACTAAAACAATTTGGGCAGAAACTGGGAGAGATAAGATAAACGTTTTCCAATGCTTAAAAAACAGTGCCAGTCGCTCATCATTTGAATTTTGTAAGTTGCATTGTTCTAGAAGACATTGAGAAATCAAGTCTCTTCTAAATTCTTTTAGGCTGGGTGCGCTTTTCGCTTTCCAAGATCTCAGAATCAAATTGCGCCCAAGGAATATAATTGTATTAATTAATTTTATATTTACTGTCGAACATTGAGCTTTAACTAAAAAAAATATTTCCTTCGGTTGAATCTTGTATTCTATATTTAAGGTTACATTCATCCAATATCCTACTTTACTCCAGAACTGCCCAATTTTTTGGCAAGCCCAGAAACAATGAAAAAGGTCTGCATCAGGGGAACTACATCTAGAACACAAGCAATTTATTTTATACCACTTCGATAATCTTGCTGGGATCAAATATGTCATTAAGGATATTTTAATCTGCGATTCTCTCCATGCCGTTGTAATCCAGCTTTTCTCTAAAGACTTGAAGGTATCCATTATTATCTGACAATCTATATCTGGAAAAACATTCCTCCATTTAGAAATAATGTATTCTAATTGGCTTTTAGAAGACTATTGTCCTAAAAGTTGGTAAAAAGAAGCAGTAGAGTACACACCCAATTTATAGGCATTAATCTTAGGTTGAATATCTTGAAGTGCCCAATCTTGACCATACGATTGTTTTAGTTCAACAGTAAAATGTCTTACTTGAAGATAAGCGTAGAAGTTTCGCTTTGGGAGCCCGAATTGATTACACAATTCCAAAAAGGATATAAAGTCTAAATTTGTATCTAGTATTTGTGAGATATATTTCAGACCTTTTATGGCCCACTGTCTAAAGACCTCATCTGTTAGACCAGGCAGAAAAGTTGGATTACCTAGAATGGGTAGATATTTAGAAACATAAGGGGAACATCCTGCCTCTCCACAGAACTTTTGCCATGCTGTAATAATGTTCCTAAATGTTATCAAAGAGAAAACCTTCGAAGGGAGAGAAGTAATAGGACAATGTAAAATTGCGTCCAGTCTAAAAGGGGTCACAAATATAGATTCAAGCTCAAGAGAGGTTACCAGTTCCTTTTCTGTTAGCCAATCAACAGCTATCTTAACAGAAGCTGCAATACTATAAGCCTGTATATTCGGAAGAGCTAGTCCAGCTGCTGCTTTCTCATTCATCAGACGAGTTACGGCTATACGTGCTTTTGCACCTTTCCAGATGAATTTAGAGCACGCTTTATTATATTTTATTATATCAGCTTTATGTATGGGAATCGGGATATTTTGTATTAAATAGAATAGTTTTGGGAATAAGATTGTTTTTATTAACATAACCCTTGCTGTTAAGGAGATAGGAATATTCAACCAGTCCTCCAATTTTTTCTTACATACTGCAAAACATTTACTAAAATTTAAATTATACCATTCCTCAGGATTATCGCTTAGATTGATACCAAGATGTGTAATCTGTAAGGATTCTCTAAATGGATGTTCAATTTCCTGGTCCTTTTTATTTAGCCATAGTAGTTCGGATTTAGATAAGTTAATTTTATATCCGGAGATTTGGCTAAAGGTTCTAATCATTTCTAACGGGAGCGGAAGATTTTTTTCAATATTACTTAGAAATAACAGTAAGTCATCTGCATACATCAGTAACACTAATTTATATCCTCCAATCCAGATACCTTATAAGTGTTGGCGTAATAAAATTGCCAGTGGCTCCACTGACACGTTGAATAATAGTGGAGAGAGAGGACAGCCTTGAAGGGTTCCCCTCTGTAACACTATACGTTGTGAGATTTCCCCATTAATAATTAAAGCAGAGGAAGGGGCTCGATATATTAATCAGATGAAATTATTAATATGTCCATTCAAACCAAACTGTTCTAGGGAGAAAAATAAATGCTCCCAGGAAATATGATCAAACGCCTTCTCGGCGTCGACCGTCAGAAGTGCTAGATCTATATTCTCCCTATGTTTGGAGCATTTAAATTTATTCCAAAAAAAATCAGTCAGAGTCATTACCTTCCTCATATTCTTGGCTGGATTTCTCCCAGGCATAAAACCTGACTGATTTTCGTGGATTATTAAACTTAAATAGGGTTTCAGTCTATTCGCTATAATAGAAGTTAATATCTTATAGTCTGTGTTTAATACAGAAATGGGCCTATATGAGGAAGGCAATTCCGGATCCTTATTTTTTTGGGGAATTAAAGATATATTGGCGGCCGCAAAATAGGATGAACAATTATTATTTTCTGTGAAATAAAAGTTAAATAGTTTCTTTAAAGACGGGACTATTTGAATTTGCAAAATCCTGTAGAATTCAATCGGTAGGCAGTCAGGACCAGCCGCCTTATTAGACTTGGCTGTCTTGATAGCTGCAAAAATTTCGTCTACCGAGATAGGCATATTAATCTCTGCCAAACTTTCTATAGGAATTTTGGGAGCATTAATCTTACTCCAAAACAATTCTTCCTGACTTATATCATGTTTTTCATGGCTGTATAGCTCTCTAAAATAGTTAAAAAAACACTTTACTGATATCTGCATTGGTAGTAAATCTGTCGGTACCGCTTTTGATAGCCGTTATACTATTTCTATTAATTTTTTTTGTCAATGTGGCCAAAAATTTAGCCGATCTCCCGGCAAAACCTCCATATAAAGCTTTTTGTTTTTGTACCTCTCGAGTAGTTTTGTGACAAATAAATACATCCCGGGCAGTCTTAGTATTTATATATTTAAAACAATTAGGATTAGAACATTCTCCCAGATATGCTCTATAAGCATTTTTAACCTGACTAGACATCTGGTTTTCTTGTCGTATAAGTTTCTTTTTAAGATAACACATGTATGCTTTAATCTTCCCTCTCAAAACAGCTTTAGCTGTCTCCCAAAATATCTCCGGTCTCTCTTTATATTCACTATTATTACTAGCAAATTCTCTCCATTGTTCAGACAGCCAATTTTGAAAATTTATGTTATTTACTAGATATTTGGGAAAGTAAATAGAATGATTAGTAGTAGAGTGCAATCTTGAAGCATTAAGAGTTAATGTAATAATTGCATGATCTGAAATTATTATGTATTCAATATTCATGTTCCATTCTAATCCAATTAAGGATTCAGAAATTAAAAATAAATCAATCCTGGATAAGGATTGGTGTCCTTTAGACATACACGAATATTGTTTCACGTCTGGATTCTGAGAGCGCCAGATGTCTATTAAGCCCAATTGTGAACACAACTTCTGCAAGATCCGCACTTTCCTATCCGGTCTATTTACAGTTGTTTTATTATCTCTATCTAATACAGGTTCTGCCACTAAATTAAAATCTCCGGCCACTATAAGATTCTGACCTATGTATTTATATAATAATAATAATAATATACTGTCCCAAAACTCCCTATCAACATTATTCAGCCCATATAAATTGCAAAGCACAAATCGCGTTTTATCATACAGTATCTCAACAATTTGAAAGCGACCTCCCGGATCTTTGACCGAAGATATAATCTGATAATCAAGTGTTTTATTAAAGAGGATTGCCACTCCTCTTTTACTAGAATTATAGGGGGCTGCAATTACTTCACCCACCCAATTAGACTGAAGCTTAGCATTTTCCCACTCTCTTAAATGGGTCTCCTGTAGAAAGGCTATGTCTAGTTTAAATTTTGCTAGATTTTTAATTATAGACTTCCTTTTAATTGGAGAATTTATACCCCCAACATTCCAGGAAACTATCTTAACTGTAGAAGTCATTGTCCTTAAAGAACCTTAGATTTATATTAATTCCAAACAGGTACCAGAGCGACTGTGAGCGGAGAGAATGGGAGCCTCAATGAGGGGGAGAGAGAGCGAGAGAGAAAAAAACAAAACATCAGAACACAATAAACCTAATAGATTCCATACCTCTTGCATGTACCATATACTTCTAAATTCTTTAAAACATAAATATTTCAGATACATTTCAACATAAATGTATACATAATATATCTTAACCGACATTCCTGTTAATTTACATATACAGTTGAGTTTGTATTTATATAAAAAAAAAACACAATAGACCCAAAATAAAATAAATTAACCCCCCCCCTACTCCATAACTCTTGCATATACCATATACTTCTAAGTTCTTTTAAACATAAACACTTCAAATAGGTTCCAAAATACATGTAAACATAATATAACTTAACCGACATTTCCATTAATATAAATTATAATTGTATTGTATGGAGGAGAGAAAAATAATAATAAAAAAAAAAAAAAAAAAAAAAAGGAAGGGAGGGGGGGAATGAAACATTATTAAAAATATACATCCAATCCTGTAGTCAAAATCTATAACGTAACCTATACTATAAAGTAACCTCCATTTTAATTCAATACCTGCCATATTAATCTTACTTTTTTTTTTTTTTTTTTGTTTAAATAATTTTTATTGAGGTTAAATATGCAATACAACAGATAAATTATTATACGGATATCATAAACATATACAAAGAAAGAACATATCCATATATATATATAGTCATAACTGTTACGTCACATTTATGCAAATATGTTAGAAATTAACCTCATATTTTCTGTATTTTCTTTGATTCTATTCTATATAATAGCATAAAAAGAATAAGCATGTAGCAATTTAGAATATATATATGATATAAAGAATATAAACTTTTTAAGCTTTTCAAGCTTATGAAACCCAGAGTAATGTTATAGACGAACAGCTAATTGTGGCTTACAATATATAAGAACTAAAATGTTAAGCTAGAAGGTATCTGAGCCACCAGATTCTGGGTAGGTAAGAAGATGGTAATCTTAATTGCGGTATGTTTCAAGGGAAACCGCGCAAGAATGCTCTGGCATAGTCACATAATGCCAGAGTTCTACATATATGGGGGACGGACGGACGGAGAATGATCATGTATTTTCTTAGTTGGGCGTTAAAGCCGTTGAATATATAACTTCTGTGTAAATGTTCTCATGTTGAGTTAAACTAGTGGAACCAATCAGAAGTAAGAGTGATAAGGGTATATAGAGAACTGGGCTAACATTTAACTCTTATAATAAGCATATATCTAGAGTGAGAACAGTCTGCTGAATTATAATACTGGACCAGCCATACAACAAAATAGAGAGGGATAGTGCTAGTCTATCTTATCGTAAAAGGTGGTGAATAGGAGAGTGAGAGTCATACTTTTTGGTCATAACAGAAATCAAAAGAGGGCCGTGTTAAGGCATGAAGAGTGAATAAGCTGAATATTTGGGTCAAGTTTGCCTATATGTAGGGTTTTCCCAACTCATAAACTGTGGAATTGTGTTGAAATGCCTGGTACCAAATTGTAGAATTAATCTTACTTTTAAAATCAAGGGCATGCTAGTCCTAGCTTCTTGCATAATGCATTGGCTTTTTTAATACTATTTAATGTATAAGATGTTCCTGCTTTAGTTACCAAAGGTTTGGCTGGATACACCAGCCTGACATTACAATCTACACCCACAAATATCCCAAAAAAGGGCAACATTTCTCTACGTTTTGCAAGAGTCTAGAGGAAAAATCCTGGAAAATCAGGATCTTATGTGTATCAATGTGGAAGTCAGTGAGATTCCTATAGTATTTCAGATATAATAATTTGTCTTGGTAGTTGACAAATTTGAAAATAACAGGTCTTGGCTTAAAGCCTTTGTTGTTTTCTTTCAGTTGCCCAATTCGGTGTGCCCTTTCTATCAAAAAAGGGGTAGGGGGAGGTGGGATCGAAAGTGACTGAGGTAGCGTGACAGAGACAAAATTCATAAGGTCTTGGAACTCTATGGACTCAGGCAGGCCAATAATCCTTAAATTGTTCCGCCTAGAGCGGTCCTCAAATTCCTCGATCCTGGATTGTAATATTGAAATAGTTTTACCTTGAGCAATTGTAACTGGCTCAAAGCAATTTACTCTGTCCTCCAAGTCAGACACTCTCGTCTCCACCTCCTCCAATCTAGTTGTGAACTGCCTGACCTCTGTTGTTAGACTGGCTATCTCTGACTTGATTTCTAGCTTAATTATGTCTAAATGGGGAGTCACCATTTTAACTACCTACGCAGCAAACTCAGACATATCATTGAAACTAATAGTGTTTGCTCCTCTTTCTTGTGAGGTATCAAGAGCTAAATCTACATTTTTAACATTACTTTTCTTTTCTCTGCCTTTTGGCGGCATATTGGATGAGGAACTTTTCTGATAGGAGATAAATCTATCCATTCAGTTTTTGCACCTTTAACCTTAAGTGACTTATCTAATCTATTTTTCTATGTGAAAAAAGAAACAAAGGAAGACCGTCCACTTGGACAGTAATTGTGTTATACGCTATATACAGTGGCGGCTGGTGAAGTTTTAGAATGGGGGTGCACAAGACCCTGCCCCTTTTAGAAAGCCATGCCCCTTTGAAAAACATGACCCTTTTTAAAAACCACGCCCCTTTTAAAAGCCACACCCATTTTAAAAAGCCACACCCCTTTGCGAAAGTCTGCAGCTGTTAGAAAATATACAACTCAACTTGAAGTAATAGTTTAATATTTTGGCAGTTGTTATCTAATATTATATATATAACTTGTAGGTAGGTAGCTCTGCAGCTGTTATAAAATATACAACTCAACTTGAAGTAATAGTTTAATATTTTGGCGGTTTTTATGTAATATATAACTTGTAGGTAGCAGATAGGTAGCTCTGCAGCTGTTAGAAAATATACAACTCAACTTGAAGTAATAGTTTAATATTTTGGCGGTTGTTATCTAATATTATATATATATAACTTGTAGGTAGGTAGCTCTGCAGCTGTTATAAAATATACAACTCAACTTGAAGTAATAGTTTAATATTTTGGCGGTTGTTATCTAATATTATATATATATATATAACTTGTAGGTAGGTAGCTCTGCAGCTGTTATAAAATATAAAACTCAACTTGAAGTAATAGTTTAATATTTTGGCGGTTGCTATCTAATATTATATATATAACTTGTAGGTAGGTCGCTCTGCAGCTGTTAGAAAATATACAACTCAACTTGAAGTAATAGTTTAAATAGTTTGGCGGTTGTTATCTAATATATAACTTGTAGGTAGGTAGCTCTGCTGCTCTGCAGCTATTAGAAAATATCAACTAGAAGTTGAACTAAATTGTTAAAGAACTCCCTAAAAGTCCAGTATACTCCTAAACTTGCTAATCTCAGACTCAGACTGTGTCTGTTGTTTAAATTACAAGTAGAAAAATGAATGATAATGAATTTATTTATTAACACTAGTTCAAGTTCAAGACTCAACTTAAGTTACTCTATATAAAAAGCAATCTCAGACTCAGACTGTATGTGTTGTTTAAATAACAAGTAGAAAAATAAAAATGTTTTTTTTAAACACTAGTTCAAGTTCAAGACTCAACTCAAGTTACTCTATATAAAAAGCAATCTCAGACTCAGACTGTATCTGTTGTTTAAATTACAAGTAGAAAAAAAAAAGATTTTTTTTTCAACACTACAGGGAGTGCAGAATTATTAGGCAAGTTGTATTTTTGAGGATTAATTTTATTATTGAACAACAACCATGTTCTCAATGAACCCAAAAAACTCATTAATATCAAAGCTGAATATTTTTGGAAGTAGTTTTTAGTTTGTTTTTAGTTTTAGCTATTTTAGGGGGATATCTGTGTGTGCAGGTGACTATTACTGTGCATAATTATTAGGCAACTTAACAAAAAACAAATATATACCCATTTCAATTATTTATTTTTACCAGTGAAACCAATATAACATCTCAACATCCACAAATATACATTTCTGACATTCAAAAACAAAACAAAAACAAATCAGTGACCAATATAGCCACCTTTCTTTGCAAGGACACTCAAAAGCCTGCCATCCATGGATTCTGTCAGTGTTTTGATCTGTTCACCATCAACATTGCGTGCAGCAGCAACCACAGCCTCCCAGACACTGTTCAGAGAGGTGTACTGTTTTCCCTCCTTGTAAATCTCACATTTGATGATGGACCACAGGTTCTCAAAGGGGTTCATATCAGGTGAACAAGGAGGCCATGTCATTAGATTTTCTTCTTTTATACCCTTTCTTGCCAGCCACGCTGTGGAGTACTTGGACGCGTGTGATGGAGCATTGTCCTGCATGAAAATAATGTTTTTCTTGAAGGATGCAGACTTCTTCCTGTACCACTGCTTGAAGAAGGTGTCTTCCAGAAAATGGCAGTAGGACTGGGAGTTGAGCTTGACTCCATCCTCAACCCGAAAAGGCCCCACAAGCTCATCTTTGATAATAACAGCCCAAACAGTACTCCACCTCCACCTTGCTGGCGTCTGAGTCGGACTGGAGCTCTCTGCCCTTTACCAATCCAGCCACGGGCCCATCCATCTGGCCCATCAAGACTCACTCTCATTTCATCAGTCCATAAAACCTTAGAAAAATCAGTCTTGAGATATTTCTTGGCCCAGTCTTGATGTTTCAGCTTGTGTGTCTTGTTCAGTGGTGGTCGTCTTTCAGCCTTTCTTACCTTGGCCATGTCTCTGAGTATTGCACACCTTGTGCTTTTGGGCACTCCAGTGATGTTGCAGCTCTGAAATATGGCCAAACTGGTGGCAAGTGGCATCTTGGCAGCTGCACGCTTGACTTTTCTCAGTTCATGGGCAGTTATTTTGCGCCTTGGTTTTTCCACACGCTTCTTGAGACCCTGTTGACTATTTTGAATGAAACGCTTGATTGTTCGATGATCACGCTTCAGAAGCTTTGCAATTTTAAGAGTGCTGCATCCCTCTGCAATATATCTCACTATTTTTTACTTTTCTGAGCCTGTCAAGTCCTTCTTTTGACCCATTTTGCCAAAGGAAAGGAAGTTGCCTAATAATTATGCACACCTGATATAGGGTGTTGATGTCATTAGACCACACCCCTTCTCATTACAGAGATGCACATCACCTAATATGCTTAATTGGTAGTAGGCTTTCGAGCCTATACAGCTTGGAGTAAGACAACATGCATAAAGAGGATGATGTGGTCAAAATACTCATTTGCCTAATAATTCTGCACTCACTGTAAACTGTGGAACTTGGTGGTCAAAATAAATGACTTGATGGTTGTTTAAAGCAATATAGGGATGAATGATCCTCGAATTGTGCAGGCTGTGGGGTCGCGATGTTGCGACTAAAAGTGCGGTTTGTTCCCTTTGGTTGCTAGTAGCAACTGGTGGGTCCTTTTAATGTTGAAACTTGGCGGTCGTTAAACAACGACTATTAAGGCAGGTGTATCTTTGCTGTCATTATCAAAACGACTAAACGACTAGAAAGTCTTTGATTATAAGAGCTTGGCGGTCACTTTATAGCGACTAGGAGATCTTTGCGGTCGTTAGTAACGACTCTGATGTTCCTATATAAATGTGACCAGGCACAAGAACATAGGGTAAAACGTCCTCCAAATGTGCAGTATTGTGAAATAAACAAAGGCTAAAAACAAATAGCACAGTGTCTCAGTCAACGCGTTTCGCCCGTGGGCTTTATCAAGACATGTTGTTCTGTGCTAACATGTGGGTATTTGAATACTAACATCCATTTTCATTGGTGAACCAATTAAACAAAGGTGGAATGTGATATTCATAGTAGATCAGACTTAAGGTGGAATTGCTCAGTCATAGTAAAACTTTCAGCATATAATACATACATTCAAAATGGCAAGATATATATCTAAAGTTTGTAGACAGCGTGCTTAGGTGTTATTTTTAAAGGATTGCTTGTCTAATAAATGAACAATGACAAATATGGCAATATATATATAGATATATATATATATATATATATATATATATATATTTATATATTAAGCGTGAGGAAGATTTAAGAATAGACACACATATTTCTGAGGGTTATCTGCTTATAAGAAAGGGGTAATGTCTAATTCAGAGTTCAGCCCTGTGGGATGTAATGTGTCCATATGGTATATCATTTTGGCTTCTAATTTCAGTAGTTGGTTTTCTAGATTTCCCCCTCTCCAATTAAGTTTTACTTTTGCAAGGCCCCAAAATTTAAAGTGTTTCAGATTATTGTTGTGACTTTCCCTGAAATGTGAGTACAAGTGTGTGTCAAGATTCCCTCTGTCTATACAGGAGAGGTGTTCCCTAATTCTTTCACGGAGGGTCCTAGTAGTTTCTCCGATGTAATATTTTTTGCAAGAACACTCAATGATATAAACCACTCCTTTGTCCTGACATCTTATGGTATCTTCTATTTTGAATTTAAAGTTATTGACCTCAATTTCTTTCTTTTTGCATCTGTATTTGCAAGAGCGGCACCCAAAGCATGGAAAAAAGCCAGATAGCTTTTTCCCTTCTAAGTTAATCTCATAGCTCTTTTTTGACAGGGGTTTTAGTTCACTTTGTGCCAGTTTATTCTTTAAGTTTTGTGCTCTTCTGTAAATAATTCTAGGCTGTGTTGGTACTTTTTCTCCTATTATTGGGTCTGTTTGTACTAGGTGTCAATGTTTTGTTAGCATTTTCTCAATTAGGTTACTATTGCGATTGTAGTTTGTAATAGATTATACATCTATTGTGTTCGATTTGTCTTCGTAGTTTTGGCTCGGTTTATCTTTATTCTTGTATGTG
This sequence comes from Bombina bombina, assembly GCF_027579735.1. NCBI lineage: Eukaryota > Metazoa > Chordata > Amphibia > Anura > Bombinatoridae > Bombina > Bombina bombina. The sequence continues at coordinate 818,547,242 of NC_069499.1, read as the reverse complement.
AGAAGTGTTTTTCTGTCTATTTTATCTACTTCTTCTTTTGCCGAATTGATAATTTTCTCGTCATACCCTCTTTCTCTAAATTTAGTTTCTAGAATGGTTATTTGTTTCTCATAGTCTGTATGTCTCAAGCAATTTCTTTTTATCCTTAAGTATTGCCCTTTAGGGATGTTATTCTTCAACCTTTCTAAATGACAACTGTTATAATGTACAAAATTATTGGCGTCTACTTTCTTGAAATGTGTAGTAGTAACAATTTGATCCTCTATTACTTTGATGTCGAGGTCAAGAAAGATGGCTTTGTTTTTGCTGTATGTGTATGTAAAGTTGATGTTTCTATCATTTTTATTCATATCATCACAGATCTCTATTAGCTCAGATTCTTCCCCTTTCCATATGAATATAATATCGTCTATGTATCTTTTGTATAGTACAAGATTTGCACCCAGTCTATGCTGAAGGAAAAAAGATTCCTCCCAGTTACCCATAAAGAGATTAGCATAGCTGGGTGCAAATCTTGTACCCATGGCAGTTCCGTTTTTTTGTAAGTAGAATTTCTCATTGAATGAGAAATAGTTCTGATTAAGGATAAATTGAATGCCCTCTAGTGAAAAGTCTCTCTGCTCTTTAACCAATGTGTCATCTTTCTCCAAAAAAGTTTTAACAGCTTGGATACCGAATTCATGATTTATGATTGTATATAGCGACGTGACATCGCATGTCACTAATATATAATTTGGTTCCCATTTTAAATTGTGTAATATTTGTAAAATTTCTGTTGTATCTCTTAAATAAGATGGCAATTTTTTAACATAAAATTGGAGAAACTCATCCAAATATTGGGATAGATTAGAAGTTAAAGAGTTTATCCCGGAGATAATAGGTCTTCCGGGAGGGTTTGTCATGCTTTTATGTACCTTCGGGAGGTAATAGAATATTGGAATTTTAATTTGTTTTGGTAACAGAAAATTGTATTCTTTATTATTCAAGATATTCTTATTTTTAGCTGTATCTAGCATTTTGGATAGTTTGGATGTGAATTTCTTTGTGGGGTCTAGACTTAATATTTCATAGGTGGTAGTGTCTCCCAGTAGTCTGTGTGCCTCTTCAATGTATTGTGACCTATTCATTATTACGACTCCTCCCCCTTTATCTGCGGGTTTAATGATTATGTTTGGGTCAGATTGAAGGTTTCTTAATACCTTTTTTTCATTGAATGTCAAATTATTATTGTATTTATTAGTGATGTTGGCTTTTTTGATGTCTCTCTGTACCAATTTCTCAAACATTTCAAGATTCTTCCCTTTCTCATTAGTTGGGTCGAAGGTTGATTTAGGTTTTAATTTGGAATGTTTGAAACCCCCATTGTCATTCTGAGTAGAATTGGTTTGTATGGGTTTTTGCCAGTTCCTCTCTATAGGGTTTTTGAGGAAGTACCTTTATTTAGTGTTGTCGTTGGAGCAAAATTTAACCCCAAATTAAGTACTCTCTTTTTTTCATCGGTCAATGTTTTATCACTTATATTAAAGATGCCACTTGTCGATACTACTTCACTCTTTTTGTGTCCCTTTCCTCTGGTGCCTCTCTTGTTCTTTTTCTTAAGGGTGGGTCTGTTTTGTGTTCTGTGTTTTTTGAAGTTCCTGGTGTTGGGTAGCTTATCTCTAAAAAATGATTATCATCATTTTGCTGACAATCTGAGTTTAATGGTTCAAAACGATTGGAAGTTCTCACTCTCCAATCGTTGTTTTGTCTATCATTGTCATGTATGTGTTGTGATTGTTGTCTCCTGTAATATTTTGGTTCTTCCCAATATTCTGTAGTGGGCTCATAATAGGACCTATGTTCATCTGGGTAGTCCCTCTCCCTGTGATTTCTATTGTATTGTGTATTATTCCTATATCTATTGTAGCCTCTTTGTGTATAGTTCCCTTGGTTGTAATGATAAGAATCATTGAAGGAAATGTGCCTATTGTCCTCTCTCCATCTATCTCTATTGTGGTTTTGTGGGGTTCTGTTATAAGTAGGTCTATTGTAATATCCAGAATTGGAGTTATGGTGTTGTGGTTGTTTGTTGTAAGGCCTATTATTTGATCTTGATCTTGGTTTATAGTTAGTCTTATCTCTTTGTTGGGAACTAATAAGTGTGTTTTTATTTTTATCATCCCATGTGTATCTTGTTTCTTTGTTTGTATTATCATTACTCTCACGGGCGAAACGCGTTGACTGAGACACTGTGCTATTTGTTTTTAGCCTTTGTTTATTTCACAATACTGCACATTTGGAGGACGTTTTACCCTATGTTCTTGTGCTTGGTCACATTTATATAGGAACATCAGAGTCGTTACTAACGACCGCAAAGATCTCCTAGTCGCTATAAAGTGACCGCCAAGCTCTTATAATCAAAGACTTTCTAGTCGTTTAGTCGTTTTGATAACGACCGCAAAGATACACCTGCCTTAATAGTCGTTGTTTAACGACCGCCAAGTTTCAACATTAAAAGGACCCACCAGTTGCTACTAGCAACCAAAGGGTACAAACCGCACAGCCTGCACAATTCGAGGATCATTCATCCCTATATTGCTTTAAACAACCATCAAGTCATTTATTTTGACCACCGAGTTCCACAGTTTATACCCCCAAGACTTCCACAATCTTTGCGGAATAGGGGTTACCATAGAAACGCCGTACGCAACCGGCTTTTGTGACGTCACACCGGTCACGTTAAAGGCGCAATCAACACCATCTGGTAACGCCAAGCCGCATACAACGCAGTCTCTACCCGACAGTTACTTCGCATCTCTACTGAGCACCTCAGGAGATATATTTTTACCTCACAGTTGCTAACAGCAATTCAAAACGCAAGTACTTTACACTGCCATTTGATCTTTTTATCAACTGTTACCAAACAGTAACGAATAAGGGAGACGTCCCTGCACTTTTAGTCACGGACGTCAGCACACACTGAAGTGTCCACCCGGTCCTAGCTCCTGCCTCCTGCCTAATAAACTCAAATGTACCTGGTACCAAAATGAAAATATCTGATGTGATAGCATTGCAAGCAGCTTAAGCTGGCAGCCTGGCATCATGATCATGATACTGATAGTATACACTGCACACTGCACAATAAATATAATAAATACAATATAAAATAATATACATAAAAAATAAAAAATAAAATTTTTCATATTTTTTTTTTCCTGCTCATTTTTCCCCCCCCTCCTCTGCCCCCTGGGGGTTCACATGCGACAGTGCACGTATGGAGGAGCCTCCACTGGCTATATAGCGATACAAAATCAACCTTCTGAAAAAAAAATCAACCTGTGAAAAAAGATAAAAAAATAAAAATAAAAAAAAGGGTGAAAAAACAAGTGAAAAAATATAAGTAAAAAATATAGCCGGGCCTTGGCCCAGGATGCAAAATTATACAAATCTATCTAATTAAGTGAATATAATCTGTAGTGCTTATTTCTCAGTTAAGCTCTATATTAAACTCCCAATTAGTGTGTTTGCCTTTAAGGAACCTCTAAACACAATTTATAGAAGAAATATTTAAAGTATTGGCACCAAAAAAACAAATAATTCAGAAAAAGGAAAAAGAAAACACAAAAACCCAGACTATATAACAGTCTGACTTTTTATCATATGTTGACAAGCACTTTCTCTTAAATACCCTCTTTCAAAAAAGAAAAAAAAAGAAAAAAAAAGATATATACTTTACAGGTCACTCATAACTTCTTAATATAACAATTGTCTCTTATTTGTCTTAGAGGGGAAGGGAGCAATGAAATTTATACTCTATATTTTTTTTTTTTACCCCAAGCAAATTGTCCAACAAACAGACAGTCCACCGTATAGAGTCTAATCTTCAGATTACCCCAATATCTTCATTATATGTATAAATCCTTCTGCTCAGAGGCAAACCAGCATTTTAAACAGTATATTTTTGTATAGCAGGGCCGTTTCTAGATTATACTTATGGCACGTATCATTCAACCGAGCCGGATTCCACAGGGTAGCCGATACGATCCACTATCTTGTAACCAGGAGAGCTTTTCTCAGGGTTAAGCTTTCCCAATACAAGTCCTCTTGAGCTTCCAATACCACTCCTCTCTTTATTCCAGAGGATTCAAGGCTACAAGTTAATAAAGCACCCTTTGCTTGTTATACTTCAGCTCCTTTTATGTATAGCCACAGGCTTTACAGCCGTATTAGCTCTCCATATATCACATTGAGAGCAAAAGATCAAGCTGAGGTGTTTATCATCATGGGTTATTGCAGCCCAATCCGCACTGTTATCCTCCAAAGGTGTGGTTGAAAGCTGAACTGCAATTGGAGCTCTCCTCTGAAGCTGGTCACACACCTTCCCAGCAGATTCCTCCGTTATCGCCAGAGCCAACCACCTCCGTCGGGAGGACTCCCACAACGAAGATCGCTATCTGGGAGGTCTTGGGACTCCACCAACCTCTCTTCCCCAGCTCTGCCACTTCACTCTGTGATCTTGGGCTCACAGCCACTGCATCCAAATGCGGTGAGTTTCGTTAAGGCAGTCTATATCAGGTTACATATATATCTTTTTTTTTAGAAATCCTGAAACGACCACAAAGATTTCTTAGCTCTTTTTTATATGTATCTATCGCTTCAGTCCTTTGTCCGAGTACCTCAGTAATACTCTCAAGAACACTTCTACAGGGGTAGAGTCTTCCGACGCCTTTGTAGCATAGCTGCGGCCGTTTGTATCTTTTGGAACTCCCCACTGCCAGAGTAAAGTATCTGTATGTACTGAGAACGGTAAAATTAAATGCAAGCTGCTTGTCTCGTTCAGAGCACCCTTAAGTCAGGTGTACAGAGTCAGGTGCAATTTTCACACAGGCTGTTTATACCATATGAACTCATCTCTGCAGCAGTAATGTCACCGTATATGCAGGAGTAGGTGCTATTTAACACAAACAGGTTATATCATTTAAAGCACACTTCTGAAACATGCTGTATCCATATTGTTAGAAGCAGGTATTTATTCAGCGCAGGCTGCTTATAGTAAAGTAAAAGTATCTTCCGCTTCTGCAGGTGAACAGGGCAGGGAGCTTTAGCAACAAAGCAAATTTTCTGCCTTTCTGTGACTTCCCCTCCAGGACCATGGGGTCCAAGGCCAGACCAAACGTTATTAATTCGGTCAAGGCGTTCTAGGAAGGCTGGAGAATCTTACGTTCCCACTTCGAGAATCGAGGGAACAGCAGCCACCTGCAAGCTACCTGTTTGCTCCACCCCCAGCCGGAAGTCAGCCTCTCTGGTCTTTTCAATTTATTATTATTATTATTATTATTATTATCGGTTATTAATAAAGCGACAGCAGATTACGCAGCGCTATACAAAGAATAAAATATTACAGGGATGCATTGCATACACAAACAAGTACAGTAGGGGTACATTACAGTTGTAAGTGCAATAATTGAGTTATGCAAAAGGAGAGGAATGCCCTGCCCTTGAGCACAGTCAGTAGTAGTTATCTTTAAATACAAATTGACCTACAGGCAGAGGGGCTCTCAAGGAGAAGGAATGCGCACAGAAGGAAAGTGGGAAGGGAAATTATTCTGATGTAAGGCAGGGTGAACTGAGAATTAGTGAGGACTATGGAAACAATAAGAATATAAAGTGTGTGGTGACTGAGTAAATGAGATTTGGAAGAGTGTAAGAGAATGTGGTAGAGTGTCAGTACAGAAGCTGTGAATATGAAGTAGTTTATCTATCCTGGATTATTAGTGACAGCTGCATCTAATTACTGTTAGGAGGTTTTTATATATTAAGGTAAAAACCAGTGGGGAGGGAAGGATGGTGGGCAAGTGCTTGTGAAACTGCTTTGCAAATCTGGGATTCTGATGGTTAGTTGCTTGTGAGGCTTGTGAAACTGCTTTGCAAATCTGGGATTCTGATGTTAGTTTCTTGTGAGGCTGTGAGAAGAGAGGTGTAAAGTGAACATTCCTGGTAATGAAGTAGTGGGGGAGGAGAAGTTTGAGCCAGAGCAGAGGGAGAGAGGAAAAGTTGGAATGTTACAATCATAGTTACAAACAATTCCATAGTAATTAACAGAATTTAAAAAATAAATGCATCAAATATCTTGATTGGAAAAATCATTCAGATGAGTTACCTTGTGAAACTGCTTTGCAAATCTGGGATATTCTGATGTTAGTTGCTTGTGAGGCTTGTGAAACTGCTTTGCAAATCTGGGATATTCTGATGTTAGTTGCTTGTGAGGCTTGTGAAACTGCTTTGCAAATCTGGGATTCTGATGTTAGTTGCTTGTGAGGAGTAGAGTCAGGTTGATAAGGACCTGACAGCAGGGGTGTCTATCTCCTCCCTCATAGGGGCGCACTCTCTTTGTCCTCTTTCTCAGTTCTCACTCAGCCTATGATGCAGCCGATGTTGCCTTCTGCGATCCTCCTCCTCCCCCAAGAGCCTTATCTCCGTCTTTTCAATAAAGTAATAGTTTACTGTGAACAGTGACGTTTGTTTTGGGGACAAAGTATCCCCTTACTCAGTATATAGTTGTGCTCATAAGTTTACATACCCTGGCAAAATTTATGATTTATTGGCCATTTTTCAGAGAATATGAATAACAACACAAAAACTTTTTTCACTCATGGTTAGTGTTTGGCTGAAGCCATTTATTATCAATCAAATGTGTTTACTCTTTTTAAATCATAATGACAACAAAAACTACCGAAATGACCCTGATCAAAAGTTTACATACCCCGGTGAATTTGGCCTGATAACATGCTCACAAGTTGACACACAGGGGTTTGAATGGCTATTAAAGGTAACCATCCTCACCTCTGGTCTGTTTGCTTGTAATTAGTGTGTGTGTATAAAAGGTCAATGAGTTTTTGGACTCCTGACAGACCCTTGCAACTTTCATCCAGTGCTGCACTGACGATTCTGGATTCTGAGTCATGGGGAAAGCAAAACAATTGTCAAAGGATCTGCGGGAAAAGGTAGTTGAACTGTATAAAACAGGAAAGCGATATAAAAAGATATCCAAGGAATTGAGAATGCAAATCAACAGTGTTCAAACTCTAATAAAGAAGTGGAAAATGAGGGGTTCTGTTGAAACCAAACCATGGTCAGGTAGACCAACTAAAATTTCAGCCACAACTGCCAGGAAAATTATTCGGGATGCAAACACAAACCCACAAATAACTTCAGGTGAAATACAGGGCATGTGGTGTGGCTGTTTCAAGATGCACAATAAGGAGGCACTTGAAGATGGGCTACATGGTTGAGTCACCAGAAGAAAGCCATTACTACGCAAATGCCACAAAGTATCCCTCTTACAATACACCAAACAGCACAGAGACAAGCCTCAAACCTTCTGGAACAAAGTCATTTGGAGTGATGAGACCAAAATTTAGCTTTTTGGCCACAACCATAAACGCTACATTTGGAGAGGAGTCAACAAGGCCTATGATGAAAGATACACCATTCCTACTGTGAAACACAGAGGTGGATCGCTGATGTTTTGGGGATGTGTGAGCTACAAAAGCACAGGAAAGTTGGTCAGAATTGATGGCAAGATGAATGCAGTATGTTATCAAACAGAACGCCTCATTTTCCACTTCTTGATTAGAGTTTGAACACTGCTGATTTGCATTCTCAATTCCTTGGATATCTTTTTATTTCCCTTTCCTGTTTTATACAGTTCAACTACCTTTTTCCCACAGATCCTTTGACAATTCTTTTTCTTTCCCCAAGAATCCAGAAACATCAGTGCAGCACTGGATGAAAGATGCAAGGGTCTGTTAGGAGTCCAGAAACTCATTGACCTTTTATACACACACACTAAATACAAGCAAACAGATCACAGGTGAGGATGGTTACCTTTAATAACCATTCAAACCCCTTTTGTGTCAAATTGTGTGCATGTTAGCAGGCGAAAATCACCAGGGTATGTAAACGTTTGATCAGGGTCATTTGGGTAGTTTCTGTTGTCATTATGATTTAAAAAGAGTAAACACAGAAGTTTGATAGTAAATGGCTTCATCCAAACACTAACCATGAGTGAAAGAAAAGTTTTTGTGTTATCATTCATATTCTCTGAAAAATGGCCAAAAAATCATAAATTCTGCCAGGGTATGTAAACTTATGAGCACAACTGTATATATTCATTTATAAGTGCATTGGAGCCCTTTAGAGTCAAGTAGATGAGAACAAAATCGTATGCAATATTCATATTTGATAAAGTGTTTAACTGTGTATATACTGTAAATATTTCACATTCCAATGTTCTTGATATAAGAATTTATAAATAGATATTCCTATATATATATATACAGTATATATATATATATATATATATATATATAAATCTATACACATATATATATATATCTGTATAATAATAATAGCATTGAAATCAATAGTAGATGCAAAGATGATGCACTCTCAGGATTTTCACAATTCAGTGTCAAATTTAATGGATGTTGTTTCAGATCTACATTAGACCTTTCATCAGATCAAAAGTTTATATATACAGTATAAATATAGTAACAAAATAACATCAGATATATATATATATATATATATATATATATACAGTTGCAAGAAAAAGTATGTGAACCCTTTGGAATGATATGGATTTCTGCACAAATTGGTCATAAAATGTGATCTGATCATCATCTAAGTCACAACAATAGACAATCACAGTCTGCTTAAACTAATAACACACAAATAATGAAATGTTGCCATGTTTTTATTGAACACACCATGTAAACATTCACAGTGCAGGTGGAAAAAGTATGTGAACCCTTGGATTTAATAACTGGTTGAACCTCCTTTGGCAGCAATAACTTCAACCAAACGTTTCCTGTAGTTGCAGATAAGACGTGCACAACGGTCAGGAGTAATTCTTGACCATTCCCCTTTTGCAGAACTGTTTCAGTTCAGCAATATTCTTGGGATGTCTGGTGTGAATTGCTTTCTTGAGGTCATGCCACAGCATCTCAATCTGGTTGAGGTCAGGACTCTGACTGGGCCACTTCAGAAGGCGTATTTTCTTCTGTTTAAGCCATTCTGTTGTTGATTTACTTCTATGCTTTGGGTCATTGTCCTGTTGCAACACCCATCTTCTGTTGAGCTTCAGCTGGTAGACTCAGCTGGTAGACAGATGGCCTTAAGTTCTCCTGCAAAATGTCTTGATAAACTTGGGAATTCATTTTTCCTTTGATGATAGCAATCCGTCCAGGCCCTGACACAGCAAAGCAGCCCCAAACCATGATGCCCCCAATACCATACTTCACAGTTGGGATGAGGTTTTGATGTTGGTGTGCTGTGCCTCTTTTTTTGCCACACATAGGCCTAGATTTAGAGTTCGGCGGTAGCCGTCAAAACCAGCGTTAGAGGCTCCTAACGCTGGTTTTGGGCGCCCGCTGGTATTTGGAGTCAGTGATTAAAGGGTCTAACGCTCACTTTACAGCCGCGACTTTTCCATACCGCAGATCCCCCTACGCCATTTGCGTAGCCTATCTTTTCAATGGGATCTTCCTAACGCCGGTATTTAGAGTCGTTTCTGCAGTGAGCGTTAGAGCTCTAACGACAAGATTCCAGCCGCCTGAAAATAGCAGGAGTTAAGAGCTTTCTGGCTAACGCCGGTTTATAAAGCTCTTAACTACTGTACCCTAAAGTACACTAACACCCATAAACTACCTATGTACCCCTAAACCGAGGTCCCCCCACATCGCCGCCACTCGATTAAAATTTTTAACCCCTAATCTGCCGACCGCCACCTACGTTATCCTTATGTACCCCTAATCTGCTGCCCCTAACCCCGCCGACCCCTATATTATATTTATTAACCCCTAACTTGCCCCACACAACGTCGCCGCAAGCTACTTAAAATAATTAACCCCTAATCTTCCGACCGCAAATCGCCGCCACCTACGTTATCCCTATGTACCCCTAATCTGCTACCCCTAACATCGCCGACCCCTATGTTATATTTATTAACCCCTAATCTGCCCCCCACAATGTCGCCGACACCTACCTACACTTATTAACCCCTAATCTGCCGACCGGAGCTCACCGCTATTCTAATAAATGGATTAAACCCTAAAGCTAAGTCTAACCCTAACACTAACACCCCCCTAAGTTAAATATAATTTTTATCTAACGAAATAAATTAACTCTTATTAAATAAATGATTCCTATTTAAAGCTAAATACTTACCTGTAAAATAAATCCTAATATAGCTACAATATAAATTATAATTATATTATAGCTATTTTAGGATTAATATTTATTTTACAGGCAACTTTGTAATTATTTTAACCAGGTACAATAGCTATTAAATAGTTAAGAACTATTTAATAGTTACCTAGTTAAAATAATAACAAATTTACCTGTAAAATAAATCATAACCTAAGATATAATTAAACCTAACACTACCCTATCAATAAAATAATTAAATAAACTACCTACAATTACCTACAATTAACCTAACACTACACTATCAATAAATTAATTAAACACAATTGCTACAAATAAATAAAATTAAATAAACTATCTAAAGTACAAAAAATAAAAAAGAACTAAGTTACAGAAAATAATAAAATATTTACAAACATAATAAAAATATTACAACAATTTTAAACTAATTACACCTACTCTAAGCCCCCTAATAAAATAACAAAGCCCCCCAAAATAAAAAATTCCCTACCCTATTCTAAAATACAAATATTACAAGCTCTTTTACCTTACCAGCCCTGAACAGGGCCCTTTGCGGGGCATGCCCCAAGAATTTCAGCTCTTTTGCCTGTAAAAAAAAACATACAATACCCCCCCCCAACATTACAACCCACCACCCACATACCCCTAATCTAACCCAAACCCCCCTTAAATAAACCTAACACTACCCCCCTGATGATCTTCCTACCTTGTCTTCACCATGCCAGGTTCACCGATCCGTCCTGGCTCCAAGATCTTCATCCAACCCAAGCGTGGGCTAGACATCCACTGAAGAAGTCCAGAAGAGGGTCCAAAGTCTTCCTCCTATCCGGCAAGAAGAGGACATCCGGACCGGCAAACATCTTCTCCAAGCGGCATCTTCTATCTTCTTCCATCCGATGACGACCGGCTCCATCTTGAAGACCTCCAGCGCGGATCCATCCTCTTCTTCCGACGACTAGACGACGAATGACGGTTCCTTTAAGGGACGTCATCCAAGATGGCGTCCCTCGAATTCCGATTGGCTGATAGGATTCTATCAGCCAATCGGAATTAAGGTAGGAATTTTCTGATTGGCTGATGGAATCAGCCAATCAGAATATAGTTCAATCCGATTGGCTGATCCAATCAGCCAATCAGATTGAGCTCGCATTCTATTGGCTGTTCCGATCAGCCAATAGAATGCGAGCTCAATCTGATTGGCTGATTGGATCAGCCAATCGGATTGAACTATATTCTGATTGGCTGATTCCATCAGCCAATCAGAAAATTCCTACCTTAATTCCGATTGGCTGATAGAATCCTATCAGCCAATCGGAATTCGAGGGACGCCATCTTGGATGACGTCCCTTAAAGGAACCGTCATTCGTCGTCTAGTCGTCGGAAGAAGAGGATGGATCCGCGCTGGAGGTCTTCAAGATGGAGCCGGTCGTCATCGGATGGAAGAAGATAGAAGATGCCGCTTGGAGAAGATGTTTGCCGGTCCGGATGTCCTCTTCTTGCCGGATAGGAGGAAGACTTTGGACCCTCTTCTGGACTTCTTCAGTGGATGTCTAGCCCACGCTTGGGTTGGATGAAGATCTTGGAGCCAGGACGGATCGGTGAACCTGGCATGGTGAAGACAAGGTAGGAAGATCATCAGGGGGGTAGTGTTAGGTTTATTTAAGGGGGGTTTGGGTTAGATTAGGGGTATGTGGGTGGTGGGTTGTAATGTTGGGGGGGGTATTGTATGTTTTTTTTTACAGGCAAAAGAGCTGAAATTCTTGGGGCATGCCCCGCAAAGGGCCCTGTTCAGGGCTGGTAAGGTAAAAGAGCTTGTAATATTTGTATTTTAGAATAGGGTAGGGAATTTTTTATTTTGGGGGGCTTTGTTATTTTATTAGGGGGCTTAGAGTAGGTGTAATTAGTTTAAAATTGTTGTAATATTTTTATTATGTTTGTAAATATTTTATTATTTTCTGTAACTTAGTTCTTTTTTATTTTTTGTACTTTAGATAGTTTATTTAATTTTATTTATTTGTAGCAATTGTGTTTAATTAATTTATTGATAGTGTAGTGTTAGGTTAATTGTAGGTAATTGTAGGTAGTTTATTTAATTATTTTATTGATAGGGTAGTGTTAGGTTTAATTATATCTTAGGTTATGATTTATTTTACAGGTAAATTTGTTATTATTTTAACTAGGTAACTATTAAATAGTTCTTAACTATTTAATAGCTATTGTACCTGGTTAAAATAATTACAAAGTTGCCTGTAAAATAAATATTAATCCTAAAATAGCTATAATATAATTATAATTTATATTGTAGCTATATTAGGATTTATTTTACAGGTAAGTATTTAGCTTTAAATAGGAATCATTTATTTAATAAGAGTTAATTTATTTTGTTAGATAAAAATTATATTTAACTTAGGGGGGTGTTAGTGTTAGGGTTAGACTTAGCTTTAGGGGTTAATCCATTTATTAGAATAGCGGTGAGCTCCGGTCGGCAGATTAGGGGTTAATAATTGAAGGTAGGTGTCGGCGATGTTAGGGAGGGCAGATTAGGGGTTAATACTATTTATGATAGGGTTAGTGAGGCGGATTAGGGGTTAATAACTTTATTATAGTAGCGGTGCGGTCCGCTCGGCAGATTAGGGGTTAATAAGTGTAGGCAGGTGTCGGCGACGATGTGGGGGGCAGATTAGGGGTTAATAAATATAACATAGGGGTCGGCGATGTTAGGGCAGCAGATTAGGGGTACATAGGGATAACGTAGGTGGCGGCGGTTTACGGAGCGGCAGATTAGGGGTTAAAAGTGTAATGCAGGGGTCAGCGATAGCGGGGGCGGCAGATTAGGAGTTAATAAGTGTAAGGTTAGGGGTGTTTAGACTCGGGGTACATGTTAGGGTGTTAGGTGCAGACTTAGGAGGTGTTTCCCCATAGGAAACAATGGGGCTGCGTTAGGAGCTGAACGCTGCTTTTTTGCAGGTGTTAGGTTTTTTTTCAGCTCAAACAGCCCCATTGTTTCCTATGGGAGAATCGTGCACGAGCACGTTTTTGATGCCGGCCGCGTCCGTAAGCAACTCTGGTATCGAGAGTTGCATTTGCGGTATAAATGCTCTACGCTCCTTTTTTGGAGCCTAACGCAGCATTTGTTTGAACTCTCGATACCAGAGTTAAATTTATGGTGCGGCCAGAAAAAAACCCGCGGAGCGTTAACAGCCCTTTTACCGCCGAACTCTAAATCTAGGCCTTAGTGTTGTGTGTTTCTTCCAAACAACTCAACTTTGGTTTCATCTGTCCACAGAATATTTTGCCAGTACTGCTGTGGAACATCCAGGTACTCTTGTGCAAACTGTAAACGTGCAGCAATGTTTTGTTTGGACAGCAGTGGCTTCCTCTGTGGTATCCTCCCATGAAATCCATTCTTGTTTAGTGTTTTACGGATTGTAGATTCGCTAACAGGGATGTTAGCATTTGCCAGTGACTTTTGTAAGTCTTTAGCTGACACTCTAGGATTCTTCTTCACCTCATTGAGCAGTTTGCGCTGTGCTCTTGCAGTCATCTTTACAGGACGGCCACTTCTAGGGAGAGTAGCAGCAGTGCTGATACTGCTGAACTTTCTCCATTTATAGATAATTTGTCTTATGGACTGATAAACAGCAAGGCTTTTGGAGATACTTTTATAACCCTTTCCAGCTTTATGCAAGTCAACCATTCTTAATCGTAGGTCTTCTGAGAGCTTTTTTGTGCGAGGCATCATTCACATCAGGCAATGCTTCTTGTGAAGAGCAAACCCAGAACTGGTGTGTGTTTTTTATAGGGCAGGGCAGCTGTAACCAACACCTCCAATCTCATCTCATTGATTGGACTCCAGTTGGCTGACATCTCACTCCAATTAGCTCTTGGAGATGTCATTAGTCTAGGGGTTCACATAGTTTTTCCACCTGCACTGTGAATGTTTACATGGTGTGTTCAATAAAAACATGGCAACATTTCATTCTTTGTGTGTTATTAGTTTAAGCAGACTGTGATTGTCTATTGTTGTGACTTAGATGATGATCAGATCACATTTTATGACCAATTTGTGCAGAAATCCATATCATTCCAAAGGGTTCACATACTTTTTCTTGCAACTGTGTATATATATATATATATATATATGTATGTATATATATATATATATATATATATATATATATATATACACATTTATGAATAAATAGAACATATTCTGCTAAGTGAAGAACAATGGAATGTGAAATATTAATATTTTCATGTTGGGTTAGTGCTCTTAAAAAAATGTGATCGGATTTGCATGCGAATAGCATGTTCGTTTTTTCTCCCACTTTATGCCTTCCATTGAAGTCTATGGGGAAATACGTTAATGCGGTCATGATATTCCAAGTTCAGATTTTTGCACGCGAGCAAAATGCTTTACTTTCAACTTGTAATATGTGAGCAAAAAGCTGACTTCTAGCAGTGGAGGCTCCTCCATATGTGCACTGTCGCACGTGAAGCCCCAGGGGGCAGAGGAGGGGGAAAAAAATGAGCAGGAAAAAAAAAATATGAAAATTTTTATTTTTTATGTATATTATTTTATATTGTATTTATTATATTTATTGTGCAGTGTGCAGTGTATACTATCAGTATCATGATCATGATGCCAGGCTGCCAGCTTGCAATGCTATCACATCAGATATTTTCATTTTGGTACCAGGTACATTTGAGTTTATTAGGCAGGAGGCAGGAGCTAGGACTGGGTGGACACTTCAGTGTGTGCTGACGTCCTTGACGTCACACACACCACAGCACCATGGAGGGGGCTGAGAGAGGCTGAGTCTGTGAGTCATAGATTGACAGTCAGGCTCCATTCTCCACCCCCCACTCGCACGTGTGGTAAGGAGCTCTATATGCCTGCACAGTGATCGCAATGTATTCACTGTGCAGGCGTAGCTCCTCCCCAGCTTCATGCCTATAGAGGCATAATCGCACAGGCTGAACTGTGCGGTCGTTCAGCCTGTGCTCTGTCTCCTCCCCCAGCCTCTCGATCCGGACTGTGTGATAGGCTGAGAGGGCTCCCTGGCTCACGTGATGGTCCCCACGAGGCTCCTCCCGGCTCAACGGTGCGAAAATCTTTGTGGAGATAGCCGTTGAGCTGAGAGGAGGCGTTTTGCATTAGGGCTCCTTAGGCTAATTAATAAATATAGGCTAATATAGACAGTGAGTGAGTTAGAGTTCAGTTAGCCATTATTACATTTAGCTTAGCTTAGCAATAGAGTTTAGAACTTAACTTTAGATTCAGCTCTGTTGTGCAAAAATCTGTTAACTGCTGGCAGCCATCAACACAGTCATATTTGCTGCTGCAGTGTGCAAATAGCCTTAGGCTAATAATAGACAGTGAGTGAGTTAGTTAGAGTTAGCCATTATTACATTTAGCTTAGCTTAGCTTAGCTTAGCAATAGAGTTTAGAACTTAACTTTAGATTCACAGTCACTAACTACTAGTATTCTATTATCTATCTAGTAGAACATAGTTACTAATTAATTTTTATAATACTATATTATATTAGTTCAGTAAGTTGTTTGACAGTTTGTGGGCAGATATTTTAATGATTTTTGCTGCAGGCCTGCAGTTTTTATATAGAGTAACTGAGTGAGTTGAGTCTTGAACTACTAGTGTTGAAAAAAAAATCTTTTTTTTTTCTACTTGTAATTTAAACAACAGATACAGTCTGAGTCTGAGATTGCTTTTTATATAGAGTAACTTGAGTTGAGTCTTGAACTTGAACTAGTGTTTAAAAAAAAACATTTTTATTTTTCTACTTGTTATTTAAACAACACATACAGTCTGAGTCTGAGATTGCTTTTTATATAGAGTAACTTGAGTTGAGTCTTGAACTTGAACTAGTGTTAATAAATAAATAAATTCACTTTTCTACTTGTAATTTAAACAACAGATACAGTCTGAGTCTGAGATTGCTTTTGATATAGAGTAACTTGAGTTGAGTCTTGAACTTGAACTAGTGTTAAAAAATAAATGTATTTTTCTACTTGTAATTTAAACAACAGACACAGTCTGAGTCTGAGATTAGCAAGTTTAGGAGTATACTGGACTTTTAGGGAGTTCTTTAACAATTTAGTTCAACTTCTAGTTGATATTTTCTAATAGCTGCAGAGCAGCAGAGCTACCTACCTAGGGCGCGATCCGATATAGATAGCAGTTTGCGGCGCAAGCGAGGGAACCTACGTCGCCCGCAGTTTCAGCTCGCAACTCGAGCCATCCAATATGCGGCGCCGTCACTTGCTAAAGTGGCGCAAGTCTCACAAACCAGCGATGTACAGATTTTTGGAGTCGCCAGTGACTTGCGCCACGTTAGAAACTGCCGGCGCCTATAAAACCTGACTAAAGTCTAAATCACCCACACTGTCTAACACGCCTCCTAAACATAGCCTGACACGTCTAACACGCCTCCCTAACAAAGCCCGACACGTCTAACCCTCTATCCGCTATCCCCCCTCACTATCCTAACAATAAAAAAGTTATTAACCCCTAAACCGTCGCTCCCGTACCCCGCCGCCAGCTATATTATATCTATAACCCCCTAAAGTGAGCCCCTAACACCGCCGCCATCTATATTAAAATTATTAACCCCTAATGTAAGCCCCTTACACCGCCGCCATCTCTATTAAAATGATTAACCCCTAATTTAATCTACCTACCCCGCTGCCAGCTATATTATCTATATTAACCCTAAGTATATTATAGTTAATATAGGTATTACATTATATATATTAACTATATTAACCCTAATTATATTAGGGTTAATATAGTTAATATAGTTACTATAGTATTTATATTAACTATATTAACTCTATCTAACCCTAACACCCCTAACTAAATTTATATTAAATTAATCTAATTAATTTATAAACTAAAATATTCCTATTTAAATCTAAATACTTACCTATAAAATAAACCCTAAGATAGCTACAATATAATTAATAATTACATTGTAGCTATGTTAGGGTTAATATTTATTTTACAGGTAAATTGTTAATTATTTTAACTAGGTATAATAGCTATTAAATAGTTATTAACTATTTAATATCTACCTAGTTAAAATAATTACCCAATTACCTGTAAAATAAATCCTAACCTTAGTTACAAATACACCTACACTATCAATAAATTAAATAAACTACAAACATCTATCTAAAAATACAATTAAATTAACTAAACTAAATTACAAAAAAAAACAAAACACTAAATTACAAAAAATAAAAAAAAGATTACAAGATTTTTAAGCTAATTACACCTATTCTAAGCCCCCTAATAAAATAATAAACCCCCAAAATAAAAACAATTCCCTGCCCTATTCTAAATTAAAAAATTTCAAAGCTCTTTACCTTACCAGCCCTTAAAAGGGCCTTTTGTGGGGCATGCCCCAAAGAATTCATCTCTTTTGCATACAAATACAATACCCCCCCCATTACAACCCACCACCCACATACCCCTATTCTAAAACCACCCAAACCCCCCTTAAAAAAGCCTAACACTACCCCCCTGAAGATCTCCCTACCTTGTCTTCACCACACCGGGCCGAACTCCTGATCCGATCTGGGCGATGTCTTCCTCCAAGCGGCAAAGAAGAATTCTTCCTCCGGTGATGTCTTCCTCCAAGCGGCAAAGAAGAATTCTTCCTCCGGCGACGTCTTCCTCCAAGCGGCAGCAAAGTCTTCATTCTTCCGGCGGCATCTTCAATCTTCTTTCTTCGCTCCGCCGCCGCGGAGCATCCATCCCGGACGACTACTGAACTACGAATGAGGTACCTTTAAATGACGTCATCCAAGATGGCGTCCGCCGAATTCCGATTGGCTGATAGGATTCTATCAGCCAATCGGAATTAAGTTAGAAAAATCTGATTGGCTGATTGAATCAGCCAATCAGATTGAGCTTGCATTCTATTGGCTGTTCCGATCAGCCAATAGAATGCGAGCTCAATCTGATTGGCTGATTGGATCAGCCAATCGGATTGAACTTTAATCTGATTGGCTGATTCAATCAGCCAATCAGATTTTTCTATGATGCCGCCGGAAGAATGAAGACTTTGCTGCCGCTTGGAGGAAGACGTTGCCGGAGGAAGAATTCTTCTTTGCCGCTTGGAGGAAGACATCGCCGGAGGAAGAATTCTTCTTTGCCGCTTGGAGGAAGACATCGCCCGGATCGGATCAGGAGTTCGGCCCGGTGTGGTGAAGACAAGGTAGGGAGATCTTCAGGGGGGTAGTGTTAGGCTTTTTTAAGGGGGGTTTAGGTGGTTTTAGAATAGGGGTATGTGGGTCGTGGGTTGTAATGGGGGGGGGTATTGTATTTGTATGCAAAAGAGCTGAATTCTTTGGGGCATGCCCCACAAAAGGCCCTTTTAAGGGCTGGTAAGGTAAAGAGCTTTGAATTTTTTTAATTTAGAATAGGGCAGGGAATTTTTTTTATTTTGGGGGTTTATTATTTTATTAGGGGGCTTATAATAGGTGTAATTAGCTTAAAAATCTTTTAATCTTTTTTTTATTTTTTGTAATTTAGTGTTTGTTTGTTTTTTTAATTTAGTTTAGTTAATTTAATTGTATTTTTAGATAGATGTTTGTAGTTTATTTAATTTATTGATAGTGTAGGTGTATTTGTAACTTAGGTTAGGATTTATTTTACAGGTAATTGGGTAATTATTTTAACTAGGTAGATATTAAATAGTTAATAACTATTTAATAGCTATTATACCTAGTTAAAATAATTAACAATTTACCTGTAAAATAAATATTAACCCTAACATAGCTACAATGTAATTATTAATTATATTGTAGCTATCTTAGGGTTTATTTTATAGGTAAGTATTTAAATTTAAATAGGAATATTTTAGTTTATAAATGAATTAGATTAATTTAATATAAATTTAGTTAGGGGTGTTAGGGTTAGATAGAGTTAATATAGTTAATATAAATACTATAGTAACTATATTAACTATATTAACCCTAATATAATTAGGGTTTATATAGTTAATATATATAATGTAATACCTATATTAACTATAATATACTTAGGGTTAATATAGATAATATAGCTGGCGGCGGGGTAGGTAGATTAAATTAGGGGTTAATCATTTTAATAGAGATGGCGGCGGTGTAAGGGGCTTACATTAGGGGTTAATAATATTAATATAGCTGGCGGCGGTATAGGGGGATTAGATTAGGGGTTAATAATTTTTATATAGGTGGCGGCGGTGTAAGGGGTCAGATTAGGGGATAGATAAGGTAGATGACAGCGGTGTAAGGGGTTCTAATTAGGGGATAGATAAGGTAGATGGCGGTGGTTTTAGGGGCTCACAGTAGGGGGTTAGTTTATGTAGATGGCGGCAGGGTCCGGGAGCGGCGGTTTAGGGGTTTAATAACTTTATTAGGGATTTTGGGAGGGGGGGTCGCGGTTGACAGGTAGATAGACATTGCGCATGCGTTAGGTGTTAGGTTTATTTTAGAAGATCGCGGTTGACAGGGAGATAGACATTGCGCATGCGTTAGGTGTTAGGTTTATTTTAGCAGCCATTTTAGGGAGTTACAGGGCTCCAATAGTCAGCGTAAGGCTTCTTACGGCTGCTTTTTGTGGCGAGGTGAAAATGGAGTAAGTTTTATCCATTTTCGCCACGTAAGTCCTTACGCTGCATATTGGATACCAAACTGCGCTGGTTTGGTATACCTGCCTATAGCCCAAAAAACTACGGGCGACGGCAGAAATATACGCGCGTAACTTCTAGGTTACGCCGTATGTGTGATACCAAACCCGCGCAAATATTGGCGTTACCGGCTTTTGCGGGCGACGATTTTTATCGGATGGACCCCCTACAAGTTATACATTAGATAACAACCGCCAAACTATTTAAACTATTACTTCAAGTTGAGTTGTATATTTTCTAACAGCTGCAGAGCGATCTACCTACAAGTTATATATATAATATTAGATAGCAACCCCCAAAATATTAAACTATTACTTCAAGTTGAGTTGTATATTTTATAACAGCTGCAGAGCTACCTACCTACAAGTTATATATATATAATATTAGATAACAACCGCCAAAATATTAAACTATTACTTCAAGTTGAGTTGTATATTTTATAACAGCTGCAGAGCTACCTACCTACAAGTTATATATATAATATTAGATAACAACCGCCAAAATATTAAACTATTACTTCAAGTTGAGTTGTATATTTTCTAACAACTGCAGAGCTACCTACCTGCTACCTACAAGTTATATATTACATAAAAACCGCCAAAATATTAAACTATTACTTCAAGTTGAGTTGTATATTTTATAACAGCTGCAGAGCTACCTACCTACAAGTTATATATATATAATATTAGATAACAACTGCCAAAATATTAAACTATTACTTCAAGTTGAGTTGTATATTTTCTAACAGCTGCAGACTTTCGCAAAGGGGTGTGGCTTTTTAAAATGGGTGTGGCTTGTTAAAAGGGGCGTGGTTTTAAAAGGGTCATGTTTTTCAAAGGGGCGTGGCTTTCTAAAAGGGGCAGGGTCTTGTGCACCCTCATTCTAAAACTTCACCAGCCGCCACTGACTTCTAGCAGAATTATCGCGCACGTGGGAGTGATTCATAGTGCATAACTCGTAATATAGCCCTAAATGTGTTTAACTTAATCTAGACACCATCACAGTAACTCCGGAATTACCAACAGAGTACTTTGATTTCATGGAGGTATTTTCTAAAGTGAAGGCTGAGACCGTGGGGTAAAACATACCTTATGGCCTTAGAATGACATCATTTCCAACTCTATGTCAGAACATGCCAAATATGTGTAGTTGGTCCATTGCCAAAATAATCTCTATGCAAAGTTGAAAGAAAGTTTATTACACCAGTCAAGTATACTATTTCTTGCTTATATTATCTTCCCTACTGGTTAACCACAGCTCTGAGATTGCAGTAAGGATTGAAGCATAAAGGGCTATTTTCTCCACTTGTAATATCAGCGAAATGGCTCACAAAAAAAACTATTACGCTAACGCAAAACTGTTTACACCTCACTTGTATTCTAGCCCATTATGTTTGAGTTTTTTTGCAATTACTAAACCTCTTATTGCACTAACCAACCAAGCCATCCTCCTGTAAAAAGTGGCTGCTGTTTTTCAAATAAAGTTTTTATTCTGCCCTTGTAGTCTAGCACCCTGATCTTATTCAACTAAATATATTAGAGGTAGGCTATTGCGAATCATGTCCCCCGAAACCTTGTTGCTTGTGCAATGCTACTCCCCTGCAAGTGGTGGCCAATTGGCAAATAGAAGCGGCCGTTGAGCATCCCGATCAGATAGGGTTGATTTCAATACGCCACACTTTAGGCGGCAGACAGGTTGAAGTGGCCCCAAAGATGCTTTCACAGATTGATAAATGGGGCCCACAAAGTTAAAGTAATGTAAAGAGTAGGACGGTTCAAGTTTGACAATGGGTCCAATTACAATAATCATAATTTGTTAATGTAATAAATAACAATATTAATAATAGAAAAAATATTAATAGAAAACAGAGACAACAATAGTAGATGTAGTGGTATATGGGGTGATAAATAGGAATATTACCAATAAAGAGCCTACAGCATTTATTGGGAATGGAGGGAAGTTGTGATTAGGATTAATTGTTGCATTTAGGGTTGTTTGTGATGGAGATCACTCTGATTTAATATTAATGGGTAGTAATGCTGAAACATTCATAGATGACATTGTTATAGCATAAATAAAAATAGAAAAGCGCTCAAAAAAACCCTCCCCCCAAAAAACCCTTATTTTAGCATTTGCAATAAGGGTTTTTTTGTTTTTGTCATGAAACGGTCAGATTGGATGGTTATATCTGACACATGGATATCATGTCATTTTTTTTTTTGTGTTAATAAAAATAAAATATATATAAAAAAAAAAAAGAAAAGTGCTCAACTTGGGAATGAACAATAGCATAATAGCTTGTTCTATGAACTCTTTTTGCTCAGTTTGTGCTTTTCACAGAAAATAGCTTTCCTGTAGTATATCAGTCTGATCCTGACCAAGCAGTGCTGCCCAGTCCCGAAATACCAGGCAATCCCTCTCTGAACAAGAGAAATGGCAAAACCCAAGACGTACGTTTCTGCCTAGTGTGTATTTAGTCATTCAGGTGCAGCCATTTCCCTCTAGGCACACTGAGCAATGTGTCCATGTCTAGTTTCCCACATCACCCTTAGGGAGACTTCCCTCAGGGTCATTATTTGCATAAATAAAAAGAGAGAATCGCTCAACCTGGGGGTGAACAATAGCATAATAGCTTGTTCTATGGCTAGTTACCAACCAAGGAGCTCCACAACATTGATGAGGCCCAAATGAGGCCAAACAATCATCTGTGGTTGCTGTTTCCCTTTTTCAGAGGAGAATTGCCTGGTATTTCGGGGCTGGACTGATCTTGTTAGGCGGGATCAGACTGATATGCTTCAGGAAAGTTTTCCTCTGTGAAATGCACAATTGGTGAAAAAGAAGTTACTCCCAGGTGGTAACCAGGCCATAGAACAAGCCAATGAGCTGTTGTTCATTACTGGCAGACTGCTTCTCTTTTCTGTTTGACATTGTTATAGCAGCTGAGGTTCATAGCTCCTTAAGGGCCGGATGCAACCAACCACAAGATGCAACTATCTTTTAGTAACATGCATGAAGCAAGTTGTAACTAAATAATATGGATCTAAATATAATCCAAATAATAATGTAGGTATATTTTTTGATTATAAAAAAAATGTTTTGATTATCATTCATGCATTTATATATACATTAAATCACATTCCCTCTGTTTGTCTCTCTCATTCTTTCTCTGTCTTTTTCTTTCTCTTAGCAGTGAATGGTGCTGTCATATTGACTTCATAGTACGTAGTAATTAGTTTTGTTCTAATAAAACAGCATAAGGAAAAAAATCTAATTCTCTTACTGCTTTCTGTATAACAAGTATTAATTCAATTGTCAGATTCAGATTTTAATTAATGTGCTTTTTTATATCATCTGCCATACCATGTGTTATAGTGATAAAGATACTGTTATCAGTCCCTTAATCTCCTTGTGACAACTATATTTTATAAATTGAATCAACCATCTAATGAGGCTTCATCTGATATTTTAGTTGACTTAAAACCCATGATATGTCACTTTGACCTATTAACACTACTAATTTTATTTCACCTTTTTTTCTGCCTTGTTACCATTTAGTCTGCTAACAATCAAGTCTTCTCGTCTCTACTATTTTGTGGCCTTGTAGGCAGAAGAATCCTATCCATTATATACAAAAAGATAGACCTATTGATGTTGGAACTCTTGGTAATTATAGCCCTTTTTCTCAACATCCCTATCTTTGAAAGATTCTAGCCTGTCTATTCATATTAGTCTCTATATTTATCTTCGGATCCACACTTAGACATATATCAATCAGTTGTTTGAGCTCTTTTTGCTAAAGGGATAACTTTATTGTCAGTTTGAAATCCTGCTACATACCGTGTTGGGATTTCTTTAGCACAGAACTCTTTTAGATGTTTTTTTCACATCCAAGTCTGCAGCATACAATTTACTTTTACATTACCTTATCTAATTTCACTAGCTCTCTTGAATAATATACATTTGAAAGTCTGTAATAATAAACTATATGGCTAAATGATTTTGTGACTCTTACTAAAATATATAAAATAGTCCTATTTTGAAGTAATGTAAATATGTTTACTTAAAAAATATATTACTATTATGAAATGCTTTATATTCATAGCCTTTGGACTTGATTTCTATCTTTTCACACCTCTTAAATGATCCAATAGCCTATGAGCATGAGTCTTAAGTTCCATCAATGATGCAGAGAAATAATTAAAGATTCTGGGCTCCATTTTAAAACTGTGAATGCTACACTCAGTAAGATACCGTTGTCTTATGCACATTACTATTTAATCTCTATGCAACCCTTAAGGGCAGATTGGACTGGTATGCTTGGCAAGCCTTGATCTTGTTCATTTGGTTGCATGACAGCATGGGGCCATGGCTGCACATGCATTTGCTCGTGCAATGAGAAATGAGGCCACATAATTCTGCCCGCTCACCTAAGTGCAGGAAGGATAAGTTTTTCATTGAGTAATGTGTTCATCTACAGTATGATAAATGGGCCCCAATAGGTAAATTTTGTTTACAGGAACTAGACAAGGAAAAAACAAAATAACATAGATAAGCGTACACTAAATAAAAGGCAAAAACTATAGTGTCTTTGACTACATTAAAGGGACAATCCATAAGCCTCTTACTAAAGATTGCAATTTAAGATTTTTAAAATAAATGCATAAAAAAAAATAGATAAAAGCTCTAGTAAAAAAAGGCTCTTTTTACTAGAGCTTTTATCTATTTTGTCCATAGTGACATGTTTTAAATAAATGTTTGTTTTATAAACAAATACCTGTTTGCTGTCCTTTGGATTCTTGAACTGCACCAACGAGATCGTTATACAAGGAGCCGGTTTCCGATTTTATCGGATCACACCAGAATTGAGAAATCTGGACTCTGAATTATTAAGTAAGTATACTGCATCAATTATGTGGTGTTGATCTACACACATAGAAATAAAGTCCTTTCATTCCCAGGCTTTTTTCTGGAGCACCAAACAAGAACAGACCTGCGCCTCTATACTATACACATTCACATTTTCAAGCAGTCTTTTTTTGGGAGAGACTGATAGAAGGCAGCGGTACACACAGAGGGGAGTATTTTAACCATCCTTGCATTAATATTGTTTGTAACATCTAGCATATTGTGTAAAGGTATTTTGTGTAATAATCCATAATGAATGCCTCCGCCAGGCTCATCTTCCTTACACATTGCTCTTCATCAGGTGAAGCTCTCTGCCAATCCCTTCACTGGCTTCCTCTTGCCTCCAGGATTAAACACAAAATTCTCACTCTGACATACAAAGCCCTCAACTGCACTGCTCCCCCCTATATCTCAGACCTTGTCTCTAGATACTCTCCCTCCCATCCCCTTCACTCTGCTCATGACCTACTACTCTTTTCCTCTCTTGTTCCCTCCTCACACTCCAGCTTACAGGACTTCTCCAGACTGGCTCCCATCTGTGGAACTCTCTGCCTCGCCCCACAAGACTCTCCCCTAGTTTTGAAAACTTCAAGCGATCCCTAAAGACTCTACTGTTCAGGGATGTATACAACCTACACTAACCTTTCTTTATAGCATTTTCTCTCCATTGCTATGCCCTTGAACCCCCTTAGCACTTAAGCCTAAGAGCCATGCTGTTTGTAGATCACCTTCTTTAGAGCTGACTAGAACAGTGCAACTCTTGGCAGGGCCCTTTACCTGTCTGATTCCTATAAATCTTTCCTTGTATTCCGCCTATGTTTATAGAGCTGTGGAATCTGTTGGCGCTCTACAAATAACCAATAATAATAATAATAATAATAATAATAATAACAGATGCCAGTGAAAAAGGCCCTGTTGTGTATATATCTTTATTTCTATAGTACTCTCTGTGGGACAATTGTGGGACTACAAATACAAACAATATGAACTATTAAACATGGATTAAACAGGGATGAATACAGTAAACATGCTTCCTGCCTAAAAAAAAAAATTCTAATTAGACATATTCAGGTGATTTATTAAATAAATGCTAAACACTAAACCTAGGTTTTAATGTAGATTTCTCCTTCAGATACCTGCAGTGTAACCTAGGTTACATTTTAGTCTTTAGGTAACTCTGCAACTGTGTGGAAATGATAATTTTTTTAGAAAAATATAGGAGGGAGAGCTGTATGTTTAGCTATCAGAGTATAGATATACAATATATATATATATATATATATATATATATATATATATATATATATATATATATATATAAATATACTAGAATGAAATGAAAAGTTAATATTATTATAGTTAATGCTTGATTTTATGGGAGGTCAGCTGGGGTATTTTAACAGTAAATAGGAAGAACATAAAGACCTGATTTTTATTTAGCTGAGTGGAAAACCAGTGTCTAAATTTAAAGACTAATTTAAATAAGAAGAGAGAAGTATAGGAGTCTAACATCACACCCATTCAGTGGTCTTGCTGCCTGAGTGGAGTAGGGTATCTTTGACTTTAATTTGGCAACTGATAATACAGCCATATTTTGAAAGGAATGTAAAGATTTCTGATTTTGGTGTGCTAAGAAGTTAAACACCCATTCATGTATAAGGTTAGGGTAAGAAATCATTTTTGTTTTTGTTTTTTCCAGCATATACGTGACAAATCTATATCATGAGAAAGGGTGCCAAGAGAAAAGAGGTCCCAAGTCTTATCTTTGGGATCCTAATACAGAGAAGTCAATATAGGAGAATGAAGAGTTAAAGGGACAGTCTAGTCAAAATTTAACGTTCATGATTCAGATTGGGCATGCAATTCTAAACAACTTTCCAATTTACTTTTATCAACAAATTTGTTTTGTTCTTTTGGTATTCTTTGCTGAAAGCTAAACCTAGGTAGGCTCAAACTG
Source organism: Bombina bombina (assembly GCF_027579735.1). Lineage (NCBI taxonomy): Eukaryota > Metazoa > Chordata > Amphibia > Anura > Bombinatoridae > Bombina > Bombina bombina. Next base: position 818,520,474 of record NC_069499.1, on the reverse strand, counting down.
ACTTCTAAACTGTTAATAAACTCCTCTTATTTCAGTGTATTTTGACAATTTTTCACAGTTAGACAGTGCTAGTTTATGAATGCAATATAGATAACATTGTACTCACTCCCAGTGAGTTATTTAAGAGTCAGCACTTATTGGCTAAAAAGCAAGTTTGTCAAAAGTACTGAGATAAGGAGGCAGTCTACAGTGGGTTAGATACAAGGGAATCACAGAAGTAAAAAAGTGTATTAATAAAACAGTCGGCTAGATTTAGAGTTCTGCGGCCAAAGGGGTGCGTTAGCTACGCTGGCTTTTTTTCTCCCGCACCTTTTAAATACCGCTGGTATTTAGAGTTCACAGAAGGGCTGCGTTAGGCTCCAAAAAGGGAGCATAGAGCATATTTACCGCCACTGCAACTCTAAATTCCAGCGGTGCTTATGGACGCGGCCAGCTTCAAAAACGTGCTCGTGCACGATTCCCCCATAGGAAACAATGGGGCTGTTTGAGCTGAAAAAAAAACTAACGCAAAAAAGCAGCGTTCAGCTCCTATCGCAGCTACATTGTTTCCTATGGGGAACACTTCCTATGTCTGCACCTAACACCCTAACATGTACCCTGAGTCTAAACACCCCTAACCTTACACTTATTTATCCCTAATCTGCCGCCCCCGCTATCGCTGACCCCTGCATATTATTATTAACCCCTAATCTGCCGCTCCGTACACCGCCGCAACCTACATTATCCCTATGTACCCCTAATCTGCTGCCCCTAACACCGTCGACCCCTATATTATATTTATTAACCCCTAATCTGCCGCTCCATACACCGCCGCAACTACATTATCCCTATGTACCCCTAATCTGCTGCCCCTAACACCGTCGACCCCTATATTATATTTATTAATCCCTAATCTGCCGCCCCCAATGTCGCCTCCACCTACCTACACTTATTAACCCCTAATCTGCCGACCGGATCTCGCCGCTACTATAATAAATGTATTAACCCCTAATCCGCCTCACTCCCGCCTCAATAACCCTATAATAAATAGTATTAACCCCTAATCTGCCCTCCCTAACATCGCCGACACCTAACTTCAAGTATTAACCCCTAATCTGCCGACTGGAGCTCACCGCTACTCTAATAAATTTTTTAACCCCTAAAGCTAATTCTAACCCTAACCCTAACACCCCCCTAAGTTAAATATAATTTTATTCTAACGAAATAAATTAACTCTTATTAAATAAATTATTCCTATTTAAATCTAAATACTTACTACCTACAATTATCTATTATCTAAAATTATATTTAATTTAGGGGGGGTGTTAGGGTTAGGGATAGACTTAGCTTTAGGGGTTAAAAAATGTATTATAGTAGCGGTGAGGTCCGGTCGGCAGATTAGGGGTTAATACTTGAAGTTAGGTGTCGGCGATGTTAGGGAGGGCAGATTAGGGGTTAATACAATTTATTATAGGGTTATTGAGGCGGGAGTGAGGCGGATTAGGGGTTAATAACTTTATTATAGTAGCGGTGAGCTCCGGTAGGCAGATTAGGGGTTAATAATTGTAGGTAGGTGGCGGCGACATTGGGGGCGGCAGATTAGGGGTTAATAAATATAATATAGGGTCGGCGGTGTTAGGGGCAGCAGATTAGGGGTTCATAGGGATAACGTAGGTGGCAGCGGTGTGCGTTCGGCAGATTAGGGGTTAAAAATTTTTAATAGTGTGGCAGCGATGTGGGGGGACCTCGGTTTAGGGGTACATAGGTAGTTTATGGGTGTTAGTGTACTTTAGAGCACAGTAGTCAAGAGCTTTATAAACCGGCGTTAGCCCAGAAAGCTCTTAACTACTGACTTTTTTCTGCGGCTGGAGTTTTGTCGTTAGATTTCTAACGCTCACTTCAGCCAAGACTCTAAATACCAGCATTAGAAAGATCCCATTGAAAAGATAGGATACGCAAATGGCGTAGGGGGATATGCGGTATGGAAAAGTCGCGGCTGCAAAGTGAGCGTTAGACCCTTTCCTGACTGACTCCAAATACCAGCGGGCGGTAAAAACCAGCGTTAGGAGCCTCTAACGCTGGTTTTGACGGCTACCGCCCAACTCTAAATCTAGCCGAGTGTTAGTTATGCAAAACTGGGGAATGGGTAATAAAGGGATTATCTATCTTTTTAAACAATACACATTCTGGAGTAGACTCTCCCTTTAAAGAGACACACAGAAAAACAGACAGATACCAAATGTCTTACAAAAAAGATATGGAAAAAATCAAATCATAAGCTAAGTATGAAGAGGAGCGTAGGCTAGCAATCTTCCAACAAGGCAAAATGATTATTACTTACTGCTTACCAATAGCTTCAAATTAAACCATATTACAATAAAATATACAAAAAAAAAGAGTTACTTTAGGATGAGATCTTTTGTTGTGGTGAATGTGAATACTTTTTTGGGTTCTTTACTTAAGTCCTCTGCATATAAAGAATCCATTGCAGCATTTATAGCTATTAATTACCTCATTCTTGAGTTCCTTTCTATTACAAGTTTCATATACTATGTGACAGATAAAGTATTTTTACTGCAACTGCCAAGATCTATATTGTCAGTGTCTCATCATCATACCATGTTGCTATGGTTTCAATCAGAAAATCATGTTTTCTTGCATTCAGATTTTTTTATTCACTTGCTATATGGCATTGACTGATCCTGTGATTCAAAATATGATTTAAAAATGGATATATGAACAATATATAATATGTACACAAATTACTAGGTGAATACTAGTTTGTTTTAACTCCATTTGCAATTTCAATTTTGTCAATTCCCTGCATGTGTTTCTTGTACCTAATATAGGGATTAGTTTAACACTTGGTTACTCAAATCCATCAGTATGACCTGGTTATATGGTTTATTGATATTTTTTGCCCACTTCACACCTTGTAAACGCAACCCAACATTTGCAACATTTTATTAATGCACTGTTTCTTGCATATAACTATATATATATATATATATATATATATATATATATATATATATATATATATATATATTTAACGATATATGTATATATAGTTAAAATTATTTCCAGAACAGCAAAGAACACCTTGGGCCTAACTCAACACATCATTTCTAGAACAGCAAAGAACAACTTGGGCCTAACTCAACACATCTGGTTAGCCAATGACAAGAGCGATATGTGTGTAGCCCTTAACCAGCAGTTTGCTCCCAGTAGTGCATAGCTACTTCCAAGCCTTCCTTGGTATACTTTTTGCAGGGAGTGGTAGTCCTGAAGACATGCCTTCGAACTTTTCAAATTCTGCCAATGAGAGGTTTTGACAGTTACATGCTTATGCTTTTTACAAATTGAATTGTTTGTTTTGTTGTTCATTGTCTCCCTTTTTCCTTTAGACTTCTTTCAGACATTTCTCCAACATTGGTGTGTCCGGTCCACGGCGTCATCCTTACTTGTGGGATATTCTCTTCCCCAACAGGAAATGGCAAAGAGTCCCAGCAAAGCTGGCCATATAGTCCCCCCTAGGCTCCGCCCACCCCAGTCATTCTCTTTGCCGTTGCACAGGCAACATCTCCACGGAGATGGTTAAGAGTTTTTTGGTGTTTTAATGTAGTTTTTATTCTTCTATCAAGTGTTTGTTATTTTAAAATAGTGTTGGTATGTACTATTTACTCTGAAACATAAAAGGATGAAGATTTCTGTTTGTAAGAGGAAGATGATTTTAGCAGACAGTAACTAAAATCGATTGCTGTTTCCACATAGGACTGTTGAGATGAAGTAACTTCAGTTGGGGGAAACAGTTAGCAGACTTTTCTGCTTAAGGTATGACTAGCCATATTTCTAACAAGACTGAGTAATGCTGGAAGGCTGTCATTTCCCCTCATGGGGACCGGTAAGCCATTTTCTTAGTCAAACATAAAAGAATAAAGGGCTTAAAAAGGGCTAAAAAACTGGTAGACATTTTTATGGGCTAAATCGATTGCTTTATTGGGGCATATTATTCAGATTCTAGCTAACAATTGGCATTTATAATCTTGGGGAATGTTTAAAAAACGGCAGGCACTGTGTTGGACACCTTTTTTAGTCAGGGGGCCTTTTCTAGTTATAGACTGAGCCTCATTTTCGCGCCATTACTGCGCAGTTGTTTTTGGAGAGCAGGGCATGCAGATGCATGTGTGAGGATCTAAGAATCACTAAAAAAGCTTCTAGAAGGCGTCATTTGGTATCGTATTCCCCTCTGGGCTTGGTTGGGTCTCAGCAAAGACTATAGCTGGGACTGTATAGGGGTTAAATTTAAAAACGGCTCCGGTTCCGTTATTTTAAGGGTTAAAGTTCTGAAATTTGGTGTGCAATACTTTTAATGCTTTAAGACACTGTGGTGAAATTTTTGAACAATTCCTTCATACTTTTTCACATATTCAGTAATAAAGTGTTTTCAGTTTGAAATTTAAAGAGACAGTAACGGTTTTATTTTAAAACATTTTTTGTGCTTTGTTGACAAGTTTAAGCCTGTTTAACATGTCTGTACCTTCAGATAAGCTATGTTCTATATGTATGAAAGCCAATGTGTCTCCCCATTTAAATTTATGTGATAATTGTGCCATAGCGTCCAAACAAAGTAAGGACAGTAATGCCACACATAATGATATTGCCCAAGATGATTCCTCAAATGAGGGGAGTAAACATGATACTACATCATCCCCTACTGTGTCTACACCAGTTTTGCCCATACAGGAGGCCCCTAGTACATCTAGTGCGCCAATACTTATTACCATGCAACAATTAACGGCTGTAATGGATAACTCCATAGCAAATCTTTTATCCAAAATGCCTACTTATCAGAGAAAGCGCGATTGCTCTGTTTTAAACACTGAAGAGCAAGAGGGCGCTGATGATAATTGTTCTGACATACCCTCACACCAATCTGAAGGGGCCATGAGGGAGGTTTTGTCTGATGGAGAAATCTCAGATTCAGGAAAAATTTCTCATCAAGCTGAACCTGATGTTGTGACATTTAAATTTAAATTAGAACATCTCCGCGCACTTCTTAAGGAGGTGTTATCTACTCTGGATGATTGTGACAATTTTGTCATTCCAGAGAAATTATGTAAGATGGACAAGTTCCTAGAGGTTCCGGTGCCCCCCGACGCTTTTCCTATACCCAAGCGGGTGGCGGACATAGTAAATAAAGAGTGGGAAAAGCCCGGCATACCTTTTGTTCCCCCCCCTATATTTAAGAAATTATTTCCTATAGTCGACCCCAGAAAGGACTTATGGCAGACAGTCCCCAAGGTCGAGGGGGCGGTTTCTACTCTAAACAAACGCACTACTATTCCTATCGAAGACAGTTGTGCTTTTAAAGATCCTATGGATAAAAAATTAGAAGGTTTGCTTAAAAAGATTTTTGTACAGCAAGGTTACCTTCTACAACCAATTTCATGCATTGTTCCAGTCACTACGGCAGCGTGTTTCTGGTTCGAGGAACTAGAAAAGTCGCTCAGTAGAGAAACTCCATATGAGGAGGTTATGGACAGAGTTCACGCACTTAAATTGGCTAACTCCTTTGTTTTAGATGCCGCTTTGCAATTAGCTAGATTAGCGGCGAAAAATTCAGGGTTTGCTATCGTGGCGCGCAGATCGCTTTGGCTAAAGTCTTGGTCAGCGGATGTGTCTTCCAAGACAAAATTGCTTAACATCCCTTTCAAAGGTAAAACATTATTTGGACCAGAATTGAAAGAGATTATTTCAGACATCACTGGGGGAAAGGGCCACGCCCTCCCACAAGATAGGTCTTTTAAGGCTAAAAATAAGCCTAATTTTCGTCCCTTTCGCAGAAACGGACCAGCCTCTAATTCTGCATCCTCTAAGCAAGAGGGTAATGCCTCACAGCCTAAACCTGCCTGGAAACCAATGCAAGGCTGGAACAAGGGTAAGCAGGCCAAGAAGCCTACCACTGCTACCAAAACAGCATGAAGGGATAGCCCCCGATCCGGGACCGGATCTAGTGGGGGGCAGACTCTCTCTCTTTGCTCAGGCTTGGGCAAGAGATGTTCAGGATCCTTGGGCGCTAGAAATAGTTTCTCAAGGTTATCTCCTGGAATTCAAGGAACTACCCCCAAGGGGAAGGTTCCACAGGTCTCACTTATCCTCAAACCAAATAAAGAGACAGGCATTCTTACATTGTGTAGAAGACCTGTTAAAGATGGGAGTGATACATCCAGTTCCAATAAGAGAACAAGGAATGGGATTTTATTCCAATCTGTTCGTAGTTCCCAAAAAAGAGGGAACATTCAGACCAATTTTGGATTTGAAGATCCTAAACAAATTTCTCAGGGTACCATCATTCAAAATGGAAACTATTCGAACGATCCTACCCACCATCCAGGAAAGTCAATTTATGACTACCGTGGATTTAAAGGATGCGTACCTACATATTCCTATCCACAAGGAACATCATCAGTTCCTAAGGTTCGCTTTTCTGGACAAGCATTACCAGTTTGTGGCACTTCCATTCGGATTAGCCACTGCTCCAAGGATTTTCACAAAGGTACTAGGGTCCCTTCTAGCGGTTCTAAGACCAAGGGGCATTGCAGTAGTACCTTACTTGGACGACATCCTAATACAAGCGTCGTCCCTGTCAAAAGCAAAGGCTCATACGGACATCGTCCTAGCCTTTCTCAGATCTCACGGATGGAAGGTGAACAAAGAAAAAAGTTCTCTGTCCCCGTCGACAAGAGTTCCCTTCTTGGGAACAATAATAGATTCCTTAGAAATGAGGATTTTTCTGACAGAGGTCAGAAAATCAAAACTTCTAAGCTCTTGTCAAGTACTTCATTCTGTTCCTCGTCCTTCCATAGCGCAGTGCATGGAAGTAATAGGATTGATGGTTGCAACAATGGACATAGTTCCTTTTGCACAAATTCATCTAAGACCATTACAACTGTGCATGCTCAAACAGTGGAATGGGGATTATACAGACTTGTCTCCGATGATTCAAGTAGATCAAAAGACCAGAGATTCACTCCGTTGGTGGCTGACCCTGGACAACCTGTCCCAGGGAATGAGCTTCCGCAGACCAGAGTGGGTCATTGTCACGACCGACGCCAGTCTAGTGGGCTGGGGCGCGGTCTGGGAATCCCTGAAAGCTCAGGGTCTATGGTCTCGGGAAGAGTCTCTTCTCCCGATAAACATTCTGGAACTGAGAGCGATATTCAATGCTCTCAGAGCTTGGCCTCAACTAGCAAAGGCCAAATTCATAAGGTTCCAATCAGACAACATGACGACCGTTGCATATATCAATCATCAGGGGGGAACAAGGAGTTCCCTGGCGATGAAAGAAGTGACCAAAATAATTCAATGGGCGGAGGATCACTCCTGCCACTTGTCTGCGATCCACATCCCAGGAGTGGAAAATTGGGAAGCGGATTTTCTGAGTCGTCAGACATTCCATCCGGGGGAGTGGGAACTCCATCCGGAAATCTTTGCCCAAATAACTCAATTATGGGGCATTCCAGACATGGATCTGATGGCGTCTCATCAGAACTTCAAGGTTCCTTGCTACGGGTCCAGATCCAGGGATCCCAAGGCGACCCTAGTAGATGCACTAGTAGCACCTTGGACCTTCAACCTAGCTTATGTATTCCCACCGTTTCCTCTCATTCCCAGGCTGGTAGCCAGGATCAATCAGGAGAGGGCCTCGGTGATCTTGATAGCTCCTGCGTGACTTCGCAGGACTTGGTATGCAGACCTGGTGAATATGTCATCGGCTCCACCATGGAAGCTACCTTTGAGACAGGACCTTCTTGTTCAGGGTCCATTCGAACATCCGAATCTGGTTTCCCTCCAACTGACGGCTTGGAGATTGAACGCTTGATCTTATCAAAGCGTGGGTTTTCAGATTCTGTAATAGATACTCTGATTCAGGCTAGAAAGCCTGTAACTAGAAAAATTTACCATAAAATATGGAAAAAATATATATGTTGGTGTGAATCCAGAGGATTCCCATGGAACAAGATAAAAATTCCTAAGATTCTATCCTTTCTACAAGAAGGTTTGGAGAAAGGATTATCTGCAAGTTCTCTAAAGGGACAGATCTCTGCTTTATCTGTCTTACTGCACAAAAGACTGGCAGCTGTGCCAGATGTTCAAGCATTTGTTCAGGCTCTGGTTAGGATCAAGCCTGTTTACAGACCTTTGACTCCTCCCTGGAGTCTAAATCTAGTTCTTTCAGTTCTTCAAGGGGTTCCGTTTGAACCTTTACATTCCATAGATATTAAGTTACTATCTTGGAAAGTTTTATTTTTGGTTGCTATTTCTTCTGCTAGAAGAGTTTCAGAGTTATCTGCTCTGCAGTGTTCTCCGCCCTATCTGGTGTTCCATGCAGATAAGGTGGTTTTGCGTACTAAGCCTGGTTTTCTTCCGAAAGTTGTTTCTAACAAAAATATTAACCAGGAGATAGTTGTACCTTCTTTGTGTCCGAATCCAGTTTCAAAGAAGGAACGTTTGTTACACAATTTGGACATTGTCCGTGCTCTAAAGTTCTATTTAGAGGCTACTAAAGATTTCAGACAAACATCTTCCTTTTTTGTTGTTTATTCTGGTAAAAGGAGAGGTCAAAAAGCGACTGCTACCTCTCTTTCCTTTTGGCTTAAAAGCATTATTCGATTGGCTTATGAGACTGCCAGACGGCATCCTCCTGAAAGAATCACAGCTCACTCCACTAGGGCTGTGGCTTCCACATGGGCCTTCAAGAACGAGGCTTCTGTTGACCAGATATGTAAGGCAGCGACTTGGTCTTCACTGCACACTTTTGCCAAATTTTACAAATTTGATACTTTTGCTTCTTCGGAGGCTATTTTTGGGAGAAAGGTTTTGCAAGCTGTGGTGCCTTCCGTTTAGGTAACCTGATTTGCTCCCTCCCTTCATCCGTGTCCTAAAGCTTTGGTATTGGTTCCCACAAGTAAGGATGACGCCGTGGACCGGACACACCAATGTTGGAGAAAACAGAATTTATGCTTACCTGATAAATTACTTTCTCCAACGGTGTGTCCGGTCCACGGCCCGCCCTGGTTTTTTAATCAGGTCTGATGAATTATTTTCTCTAACTACAGTCACCACGGTACCATATGGTTTCTCCTATATATATTTCCTCCTGTCCGTCGGTCGAATGACTGGGGTGGGCGGAGCCTAGGGGGGACTATATGGCCAGCTTTGCTGGGACTCTTTGCCATTTCCTGTTGGGGAAGAGAATATCCCACAAGTAAGGATGACGCCGTGGACCGGACACACCGTTGGAGAAAGTAATTTATCAGGTAAGCATAAATTCTGTTTTTTTGTAAATATATTTATTATATTTGTATTTTTGCTACTAAAATTAAGGTTTTAAAAATGAGTTAAATATCAGTCTATTCAGAGAACTAAATTGTGTAAAACATTGACCAACTTTCACTAGATTTAATTACATTTTAAAATGGTGCTTTGTATTAACATCTTAATTTCTAATTTTTAAGGTTCTAAAAAGAAAAATATAGGCAGATTTCTATTTTATTCTAGATGTATATCCTAATATTTATTGCCAGGCAAAGTGAGATAAAAGGTAAGCAAATGTCAAAACTGGAATCCGTAACAATGAATGTCAAGTAACAGGAAACAACATAGAAAGAAGAATGATCCTTCCTTAAATAGAACAGTGGTGTCAAACTCAACATGTGAAATTTTCAGTTACAAGTTTAAAGATGTGATGACAGAGCCTAAAGGAACCAGGGTGATCTTGGCACTGATACAATTCCCACAAGACCTATTTGTGACACCCCCGCCATAAATACAACCTACAGCTTGTTGAAAAATGGGGACTGCTTCATGAGAATATTAACAACTGGTTCAAAAGTGCCCTTCTCTGACCATATGGACTTAAAGGGGAAATACAAAGTATTTTTAAACATTACAGCAAATAGAAAGAAAATATTGGATATTTAGGATAAGGGGAGTTGTGATGGCCTAGGCAAAATCATGTCAAATTGTTAAGGCATATGTTTCTATATGGAACACATGCTGGTCTTCTATTAAAGTTAGTCACGTTTTTCCCAACCCTGTTCTAGAGCATCTTAGCTAAATTTAAGAAGCTGGCAAATTTCTTACTTGAGGCATAAGCTATGATTGCATCTCCCTCAATGTCACATTTAGTGGGAACGTTTGAGGCACTTGTGTGATCTGTTGACAGAATCCAGGCAACAGAGGAACCATCTTTTATGGCAATTGTCAGGGTACAATGGTCAAGGTTTAGTACCTAGGTCACTTTGTAAACTTAGACCACAACCAGGTAATATTGAGCTGTCAATAATCTTTCCATTCTCCCAGGCCAAGAAACAGAGTCTAGTGTTAAGAAAAAAAAATATTTTGTGTCAAGGATTGCTTAATCTTAAAAAAGCTTTGTCCAAAATATTTGTCTTGGTCTTCCCAAATTCTGATTATATGTTCCTATATTTATACATAGATTTACTCCATAATAAAGGTAGCAATAAATAATAAGTAAATTATATTTAAATGTTATGTTTTTAGAGGTCATTTTGTCATTCTCTGTCACTTTAATTTAATATAAACAGTGTGTTGGCATATAAATATGAATGTAAAATGCCACATTTTCTAATTTGTACATTTGAGTGAACAACTAACAAATTAGCTAGCTTTAAAAAAACAATGATTCTGAATTATATGGAAATTACAAAAAAAGTATACATATAAATATTCTAGAAACAAAGCAACCAACATCTTTAACTTAACTATTATATTTGAATTTTAAATAATGGATAGAGAAAAAGCTTAGTCTATTGAGTAAAAAAAAAAGATAAATGCATTTGACATTCTTAGAATATAGAATTTATCATTCTCTCACTAATTGTCACCCTCTAAAAACCAAAGTTTCTCTGATCCATTTAGAATTGTTGTTTTTGGATGTCTTTATTGGCATCAGATTCCTAAACACCAGCCGGTCATAATTAGGAACATGTGAAGTGGATGAAAATCAGTTTGTCATTAAGTTTTTGGAATTTCATCCAAGATGCTGACTAACAGTTCAATAATGGTCTACTAAGCAGATCATTTATTCCTCAGTTTGGAGCTTAATTCAAACAACTTTCCAGAGATAGTTTTGTAAACGATTAAAAAGCTGTATCTAAGCAAATGTGTAAATATGTGTTTGTTCTCTGAATAACGGTACAGAGTAAAGTTTTGAGGAAAAGCAATATATGTATAAAATAATAATATAAAATATTATAGATACAATACAGATTTTTGAGAAATGAAGTGCCTTACCTTGTTACAGACAAATGTATTTGAGTAGGGTATCAAAAATCAAATTTGTGTTATAGGTATATGGGTATTGGACTTAAAGATATCAGCATTTTTAACATTCTAGTATTATCTTAAAATCATATATAATCACTAGTCCAGTATCAATAAAATACATAACTTAAATGTATTTATTTCTTGAGAAATCATTATTCTCTTTTTTTATATATATATATACTTTTGTTTATAATTTAATTTTGTGCAATTAATGTGTAATGTAAGAAATAACATTTAACAGTGTACCATGAACACTTGTTTATATTATATGTCTCAACTGTATGATTCAAGTAGAAAAAAAGAAAGAAGACCATCTGCTCTGTATAAGACTTCTTTATTTCATCTGAATAAAAGCTGGGACAGCAAGGCATCAACAACATTGAGAAAGGAAAGCGCAGCATATCGGCTTACGCGTTTCGGCAAACTGCCGTAATCATAGCTTGATGTGTCTGTCTTTCCGCTGGTTAATATACCATTAAAAACATACTGATAGGGTAAAGGAAAGCGCTAACCCCTCCCACTACACCTGTTTTGCAATCACAGATAGATGATACAGGTCACATTGAATACTTATAATTTGTCGTATGATGAATGACAGAAAATTGATCCTTTTTTTAGGGGTATAACAGCAGAAATAGAGATTTGCTGTTTAAATAATATATTTCATCAAATCACACACAGATCTGTTGAATCATACATTACATCATATTACACATTACATTAAATTCCCTATATGACTTTGGCTGATCTAAGACATTTCATCAGATTACACATTACACACTTCATAAGATTCATTATATGACTTTAGCTGATCTAAGACAAATCTGTTTGGGCTCTAAGGCATCAAATTCATTTTGATACAGAGCTATTGTTAGACGTCTATATTGAAAGCACTTTAACTATGATTACAACTACTATGTTAAATAAAAAATAAATAAATAAATAAATAAATGCATCTTGAGTTTGACAGCTTTACTAGCTTCTGTGTTATCATCATTTAGACACAAATGTAGACTGCCTGATCTGTGAATTTGTGTGACAACATTCCTCAAGAAAAGATCCTAGTTAGCACCTACATAGTGTGCATCCCTATTTTAAAGGAGGGAACTACCAATAAACATCCTTTATTGTAGGAATTTAGTGTTACTAGCTTCTGCAAATATGAGCAAGATAATACAATGGTGATACCTCCATATTAATGTGGTGGTATACATGCGTAAAGATTGCTAAGTTTACAGGAGCTGTGTATACATTAATGTATAAAGAACCTACAGTAATATTGGTTACTAGTATCCTGATGTCTATAAATGTAAGGAAAAGAGTGATTAATGCATTCTTAAAACATCACCAACCCTGCAGAAAAAAAGCTGATTATCCTGAGATCTCAAATTTTATAGGGATACTTATGATATGAGAAAGATAGTAATATTATATAGTAGGCTTCAAGATATGATTACTCCCAATAATTAATTAAATCATATCGTGAGTTCAGACCCTCTGGATGTCTGGTTCTCAATTTAAACATCCAAAAGATCTCCCTTTTGGCTAGTAGCTTGTCTATATGTCTCCCCCCTTTTTCAGTATTTTTACTTGATCAATTGCACACAACTTGAGAAGTTTCCATTGTGATTTTCTACAAAGTGATGTACCAGAGGGGTAGATGATTTACCCCTTGTTATATTGGAGATATGTTCACGAATACGTGATTTTATATCCCTCGAAGTGAGTCCAATGTATTGGACCCCACATATCTGACATCTCAACATGTATTTAACCTGAGAGAACATGCGATTCATACATGTTTCAATTTGGAATACTTCTCCTGTAACATAAGAAGTAAATGCCTTGGTTCTCTCTAGATCTTCACAGGTTCGACATTTTTTATGTCCACAATTGTATATGCCTCTGCTACTCATGCATGTACCTCTGTGTTCTTGGTCTGACCTTAATTGGGTTGGAGATAGAAGTGACCCTAATGTTGGACATTTTCTAGAACTGCACCTAATACCTTTTCTGATCAAACCTGTCAGTTTGTCATCTGCGACTAGGATTGGGAAATGTTTTTAACTATATCCACAATCTGTCAGGGTTTTTTCCCTGTTGTGTTTGCCGTGTGATGCTGGCAGCCATTTTACTCACCTCTCTTCCTGATTATGGTGCATTGTGGGGGATGTTGCTCAATTCCTGCACTTCCTTTTATGGCCAGACTGGTGTGCATCATCCATGTGTGACAGGATGCAGTCTAAGAATTGTGATGTCATCACTTATTATTTAAAGGGCCTCTGTTCAGTATGCTTTGCCTTTGCGTTGTTTCAAACCTGTTTGTGAGAGTTCCTGTGTATTACCTGGCTGCCTGACATCTTTCCTGGTTCCTGATCTCTGGCTTGTTCCTGACTCTGCTGTTTTCCTTGTTCCTGATTCCGACTCGTCTGACTATTCGCTTTGGCTCCTGACTCGGCTCGTCTGACTATCAGCTCTGGTTTTGACTCCTGGCTTGTGGACTTTTTATTATTTTTTGCTATTAATAAAGATGTGATTATTTTTGCACTTCTCGTCTCAGTCTGATTATTGGCACCCTGACACAATCTGAGGGAACTGTGCACTGTAGTTTGTTACAAAATTTACACCTTCAAAGCTCTTGTCTTCTTTGGACTTGCCCTGTAAAAGGGACATTCTGTGCCTATTCTCTACCTGGTTCCTTGCTTTTCCTATTGTTTTGCGGGGGTAACCTCTCTCCCTAAACCTTTTTTCCAATTCACTAGCTTCATGGCAATAATTCTTTTGTTCTGAACAGCTCCTCTTTAAGCGAGTGAACTCACCCTTAGCCACTGCAGCTGCAGTGTGTTTCGGGTGACAACTCTTGCCATGGAGCAGAGAATTTCTACTGATTGGTTTCCTATACACCTTGGTTAGAGCCTTATTGCCCCTTGAGCCAATCAGTATAAGGTCCAGATAGTTGATATGTATTGGGTGGTACTTATAAAGAAAAACTGAGGTCACTTGTTTTGGAATTCAAGATGTCCACAAAGGTCCCGATGTTAGAATGATCATCCCTCCATATGAACAGGAGGTCATCAATGTACCTACCATACATACAAATGTCCTCTCTGTAAGGGTTTCTATCTCTAAAGATGTGGAAGAACTCTCACCAACCAACAAATAGGTTGGCGTATGATGGGGCATATTCAACCCCCATCACAGTTCCACATCTTTGGAGATAGAAAACTCCTTGGAAATGGAGAAAATGGAGGAAATGGAGAAAATTATGTTTAAGAATTTTGTAATTCTGAGTACAAAGTCCTGAAACTCCAAAGAGTAATCAGAATAATTTCCAAGAAAGAATTTGACTGTTTTAAGGCCTTCCTTGTGAGGAATGGAGGAATATAAGGAGACAGCATCTACTGTAACCCAACAATAGGTATCTCTCCACTCTTGTGTTTCCATTATATTTAAGACATGTTTAGTGTCCTTTATGTGTGATGGTAAAGACATGACAAATGGTTGGAGTATAGTATCAAGCCATTTGGATAGGTGCTCCAATAGCAACCCTATCCCGCTGACAATAGGACGGCCTTGTATATTGCTTAGAGATTTATGGAACAGGGGTATCATAGGATTTTTAGCATCAAGATACTCAGCTGTATTAGCATCCATGATGTATGATGTCATATTTGTATTATGTTGATCCATACATTTGAGAATGTAAAAATTTCTATGTGACATTAGGTAGAAAAGCACCTTATTTGAACAGTGATACATGACATATAATTAACGGGACATTAAACACTTTGGGATGCTGACAAAATAGTCTGAATTTAAAAACTGGTAATCAGGAGCAAATATCAGAAAGATTGTGTCTATCATTTTTTTTTCTGTTGCAATCCTCAGTCAATGGTCTTTTAGAAAAGTTTCATGGTTTGGTATAATTTTTTAAACTGCAAATGTTAATGGATTTAGAATGTTGTTCATTATATTCTGTGTATGTAGGGCTTAAAGGGACAGTCTACTCCAATTTTTTTATTGTTTAAAAATATAGATTAAGGAGCCAATTTATAAAGATGCGGGCGGACATGATCCACTGTAGGGGATCATGTCCGCCCGACATCGATAAATGCTGACAGCATACACTGTAGGCATTTATCATTGCACAAGCATTTTGTGTGAAATGCTTGTGCAAAGCCGCCCCCTGCAGATTAGCGGCCAATCGGCCACTAGTAGGGGGTGTCAATCATCCTGATCATATCCGATCGGGATGATTGCTGTCCGTCGCCTCAGAGGTGGCGGGCGAGTTAAGGAGCAGTGGTCTTAAAGGGAGACTAAACCCAAAAAATTTTTTTTTCATGATTCAGACAGAGCATGTAATTTTAAGCAACTTTCTAATTTACTCCTATTATACATTTTTCTTCGTTCTCTTGCTATCTTTATTTAAAAGTAGGAATGTGATGCATAGGAGCCGGACCATTTTTGGTTGAGAACCTGGGTTATGTTTGCATATTGGTGGGTAAATGTCAGCCTCCAATAAGCAAGCGCTATCCATGGTGCTGAACCTAAAATGGGCTAACTGCTAATATTTACATTCCTGCTTTTAAAGTAAAGATAGCAAGAGAACAAAGAAAAATTGATAATAGGAGTAAATTAGAAAGTTGCTTAAAATGTCATGCTCTATCTGAATCATGAAAGAAAACATTTGGGTTCAGTGTCTCTTAAATACCGCTGCTTCTTAACTTATGTTTCTGGTGAGCCTGAAGACTTGTGCGAATACAGCTGCATTCACAGCTACATAAATCGGCCCCTATGCCTTTACTACCCAGTCCCCAGCTTTGCACAACCAACATTGTTTTAGTAATTTACTTTAAAACCTTTTAAACCTCTAAATTTCTGCCTGTTTATAAGCCCCTGCAGGCCACCTTTCTCTCAGTGCATTTGTATAGCTTTTCACAGCAAGACACTGCTAGTTCATGTGTGCCAAATAGATAAACGTTATGCTCACTCCAGTAGAGTTATTCATGAGTCAGCACTAATAAGCTAAAATACAAGTCTGTAAATAGCACTGAGATTTAAATTAATTTTATTTTGAAATGTGTCGAATTAAATTGAATTTTTGATACTGAGATATACTAAGCTAAGATAATTTTAATAGCCTACGATATCCTCTAATAGATTGGTTCCATAACCATTTAGTATTAAGCACATTTATGGTTAAATTGGTCTTCATTCTAATAAATTTACTAGTCATTTGATACATGTAAAGTTTCTTAAAAGGACACTAAACTCCAAAAAATTATTTCATGATTCATATAGAGAATACAATTTTAAATAACATTCCAATTGACATCTATTATCTAATTTGCTTCATTCTTAAGATATCCTTTGTTGAAGAAATAACAATGCACATGTGTCAGCCAATCACACGAGGCATCTATGTGCATCTACCAATCAGCAGCTACTAAGCATATCTAGATATGCTTTTCAGCAAAGAATAGCAAGAGAATGAAGCAAATTAGATAATAGAAGTAAATTAGAAAGTTTTTAAAATTGCATGCTCTTTCTAAATCATGAAAGAAAAAATTTGGGTTTCATGTCCCTTTAATCTATACTTTTTTCCCTAAACAATTAGTAGCAAAATATTTAGAACTCATAAATTATGACACAGAAGGTGTAAAAGTAACCTGGTATTCAAGTGGGAGAAAAAAGAACATACGTCTTTTCCATAGCAGAAGAATTTACTCAGTACAGTAAAAAAGATATTCCACTGTTCAAGCAACTGGGATCTACTTAACAAAATATTTTTTGCCAAAATGTTTCTGTCCATCTAAAGGATATGTAAAGGATTTATTGTGGTCCTAAATTGCAGTCTATATGGAAAGTGCTAGAGGTCATTGTTTATTCTATTTTAACCTTAGATTTAATTATGCAATGCTCACTATAACACTTTTAACATTGTTGTACCTCATTTACTATATTAAGTTGCTCCTTTATAATCATTTATTTTAGTTTTGTAGGTCACACACCAATAAATCCAATGTGTGTGGGCTTCCTACATTAAAATTACATGAATATATGTTTATAGTCACAAAATGTTCACATGTCTTTCAGAGAACAACATGTCAGCCAATAATAAGCGGCTATTGGGAAATAAGAACATAATGAAGCACTTTATATTATTTATACAAAATGCAGCTTCTTAGTTTGAGGTAAAGTGAGAGGGTCAGGCATGTAACAAAAAGATTTAAAATATGTCAGGGACCAAAGTGCATAACACAGGTGACCACAGTACTTGTTTTATAATGTTTCCTTGAGCTGATTAGTAGGAACTTGACATGACAGACAAGGATTTTCTCTTGAATAACTGAGCTGCAGGACCAATGAACTGACAGTTGAAGAATGGGACCCTTTATGAAGAATGTAATCTTTGTGAACTCCTGAATTGCTACAGAGTAATGAATACAGATCAGAAACAATGAATCTGCCATTTTAGGCAGAGATAAGTGGAGTCTCTGGAGGTTTGAAGTAAATGTCTTCATGGTAAATTCTTGCATTACTTGAGGTAAGAACAAATGTATCTGCACTTGGGCTAAATTCAATAGAGCCTCATTCCAATATATCAGGTACCCTACCCTGTTTGCTGCTGAGAAGTTCGGTTGTCATTTCTTCCTGTGTTGTGATGCATCCTCTATGGGTCTCAGTCATGTAGGGCAACTTTACATTAGAGAAGAGTGCACCCAGACCTTTGATTCTTTACCATAATTAATTTTTTCATCTAATACTATAGCCATAAAAATAATTTTAGATATCTGCTTTTACACTCACTGCCTTCTTATGTAGTAAAATGTTTAGCAGTGCTTGCAAGGGAATAGAAAAAAAAGTGTTTTCTGGGAATTCCTAGAAAGTTACAATGAAATGCATAAAAATCGCTCGGTAGTAAACTGTATTTTAAACTTGTATTTTATCTTTATGGAGTCTGTATGAAGATAATAAAGATCCTTTCTTTTAAGTTTGGCTGGAATCACCTTTGTTTGTTTTGCTGATATTGAGACTGCTAAGTCTTGGATACCGTGCATGCACGTGTGTGCTGTTTTTCAATGTGTTTGTAAAAAAAATAATATGGAACATGCATCAATAGAACACCTCTATGCCAGTGTCAGTCTGATTGAGCACTGCTGCTTCCTCCTCACATCCCTCCTGACAATTTCAAACAATGATGCCTGAGTGAAATCTGGTGCCTGGATAACACTATAGAAATGCCGGAATAATTACCGGAAAAAACATATTGAGTAAGTTTGTCCTCAACGGGTATCCATAGTGTGATCCAGGCTCCTGATTTCACCCAGGCAGCAGTGTATTGAAATTGCCAGGAGAGATATGAGGAGGATTGATCAGATGGACGACAGAATAAAGGAGTTCTATTGATGCATGTTCCATATGGTTTATTATTGTTATTATTCTTAGGTGTATTGTTTGTTGCACTTTTTCTTTATCTAAGAAAACCACTTTCATTTGGTGCTGTTTGTTTATGTGTTTGGCTATATTTCTTTAAACCTAAGCTCGTACTACTACTACTGGCTGAGAGGGAACTGGGAAATCTCAGAGTCTTGTTATCTACTAGTCAGCAATTATGGATCAATTCTCTAAAACTTTCTGGTTTAGAAATCTATAAGAAATCTTGCCAATACTTCAGAGCGCTTCAGGAAATGCATCTGATTAAGGTGAGTACCCCATATTTCTCTGTACGAAGGAAAGGCACTTAAATTGCTATGTAATGCTCAATAAAATAAGCTGATGATTTCTTTCCCTAAAGGCAGGTTTTTGAGAATCAGGCCCTTCTACCTTTTGGGCTCATCTGTTCTAGATTTTAAAAATGAACTAATTATAGTATTTTAAAATATAGGCAATTTAATATTATTTTTGTATTTCATGTGAACCTATTTTTTATTTTTTAAAATAGTGCTGAGAGCCTACAGACAACTGTGAAATTAAAAGGGCAAAAAGTATGTGGAACGTTAGTTCTAAAAGCATTAAGCTCCTGTAAACTAATACTTATTTTTCTTTATGAATCTTAGAGATATGTATATTTAATGCATCTGGCTCACTAGGTCATCAATATGTTTTAACTAAATTCCATAGTGTTATTGTAATATAAATAAACATCTTTCTGGCAATACATAAAAGTAATATTATTTTTTACTTTGCCACATTTTTATAAGAGATTGCTCTAGGACACATCTAGGATTAAGTTATCACAAAGCCTTTATTTTCTCCCAGGCTTGTTAGGAAATGCTGCCTTTATTGAAATTGCTTTTCTAATTTCTAAGTTGATTCTACACTGTTGCTGCCTAATACCATCAGTGATCAATCCTTGATTTATTACTTTCTTATTCAGGTCAAGAATCTCTGTCTCAAGAACAAGGAAGTTATAGATTCCAGATAGATTCCTTTTCAGACAAAGAAATACCAAGCATGGATTGTAGTGTGTTCTGTGATAAGCTATGTGGCACCAACAAAAGCTAGTATCAATGATTTATATTGGATTAGATGACAGGAACTATTCTTGAAAAATAATGTTGTTTAGTTATTTTTATCTGCACTGTAAATGGTTAACTGCATTTATTTTTAAATTGAATGGCAAAATGGCATATGTCTCAAAAGGCAGTTAGTTTTCTCCTGTTGGGTAAACTACCCCCCCCCCCCATGTTTTATATAATGACAATTAGAAGAATCACTGTACTATCTTACCAACAGCATTTCATTTAACTACAAATTCTTTTTTTTTTTTTAAAGGTCCTAGGGTTTAAGGGGAAATTGAAGTCAAAGTCTTTCCGTTATTCTTAATGAATGATTGTACACTGGCTAATAAGACTGTTTTGACTAGTGGATAGGAACACAACCTTCATAAGCATATTTAAACGATCATTAAAGACTAAATACATGCTAGATATAATAATGCATTCAAAGAAAAGATTAGTCTGAAAATAATATGTAGATGTATTTTTTAAAGTTTCATTAGCTGTTTAAATATTAACAAAATAAGTATAAAGTTTTAGTGTCTAAAAAAACAATAGGTCACTAAAGTGTGCAGCCAAAGTGTTCTCCACTTTCATTTCTAACAGGAACTAAAAAGTTCATTTCAGAATGGAGTTACAGGAAATGGGTACTCAATAAATAATGAAGGTATAATGCAGAGTATATATATATATATATATATATATATATATATATTGCATACAAAGAGAGAAGCGCTCTACCAGGAACGAACAACAGCTCAGTAGCTTGTTCTATGGCGATTTACCACCCGGAAGCAGCCTCTTTTAGACCAGTGTGCTTTTCACAGAAGAAAACTTTCCTGAAGTATATCAGTCTGATCCCGCCAAGTAAGGTCAGTCCAGCCCCGAAATACCAGGCAATTCTCCTCTGAACAAGGAACATGACAACCCCAGACGATCGTTTCGGCCTCCTATGGGCCTCGTCAGTGAGGTGCAGCCACATTCCTCTAAGCACACTGGGCAAGGAGTCCACGTCTGGTTTCCCCCATCACCCATAGGGAGACTTCCCCAGGGTCATAATAATTTGCATACAAAGAGAGAAGTGCTCTACCAGGAACGAACAACAGCTCAGTGGCTTGTTCTATGGCGATTTACCACCCGGAAGCAGCCTCTTTTAGACCAGTGTGCTTTTCACAGAAGAAAACTTTCCTGAAGTATATCAGTCTGATCCCGCCAAGTAAGGTCAGTCCAGCCCCGAAATACCAGGCAATTCTCCTCTGAACAAGGAACATGACAACCCCAGACGATCGTTTCGGCCTCCTATGGGCCTCGTCAGTGAGGTGCAGCCACATTCCTCTAAGCACACTGGGCAAGGAGTCCACGTCTGGTTTCCCCCATCACCCATAGGGAGACTTCCCCAGGGTCATAATAATTTGCATACAAAGAGAGAAGCGCTCTACCAGGAACGAACAACAGCTCAGTAGCTTGTTCTATGGCGATTTACCACCCGGAAGCAGCCTCTTTTAGACCAGTGTGCTTTTCACAGAAGAAAACTTTCCTGAAGTATATCAGTCTGATCCCGCCAAGTAAGGTCAGTCCAGCCCCGAAATACCAGGCAATTCTCCTCTGAACAAGGAACATGACAACCCCAGACGATCGTTTCGGCCTCCTATGGGCCTCGTCAGTGAGGTGCAGCCACATTCCTCTAAGCACACTGGGCAAGGAGTCCACCTCTGGTTTCCCCCATCACCCATAGGGAGACTTCCCCAGGGTCATAATAATTTGCATACAAAGAGAGAAGCGCTCTACCAGGAACGAAAAACAGCTCAGTAGCTTGTTCTATGGCGATTTACCACCCGGAAGCAGCCTCTTTTAGACCAGTGTGCTTTTCACAGAAGAAAACTTTCCTGAAGTATATCAGTCTGATCCCGCCAAGTAAGGTCAGTCCAGCCCCGAAATACCAGGCAATTCTCCTCTGAACAAGGAACATGACAACCCCAGACGATCGTTTCGGCCTCCTATGGGCCTCGTCAGTGAGGTGCAGCCACATTCCTCTAAGCTCACTGGGCAAGGAGTCCACGTCTGGTTTCCCCCATCACCCATAGGGAGACGATTGTCTGGGGTTGTCATGTTCCTTGTTTTTGAAAGTTTTCTTCTGTGAAAAGCACACTGGTCTAAAAGAGGCTGCTTCCGGGTGGTAAATCGCCATAGAACAAGCCACTGAGCTGTTGTTCGTTCCTGGTAGAGCGCTTCTCTCTTTGTATGCAAATTATTATGACCCTGGGGAAGTCTCCCTATGGGTGATGGGGGAAACCAGACGTGGACTCCTTGCCCAGTGTGCTTAGAGGAATGTGGCTGCACCTCACTGACGAGGCCCATAGAAGGCCGAAACGATCGTCTGGGGTTGTCATGTTCCTTGTTCAGAGGAGAATTGCCTGGTATTTCGGGGCTGGACTGACCTTACTTGGCGGGATCAGACTGATATACTTCAGGAAAGTTTTCTTCTGTGAAAAGCACACTGGTCTAAAAGAGGCTGCTTCCGGGTGGTAAATCGCCATAGAACAAGCCACTGAGCTGTTGTTCGTTCCTGGTAGAGCGCTTCTCTCTTTGTATGCAAATTATTATGACCCTGGGGAAGTCTCCCTATGGGTGATGGGGGAAACCAGACGTGGACTCCTTGCCCAGTGTGCTTAGAGGAATGTGGCTGCACCTCACTGACGAGGCCCATAGAAGGTCGAAACGATCGTCTGGGGTTGTCATGTTCCTTGTTCAGAGGAGAATTGCCTGGTATTTCGGGGCTGGACTGACCTTACTTGGCGGGATCAGACTGATATACTTCAGGAAAGTTTTCTTCTGTGAAAAGCACACTGGTCTAAAAGAGGCTGCTTCCGGGTGGTAAATCGCCATAGAACAAGCCACTGAGCTGTTGTTCGTTCCTGGTAGAGCGCTTCTCTCTTTGTATGCAAATTATTATGACCCTGGGGAAGTCTCCCTATGGGTGATGGGGGAATCCAGACGTGGACTCCTTGCCCAGTGTGCTTAGAGGAATGTGGCTGCACCTCACTGACGAGGCCCATAGAAGGCTGAAACGATCGTCTGGGGTTGTCATGTTCCTTGTTCAGAGGAGAATTGCCTGGTATTTCGGGGCTGGACTGACCTTACTTGGCGGGATCAGACTGACATACTTCAGGAAAGTTTTCTTCTGTGAAAAGCACACTGGTCTAAAAGAGGCTGCTTCCGGGTGGTAAATCGCCATAGAACAAGCCACTGAGCTGTTGTTCGTTCCTGGTAGAGCGCTTCTCTCTTTGTATGCAAATTATTATGACCCTGGGGAAGTCTCCCTATGGGTGATGGGGGAAACCAGACGTGGACTCCTTGCCCAGTGTGCTTAGAGGAATGTGGCTGCACCTCACTGACGAGGCCCATAGAAGGCCGAAACGATCGTCTGGGGTTGTCATGTTCCTTGTTCAGAGGAGAATTGCCTGGTATTTCGGGGCTGGACTGACCTTACTTGGCGGGATCAGACTGACATACTTCAGGAAAGTTTTCTTCTGTGAAAAGCACACTGGTCTAAAAGAGGCTGCTTCCGGGTGGTAAATCGCCATAGAACAAGCCACTGAGCTGTTGTTCGTTCCTGGTAGAGCGCTTCTCTCTTTGTATGCAAATTATTATGACCCTGGGGAAGTCTCCCTATGGGTGATGGGGGAAACCAGACGTGGACTCCTTGCCCAGTGTGCTTAGAGGAATGTGGCTGCACCTCACTGACGAGGCCCATAGAAGGCCGAAACGATCGTCTGGGGTTGTCATGTTCCTTGTTCAGAGGAGAATTGCCTGGTATTTCGGGGCTGGACTGACCTTACTTGGCGGGATCAGACTGATATACTTCAGGAAAGTTTTCTTCTGTGAAAAGCACACTGGTCTAAAAGAGGCTGTTTCCAGGTGGTAAATCGCCATAGAACAAGCCACTGAGCTGTTGTTCGTTCCTGGTAGAGCGCTTCTCTCTTTGTATGCAAATTATTATGACCCTGGGGAAGTCTCCCTATGGGTGATGGGGGAAACCAGACGTGGACTCCTTGCCCAGTGTGCTTAGAGGAATGTGGCTGCACCTCACTGACGAGGCCCATAGAAGGCCGAAACGATCGTCTGGGGTTGTCATGTTCCTTGTTCAGAGGAGAATTGCCTGGTATTTCGGGGCTGGACTGACCTTACTTGGCGGGATCAGACTGATATACTTCAGGAAAGTTTTCTTCTGTGAAAAGCACACTGGTCTAAAAGAGGCTGCTTCCGGGTGGTAAATCGCCATAGAACAAGCCACTGAGCTGTTGTTCGTTCCTGGTAGAGCGCTTCTCTCTTTGTATGCAAATTATTATGACCCTGGGGAAGTCTCCCTATGGGTGATGGGGGAAACCAGACGTGGACTCCTTGCCCAGTGTGCTTAGAGGAATGTGGCTGCACCTCACTGACGAGGCCCATAGAAGGTCGAAACGATCGTCTGGGGTTGTCATGTTCCTTGTTCAGAGGAGAATTGCCTGGTATTTCGGGGCTGGACTGACCTTACTTGGCGGGATCAGACTGATATACTTCAGGAAAGTTTTCTTCTGTGAAAAGCACACTGGTCTAAAAGAGGCTGCTTCCGGGTGGTAAATCGCCATAGAACAAGCCACTGAGCTGTTGTTCGTTCCTGGTAGAGCGCTTCTCTCTTTGTATGCAAATTATTATGACCCTGGGGAAGTCTCCCTATGGGTGATGGGGGAATCCAGACGTGGACTCCTTGCCCAGTGTGCTTAGAGGAATGTGGCTGCACCTCACTGACGAGGCCCATAGAAGGCTGAAACGATCGTCTGGGGTTGTCATGTTCCTTGTTCAGAGGAGAATTGCCTGGTATTTCGGGGCTGGACTGACCTTACTTGGCGGGATCAGACTGATATACTTCAGGAAAGTTTTCTTCTGTGAAAAGCACACTGGTCTAAAAGAGGCTGCTTCCGGGTGGTAAATCGCCATAGAACAAGCCACTGAGCTGTTGTTCGTTCCTGGTAGAGCGCTTCTCTCTTTGTATGCAAATTATTATGACCCTGGGGAAGTCTCCCTATGGGTGATGGGGGAAACCAGACGTGGACTCCTTGCCCAGTGTGCTTAGAGGAATGTGGCTGCACCTCACTGACGAGGCCCATAGAAGGCCGAAACGATCGTCTGGGGTTGTCATGTTCCTTGTTCAGAGGAGAATTGCCTGGTATTTCGGGGCTGGACTGACCTTACTTGGCGGGATCAGACTGACATACTTCAGGAAAGTTTTCTTCTGTGAAAAGCACACTGGTCTAAAAGAGGCTGCTTCCGGGTGGTAAATCGCCATAGAACAAGCCACTGAGCTGTTGTTCGTTCCTGGTAGAGCGCTTCTCTCTTTGTATGCAAATTATTATGACCCTGGGGAAGTCTCCCTATGGGTGATGGGGGAAACCAGACGTGGACTCCTTGCCCAGTGTGCTTAGAGGAATGTGGCTGCACCTCACTGACGAGGCCCATAGAAGGCCGAAACGATCGTCTGGGGTTGTCATGTTCCTTGTTCAGAGGAGAATTGCCTGGTATTTCGGGGCTGGACTGACCTTACTTGGCGGGATCAGACTGATATACTTCAGGAAAGTTTTCTTCTGTGAAAAGCACACTGGTCTAAAAGAGGCTGTTTCCAGGTGGTAAATCACCATAGAACAAGCCACTGAGCTGTTGTTCGTTCCTGGTAGAGCGCTTCTCTCTTTGTATGCAAATTATTATGACCCTGGGGAAGTCTCCCTATGGGTGATGGGGGAAACCAGACGTGGACTCCTTGCCCAGTGTGCTTAGAGGAATGTGGCTGCACCTCACTGACGAGGCCCATAGAAGGCCGAAACGATTGTCTGGGGTTGTCATGTTCCTTGTTCAGAGGAGAATTGCCTGGTATTTCGGGGCTGGACTGACCTTACTTGGCGGGATCAGACTGATATACTTCAGGAAAGTTTTCTTCTGTGAAAAGCACACTGGTCTAAAAGAGGCTGCTTCCGGGTGGTAAATCGCCATAGAACAAGCCACTGAGCTGTTGTTCGTTCCTGGTAGAGCGCTTCTCTCTTTGTATGCAAATTATTATGACCCTGGGGAAGTCTCCCTATGGGTGATGGGGGAAACCAGACGTGGATTCCTTGCCCAGTGTGCTTAGAGGAATGTGGCTGCACCTCACTGACGAGGCCCATAGAAGGCCGAAACGATCGTCTGGGGTTGTCATGTTCCTTGTTCAGAGGAGAATTGCCTGGTATTTCGGGGCTGGACTGACCTTACTTGGCGGGATCAGACTGATATACTTCAGGAAAGTTTTCTTCTGTGAAAAGCACACTGGTCTAAAAGAGGCTGCTTCCGGGTGGTAAATCGCCATAGAACAAGCCACTGAGCTGTTGTTCGTTCCTGGTAGAGAGCTTCTCTCTTTGTATGCAAATTATTATGACCCTGGGGAAGTCTCCCTATGGGTGATGGGGGAAACCAGACGTGGACTCCTTGCCCAGTGTGCTTAGAGGAATGTGGCTGCACCTCACTGACGAGGCCCATAGAAGGCCGAAACGATCGTCTGGGGTTGTCATGTTCCTTGTTCAGAGGAGAATTGCCTGGTATTTCGGGGCTGGACTGACCTTACTTGGCGGGATCAGACTGATATACTTCAGGAAAGTTTTCTTCTGTGAAAAGCACACTGGCCTAAAAGAGGCTGCTTCCGGGTGGTAAATCGCCATAGAACAAGCCACTGAGCTGTTGTTCGTTCCTGGTAGAGCGCTTCTCTCTTTGTATATATATATATATATATATATATACAGGGAGTGCAGAATTATTAGGCAAGCTGTATTTTTGAGGATTAATTTTATTATTGAACAACAACCATGTTCTCAATGAACCCAAAAAACTCATTAATATCAAAGCTGAATAGTTTTGGAAGTAGTTTTTAGTTTGTTTTTAGGTATAGATATTTTAGGGGGATATCTGTGTGTGCAGGTGACTATTACTGTGCATAATTATTAGGCAACTTAACAAAAAACAAATATATACCCATTTCAATTATTTATTTTTACCAGTGAAACCAATATAACATCTCAACATTTACAAATATACATTTCTGACATTCAAAAACAAAACAAAAACAAATCAGTGACCAATATAGCCACCTTTCTTTGTAAGGACACTCAAAAGCCTGCCATCCATGGATTCTGTCAGTGTTTTGATATGTTCACCATCAACATTGCATGCAGCAGCAACCACAGCCTCCCAGACACTGTTCAGAGAGGTGTACTGTTTTCCCTCCTTGTAAATCTCACATTTGATGATGGACTACAGGTTCTCATTGGGGTCAGATCAGGTGAACAAGGAGGCCATGTCATTAGATTTTCTTCTTTTATACCCTTTCTTGCCAGCCACGCTGTGGAGTACTTGGACGCGTGTGATGGAGCATTGTCCTGCATGAAAATCATGTTTTTCTTGAAGGATGCAGACTTCTTCCTGTACCACTGCTTGAAAAAGGTGTCTTCCAGAAACTGGCAGTAGGACTGGGAGTTGAGCTTGACTCAATCCTCAACCCGAAAAGGCCCCACAAGCTCATCTTTGATGATACCAGCCCAAACCAGTACTCCACCTCCACCTTGCTGGCGTCTGAGTCGGACTGAAGCTCTCTGCCCTTTACCAATCCAGCCACGGGCCCATCCATCTGGCCCATCAAGACTCACTCTCATTTCATCAGTCCATAAAACCTTAGAAAAATTAGTCTTGAGATATTTCTTGGCCCAGTCTTGACGTTTCAGCTTGTGTGTCTTGTTCAATGGTGGTCGTCTTTCAGCCTTTCTTACCTTGGCCATGTCTCTGAGTATGGAACACCTTGTGCTTTTGGGCACTCCAGTGATGTTGCAGCTCTGAAATATGGCCAAACTGGTGGCAAGTGGCATCTTGGCAGCTGCACGCTTGACTTTTCTCAGTTCATGGGCAGTTATTTTGCGCCTTGGTTTTTCCACACGCTTCTTGTGACCCTGTTGACTATTTTGAATGAAACGCTTGATTGTTCGATGATCACGCTTCAGAAGCTTTGCAATTTTAAGAGTGCTGCATCCCTCTGCAAGATGTGCACCTGTGCAGGTGGCTATATTGGTCACTGATTTGTTTTTGTTTTGTTTTTGAATGTCACAAATGTATATTTGTGAATGTTGAGATGTTATATTGGTTTCACTGGTAAAAATAAATAATTGAAATGGGTATATATTTGTTTTTTGTTAAGTTGCCTAATAATTATGCACAGTAATAGTCAGCTGCACACACAGATATCCCCCTAAAATAGCTATAACTAAAAACAAACTAAAAACTACTTCCAAAACTATTCAGCTTTGATATTAATGAGTTTTTTGGGTTCATTGAGAACATGGTTGTTGTTCAATAATAAAATTAATCCTCAAAAATACAACTTGCCTAATAATTCTGCACTCCCTGTATATATATATATATATATATATATATATATATATATATATATATATATATATATATATATATATATATATATATATATATATTTTATGGTTTAGAGAAGGGAGAAATGACTAGGAATGTGATCCTAGTTGTTAAAAGACAGGGATTTCAGCACTCTTTTTGAAAAAATAAAGCTCATTAGACCATGGTACGTATTTAAACAGTGAATTTTTAATCCAATTGTGAACAGGGAAATCTTCCAACTGTATGTACACCGCTCCCCAGATAATAAAGACACAGCACACTGTATCACATTCGTAGTAGGAAGTTAATAAGGAAACAATAGTTACTTATGTACATACTAGAGTTCGTATTCAAAACCTGACCGGTCAGGGGTACACAGCTCGTACAAAATAATAAAACAAAAAAATAAATGAATAACAGACAGCCAAAGCTTAGTAGAAATAATATGTGATGCCTTTATAGAACCTCTACACCCTGCTGCACACAGAACCCCTAGTAGAGAGGTATGTCCTGGGCAGGTATTAGAAAGTGGGATCTAAGAGGTCAAATAAGGGTACCATAAACAGAAGCAAGTCACAACTTTTTATCACAGTCACAATATGGTATGCAGTGAATAGCGATTTTTTTTATATATAGTCAAGGAAGAAGGCCTTATTTTTAGACTCACTACACCCAACTGCTCACAGTACTCCAAAAAAGGAGAGTATAATACTGGGCAGTACATAAAGTGGTAGTATTTACCAGGATCTAAGTGGTCTCTAAGTTAGGCTTCCTTGAATTTAACAATATGCATGTAAAAAGACCTTTATAAGCAATAGTAACAGACAGTATGTGCCATATTAGTGCTTTTTTGTTAGCTAATAATGCAAAGCTTGCAGTAGGAAACGTAAGCAAAATAGAGGGTATTTCTGGGATCCTGGAATGCTGACAAGTGAGGCTGCATGCAAAGAAAATTGTAGCAAGCAAGAAGAAAAGCAGTTCACAGTGTTGTTACTATGAAGTCAGCATAACATATGAGCAACAATGTTGCTATCCTCCACAAATGTTACAAAAGTACCCAGAGTCAACGTTCTTTGTAAGTATATTGCATCCGGATCAACTAGACATGCAAGTTCTCAAGAATAAAGAGCAATTGTATCAGTAATTGTATATGACCGTGATACAGTCCATATTAGTGAACCATGATAGAACATATACGACCTTGCTATTTCATTCAGACATATCGCTGTGGCAAGATGCGTCTTCGTAACTTATTTAATCCTCAAGTTACATTTGTTGCGCTTCTGTGTTCACCGCAGGTATCATCATCCATGCGGTCTGGAGGCTGTGTTTGTAGCGTGCACCACGTAGGCTGGTCGGCTTAGCCAATGCCGACGCGCGTTTCACCCGCAG
The DNA here is from genome assembly GCF_027579735.1 of Bombina bombina. NCBI lineage: Eukaryota > Metazoa > Chordata > Amphibia > Anura > Bombinatoridae > Bombina > Bombina bombina. Next base: position 818,490,787 of record NC_069499.1, on the reverse strand, counting down.
GGCTGATAGACAGACCGGGCTTCGTCAGGGCGGTATATGGAGAGGACTGGCTAGTCCCTTTTTATAGCATTTTGTAATAGCGCCCCTGCTGGAGGTGAAGATTTGCTGCATATCTATACATAGATTAATCTAATTGAAGAAAAAACAAAAACACCTAAATCATTTTGCAGATATACTGCACTTAAAAACAATAGTTGACTCTAGATGAATATTCCTATAGTTAAATAACTTATCTGGATATATATAAGGTTTTTTCACCCCTATCATTATTATGTCGTTTTTGTTAAAGAACAATTCTGTCAGGCTACAAATATAAAGTTAACGATGGAACACAATTCACAGATCTTAATTTATTAATAATTGTTTTGTTTCACTATTGTAAAGGAATATCACTATGGCTTAGTGATATTCTCACCTAATAGTGATAGTTTAGTGGTTTATTTTGCCACACCCCAGATTATGCAGTTAGGGTTAAGCAAACTTGAATAGGATTTGTAGAAATTGTTCTCAATATTAAGTTAGCTTTAGTTCTTAAGTTGCAGGTGTAGTAATGGTTCTATTAACTCTCAGAGTCTTATGCAGTGTAACACATAAATTTTTAACTAGTAACCAGGTTCTGTTAACAGTTATACATATGCTCATGCAGTATTGCTATTTTATTTGCAGAGATTACTTGTACCTTGTCTTGTGTTGCACTTGTAGTGTGGCAGAGCTGTAATGAATGCACAGCCTGTTCTGTGGAAGTTCCAGTTTCACTGTGGGAGCTGTGTTGTTTATTAATCTGCAGTCAGGATGTTTCAATAAGGGTTAAAGCCAGATTTTCAGTGACAAGTTCTGTGGTAACTCTCCTTTAAATACAAACTACACAGTGAAAGTTCTCCAAGTAACAAAGCATTAGAACACATAGAATAATACTTGCAGTTTGGTTCAGGCAGTTCATTCAATTGATTGCATGTCAGCTCCTAAGTTAATGAACACTGCAGTTGTTTGGATGAATTCCAGTTAAAGTTGAACAAAGTATCAAAAAGTTCCTGTGAGGGAAAAAAGTTCAGAAAACAAGTTATTCAAAGTAGTTAGGCTCAGGTAAATAGGGTAGCCTTGTACTCCAAATTACTAAGCAAAGAGAATTGATTTGGGGTGGTTTTTAAAGGCAAGCTGCAAGTTTGTTGCTTGAAGGATTCCGCTGGGTCCTAGAAGGAGCTAGGTTCCTGACATGACCCCCCACTCAGGGCAACGGTCCCACAGTTGCCGGTCTGGGACGATTTGGATTTCTGCGATGGAAGAGAGTGACCAGCCGTTGAGCTCTAAGATTGGTTGCAGGTTCCCATGTGTCGTCATCAGCTGAATAATTTTTCCAGCGTACCAGATATTGTAATTCACCTCTATGGAACCTGGAATCCAGCAGGGAATGCACTTCATATTCGTCTGGATCCAGTGCCTGAGGAGGTGGTGGAAGAATGAGTTGAGAGTGACGAGTGGCTCTGTATGGTTTCAATAGTGACACATGAAATGTGGGGTGGACCTTAATACTATCAGGTAATTTAAGAGTCATTGCGTTTTCATTGACAATTCTAACTATAGGGAATGGTCCTATGAACAGACCCGAGAGTTTCTTACTCGGTATCTGTAATTTCATGTTTTTGGTGGATAGCCAAACGAGATCACCTATGGCGTATATAGGTGGTGGTCTTCTCTTGAGGTCGTAATAATGCTTTTGAGTGAGCTGAGCATTTTTTATGTTCTCCTCAATAAAGCGGAAATTGTCTTGTAAGGAATCATGTAGATCATCGATTAAGGGCGAATTTAAGGTGTCTGTTGCAATGAAAGATATTGTTGGATGGTAGGCATAATTTGCATAAAATGGTGTAGATTTTGTAGATGAGTTTACAGCATTGTTATAGGCAAATTCAGCCATGGAGAGGAAGTTCATCCAATGTTCTTGATGGTAGGAACAATAGCACCGAAGATATTGTTCCAGCCATTGATTCAGTCTCTCTGATTGACCATTGGTCTGAGGGTGAAATGATGTCGAGAAACGATGATCGATCTGTGTTAAGTCACAAAGTTTTGTCCAGAAATGTGAGGTGAATTGTGTTCCTCTATCAGTGGTTATTATCTTTGGTAACCCATGTAGCTTGAGTATGTTATCTATGAATAAATGTGCTGTCTCAGAGGATGTGGGTACTTTGTGATACGGCACAAAATGGGCCATCTTAGTAAATATATCTATGACCACTAGGATTGTTGTCTGTTTATTTGATTCAGGTAAATCCACTATGAAATCCATCGATAGATGGTACCAGGGTCTCTTCGGTACTGGTAATGGAGTTAATAATCCATACGGAGCTCTTCTCTCGGATTTCGAAGTGGCACAAATGGCACAAGTTAAGATATAGTCTCGGATGGATTCTTTCATTTTTGGCCACCAACAATCCCGTGAAAGCTGTTCCAAGGTTCGGTAAATTCCTGGGTGTCCGGCTAATGGAGAGTCATGGTATAACTTGAGCAAATTTATTCGCAATGCTTTGGGAATGTATAATTTCCCTTCATGGTAGTACAGGTCATCAATCTTATGTACAGAAGAGTGAGGTAGCTCCGGCTCCTTGAGACAATGACGTTTGATTTCGGTTATCACATCGGTGGTTAGACCTACAAAACATTCGGTAGGTAAGATAGTGGTATTTTGGGTTGTTGTTTTAGGTTTCTCAGGTAGGCGAGACAGAGCATCTGCTTTACCATTCCTGGAGGCAGGTCTATATACAATATTGAAGTTGAAGCGCGAGAAGAATAAACTCCAACGGACCTGTCTTGCTGAAAGAGTTTTGTTGTTTTCTAAATAAAGTAGGTTCCTGTGATCAGTGAAAATGGTAATAGGAAACTTGGTACCTTCGAGAAGATGCCTCCAGTGTTCCAGTGATCTTTTTATTGCGAGGAGTTCTTTATCTCCTATGGAATAATTTCTTTCAGCTGTTGACATCATCTGTGAGAAGTAAGAAACTGGATGGATGGGATCGTTTGGTGTTTCCTGTTGAGAGAGAACTGAGCCTAAGGCAAAATCAGAGGAATCAACTTCCAACACATAGTGGTGTTCGGGGTTCGGAAATCTTAGAATGGGTGCTGATGTAAAACTATCCTTTAAATATTCAAAAGCTGAATTAGCGTCTGGATCCCAGTTATAAGATGAGTTAATGCTGGTTAATTTCGTCAGTGGTTTTGCTATCTTGGAAAAGTTTCTAATGAATTTCCTATAGTAGTTTGCAAAACCTAGGAATTTTTGGAGTTCCTTTCTGGACTTGGGTATTAACCAATTTTTGACAGCGTCTACTTTTTGTTTTTGCATAGTGATACCTGTTGGTGAGATATCATATCCAAGGAATGACACATGCTTGGTATGGAATATGCATTTCTCCAACTTAGCATACAGTTTATGCTCTCGGAGCCTAGACAGTACCCATCGCACGTGTGTTTTGTGTTCTGTTTCATTTTTAGAATAAATCAAAATATCGTCTAGGTATATCACAAGACAGATGTCTAAGAGATCTCTGAACACATCGTTTATGAAGTGTTGAAAAGTGGCGGGTGCGTTGCACAGTCCAAACGGCATGACAAGGTACTCATAAAGGCCATACCTTGTCCTGAATGCGGTCAACCATTCGTGTCCTTCTTTTATCCTCACTAAGTTATAGGCTCCCCTTAAATCGAGTTTCGTGTATATAGTTGCCTCAGATAACCTTTCGATTAGTTCTGGGATTAATGGGAGTGGGTAACGATTTTTTATTGTGCGTTTGTTGAGTTCTCTGTAATCGATTATGGGACGTAATGATGAATCCTTATTCCGCACAAAAAAAATTCCGGCACCTGCTGGTGATGTTGATGCTCTGATAAATCCTTTCCGTAAATTTTCTTCGAGATACTCCTTTAAATGATCCAATTCTGGCTTGCAGAGAGGGTACAAGTGTCCATAAGGGATGGAAGAACCAGGTTGAAGTTGTATTGGACAATCGTATGCACGATGAGGAGGCAAGTTCTCAGCTTCTACTTTACTGAATACATCCTTGAAATCTGCATAAGGTGAAGGAATTTGCAACTCAGGTTTTTCTGTAGCTATTTCGGTCTGGAGTAGAACATGTTTGTGGAAACATGTTGTTTTACAATAGACTGAATCAAATCTTATGGAAGATAGTGACCAGTGGATAACTGGATTATGTAATTTGAGCCAACTAATACCCAAAACCACTGGGAAATGTGGTGATGAGACAACATCAAATGAGAGGTGTTCTGTGTGTCCTGCTGTAGTAACTGTTAACGGTGTGGTATGGTGTGTGATAGGGCCAGTTTTAGGTTCTGAACCGTCAATCATATGAAAAGAAAATGGAGTATGCTTTTTTATAAGGGGTATTTTATTTTGCTTTACAACATTATAATCAATAAAGCATCCATAAGCTCCCGAGTCTATGATGGCTTCAGTAGTCAGCTGATCTTGGTCCCACTGTATGGAGAGAGTTAACATGCAATAAGTTTTAGTTTTAGTGGTGTTTAATAAAGAACTTGTAACTTTGAACTTACATTTCTTGTTTTTCTGTAAAATGGGACACTCCTGGACTGAATGTGTAGGATTGGCGCAATACATGCACAGATTATTACTCTTCCTGCGGTATCTTTCTTCTGTTGTTAAAGGACCACGGGCTATTCCGATCTACATGGGAACAGCTGTTTGTTTACTATGTTGGGTTGGTTGAGGTGGGGAATAGATAGAAGGTTTTGGTCGGACATCTGCAGAAAACCTTTCTGCCTTCCTTTCTCGCAGTCTGCGATCCAATTGTTTTGCAGCATTCATCATTCCTTCTAGGGTTTTTGGGAGTTCTATCCTGGCGATTTCATCTTTCAAGCTCTCCGAGAGGCCTAAACGGAACTGGTTTCGAAGTGCAATCTGACTCCATTCCGAATCAGCTGCGTATAATTTGAATTCCGTGATGTACTCCTCCACGGGTCTCTTGGCTTGCTTAAGGTTCCTCATGGAGGCTTCAGCGGACATTTGTACATCAGTGTCGTGAAAAAGATCATCCATACATGTGAAAAAATCAGAAAGGGATCCTAGCACTGGGTCATTATGTTCGCACAGATTGTCAGCCCAGATTCTTGGCTCACCCCTCAGGAATGAAATAGTACTGAATACCTTGATCCTCTCTGTGGGATAACTGCGAGGTCGTAGATTATAAAGTAAATGACATGAATTCTTAAACTGCCTATACTGCTTCCTGTTTCCAGAAAAGAGCTCTGGTAGTGAAACTGAAGGTTCAGGTGTTTGCTGAGGTGGTGCAGTATGAGTTGTAAGTGAGTCTCTTATAATTCCCCTTAAAGACTGATTTTCAATTTGTAAATCATGAACCGCCTGAGCAAGCTGATCAACCTTTTGGGAGAGGTTGTAAACTATCTGTGGTAGATCTGGTGGCTCCATTTTTAGGGCTTAGTAATATGTCAGGCTACAAATATAAAGTTAACGATGGAACACAATTCACAGATCTTAATTTATTAATAATTGTTTTGTTTCACTATTGTAAAGGAATATCACTATGGCTTAGTGATATTCTCACCTAATAGTGATAGTTTAGTGGTTTATTTTGCCACACCCCAGATTATGCAGTTAGGGTTAAGCAAACTTGAATAGGATTTGTAGAAATTGTTCTCAATATTAAGTTAGCTTTAGTTCTTAAGTTGCAGGTGTAGTAATGGTTCTATTAACTCTCAGAGTCTTATGCAGTGTAACACATAAATTTTTAACTAGTAACCAGGTTCTGTTAACAGTTATACATATGCTCATGCAGTATTGCTATTTTATTTGCAGAGATTACTTGTACCTTGTCTTGTGTTGCACTTGTAGTGTGGCAGAGCTGTAATGAATGCACAGCCTGTTCTGTGGAAGTTCCAGTTTCACTGTGGGAGCTGTGTTGTTTATTAATCTGCAGTCAGGATGTTTCAATAAGGGTTAAAGCCAGATTTTCAGTGACAAGTTCTGTGGTAACTCTCCTTTAAATACAAACTACACAGTGAAAGTTCTCCAAGTAACAAAGCATTAGAACACATAGAATAATACTTGCAGTTTGGTTCAGGCAGTTCATTCAATTGATTGCATGTCAGCTCCTAAGTTAATGAACACTGCAGTTGTTTGGATGAATTCCAGTTAAAGTTGAACAAAGTATCAAAAAGTTCCTGTGAGGGAAAAAAGTTCAGAAAACAAGTTATTCAAAGTAGTTAGGCTCAGGTAAATAGGGTAGCCTTGTACTCCAAATTACTAAGCAAAGAGAATTGATTTGGGGTGGTTTTTAAAGGCAAGCTGCAAGTTTGTTGCTTGAAGGATTCCGCTGGGTCCTAGAAGGAGCTAGGTTCCTGACAAATTCATATATCATTGTCCAGAGATTGTACCTTTTAATGTGGGCTTTCTAAAAGTTTTGCTGTCCTATAGAAAACAGGCCATATCAAGTTTATCATTCAGACCTTCCGGCAGTTGAGTCCCCAACTCAAAGATCCACCTGCATTCTTTCTGCAGAAGGATCTTATCGTTGTCGCCTCCTCTGCCATTGGTGATTCCTCTATCTATACCAATGAATTTTAGAGAATCAGGATTACAGTCGTGCACCAGTTCATAGTGTTTTGCAACATTACTCTTCTGATTTTTATTTTTTACATCATCACGATGTTCTGTGATTCGGTCTTTTATGGTTCTCCTCGTTTTTCCCACGTACAAACGTGGGCAACTGCAGGAGAGTAGGTAGATTACTCCTTCTGTATTGCAGTTAATAAAGTGTTTAAACATATCTTTTCCCTGTGAGGGTGCCAAAGTCTTTCGTTTTGACCATGAACTTACATGCCACGCATCGACCACAAGGGTGGTTACCAGATGACCTATGTCTTGTGAGCCAGTTTGTCTGTTTTTGTTCAGACCTATATTGGCTTCTTACGAGCTTGTCCTTCAGGTTGGAAGCTCGTCTAGCTGTGATATTTGGATAGTCTCCGACTTCATTTAATACTCCAACATCACTCGTAAGAATTTTCCAATTCTTGGCCAGGATCTCCCTTAGGGCATTCCAATGGCAGTTGTAATCTGTAACAAGCCTTATTTTTGAGTCTATTGTTTTTCTTTTTGTGCAAGAAGTGTATTTCGGTTTGTATGTGCAGCATTATTAAATGCCTTTCTTACATTTTGCTTGGAATACCCTCCAAGAACCTTTTTTGCATGTCAGTGCCATGCTTCAGGAATCTTTCTTTAGTCGAGCAATTTCTACGAAGTCGTAGAAATTGCCCTTTCGGTATACCTCGTATCAAGTGTGTTGGGTGGTGACTTGAGGCTAAGAGGAGGCTGTTAGTAGCAGTACTCTTCCGAAAGTTTTCAGTCACAATCATTCCTTGTTCAATTTTTACATTGACATCTAGAAACGATATTTCCTCCTTGAAGAGGGGGGACAAGTTCAAACTCAGAAGAGAGACGGTACCCCTCCAGGCAACTTCACCAACAGGGCTACGATCAAACCCAGAGGAACTACTCCCAGGGCAGACCCCGACGCTTTCGCAGTCGCAGGGGATTCTAAATCAAACAGAGAATGACTTGCAAATTATAAATCTATCTACTTTTAAACTGGGTTTATCTCATATTGAGGTTCTTAAAAAAGGCCTATCGTTTTGCCCCACAAACACTCTTGATAAATTCAATTTTATCAAAGATCTTCATCTGTTTGCCAGACGGGTAGTCCTGTCTCAAATAATGAAAGGTAAGAGTAGACATCTAGTGGAAGATGTATCTCTTACCACGGAAGACAGTGCTCTAATCACAGATCTACAAGCATTGCTGGCTGAAAACGAAGGGAGTCAATATGATCCCTCATAAGCCCCAGATCAAAGTGGGTATAAAACGACTAAAACTAACTTTAAAGCTAAATCTAAATATATGCCACAATTATCGATGGTACCTGCTGTGAACATTTTTGTAAAGCAGGTAGAGAGAGAAGTGGCTGGCCTCTCTTTTACTGGACTAGTAAACGACAATCTAAGCAAGTCAGAAAGGAAAGCCCTTGGAGAATTGATGAGTGCAAAAGGTCTGATCATAAAACAGGCTGACAAGGGCGGCAATTTAGTCCTATGGGACGAAAACATGTATGTCCTTGAGGCAAAACGTCAACTTTTGGATAAAAGCCAATACCAAAGTTTAACCTTTAATCCTACCTCCTCTCTGCAGTTTTCCCTCTTTAACATTTTAAAGAAAGCAAAAGAAAATAAAACTATTACTGCAACAGAATTCAAATATCTATACCCAGAACACTTTGTGATGCTGGTCTTTTACTGTATCCCCAAGATACATAAAAACTCTAATAATCCTCCAGGCCGCCCAATAATTGCAGGTATAGGCAGCCTTACAGAAAACTTGGGGAACTATATTGATCATTTTTTAAGATTCCTGAAGCATGGCACTGACATGCAAAAAAGGTTCTTGGACAGAGGGTATTCCAAGCAAAATGTAAGAAAGGCATTTAATAATGCTGCACATACAAACCGAAATACACTTCTTGCACAAAAAGAAAAAACAATAGACTCAAAAATAAGGCTTGTTACAGATTACAACTGCCATTGGAATGCCCTAAGTGAGATCCTGGCCAAGAATTGGAAAATTCTTACGAGTGATGTTGGAGTATTAAATGAAGTCGGAGACTATCCAAATATCACAGCTAGACGAGCTTCCAACCTGAAGGACAAGCTCGTAAGAAGCCAATATAGGTCTGAACAAAAACAGACAAACTGGCTCACAAGACATAGGTCATCTGGTAACCACCCTTGTGGTCGATGCGTGGCATGTAAGTTCATGGTCAAAACGAAAGACTTTGGCACCCTCACAGGGAAAAGATATAAGTTAAAACACTTTATTAACTGCAATACAGAAGGAGTAATCTACCTACTCTCCTGCAGTTGCCCACGTTTGTACGTGGGAAAAACGAGGAGAGCCATAAAAGACCGAATCACAGAACATCGTGATGATGTAAAAAATAAAAATCAGAAGAGTAATGTTGCAAAACACTATGAACTGGTGCACGACTGTAATCCTGATTCTCTAAAATTCATTGGTATAGATAGAGGAATCACCAATGGCAGAGGAGGCGACAACGATAAGATCCTCCTGCAGAAAGAATGCAGGTGGATCTTTGAGTTGGGGACTCAACTGCCGGAAGGTCTGAATGATAAACTTGATATGGCCTGTTTTCTATAGGACAGCAAAACTTTTAGAAAGCCCACATTAAAAGGTACAATCTCTGGACAATGATATATGAATTGTTCTTTAACAAAAACGACATAATAATGATAGGGGTGAAAAAACCTTATATATATCCAGATAAGTTATTTAACTATAGGAATATTCATCTAGAGTCAACTATTGTTTTTAAGTGCAGTATATCTGCAAAATGATTTAGGTGTTTTTGTTTTTTCTTCAATTAGATTAATCTATGTATAGATATGCAGCAAATCTTCACCTCCAGCAGGGGCGCTATTACAAAATGCTATAAAAAGGCACTAGCCAGTCCTCTCCATATACCGCCCTGACGAAGCCCGGTCTGTCTATCAGCCCTGCGGGTGAAACGCGCGTCGGCATTGGCTAAGCCGACCGGCCTACGTGGTGCACGCTACAAACACAGCCTCCAGACCGCATGGATGATGATACCTGCGGTGAACAAAGAAGCGCAACAAATGTAACTTGAGGATTAAATAAGTTACGAAGACGCATCTTGCCACAGCGATATGTCTGAATGAAATAGCAAGGTCGTATATGTTCTATCATGGTTCACTAATATGGACTGTATCACGGTCATATACAATTACTGATACAATTGCTCTTTATTCTTGAGAACTTGCATGTCTAGTTGATCCGGAAGCAATATACTTACAAAGAACGTTGACTCTGGGTACTTTTGTAACATTTGTGGAAGATAGCAACATTGTTGCTCATATGTTATGCTGACTTCATAGTAACAACACTGTCAACTGCTTTTCTTCTTGCTTGCTACAATTTTCTTTGCATGCAGCCTCACTTGTCAGCATTCCAGGATCCCAGAAATACTGAGGAAATACTACCATCTGTGCTTTATGCTATAACCCTCTATTTTGCTTACGTTTCCTACTGCAAGCTTTGCATTATTAGCTAACAAAAAAGCACTAATATGGCACATACTGTCTGTTACTATTGCTTATAAAGGTCTTTTTACATGCATATTGTTAAATTCAAGGAAGCCTAACTTAGAGACCACTTAGATCCTGGTAAATACTACCACTTTATGTACTGCCCAGTATTATTACTGTGAGCAGTTGGGTGTAGTGAGTCTAAAAATAAGGCCTTCTTCCTTGACTATATATAAAAAAAATCGCTATTCACTGCATACCATATTGTGACTGTGATAAAAAGTTGTGACTTGCTTCTGTTTATGGTACCCTTATTTGACCTCTTAGATCCCACTTTCTAATACCTGCCCAGGACATACCTCTCTACTATGGGGTTCTGTGTGCAGCAGGGTGTAGAGGTTCTATAAAGGCATCACATATTATTTCTACTAAGCTTTGGCTGTCTGTTATTCATTTAATTTTTTGTTTTATTATTTTGTACGAGCTGTGTACCCCCCTGACCGGTCAGGTTTTGAATACGAACTCTAGTATGTACATAAGTAACTATTGTTTCCTTATTAACTTCCTACTATGAATGTGATACAGTGTGCTGTGTCTTTATTATCTGGGAAGCGGTGTACATACAGTTGGAAGATTTCCCTGTTCACAATTGGATTAAAAATTCACTGTTTAAATACGTACCATGGTCTAATGAGCTTTATTTTTTCAAAAAGAGTGCTGAAATCCCTGTCTTTTAACAACTAGGATCACATTCCTAGTCGTTTCTCCCTTCTCTAAACCATAAAAAACATTTTATAAGGGTCTGCACCACCACAATTTTTATGCTGACAAAACTAGGTGTGTTATTGTCAGTCTGTAATTTTACATAAGAGCTCTTGAACATCAGTTGCGTCCCCTCTGATATATTTTTCCTGTCATATATATATATATATATATATATATATATATATATATATATATATATATATATATATATATATATATATATATATACAGTATATATATATGTTAAAAAGAGGACAACAATACATTGCTTAGTGGTAAAATACCCCTTGCAGAACAAATTTAGATTCTAGAGAATCCTGTGATGCTGCCCAATGAACCAGACAGTGAACAGATAGGGGCCCCTGCCGCTGTAAGTCCACTGTCACAACAAAAACAAAATGGATACAAAGGAAGTTAATAGGTGCAGGGCAGGACTAATCTAAGTCTAAAATTGAGGGGTAATGAATACATATATCAATATATATGCAGATATCAAACTCAGAATTTAACACGTCTATGAACACTTATGTAAACACTTGAAATCTAGTGCAAAACCAATAACCTACAATAACAATGAAATAAAATAAAGAGGGAATTTCACTGAAAAAAATCCCTTTTAAAACAGTTTATCAAAAGTCCAAAAAAATATAATAATTCTCAAAGTAAAAAATGTAGATGGTGGTGAAAGTTCCCCCTAATTCACCAAAAAGGAAACAAAGTGACCCACAAGATTCCCAGGGGAAGGAAGGAAACTTAGTTCCAATATCCAAGCCAGTTGGAGTGCCCAAAATCAGTGATAATAGGTAAAGTACCTACTTATAAAATGAAACCTCAATCGAATGAGGCAAGTGCTGCATAAATCATTAAGTAGTAGGCTCCCCAGCTGGATAGTGATCCGCTCTCTGAATGCTCCTTGGTATAGATCCACGTTCCACTCTCTCCCCACGTCTTTCAGCTGAAAAAAATAACAGCTAATAACAGCTAATATACACAAATATACAGTCATGGCCAAAAATATTGGCACCCCTGCAATTACAAATGTTTAGGCATTCTCATGTTTATTTCTTTTGTTTGTATTGGTATGACACAAAGAAAGTGGAGAAAAGAAAGCCACACATTGTACGCAAAACTCCAAAAATGGACTGGTCAAAATTATTGGCACCCTCAATTTATTATTTGGTAGCACACCCCTTGGAAAAATAACTGAAATCAATCACTTCCTGTAACCATCAATGATTTCCTCTACTGGAATTCTGGACCACTCTTTCACCAACTGTTCCAGGTCTCTCAGATTGGAAGGGTTCCTTTTCCCAGCTGCTGTTTTGACATCTCTCCATAGGTGCTCTATGTGATTGAGATCTTGACTCATTGCTGGCAGGTTCAGAACTCTCCAGAGCTTTGTCTTAAACCTTTTCTGGGTGCTTTTTGATGTGTGCTTTGGGTGATTGTCCTGTTGTAAGACCCATGACCTCTGACGGAGACCCAACTTTCTGACGCTGGGCCCTACATTGCACCACATTATTCTTTGGTAGTCTTCAGATTTCATTATGCCATGCATACAGTCAAAACATTAAGTGCCTGAAGCAGCAAAGCAACCCCAAAACATCAGTGATCATCCACCATATTTGACTGTAGGGACTGTATTCTTTTATTTAAAATCCTCATTTCTTTTTCTGAAAACAGTAGAATCATGAGCTTTACCAAAAAGATGGAATTTTTGTTTTGATTGTCCACAGTACTTTCTCCCAAAAGGATTTTGGCTTCCTCAGGTAAATTTTTACAAACTCCAATCTGGCTTTTTTATGTTTCTGTGGCAGCAGTGGGGTCCTCCTGGGTCTCCTACCATAGCGTCTCTTTTCATTAAGATGGTGAAGTATAGTGCGAGCTGACACATTTGTACCCTGTGCCTGAAGGTCATCTTGAATTTGTCTGGAAGTTGATCGGGGTTCTTTATCTACCATTCGATTAATGCTTTGCTGCAATCTTTGTCAAGAAGTGTACAGTCTATGGTATTGTAACTAATCTCCCTGGACGTGGACGAAAGAGAAAAATTGATCAATGTTGTGAAGAGTGGACACAGGAACATTAAGATCTCTGGAGATGTAACCTTAAGATTGTTTCTGCTTTTCCACAGTCTTTGTTCTCAAATCCTCAGACAATAGAAAGGTTGAAAATATTTTTCACCATTTTACTGGTTGCTGTTGTGATTTCTATATTGTCAGCACCTGTTAATTGATACCGGTGAGTTTAATTACAAATTACAGGAGCATCACAAACTTGGAATGCAATTCTTGTTTACAATTTTGGGAAGGTGACAATAATTTTGTCCAGTCCATTTTTGGAGTTTTAAGTGGAATGTGTCAGATTTGGCATCTTTTTTCTCAATTTTTTTCTGTCATACAAATACAAACAAAAGAAATAAACATTAGAATACCTAAACATTTGTAATTGCAACAATTTAACAATTTTCTGGGTGAAGTGGTGCTTTATCTGAGAAATGCAGGGGTGCCAATATTTTTGGCCATGACTGTATATACAACTTATCAATTTATATTACCATTTCAAAGCGTTTAATGTCCCTTTAAGACTGGAAAAAAAAATTCCATTGAAGAAAAGCTTATACATTTTTAATATAAAATATGACAATGTGTATTTAATTTTTAGATTTCCATTAAATGAGACCTGATTCCAGGAAATTAATTGCTTTGCTTTGAACCCATGGACTTCAACATAAAACTGAGATACCCTATTACAAATGCTAAATACACTCTTGATAAGTACTTTAGCATTTTTACAGTTCATAATGTTTATAAGCAAACTCTATAAACAAATAATTTTATTGCAATTGTGTTTGTCCTCAAATCATGCCTAAAAATGAAATGCTAGTCACTTTTCAAGTTAAGAACATTTCAGACTAACCTTTGAAACATGCTTTTTAAAATAAAATCAATTTATCTATAAATAAATAAAATATTAGCTTTAAAATAAAAAATTCTAACACCCTATTTTAGTACAGAATTAAGGCAGTTAATTGCATGCATTACTAGCCACGTAATAATTGTAATATTGTTTGTCCAAAAGTTGTCTGCTTCCCTGATGTAGTCTTCAGTGTTGATAGTTGTACTGCAGCCAGAAAAGGAGACTGAAGTCCCCATCCCCACTCCTTGTGATATCATCATGAAAGCACAGTGCAGAGATTTCCATGTTAGTCTGGGGCTTGGTGGAGGAATTTAAGAGTCTATATTTCAGCCCCAGACAACTTACACGGGCAAGATATTCCTCATTTGAAAGAACAGAGTCTACTTTGTCAAAAGAGTTGTGGGTGACCACCATAAAATGGCAATAACCTTTAGAAATACCTAAAGAGCTGTTTACCTTTAAATGAGAGAGTTCTAATTTAGGTCCTATATTCCTTCATGTTTTTACTAGAGGGACAAGCCATCCATAATTATTAGAGTAGAATGCACTTTTTCAAATGAGACATCACTTGTCCCCCAGAAGGCAGTGATTTCCTGCTCCACTAGAAAACAGGTAATTTCTAGCCTCTATTTCTGCTTATAATTTAATCAGAGATGTATGACACTCCTCATGTAAAAGAGGGAATTCCACCTTTTTAATGAGTGGTCACAACCCCTCTTTTTTCAGGTTATCGCTGTAGTAGTGGTGATCACCTGCCCCAAGTACAAACCTGTGCAGTGTTTGATGAGGGGGAAGAGGAACTTTTAGAGCCCCTATCCTCCCCATATAACACAGGTGGGTATGAGAAATCAATATTGGTTATCCCCATTTTTCAATGCTGTGTCTCATACCATTATTAGTAGTTGACCCCATGACAATGATCTGCCTGATCTATTTACTGTCGGTGGGGCAGTTGTTCCAAAGGAGCCCCTAAAGAAAGCATACAGCACAAATACACATAATATTTCTCGCACAAAAGAGATGTCCTTTTGTAATGAAGAGTTTAATGTCCATTTAGAAAGCAGGTAAATTGTCATAAAAATAGCAATCACTTGTATACTAGGGGGTATATTTATCAATGTGCGAGCTGACATGATATGAAGTAACGTATCATGTCCGCTGCACATTGATAAATGCAGACGGCATATGCTAGCAGGGGGTGTCAATCAACCCGATCATATTCGATCGGGTTGATTTCTGTCCACCGCCTCAGAGCAGGTGGACAAATTATGACTGCTGCTTCGAAAACTTCTGTATCCGGCGAGCCTTCAAACAAGGGGCCTCAAGCTCCATACGGAGTTTCATAAATATGCCCCTAGGTGCCTTGTATGGTTTTCTGTGCTTTAAAATGGGATATAGCCTAAAAATCGAAACACTATGGGCTAGATTACAAGTGAAGCGCTAAATTATTGCGCTCTTGCAAATGGGCAAATTTACCTGTTTGCGGGAGTGAAATAATTAACCAGCCATTACAAGTGGTTGGTTATTGCTACAGCAAGCTCGCGGTAGCAATTAGCACTTATAAAATTAACCAAGATTGGATCTTTGGTTAATTTTATAAATATGCCCCTAATGCCCCAAAAATACTGTTTTGTGTAATTTAATACAAAATAAAGATTGCAGCTTCTTTAATTTTTTTTAAAAAGTATGGCAATAGGCAGTATTTTGGGGGTAAAGTTGGTGGGAGTGGGGTTTTAGAAAAAAAAACAACACTGAAAAGTGCCTTTACATTGTGGTCAATGTAAACTGTGTGTTCCCTGAAAATATATAAATATATATGTATATGCTGATATACATATTTATTTATGTCTTAATATATGTATATATATATATATATATATATATATATATATATATATATATATATATATATATATACAGGGAGTGCAGAATTATTAGGCAAGTTGTATTTTTGAGGATTAATTTTATTATTGAACAACAACCATGTTCTCAATGAACCCAAAAAACTCATTAATATCAAAGCTGAATAGTTTTGGAAGTAGTTTTTAGTTTGTTTTTAGTTATAGCTATTTTAGGGGGATATCTGTGTGTGCAGGTGACTATTACTGTGCATAATTATTAGGCAAGTTAACAAAAAACAAATATATACCCATTTCAATTATTTATTTTTACCAGTGAAACCAATATAACATCTCAACATTCACAAATATACATTTCTGACATTCAAAAACAAAACAAAAACAAATCAGTGACCAATATAGCACCTTTCTTTGCAAGGACACTCAAAAGCCTGCCATCCATGGATTCTGTCAGTGTTTTGATCTGTTCACCATCAATATTGCGTGCAGCAGCAACCACAGCCTCCCAGACACTGTTCAGAGAGGTGTACTGTTTTCCCTCCTTGTAAATCTCACATTTGATGATGGACCACAGGTTCTCAATGGGGTTCAGATCAGGTGAACAAGGAGGCCATGTCATTAGATTTTCTTCTTTTATACCCTTTCTTGCCAGCCACGCTGTGGAGTACTTGGACGCGTGTGATGGAGCATTGTCCTGCATGAAAATCATGTTTTTCTTGAAGGATGCAGACTTCTTCCTGTACCACTGCTTGAAGAAGGTGTCTTCCAGAAACTGGCAGTAGGACTGGGAGTTGAGCTTGACTCCATCCTCAACCCGAAAAGGCCCCACAAGCTCATCTTTGATGATACCAGCCCAAACCAGTACTCCACCTCCACCTTGCTGGCGTCTGAGTCGGACTGGAGCTCTCTGCCCTTTACCAATCCAGCCACGGGCCCATCCATCTGGCCCATCAAGACTCACTCTCATTTCATCAGTCCATAAAACCTTAGAAAAATCAGTCTTGAGATATTTCTTGGCCCAGTCTTGACGTTTCAGCTTGTGTGTCTTGTTCAGTGGTGGTCGTCTTTCAGCCTTTCTTACTTTGGCCATGTCTCTGAGTATTGCACACCTTGTGCTTTTGGGCACTCCAGTGATGTTGCAGCTCTGAAATATGGCCAAACTGTTGGCAAGTGGCATCTTGGCAGCTGCACGCTTGACTTTTCTCAGTTCATGGGCAGTTATTTTGCGCCTTGGTTTTTCCACACGCTTCATGCGACCCTGTTGACTATTTTGAATGAAACGCTTGATTGTTCGATGATCACGCTTCAGAAGCTTTGCAATTTTAAGAGTGCTGCATCCCTCTGCAAGATATCTCACTATTTTTTACTTTTCTGAGCCTGTCAAGTCCTTCTTTTGACCCATTTTGCCAAAGGAAAGGAAGTTGCCTAATAATTATGCACACCTGATATAGGGTGTTGATGTCATTAGACCACACCCCTTCTCATTACAGAGATGCACATCACCTAATATGCTTAATTGGTAGTAGGCTTTCGAGCCTATACAGCTTGGAGTAAGACAACATGCATAAAGAGGATGATGTGGTCAAAATACTCATTTGCCTAATAATTCTGCACTCCCTGTATATATATATATATATATATATATATATATATATATATATATATAGCAACTGGAGAGCACTCTCACTTCATGGTCAGGTTGCCAGGGTGCATGCAGAAAAATTTCATAAATAAACAATGGCTTGCACTCACTGGGCTTTTCAAAATATGTGCCTTTATTGTGACATTTCAGGGAACCATATCCACTTCCTCAGACAAAGTGACAGAGTGAAATTAACTAATTTATTGAACAAACAACCAATGAAAACAAAACCCCACCCCTTGATTCAGAACAGAAAAACCGCAACCACAGTCCTGGCAACCACAGTTAAACAAACTGATTATACACCCTCTATTCCTCTCTTCAACAAGAGAGAAGAAATTATAGTGAAAGAAAACACAAAGTGACTAAAAATTTAAAATTAGCCATAAATAAATATTGTCTTGTTTTATTTACGGCTAATTTTTAAACAATTATACTTTATTCCAAACAGATTAAAACAGCATAACGTTTCAAGGTTATTACAACCCCTTCGTCAAATGCCAGGTCATGGTCCACAAATGTGAACCTAAAAACAAGTGCTTACATCGTCTCCCAACTTACATTATATAGCCACGAGCAAACATGAACTCCAGACACGCCGTCCCATCCTAATAACGGCATCATCAGTACGCACATGGAGAGAACGGTTGTCATGACTACAGTAAGACAACAGGAAGTATGCATGCGTATATAGAATGTACAGCAACCAGACAATCTCATCCGTCCTAACGCTGCCAACCACTAATGATAACGTCATATAGTGTGACGTAACATGTGGTACAACTATGGACAATCTTTACAATGATGAAGATATCAATACGGATCCATTTGTATTTACTGATGAAGACGCTGACACTATACGTGTCACTGATGACACGTATAGTTGAGTTGAGGGGTGACACCCCTATCAATATCTATCATAAGTTATTGAATCTATGCAAAAGAGAGAGAGATTTTTATTTACATGCTGTATACCTCTCTAGGTATCATCGCAATAGATATATCCCTAGAGGTTTTAGGGTGAAAAATATACCCACACTAGGCAGACAGAATGCGGAATTTTTTAAGACACAGTGTTCTATCCTAAACAAATGCTCATATGACCTCATGTAACTTCTTGTTCAAGAGGTTAATATATTAGAAAAGAAAATCAAACAAGAGATTGATATTGTGAAGGATAGGAGTATACATGTTCTTGCTAATGACACCTCACAAGATTGGGTTTCTAAACTTGACAGCTTGGTAGCAAAATATAGAAGTGAACTAATATGCTTTAAAAACAAAAAAATTACTACAGTTGAAAATGACTACAGGGAGAGATGGGTGTATAGGTGGCTTTACGGCAAAGATGATGAGTCTTTTAGAAAAAAGAACAGATATGTTTGTGCTAAAAATCAGTTAAGTGTTGTAGATAGCAGCGGTGGGGATTCTTCTGAACCTGACACATCTGATCAAGTCAATAGTAACACATCTAAGGATAATCAGGGCACCTTACAATCCCAGTCTTTCCGGGATAACTACCCGATCTACCGCGAAACCTCTGCCTATGCCGCACAGTGCAAAAGGTCCAGATGCCCACATAATAGAAGAGATAGACACAAAACAAAATAAATTCACAAAGAAGAAGTGAATATAGTGTTTAACCTCAGCAGTTGGTCCCTCAGTAGTGACGAATTATACATACTTAATAGAAGGTTATCATTTGTACCTACTCCTAGAGAAGATAGATTTAACACCATTGTGGATATACATAAATTACAGCGACAACTAAAACTCAATTTTTTTTAGAGACACTACTTAGGAGGTAACAACACCTTTTAAATAAAATCATCTACCTTTGAACCTAGTATCACAAATTCTTCCATCAAACAATTTACACGTATGCTTTGCAATTATTATAATGTTGTTCAGGATACTATGATATAACCTAATCTGTCAAAATCTGAGAGTCTGGCACTCACGTCCTTAGAAATGACAACATCATCATTATTTGCCCTGCAGATAAGGGTGGTGCAATTGTCATCCAGGCTTATACTGATTATCGTGAAGAGGCTCTCAGTCAATTGTCAGATTCAACTGTATATATCAAGTTAAAGAATAATCCTACCACTATTTAAAAAAAAAAAACAAGTAGACCAATATCTTGAGAGGGGCCATGAAGCTGGTATCCTAAATGATGGGGAATTAGCATTTTGATTTGTGATACACTGAAAGTACCCATACTGTATCTATTACCTAAAATACACAAGAGCATGTTTAAACCACCAGGGCGGCCGATTGTCTCCCCTAGGGACTCTTTGTTGTCTAATATGGCCAAATATACTGATTACCATCTGGAAGCTGTTGTTAAAGGAATTCCATCATATTTAAAAGATTCACCTAGCTTAATACATACCGTATGTGATTTCTCTGATCTGTGCGTAGATGACAAATTAGTGACCATGGATGTAGACAGTCTCTACACCTCCATCCCCCATGGGGGAGGTGTGGGAGCTGTTAGGGCTATGCTAATTGTGACATATACTCAGGTCCGCCTATTGAATTTCTTTGTGAGCTGCTTCAATTATGCCTTGAAAATAATTATTTTAAATTTGAAGTAGATTATTATCTATAAGTTTCAGGTACCATAATGGGCTCAAACATGGACCCCAGTTATGCCAATCTTAATATGGCATGGTATGAGCAGTTCATTATGAAACCATTCTCTAATACACACATAATTTATTATATTTGTTACATTGATTATGTATTTTTAATTTGGAGAGGGCCCATTAGCGAATTGATAAAATGGGTAGCTGATTTAAATAGCTTGGATAGTCCTATGTGCTTTAAATTAGAATATGATCACACTACTATACATTTTCTAGATTTGAATATCATCAAAGTAGTTGAGGGGGACATATGTCGCTTTGGTACCTCATTATATACTAAGGTAACAGATCGTAACCCACTATTGTCAGCTTCTAGTTTTCATCCTTATCATCAGAAGAGGGGTATTGTCACCTCTCAACTCACTTGTGTGATACATAATAACAGTGAGCATTCTACTATGATGATCTAATTGGAGGAAATGGTGAATAAACTCATTGCCAGGGGTTATTACATAACATTAAAGAGGGGCTACTGCGTGCTCCCAGTAATCAACTACGAAAGAGGAAGATCAATACAAATATTGAACAAACTACTATCAATTTTGTCACTACCTATGGACCATCACATAAGAGACTGAAACAATTGGTGCACAAAAATGAGGACTGGTTGAATCTGATACAACTTTGCCCTTTCTAAATATGAAACCACCCAGGATGGTATATCGAAGAGCCCAACACTTGAGGGACTTGCTGGTTAAGACTGATCCAGCGACATGTTACCAAAACAGCAATTGGTTGCAATCATCAAAGAAAGGATGTTTTACTTGTGGAATCTGCATAACATGCAATAGTATGTTGAGGGGTGCAACATTTCAATACTCACATACAAATAGAAGATACGCTATTCGTCA
The DNA here is from genome assembly GCF_027579735.1 of Bombina bombina. Lineage (NCBI taxonomy): Eukaryota > Metazoa > Chordata > Amphibia > Anura > Bombinatoridae > Bombina > Bombina bombina. Next base: position 818,469,942 of record NC_069499.1, on the reverse strand, counting down.
CAGGATTACGTATACTAGCGACCACATAAAATACATTCTTATATGCCTATGTTCTCTGGTATATGTTGGCAAGACAGTAACTACTTTCAGAGAGAGGATGGCCAATCACAGCTCTGCCATCCGGAAAGCATGTAAAGAGGGTGATTCAGATCAACCAATTGTGAGACATTTTCTACAACAGAAGCACAGTATATCCAGTTTTCACACCATGATCATTGATCATGTGCCACCACCACTCCATGGGGGAAGCAGAGGTAATATGCTCCTTTGCCATGAAACAAGATGGATACATTTCTTGGAAACCCTGGTACCCGAGGGACTAAACACAGTTATGGATTTCAGACCATTTTATGGATAATGTGCAATTCTTCAAGATTTTTTCAGCGGGACTTTACATGATTGTCCGATCTAGTAGATTCTCACTGGTTTTTACCATACTTCAATTGTGACTGAAGAAATATTTTTCATTGTGAAGTTTTATAACATGTTATATCTTAGGAAAATAGAGTAGGGGTGTCCCACTAGAAGTATGATTGCCTAATCTCTCCTTAAATGCACGGATCTGTCCCCTTTTATAGTATTACATTTTGTAAGACACAATAATGTGAGTTTGAACAGTGTTCTAACTCAAGTATATCAGATAAGACACTTATGGTATTAAATTTTTTATATCTTAATATGATTGAATGTGAATAGCATTTACATGTAATATATTTGTTTTCTGGTAGATTTGACTAAGCTGAAATGTTTCAAGTTTAGCCATATGTGTACTCTGTAACTTCCAAAGTTTTATCATGTTTGTTACATTTGAAATGTCATCTTGCTGCATGGATATTGTGTACAATGTTGCCATGACAACCTGCCCTCTGTTCAGTCGTACCACATGTTACATTGCACTATATAATGTTATCATTAGTGGTTGGTAGGGTTAGGACGGATGAGATTGTCTGGTTGCAGTACATTCTATATACGCATGTGTACTTCCTGTTATCTTACTGTAGTCATAACAACCATTCTCTCCACATTCATACTGATGATAGCGGCATTTTGTGATGATGTCATTAGGACGGGACAGCGTGTGTGGAGTTTGTGTTTGCTCTTGGCTATATAATGTAGGTTGGGAAACGATGTCAGCACTTGTTTTTAGGTTCACATTTGTGGACCATGACCTGGCATTTGACAAAGGGGTTGTAATAAACTCAAGATGTTATGCCATTATAATCTGTTTGGAATAAAGTATAATTTTTTATGAAAGTCCAGCGAGTGCAGTTTTTCCTGTCTTGAGATATATATATATATATATATATATATATAGAGAGAGAGAGAGATATATATATATTATTTTATATATATATATATATATATATATATATATAAAATAGTCAGCTCTAATACATGCACAAAAAATAATTTTGAAAAAAGAGAAATAAAGGAAAAATAAAAATGGGGCAGCCTCATCAGCTTTTAAATAGTGAGACACAAACTTGAGACGAAATAGTTCACAGGACCAATAGTGTCTATATGAATTCTGAAGGCTTGGCCAAGCTGTAGGGGAAAAATATCAACCACACCATTAGAAATCCATAAACACCAATAGTCAGTCCCTGGAGACATAATTTGTTCAGTCCATCAAGACTATTTCTTTCATGTAATTAGCAAGAGTCCATGAGCTAGTGACGTATGGGATATACATTCCTACCAGGAGGGGCAAAGTTTCCCAAACCTCAAAATGCCTATAAATACACCCCTCACCACACCCACAATTCAGTTTTACAAACTTTGCCTCCTATGGAGGTGGTGAAGTAAGTTTGTGCTAGATTCTACGTTGATATGCGCTCCGCAGCAAGTTGGAGCCCGGTTTTCCTCTCAGCGTGCAGTGAATGTCAGAGGGATGTGAGGAGAGTATTGCCTATTTGAATGCAGTGATCTCCTTCTACGGGGTCTATTTCATAGGTTCTCTGTTATCGGTCGTAGAGATTCATCTCTTACCTCCCTTTTCAGATCGACGATATACTCTTATTTATATACCATTGCCTCTACTGATTCTCGTTTCAGTACTGGTTTGGCTTTCTACAAACATGTAGATGAGTGTCCTGGGGTAAGTAAATCTTATTTTCTGTGACACTCTAAGCTATGGTTGGGCACTTTGTTTATAAAGTTCTAAATATATGTATTCAAACATTTATTTGCCTTGACTCAGAATGTTCAACAGTCCTTATTTTCAGACAGTCAGTTTCCTATTTGGGATAATGCATTTGAATTAATCATTTTTTCTTACCTTAAAAAATTTGACTCTTTTTTCCCTGTGGGCTGTTAGGCTCGCGGGGGCTGAAAATGCTTCATTTTATTGCGTCATTCTTGGCGCGGACTTTTTTGGCGCAAAAAATCTTTTCCGTTTCCGGCGTCATACGTGTCGCCGGAAGTTGCGTCATTTTTTGACGTTATTTTGCGCCAAAAATGTCGGCGTTCCGGAAGTGGCGTCATTTTTGGCGCCAAAAATATGGGCGTCGCTTTTTGTCTCCACATTATTTAAGTCTCATTTTTCATTGCTTCCGGTTGCTAGAAGCTTGTTCTTTGGCATTTTTTCCCATTCCTGAAACTGTCATTTAAGGAATTTGATCAATTTTGCTTTATATGTTGTTTTTTCTCTTACATATTGCAAGATGTCTCACGTTGCATCTGAGTCAGAAGATACTTCAGGAAAATCGCTGTCTAGTGCTGGACCTACCAAAGCTAAGTGTATCTGCTGTAAACTTTTGGTAGCTATTCCTCCGGCTGTTGTTTGTATTAATTGTCATGACAAACTTGTTAATGCAGATAATATTTCCTTTAGTAAAGTACCATTGCCTGTTGTAGTTCCTTCAACATCTAAGGTGCAGAATGTTCCTGATAACATAAGAGATTTTGTTTCTGAATCCATCAAGAAGGCTATGTCTGTTATTTCTCCTTCTAGTAAACATAAAAAATCTTTTAAAACTTCTCTCCCTACAGATGAATTTTTAAATGAACATCATCATTCTGATTCTGATGATTCTTCTGGTTCAGAGGATTCTGTCTCAGAGATTGATGCTGATAAATCTTCATATTTATTTAAAATGGAATTTATTCGTTCTTTATTTAAAGAAGTACTAATTGCTTTAGAAATAGAGGATTCTGGTCCTCTTGATACTAATTCTAAACGTTTAGATAAGGTATTTAAATCTCCTGTGGTTATTCCAGAAGTTTTTCCTGTTCCTAATGCTATTTCTGAAGTAATTTCCAAAGAATGGGATAAATTGGGTAATTCATTTACTCCTTCTAAACGTTTTAAGCGATTATATCCTGTGCCGTCTGACAGATTAGAATTTTGGGACAAAATCCCTAGAGTTGATGGGGCTATTTCTACCCTTGCTAAACGTACTACTATTCCTACGTCAGATGGTACTTCATTTAAGGATCCTTTAGATAGGAAAATTGAATCCTTTCTAAGAAAAGCTTATCTGTGTTCAGGTAATCTTCTTAGACCTGCTATATCATTGGCTGATGTTGCTGCAGCTTCAACTTTTTGGTTGGAAACTTTAGCGCAACAAGTATCAGATCATGATTCTCATAATATTATTATTCTTCTTCAGCATGCTAATAATTTTATCTGTGATGCCATTTTTGATATTATTAGAGTTGATGTCAGGTTTATGTCTCTAGCTATTTTAGCTAGAAGAGCTTTATGGCTTAAGACTTGGAATGCTGATATGGCTTCTAAATCAACTCTACTTTCCATTTCTTTCCAGGGTAACAAATTATTTGGTTCTCAGTTGGATTCTATTATCTCAACTGTTACTGGTGGGAAAGGAACTTTTTTACCACAGGATAAAAAATCTAAGGGTAAAAACAGGGCTAATAATCGTTTTCGTTCCTTTCGTTTCAACAAAGAACAAAAGCCTGATCCTTCATCCTCAGGAGCAGTTTCAGTTTGGAAACCATCTCCAGTCTGGAATAAATCCAAGCCTGCTAGAAAGGCAAAGCCTGCTTCTAAGTCCACATGAAGGTGCGGCCCTCATTCCAGCTCAGCTGGTAGGGGGCAGGTTACGTTTTTTCAAAGAAATTTGGTTCAATTCTGTTCACAATCTTTGGATTCAGAATATTGTTTCAGAAGGGTACAGAATTGGTTTCAAGATGAGACCTCCTGCAAAGAGATTTTTTCTTTCCCGTGTCCCAGTAAATCCAGTGAAAGCTCAAGCATTTCTGAATTGTGTTTCAGATCTAGAGTTGGCTGGAGTAATTATGCCAGTTCCAGTTCCGGAACAGGGGATGGGGTTTTATTCAAATCTCTTCATTGTACCAAAGAAGGAGAATTCCTTCAGACCAGTTCTGGATCTAAAAATATTGAATCGTTATGTAAGGATACCTACGTTCAAAATGGTAACTGTAAGGACTATCTTGCCTTTTGTTCAGCAAGGGCATTATATGTCCACGATAGATTTACAGGATGCATATCTGCATATTCCGATTCATCCAGATCATTATCAGTTCCTGAGATTCTCTTTTTTGGACAAGCATTACCAGTTTGTGGCTCTGCCGTTTGGCCTAGCTACTGCTCCAAGAATTTTTACAAAGGTTCTCGGTGCCCTTCTGTCTGTAATCAGAGAACAGGGTATTGTGGTATTTCCTTATTTGGACGATATCTTGGTACTTGCTCAGTCTTTACATTTAGCAGAATCTCATACGAATCGACTTGTGTTGTTTCTTCAAGATCATGGTTGGAGGATCAATTTACCAAAAAGTTAATTGATTCCTCAGACAAGGGTGACCTTTCTGGGTTTCCAGATAGGTTCAGTGTCCATGACTCTGTCTTTAACAGACAAGAGATGTCTAAAATTGATTTCAGCTTGTCGAAACCTTCAGTCACAATCATTCCCTTCGGTAGCCTTATGCATGGAAATTCTAGGTCTTATGACTGCTGCATCGGACGCGATCCCCTTTGCTCGCTTTCACATGCGACCTCTACAGCTCTGTATGCTGAATCAATGGTGCAAGGATTACACAAAGATATCTCAAATAATATCTTTAAAACCGATTGTATGACACTCTCTAACGTGGTGGACAGATCACCATCGTTTAATTCAGGGGGCTTCTTTTGTGCTTCCGACCTGGACTGTAATTTCAACAGATGCAAGTCTCACGGGTTGGGGAGCTGTGTGGGGATCTCTGACGGCACAAGGAGTTTGGGAATCTCAGGAGGTGAGATTACCGATCAATATTTTGGAACTCCGTGCAATTTTCAGAGCTCTTCAGTCTTGGCCTCTTCTGAAGAGAGAATCGTTCATTTGTTTTCAGACAGACAATGTCACAACTGTGGCATACATCAATCATCAAGGAGGGACTCACAGTCCTCTGGCTATGAAAGAAGTATCTCGAATTCTGGTTTGGGCGGAATCCAGCTCCTGTCTAATCTCTGCGGTTCATATCCCAGGTATAGACAATTGGGAAGCGGATTATCTCAGTCGCCAAACGTTGCATCCGGGCGAATGGTCTCTTCACCCAGAGGTATTTCTTCAGATTGTTCAAATGTGGGAACTTCCAGAAATAGATCTGATGGCGTCTCATCTAAACAAGAAACTTCCCAGGTATCTGTCCAGATCCCGGGATCCTCAGGCGGAGGCAGTGGATGCATTATCACTTCCTTGGAAGTATCATCCTGCCTATATCTTTCCGCCTCTAGTTCTTCTTCCAAGAGTAATCTCCAAGATTCTGAAGGAATGCTCGTTTGTTCTGCTGGTAGCTCCGGCATGGCCTCACAGGTTTTGGTATGCGGATCTGGTCCGGATGGCCTCTTGCCAACCGTGGACTCTTCCGTTAAGACCAGACCTTCTGTCGCAAGGTCCTTTTTTCCATCAGGATCTGAAATCCTTAAATTTAAAGGTATGGAGATTGAACGCTTGATTCTTGGTCAAAGAGGTTTGTCTGACTCTGTGATTAATACTATGTTACAGGCGCGTAAATCTGTATCTAGAGAGATATATTATAGAGTCTGGAAGACTTATATTTCTTGGTGTCTTTCTCATCATTTTTCTTGGCATTCTTTTAGAATACCGAGAATTTTACAGTTTCTTCAGGATGGTTTAGATAAGGGTTTGTCCGCAAGTTCCTTGAAAGGTCAAATCTCTGCTCTTTCTGTTCTTTTTCACAGAAAGATTGCTATTCTTCCTGATATTCATTGTTTTGTACAAGCTTTGGTTCGTATAAAACCTGTCATTAAGTCAATTTCTCCTCCTTGGAGTTTGAATTTGGTTCTAGGGGCTCTTCAAGCTCCTCCGTTTGAACCTATGCATTCATTGGACATTAAATTACTTTCTTGGAAAGTTTTGTTCCTTTTGGCAATCTCTTCTGCCAGAAGAGTTTCTGAATTATCTGCTCTTTCTTGTGAGTCTCCTTTTCTGATTTTTCATCAGGATAAGGCGGTGTTGCGAACTTCTTTTGATTTTTTACCTAAAGTTGTGAATTCCAACAACATTAGTAGAGAAATTGTGGTTCCTTCATTATGTCCTAATCCTAAGAATTCTAAGGAGAAATCATTGCATTCTTTGGATGTTGTTAGAGCTTTGAAATATTATGTTGAAGCTACTAAGTCTTTCCGTAAGACTTCTAGTCTATTTGTTATCTTTTCCGGTTCTAGAAAAGGCCAGAAAGCTTCTGCCATTTCTTTGGCATCTTGGTTGAAATCTTTAATTCATCTTGCCTATGTTGAGTTGGGTAAAACTCCGCCTCAAAGGATTACAGCTCATTCTACTAGGTCAGTTTCTACTTCCTGGGCGTTTAGGAATGAAGCTTCGATTGATCAGATTTGCAAAGCAGCAACTTGGTCCTCTTTGCATACTTTTACTAAATTCTACCATTTTGATGTATTTTCTTCTTCTGAAGCAGTTTTTGGTAGAAAAGTACTTCAGGCAGCGGTTTCAGTTTGAATCTTCTGCTTATAACTTTATTTTGGTGTGGATTATTTTCAGCAGGAATTGGCTGTCTTTATTTTATCCCTCCCTCTCTAGTGACTCTTGTGTGGAAAGATCCACATCTTGGGTAATCATTATCCCATACGTCACTAGCTCATGGACTCTTGCTAATTACATGAAAGAAAACATAATTTATGTAAGAACTTACCTGATAAATTCATTTCTTTCATATTAGCAAGAGTCCATGAGGCCCGCCCTTTTTTTGGTGGTGGTCATGATTTTTGTATAAAGCACAATTATTCCAATTCCTTATTTTATATGCTTTTGCACTTTTTTATCACCCCACTTCTTGGCTATTCGTTAAACTGAATTGTGGGTGTGGTGAGGGGTGTATTTATAGGCATTTTGAGGTTTGGGAAACTTTGCCCCTCCTGGTAGGAATGTATATCCCATACGTCACTAGCTCATGGACTCTTGCTAATATGAAAGAAATGAATTTATCAGGTAAGTTCTTACATAAATTATGTTTTTACAATAGCAAAACAAGGATGCAAATATTTTACAGCTACACATTTTTAGATCACCTATTCTTTCTAAGTGTAGCAGTTCTCATTTGATGAGCGAAATCATATATATGGCATCTTAAAATGCTATAGAAGTTGATGGCAGGAACACCCACTAACAAAATGCTAAAAAAGATAGGTGAAGCATTGATCAATGAATTTTAAACATGGTCTTAATTTTACGATACCCCTTGGAAGCCTTTATGTATTTAGGCCAAAGTCTGACTGTACCAGAAGTGTTGAAATGTCATCTTTAGCTGGAAAAAAGCAAAAGGTCAGTGTTAAGTAAAAATAAGATGTCTAACATATTTCTTTTAGTATTTTTTAAAACAATACAATTTAAAATAGCTTTCCAATGTATTTCTATTATCTAAGTTTCTTTGTATCTTTTGTTGAAAGTATACCTTGGAAGGCTCAGAAGCTGCTGATTGGTGGCTGCAGATATATGCCTCTTGCCTTTGTCTTTCAGCTAGCTCACAGTAGTATATTGCTGCACCCTTAACAAAGGATACCAAGAGAATGAAGCAAATTAGTTAATAGAAGTGACTTATAAAGTTGTTTAAAACTGTATGATCTATCTGAATCATGAAAGAACATTTTTGTATCCCTTTAATTATAGCGATGAACCCTGTATATAGCCTGTCGTAAAGGGGCTTCCAGGGTTGTAAGAGTGCAGGTCTTGCCAGCAGCATGGGTATTAGGCAGTCAGGCATACAGAAACAGCACAGTCTCATTGCTTTTGGTGAGACGTACGCACTTACACTCTTGGGATGCAAAAAAGACATCTGCTGTCATTAAGGGATTAAAGTTTATGTGGGTGTTTGATTATTAACACTGTTGTTCTCCATCAGAGATGCATTACGTATTTATGTTATAGAAAACACAAGACCAGATAACCCACATTGAACTTTATTTTTTAGGTCCAGATAAAAACATTTGTCATCTGAGTATCCCCTTTAAGCCACTCATCCCATAGGAAAAAGAGCACATAATGAGAGAGGAAACATCTTCAGCCAACTAATTAACCCCTGCAAGTTTCCAGGTTCAGGGAGGCACTTCCATTCTCTTTTAGCCACTACACTGCTACCTTACAAGCAGTTAATTATTTGTGCCAAGCAAATACAGCTGAAAATCCTGCATTGTTGCTCCAATGTATACTTTTCCTGGACATATTAGGTAGGAACATTCTCGAAAGGCAGGCATTGTTCTGCAAGATGTCGCTACACAGAAACAGTTTTGTTTTCTGGAGCTTAGCTTGCTTGACCCTCTCTAAATACCCATGAATGCAACAAAAATTCTGATCATTTACATGAGCTTAAATGTATAAACCTATCTCATTAGATTGCCACCCAAAAAGATCTAACTTGACCAGACAACTAACCCTCTTTGAGAAACATTGCCACTCAGAGTTCTCTATGAAAGGCATTATTTCCCTCAGCTATAGACTTTTAACCACCCCTGAAGACCCTAAAAACCTCACATACATACATTAATGGGAGAATGAGATTGGTTCGCACTTGGGGAATCCAGATCCATATCTTTTCTAACACAGCCAGATTTACCACCTCTTCAAACATCCAATAACAATAAGGTCCTTACTAGATAGTATCTCACACCGGCCAGGTTACATAGATCTACCCAAAGGCATCTAATCAATGTTGGAGATGGTGTGGTATGATAGGAACAATGAAGCATGTATGGTGGAACTGCCCTGTTATTAAAAATGTCTGGTCAGAAGTTTCCTTATGCATCCAATACATCCTAAATAGAAATGATTTCCAACTGGACATTTATACTTCTCTTCAAAACAAAACAGTCAAGGGTATCTGTAAAATCAGGGCCACATTTATGTTTGCACTAAATGGATTTGAATCCATCTTGGCTATGTAATTTTATTTGCTGATGTTTTGGAAATTTTCAAAAATATAAAAAATAAAAAAAATACAAAATTAAATTGTTGATGATGCAATGGTGGTTTTCATTTTGTTCCAATAAAAAGCCCATAAAATATCATAAAGGTTCATGTAAATTCATCAAACACACCTTAACACATATGTCTTTGCTTGTTATTTGAATAATAACTAAATATTGTCAGATATTCAAATGGTTTAGGATGGGCCAGCAAATGAAGAAAAAAAAAACACATGCATGCATAAAATATTTTCATTATAGTTCTCCTGATGGATTGAAAAATGGCATTTAAAAGATATTTAGGTGGTATTCAAATATTTCCATTCTGCCAAATTATTATTAATAAAAGCCGAATAAAAAAACAGAGCATTAATAAAAAAAAAATCTGATCATAGCTTTTGTTTTTTGTTGTTTGAGTCCTATAAGTCAGAACTGGAGAACTGGAGAACATAACTTGCAGTTCAGTTTTCATCTTGTAAATATACCCAAGGACCATGTGTTCAACTGTCAGGAACTCATTTCATTATGTGCTATTTTGCAGAAGAATATATAACTATTTTAAAGGGTTTTCATTAAACTTTGTACTTGGATGACTCGTTAATTGAAGCTAAGCAAAAGCTTTACAAAAATTAATGTTTATAACTGTGTGAAAATGTATGAATGTCCACACTGAAGAACACAATTTATTTGGCACTATTTTTAAGACAAGTTCAACCATTTGATTTTTTTTCATTTGACCCTGTTGGTTTTCTGTTACCTCTGCAGAACTTGATTAGTGCAGCACATTCCTAAATAGAAAAAGAGCTATAAGACCTGTGCTGCAAAAAGGTCTTTACATTCAACAGGAGATATTGTACTCACAAAATAACTCATTTGTGGAAATAGAATACTTTACATCATTTTGAAGGCCAAGTAAAAGTAGGACAGTAACAACCCCTGGAACATAGCTTCATGCCTTTAGGCAGTTGTTATATAATTAAATATAACATTGTAGGAATATAGAATATGACTTTTTTTATGGGAATTAGGGTTTGTTATAGCTGAATCACAATTATACAAATAATTCTGCTGCAAGATAAGATGTCTTGTTGAGTCTTGTTTTCCTCTTCTTATGGTACTGTAAATAACCACAAAGTGATATACATATACTAAATTTAAAGGGACACTCAAGTCAAAATGAAACTTTCATGATTTAGAAAGAGCACACAATTTTAAGAATTTTTTACATTTACTTCCATCAAATTTTGCAAAATCTTTTAATATTCACACTTTTTGAGGCACCAGCTCCTACTGAGCATGTGCAAAAGCTTACAGGATATACATATACTAGTCTGTGATCTGCTGATGTCTGTCACATGATTCAAGTGTTATTGCATTGTCTTTTTATTATACACTTCTTAATTATGCAATTCTACTGTATTTAGGGGTCCTTTAAACAATACTTTATTATTTTTTAGTTCTGTTTACTTTATTAATATAGGTCTAGATTACGAGTGGCATGCTAACTGTTTTTTGCAAGCATTATCGAGTTTATTGCACCTGTTTGTACGCATCAGAAGGAACGAGCAGATTACAAGTTTAAAGTAATTGCGTTCGCTTGAGTAAAATCGCGATTTTCTCTCTATGTTATATTGATTGATATGTATATGCCTCTGTGACCTCATTGATTCATCACTTAGTAAGTCATAAACACCTACCTCTTAAGCCATTTGTCCAATCCCAAACTGATACATTTTGAAGTGGATGTTATAGACTCCATACGTAAACGTATTAATCCGTGTTTACATAGACATGCTGCCTATTCATTTCCTTCAAGGGCAAATCTATCTTTTTGAGAACGCAACATATATACTATAGTTGTTCTCTCTTTAACATTTACCAATGGAGGCGCCTTATGGCAATTTTAAGGGTCTACCTCTCCTGTTTCTTATATAATTTATCACATATAATTTGGTATTTAAATATACTATGTCTATTTACGTCACCCTGTGTCTGTCAGTTAATAGAGACGTGTAAGGTAACATTTATATACAAGCACAACTGCAATACCGGATATCTATCTCAATGATTTTATATCACTTTTAAGTAAAGGTGTTTCAAAGCAATATTTGAACATCCTTTTTGTTGTCCTATTAACTAATTCTACTCAACATAATATGCTCCACAGCATTTAGGTACACACCCCATTCTTTACATCAACCTATTTCAGCAAATAGGTAAAATAGGTAAAACACTGCAGTATGTCCAAATAATGTTTACAGACCCCTATATTCATATATTCACTTAATAGAATTTGTTGCAAGACCTATCCTTCTTTCCTCACAGGTTAATAACAAGGTTGTAGTCTGTATTAAAGAAGTTGTATTGAAGGGAGCCATCCCCCCCAAAACTACAGATAGTCTATTGTATGGCCAATCCCTTTAAGTATATTTTAGCACTCTCTTTAATACGTAATAAGTATGAAACCAAGACCTTCACTGACTTTAATCAATCTTACTGGATTTTATTCATGTGGCAGATGCAAAGCATGCAATTATAAAAATATGTTATTTAGTCTTTTACTACATTTAGAACAGGGAAGGAGTTTGTTGTTAAATATTTTATTAGTTGTAAATCAACTAATCTTATTTATTTACTTACATTCTGATGTGGGGTTCAGTATATAGGATAGACCTCTAGATGTGTGAAAACAAGAATATTAATGCACTTCAATAATATAGAAAAGAAAAAAATCAGAACATGGGGTACCGATAAATTGCCATCTATGCCAACTGTATATTCCAAATGTTTTCAAATGGGTACAGAAAAAGTCAACCAACCATGGAGAGGAAGCAATTTAGAATCCTTACTTGTAAAAAGATAAATTTGGTGGATTTTTAACCTTAAAATGTTTGGAGAATGTGGACTTAAAGTAATAGTAAAGTCTAAATGAAGCTTTCATGATTCAGATAGGGCATGTAATTTTAAACAACTGTCTAATGTACTTTTATCACCAAATTTGCTTTGTTCTCTTGTTATTCTTAGTTGAAAGCTAAACCTAGGTATGCTTATATGCTAATTTCTACGCCCTTGAAGGCCACCTCTGCGTTTGACAGTTTTTCACAGCTAGAGGTCGTTAGTTCATGTGTTTCATATAGATAATATTGTGCTCATGCACGTGACGTTATTTAAGAGTCAGCACTAATTGCCTGAAATGCAAGTCTGTCAAAAGATCTGAGAAAAGGAGGCAGTCAGCAGAAGCTTAGATACAAGGTAATTACAGAGGTAAAAAGTATATTTCTATAACAGTGTTGGTTATGCAAAACTGGGGAATGGTAAATAAAGGGATTATCTATCTTTTTAAACAATAACGTTTTGGGTGTTTACTATCTCTTTAACAAAGACACAAAAGTAGCAGCCTCTTTATAGTTTACAGCCTTTTTACATAGCTTTATTTATCAACACTTGGCTTACATAGGATACACATGGGGAATGAGTATTTTTTATACAATTTTATTTATTAACACTTGGTTTATATAGGATACACTAAGCAAAATAATTAAGCATTTTTTTAAGCAAATTTCACAAATATAAAATTACTATAATTATAAAAATGTTGTTTATATAATTTAGTTTTTACAATGAAAAAGTACACAGATAGGAAATTTGGGATCACTGATATTATATATTTGTTTTTATGTGTTTTTATATATATATATATATATATATATATATATATATATATATATAATATATATATATATATATATATATATATATATATATTTTCAAGATTTTTTTTATCCAATGTTTATGGGACTATTTACTCTTTGGAATAAGACACTATTCTGGGACTAATGAACACAGTAATGATTTATTGCGGTTGGATTCATTTACAATATGGTTTTGCTGGGAATTGGCTGAAAATGAACATGTGGAAAAAGACATGTGACCAGCTTTCAGGGTGTACCTGGTCGGGACCTTTGTGGCAAAGATTACTTGTTTGGGAAAAAGTAAAACCGGATGTTTGTTTACATGTTTGTACATAAATCTAATGCGACAATTTGAAATCATTCTTGACTGTGAGCCATTTTGTTAAGATGTAATACGATTACTTTAATTAATACATTTTTTATTTTGGTGCAAGTGTAATTTACGATTGAAGATGTTTTTTTCAATGAAAGGGTCCCATGACCATTATAGCAACTGGACACGATAACCCTGATGTAAACTGCCTCGGAACACCTGTGTAGTGGGTGTGTTACTAAGTGACAAACCAATGAGGTCACTGAGGTGTATACATATCAATCAATGTAACATAAAGAGAAAACATGAATGCACGTTATTATTATATATTAATAGGTTATTCAAATATTTAGAAAAGCATACTGGAGAACAGTGCAGACAAAATAACTTAATTGTATTGAATGCAATGTGTAGTAGACTTTACATTGGAGAAGTAACCATGTACAAAAGGGTTAAGTCTTTGATGGTTTAAATAGAAGTGTTTGTTTGTACAGTCGTTAGAGCACTTTACTGATATTTGTTTCTTAAAAAATAAACCAATAATTGCTAAAAAGTTGTGCATTATTGTATCCCAAATATGTTTTGCTAATCCCTATCCATTCTTTAGATACTAAACAAACAGATATGATTTGGCAAAGAATGGATTCATCAACCCATATAAAAGAACATAAACTCTTTCATGATTCAAATAAAGCATGTGATTATAAATAACTTTCCATTGTGCTTCTATTATGTAATTTGTTTTGTTCTCTTGATATAGTCTGTTGAAAATGATTACCTAGGTAGGCTAAGTAGCTGCTGTTTGGTGGCTGCACATGCAGCCTCATGTTATTGGCTCACTCCGTGCATTCAGCTAGCTCCCAGTAGTGCATCACTACTTCTAAATAAAGGATACCAAGAGACTGAAGCAAATTTGTAATAGAAGTAAATTGAAAAGTTATTTAAAGGGAAAGTCTAGGCCAAAATAAACTTTCATGATTCAGATAGAGCATGTAATTTAAAAACATTTTTCCAATTTACTTTTATCACCAATTTTGCTTTGTTCTCTTGGTATTCTTAGTTGAAAGCTTAACCTAGGAGGTTCATATGCTAATTTCTTAGACCTTGAAGGTCACCTCTTTTCAGAATGCATTTTAACAGTTTTTCACCACTAGAGGGTGTTAGTTCACGTGTTTCATATAGATAACACTGTGCTCATGCACGTGAAGTTATCTGGGAGCAGGCACTGATTGGCTAAACTGCAAGTCTGTTAAAAGAACTGAAATAAAGGGGCAGTCTGCAGAGGCTTAGATACAAGATAATCACAGAGGTTAAAAGTATATTATTATAACTGTGTTGGTTATGCAAAACTGGGGAATGGGTAATAAAGGGATTATCTATCTTTTAAAACAATAAAAATGTTGGTGTAGACTGTCCCTTTAAAATCATATTATCTATCTGAAGCATGATAGAATTTTTTGGGGGTTTCATGTCCCTTTAAGTTTTCTTTCTATTTCTCTCATTCTTTCTCTCATTCTCTCTCTCTCTCTCTCGCTCATTCTCTCTCTCTCTCTCGCTCTCTCTATTTCTGTTTACTAAGGTTTATAATGTTGTTGAACTTATGGAAAGACAGTTTCCATGACATTGCTCCGCATGCCAAGCAGACAGAATAGGATTTAAAGATCTTCAATTCCTTTCCTTGCCCGGAGGTTATGATTAAGATCCCCATAAGACCTGATGCCTAATATGATTTTCTGAACTATTCTCAGTCTATTGTCATTGTTTTGCTCACCAGTGGTAGGGCTTAAATTAGAGCCTAAAATGTATTATGTCAGAGCAAATATACATTTCACTTGTCACCGCACTCAGGTAGGATGACAATCTCTTCAGTAACCCCAGTAAAAATTGTAAATCCATTTTTGTTATAATGATTTTATATTTTTCAATTCAAAATTGTTCACATTTTTAAATGATTACTTTATTGCTAACTGAATATCATACCATGCTGCAGCTGAAACTGGTAATATCAAATCGACTTCCAAAATTAACAAATCCCTTTATTTCACTGTCAGCAAACAGCCTCGCAAGATGTCCAAACAGCTGTGTGCTAGTAGGTTTTCTGGATTTACATGTCTAACAAATGCTGACTCATGAAGAAGACACATACACTAAAACTAAACATACTGTGTATAGAAGCAAATAGTCATATGCACTTTATTATCCTGAGTCTTTGTGCTGCAGCAAGAGATCGCTGATGGCAGGAAAAACTAAACTTACATTAAACTAGCTGCAAGAGCAAAATAGTAAAACAAGAAACAACTGGTTTGTTAATACCCAGCAGAAATAAAGTATGGAAATGAGGGAAGATTATATATATTTAATAATTTCAGATCATTTAAAATCAATCATTAAAAAAGCGATGCAAAATGTCTCTTATCTCTTTTTTGTTAACCTTTTTTATTTCCCCAGTATGAACTCTCAACCTCTTGAGAAGGACATTAACATACAATTTTTTTTTAAAATGCAGTCATGAGTATTTTTGTTGCACTTTTGCTTTGTGCTTCATGTCTTTTAAGTGGTTAAAGTAATTTTCAGAGCAGCAATTCACTACTGGGAGCTAGCTAAAGACATCTGGTGAACCAATGATGAGAGATGTGGGTACAGCCACCAATTACCAACTAGTTACCATTAGTGCATTGCTTCTCCTGAGCCTATGTACGAATGGTTTTCAACAAAGGATGCCAAAAGAACAACATACATTTGATAAGTCTCTAAAAATTGCATGCTCTAAATAAACCATGAAAATTAAAATTTTAATTTCATGTCCCTTTAAATATTAAATATACACACACACACTTATACATCATTTTACTAAAAAATGCTATTAAAATGATAAAAACTCATTGGTTTTCAAATGTGTTTACTAATTCATATGCAAAATTGGGATACTTAAATAAACAGATATAATTTGGACAATATAATAATTATATACAGTATATTATATATATATATATATATATATATATATATATATATATATATATATATATATAAAACCATTTTGTCTATTTTAAATAGCATATACTAGCTTTTGTTATTGTTTTTTCCTTTCCAATGTTAAAATGATTGTACATGTCACATGTTAATAAACATGATTCTTTGGTAATTGGAAAAAAATATTCACAATCTAAATAAAAGTATCAAAAAGCTATTTTGCAATTTTAATCAATTCTATGAATGTTTTAATAATTTAAAATTGACATAATATGATAGTATTAATAGCACACATCAGAAATTAAAATTGATTGTGAAGAAAATTCGACAAACATATTAAAACATTATAATCAATTTGAATTAATTAGCCATCTTTTTTTTTTACTTTGGGTTTTTGCTAGATATAATTTGCTTCTGTGACAGGCGGTGATATCCCCTGAAAAAAAAAAAAAAAAATGAAGAGCACTTGAGACACTTGTTTCTTTTATATATTTTTTTCTTTTTGTTTAACCAGTTTTTCGTGTGATGTCATATACCTAACCCCAGATGTTTAAAATGAACGGCAATAGCTTAGAAACAAGCCAGAAAATCACAGGAACATTAATACAATCTTTGCACTGTATTTCAAATCATTTCACATTAGCAAATATTTTAGATTTAAATCTGAAAATGAAAAAATCCCCTACAACTACTCTCACATCATCCACTGTCAAAAGTATAAAGACAAGGTAAATTTATAAGCATTGATAGAGTATCTGAAGTCTATGTCTTGCAATAAAGTAGTAATACAATGCCATTGTGTTATTTAAACAAACAAATTAATTTGAAAAACTGCATCATGTATACAAATCTTTAGCTTAGAAAAGATAAATTCATGTAAGTTTTCTACAAAATCGCTTTCCTGTGTATTTCATTGAAACATTGTTAATTTATACTGATTTTCCTATTATATTATATTCAATTGTAAAAAGTCAGTTTTGTTTTTACTGATAACCAGCATATTTGTTTTATTATTTAGAAAATCTATAGATACTTCTTTTGACAGACTGATCATCAACATCAGACAGATGAGTATATAGGGACTTCTGAGCTGAAGTTTTCTTGCCTGGCGGAACTAACAACACAGGGATTGAATCTAAAGGTCTCTTATCTATCTCCACAGAGTATTGTGGACACAGCTGCCCATCTTTGATGCTTTCTGTCTGTACACAGATGGTGATGTTGGAGAAAAGGGAGCATGCAGATTTTTTGCTTCATCCTCACTTGTATACTCTGGCAGGCTGGCTGGCTAAAGCTGCAGCTGTGACTGTCTATACCCTGGCTCCAGCATATATTCCAAAGATATAACTGAAGAAACATTGGCTGCGTGCAAGCCATACACAACTTATTGAAGCCAGAGCACACTACTGACTCTGCAGACCTGTCAATTGCACTTAAAATACCTTGCATAGCACTTTTTTGCTGCATATTCTGGGTGCTGATTATTTATCTTTGATAGCTAAATATGTAAAAAAAAAAAATAGCTGTAAAGTAGACTAGATGTTCAGTGAAATTTGTTTGTTATTAACATATACATATTTCATTAAAAGTGTATGGCAGTAGTACAAAATAATCTGCTGAAATATTAAAGCTAATTTGATATTTGCTGATAACTAGTTATAATTCATATATTTTAGATATGTAAAAGAAGAATTGTTCCAAAATATAAATTGTACAATTATTTTAATGAAAATAAAAATATGGATGCAACTACAGAGCTCTCAGAGTTGTCAGGCTTAATACATCCTGGGCTTATTGGTCTGGGATGATTGACAAGCCTTGCTTTCACCCAATTGGTTGTATGAGAGTTGGAAATAAAGCTACAGAATTTATTGCTTTGCAGTCTTAAATTCTTACAGCAGATGGTCTATATATGCAGCATTCACAGTTTCATTATTTAAACCTCTCCACCAATTGGAATTACATCACACAACAGTACTTTGCGCAGCATACTGTGTTGACGTAATACCTATGTCAAAAACAGAGGCACAAATTGTAGTCTCTGTGTAGGCAGGCTGGAGACTGCAGCTTGGGACATAAGGATCTGCCTTCATATGATAAGGGACCACTGTCCGTGCTCCCTTACCATTTGAAGCCAGATTACTGATCGTTACAGAGAGTGACACTGTCTGTGTCACTCTCTGTAATGATCTTCTATTGGTGCCAGTGAGAGCAGTGGGAGGGAGGAAAGGTGGGGTTTCCTACAATATGAAAAAGTTTTAGGCTGGGAAAAGGGAGGGAGGGATGGCCCTACACTACAGAAAAATATTGATTGGAGGGGGGCCCTACATTACAGAAAAGGGTGATCTTGGATGAGGGATGATGAAGGGAGCCCCTAAACTACAGAAAAAATAGATAAAATAAAAAAGTAAACAAAAAAGTAGTAAATTAATACTGACAGTAACAAATATGATGGGGAGCAGTGGAAGGAGGGAGAGTTAGAGAGCTGTTGGGGGGAGATCAGGGAGCTGGGAGGCTGGGGATGAATCTACACTACAGAAAAAAAAAATTAAAAATGTAATAAATAAAAGCAGTAAACTGCATATGGCCAGAGGGGCCAATTTACTATGCCGTGTATGGGGCCAACTCTCCTTGTTTCCACGCGAGCCTTCAGGCTCCCCGGAAACAGGAGTTAAGAAGCAGCAGGCTATAGACTGCTGCTCCTTAACTCATACGCCGCCTCTGAGGCTGAGTACAGCAATCCGCCTGATCCTAAACGATCAGGCTGATTGACAACCCCTGCTAGCGGCCAATTGCCCGCAAATCTGCAGGGGGCGGTATTGCACAAGCAGTTCACCAGAACTGCTTGTGCAATGCTGAATATGGACAGCATATGCTGTCCGCATTCAGCGATGTCTGGAAGACATGATACGCTACAGGGTATCATGTCCGCCAGATTTTAATAAATTGACCCCAGACTGATGATGGTGGTGAGCAGTGGAAGTAGAGAAGAGAGGTGCTTGCTCTAGTGTAGGGTTTACCCTCCCACCTGACACCTCCCATCCCCTTATCCCTACCTGATACCTCACACATATTAAAGGGTCAAAATTGAAATATGCTTGGGTACATTTCATTTTTTAATACAATCTTGTTTGCAATATCCTTCCATTAGTAAAAAATGCTTACAGTAAATGTTAATTACTGTTTTTCAGCAGTGTGCACACATATGCTGTTGAGACCCCTCCACCAATATTCAAACACTATGACATTTCAGAGAGTGAGCAGTGGCTTACATGAATACATGTACATAAATTAATGATTCACAGTTACAGTAAACATCGCCACCAGCTCTCTGAGCTTGAATACTGGTACATGGCCCTCAAAGCATATGTGTGTATGCTGCTGAAAAACAGTAATAATTATTTTTACTAGAAACATTTTGCTAATGGAAGAATAATGCAAAAATGCTTGTAAATTGAAATGCATAAATGCTGATTTCAAATTTCACCTTTCTATTCCTTTAACCTTACACGCTAACTGATTAACCCCTTCACTGCCAGGGATTTCAGAAGTGACCTGCAATTTGCAGACTTCTAATTTCCAAAAAACATAGCTACGCCATGCATGTCTACTATTTCTAAAAAAAGGGGGTCCTAGAGAAGCTTTAACAACCATCTGTCACTTGACTGCAATAGATGTGCATGAATAATTTCAGTGAGAAATGCCAAATTTTACAAAAAAGTTACCATTACTTTTTATATTAATATTTGGCAGAAAATAGTGTCATCAAATATATCAAAATAGGCCTAGATAAATAGTGTGGGATGTCTAATGTATATATACAGTTTTTATAAAAAAAAAATAAAAAAAAACTGTTTCTGTTTAAACAGAGTGATAGCAAAAATGGTAAAACATTTTGGTACTTTGGGCAAGTTTTTCTATGAAACTTCTGGTAGCAAAGGGGTTAAAAGTTTTAAAACAAACACACATATTGCATCTTAAATTAACAAAATGGTTGAAAGGAGAATCATTTTTACGTGTCAAATAGTAAATTATTGTGAGGAATGAAAAATCAAATGTAATATAATTATATAACAAGCAAGATCTCAAGATATCCATTATTGCAGACACAGGACTAAATCTCAACCCTGCTGCTACAATTTGATACAGGAGGATTAAAAGGGACATTCTCAAAAAATGTATTTAGCATTAGCATTCACTGCACTCTGTTAATACCACATGTATCACCCCCCCAGTGTAGCAACCCAAACCCCTAAACAAACTCTTAAAGGATACATAAAAGACAAATTGAAACTTTCATGATTTAGATAGAGGGTGGAGTTTAAAAACACTTTTCAATTTACTTCAGTTATCAAACTGTGCACAGTTTCTGGGGCACCAGAATCTACTGAGTGTATGTGTGTGTGAGTCTGGGGGGGGGGGAATTGAAGGAAATTCTGAAATTGGACAGAAATAATATACTGCTCATTTACAATCTAGACTATGGGGTCAATTTATCAAAGGCTTTCGCCAGCCGTTAAGCCCCTACGGCTGCAGGTTCTCACAAGAGAACCTGCTCGCCGTAATTTAACAAGCAGCAGTCATCAGACCGCTGCTTTCCTAACCTTTCGCCACCTCTAAGGTGGTGAAATTCAATCTCCGTGGTCTAGTACGACCGGGGAGATTGACAGCTCCTGCCTGCGCGTGATTGGCTGTGCGTGGGCAGGGGGCGGGATTGCACTTGAGCACAAAATAGCGCTCGTGTGCAATAGTAAATTCCTCCGGGGAAATTTGCCCCAAATTTATCAAGATTTATCAAGCTGCTGCAGACAGGGGCGCGTATATGTGCCCCTGTCTGCCTAAGCTTGATAAATCTAGCCCTAAGTGATACTGTATTGTTATTATTATGCACTTATTTATTAAAAGATTCTACTATATTTAATAGTCTTTTAATGTATCCAACCTCAACTAAGGCACCAGTTTTACGTAATACCTCAAAAGCAAGTACCCCCAACACCAAAAGGTCTCTTCCCTAGCACTTAAATGGACAGTCTAGTCAAATATAAACTTTCCAGATTCAGATAGGGCATGCATTTCTAAACAACTTTCCTATTGTTTAAATTTGTAGTATATGAGTCATGGTAACGTATGTTAACAAGTTTATCTGTAGTATCAATTATCTCTTGCAAAGGAGGTCTACAGTTAACAGGGACTTATACCCTTTAATGACTTATGTAAATATGTTTTTGATTTCTGAAATTAAATTGTATGCCTAATATCATAGCACTCCATAATATGTTGGCACTTTAATAAATAAATAATAATACTAATAGTAATAATGAAGATACATAGGGTACCATGTTGGAGTGAACCTGAGTGGTAATACATTCCCAAATCCTCCTGCTTAAAATAAAAAACATGACCCAATCTACATAGCAGACAATCCAATGAAAAGGCAGCACTGCCTGGAGTATGCAAAAATCTTCCATTTATTGTCACATAAACAGGAGCAGGTATACAAATGACTAGGTTTCGGGTCACATACCCTTAGACATGACTAAGGGTATGTGACCCGAAATGTAGTCATTTGTATACCTGCTCCTGTTTATGTGACAATAAAAGGAAGATTTTTGCATACTCCAGGTAGTGCTGCCTTTTCATTGGATTGTCTGACTTATTGCCACAAGTATTTGCAGTAACCTGTTGGCGTGCACACCTGCTTACCCTTGGTGCTGGATTACATTGAACATTCCAATCTACACAGCATCCATTATTTAAGTGGTGGTGATGTTTTTGTTTTTAGCATGAGAGTCTGGCGGATAAGGATTTAATAGGTAAAGTGATCATTTCTATAGATACATTATGGTAAGGAGGGTTACTATAACTAAAAGGTAAGTGAGAGAGAGATATTTTATTTAAATTTTTTCCCTGCAGTTAGCATTCTCAAAAGTCATGTTCAGATATCTCACAACCTCTCATAAGGCATATAAATCAAATAATGGACAAAGGGAGTTTTCAAGAAAGGGATTATGCTCATGAAAAATGTAGGTCTTCTGGCACTCAAAATATCAATGTATTGGATTCATGTAGATATAGGTTTTCTTGGAGCACAACTGTCCAAATTTATCCAAAACTGCAGACAAATATTTGATGTACTGTTTGTATGGATCAAGACTGGAATGCTAGCTATAGATACATATTTAGCAACCAATAGATTTTTCATTTAAAAAAAATGAATATTAGTATTATTGTGATTTATGATGTGAAAAACAAACTGATTTTCAAATAACATCTTTAAAAAAATTATCCCATTGTCCAATTAGAATAAATGCAGTTTCTCATATCAGTATACAAATATTTTATGTATATGTTTCTAGTATGGACATGTACAATTCAGTCAAACATTATTTTGTGGAAACAATCTAATATAAGATAATGGTATAAATGAGTATGTTCATTGGTTTGGCAGACTACCAGAAATCAGTAGGGTTTCTTAAACATTTCTTTCCACTTTGTAGTTCATTCAAACTAATGACCAAAAATAACATTAAGTAAGAGAAGTACATACTTGTATTATTTAATGCTGGAATGATTTAATTTGCACAGTACCCCCAAGCAGTTATTTGTCTACAATGTCGTAATGAGCAGGAATTCTCGGAACAGCGGGGAGAAATTTAATTTATTCAGCAACAAAAGAAAGACAACCCCAGAAAAAAAATATTCACATAGCATGGTGAAAAGAAAAGTGTTTGATTTCAGTTTCTACTAGGCAATAGCAAGTAAAGACATGCTTAAAGTTTTTTTAAGTTAGTTAATTAATTTTAACAAGAAGAGACTAAAAAATGGCAGCATGGTCTTGAAAAATTGTAGTGTTCTAAAGATTTGGATTGTGTCCTTTAATAGATTTTTGTATTAAAAACAATATTAACTCAAATTATTGATCAACTGAATATAGTAATGCCTTTTGATAAGGAAATTACATACTTAATTACATGTTAAATAACAGTGATTAAAGGGACATTAAACACTTTGAG
This sequence comes from Bombina bombina, assembly GCF_027579735.1. Classification (NCBI taxonomy): domain Eukaryota; kingdom Metazoa; phylum Chordata; class Amphibia; order Anura; family Bombinatoridae; genus Bombina; species Bombina bombina. The sequence continues at coordinate 818,446,551 of NC_069499.1, read as the reverse complement.
ATGTTAATATAAATTGACAAATCAAATATATAAAAATAACCGAATGGCCCCTGATGCCCATGTTTCAGCTCGCCGGAAACAGCAATTATGAAGCAACTCCTTAACTGGTCAGCTGCCTCTTAGGCTGCGGACATCAATCCGCCCGATCCTATACGATTGGGTTAATTGACACCCCCTGCTAGCGGCCGATTGTGCGTGAATCTGCAGGGGGCGGCATTGCACAAGCAGTTCACTAGAACTGCTTTGTGCAATGTTAAATGCTGACAGCGTATGCTGTCGGCATTCAGCGATGTCTGGTGGACATCATACGCTACAGTGTATCATGTCTGCCAGACTTTGATAAATCGGCCCTAAAACTTTACCTTTATTTGTCAATATTTAAACAGCTAATGAAACGTAATAAAATACATATTCATGTTATTCTCAGACTAATCTTTTCTTTGAATACATCATTCTATCTAGCATTTATTTTGTGCTTTATGTCCCTTTAATGTAAACATAGAGTTACAATGGATTTCTAATTTTGTCCAATTTCTTATAGAAATGTTTGTTTTTTAAGTGGAAAGGTATTTAAGGAAAAAAAACACACACTTTATAATCAGATATTTTAGTGTGAGGTTAGCTAGGGATGATGGCAAAGTTGATTGATAGCCCCTGCTCTTGTGCGATAAGGGGGCAGTGTTGAACAAGAGAGGATTTAACAACGTCCACCAGTCATTACTGGATTACTGCTGGCGAGCGTTGGCAGACAAGTTACCTGCCTGTAAACATTGTCTACCTGCAGCATCTTAATTAGAGCCATATGCATGGACATTTGTATTTGGCATATGGAAATAGCAATTTCAACACTTAAATGCATTTTTGGGCAAAAAAATAATAATTTGATATTGAAACAAAAAGGAAATGCATGTGTGGGATAGACTTGCCATTAGCTGATGACAACAACACCACCAGTTCTATTGATAGTTAGACAGGGACACACCTTCAAAGATAAAAAATAAAATGAAAACATAAAAATAAAGAGATTTGTTTCCTTTAGGATAGAAACTGAAATTAATGCTTTTTTAAAAAGACCTCAACAAAGAAAAAAAATCATTTTTAATATATTAATATATATTTCTAATGGCCCACTAAGTACCCCCACACACACAATATAAGAGCAGCATACCTCAGTTAACTAGGGAAATGCTCAAAATAAAGGGACTTACACAAGGATTTAAGGTATCAAATATTCCCTTTGCTTAGATGAATAATTTGAAGTACCACATTAAATATATGTCCTTTAAAAAAAAAGAATTAAAGGGACAGTAAACACCTTGCAATTACAACATTTTTCTGCAATGTTCCAATAGACTGAGTCATCAGCAAAGCCTGAACATGAATACAACACCATGTTTTCAAATAGTGAAATTCTACCCACCATTTTCCTTGTTTGGAGAGGCCGATCTGGACTTAAAGGAACTTGAAACCCCAAACTTTTCTTTCATGAATTATATGGAGAATATAATTTAAAAAAGTTTCCAATTTACTTATTATCTAATTTTTGCTTCATTCTCTTGGCATGCAATGCACTTCAAGGATGCTGAACGAATCTGTTCAGCTAATAACATAAGGCATATATGTGCAGCAAACAATCAGCAGCTCCTGAGCCTACCTAGGTATCCTTTAAAACAAAGGATATCAAGAGAACAGAACAAATTAGATAATAGAGACATGAAACCCATTTTTTTTCTTTCTTTCGTGAATCAGATAGAGCATGAGATTGAAAACAATTTTCCAATTTACTTCTAGGTCTAAAAACAAGAGGGCTTGTCATTGTTTTAACAAAATCTTTTTTGTTTAGCTTCAGTAGAAATCATAAAATTACAAACAGCAAATTAAGGAGAAATTTGTGGAAGAGTTATAGTTATGAAGCCAGCAATGTACTCTCTTAGTTTTCTGGATTTCATAATTCACAATTTGTAGATTTAGGATTCGATTACTGAAGCTGCGGCGGACAGGGGCGCACATACGCGCCTCTGGCAGGCTGAATTCCGCTGTCGGAATTCAGCATTGCACACAATTGCTATTTTGCACTTGCGTGCAATCCCGCCCCTGCCCGCGCACAGCCAATCACGTGCAGGCAGGAGCTGTCAATCTCAACATAAAATAGTTAAAAATAATCAGGAGCGCTAAAAAAACTAAAAACGATTGTATAAATATATTAAAGTGCTAAGTGGCGGCCCCTATGTGCCAAAAATATTAATAAAGTGCAAAAAATCACTTATAGAGTGAGTGTATCTAATTTGATTAATGATTTTTCATAAGGTGCATTCATGTAAAGGTTTATCCAAACAGGTGTATGTCTATTATTACATATGCCTATAGGATTACTATGTATCTAAGAACATATAGAAAAAATGTAATGAGAAAATGTCCTCTAGTGCAATATATTAAAAGCACAAGCTGTGATATGTGAATCTGTGTCTCGTGTAACCAAGGTGCTATACCTACAATCAAGTGAAAAGAAAGTATAGGCTGTGATTTACAGAGCTTATTTATAAATATGTGTATAGTGTAACAAAGTACTATAACTTAATCCGGTAAAAGAAACAGTGTCTACAATCGTTATTTTATAAATTAAAATCTATATATAAGATAGTGGGAAAATTATAAACATAATATGCTTAAAATCAATAAATGTGTCAAAACACTAGAATTGAACGTAATAATTAAAATACAACAAAAAAAGTTTTAAGGCTCTGCCTAAAATTTAATCAGTAATCAACATGTGCAAACAAAATAAGAATAAAAATGGACGTCTCCGTATAACACTAAGAGAGGTTGCCACCATATATAGATGAGAAAGGAATAGGCTTTTCAAATATAAAAATCCGGATAGCCAAATAAGCAGTTCGTAAACGGGAATACTTATCTTACCTGTAACCAGTTCACAAAGTTAGTTGGAGGGGAAATGTCCTAACTTGCCTTCAAAACAATTCAGCGGTCAGTCCCCATAAATGAAAAATTACCGCCGTAGCGGAGTAACGTCACTTTTTGTAGGCGCTGTTCACAGGGCGCAATCTGATTGGTCCTTAGGTGGGCAGTGTCGAATTTTTCTTCTGCCCGTAGTCCTTAGAATAAGGTATCCGCTCTTAAGTGCCAACTAGCACGCAGGATACTAGTTAAAACATCCGTTGTAAGGGACAAATGCTCGATCAGTTTATGGCAATTATAGTCTCACTTTACTTTAAATAGAGCCAGTCCAGTGCGCACAATCCTCCAAGTGTGCAGTGAATGTGGAAATCTTCTATTTCAAAGGTGCTGGTGCCTGTGTGGAAAGTGCTTGTGCTGTTCCAAGGGTTGTGTTAGCTTATTCTTAACCCAGGCAATTTTACTGAAATAGACAGGATTCTTTAGCAGATTTATAGTTCAAACTGTTGAATATAGTGTAACCAAGTCAAAGGCAACTTAACATCAACGCGTTTTCTCCCTATAACACGGGCTTTTTCAAGATGAAGGTGTTGCCGACAGTTGCACCTTTTTAAAGGTGTTCCCAATTTTTCATTAGGTCCAACGTAATTAATTAAGGGTGGTAGAAATAGTTACATAAGGTGGTATTGGCAGACCTCTATTTTTGGCAACCTTACTTATAATTATATGAAAATACATATAATTTATATAACAGTTTGAAAAATAAGAACTTATATGATATTTGACAGTGTAATCATTAAAACCTTGATATAAGAGCCTATAAAAAATTAAGGAAAAATACATGAGTGTAAAAAAATATATCTAAAATCTAAAAATATATATATATCTACTATATTAAACATAGGAATATTATATATAAACATTGATTTTTAAAATATCACATTTATACATATAAATAAATAGACAATTTTATTGACTATATGAAAATATACAATTATAAATTATAAACTTGAAATATAGTTAATACTCAGGACACGAATAGGTACATAAAATATTTTTTATATAAGGATGGGAGAATAGTTGGTTATTTGAGAATGATAAAAATCTAAAATGGGGTTAGTCCAATAAAAATGGTGAGATATCAAGTTCTGAGTTCAATCCAGTAGGCAATAATGTCTCATATTTATAAATGAACTCTGCTTCTTTCAATTTAAGGAATTTTTCTATATTTCCCCCTCTCCAATTTTGTTTAACATGTAATATTCCCCAATATTTAAGATCTGAAGTTCTGCCTTTATGTTTTAATTTAAAATATTTGTACAAATTAGTATCATCAATTCCTTTTTTGATACAAATAAGGTGCTCCCTTATTCTATCTTTGACCATTCGTTTTGTCTCACCAAAGTAAATTAAATCACATGTATATTTAAGGGCATATATAACTCCCTTGGTGGTGCATCTGATGCATTCTTTAACCCCTAGATGGACCACAGCACTTTTCCATTTTCTGTCAGGTTTGGGACCAAGGCTATTTTTACATTTCTGCGGTGTTTGTGTTTAGCTGTAATTTTCCTCTTACATCATTTACTGTACCCACACATATTATATACCGGTTTTTCTCGCCATTAAATGGACTTTCTAAAGATACCATTATTTTTATCATTTCTTATCATTTACTATAAAAATAAATATAAAATATGAGGAAAAAATCGAAAAAAAAACACAAATCTGTTACCATATCTACAACCACCAAAAACACCCATGCTAAATAGTTTCAAAATTTTATCCTGAGTTTAGAAATACCAAATGTTTACATGTTCTCTTGCTTTTTTTGGTAACTTATAGGGGCCATAAATACAAGTAGCACTTTGCTATTTCCCAAACCATTTTTTTTCAAAATTAGTGCTAGTTACCATTAGAACACTAATATCTTTCAGGAATCTCTTAATATCCATTGACAATGTATATATTTTTTTTTAGTTAAGACAACCCAAAGTATTGATCTAGGCCCATTTTGGTATATTTCATGCCACCATTTTACCGCCAAATGCGATCAAATACAAAAAATCGTTCACTTTTTTACAAATTTTTTACAAACCTTTTGGTTTCTCACTGAAATTTATTTGCAAACCCGCTTGTGCAATTATGGCATAAATGGTTGTAAATTCTTCTCTGGGATCCCCTTTGTTCAGAAATAGCAGACATATATATGGCTTTAGCATTGCTTTTTTGGTAATTAGAAGGCCGCTAAATGCCACTGCGCACCACACGTGTATTATGCCCAGCAATGAAGGGGATAATTAGGGAGCATGTAGGGAGCATTTTTGGGGTAATTTTAGCTTTAGTGTAGTGTAGTAGACAACCCCAACTATTGATCTAGGGCCCCATTTTGGTATATTTCACTGCCACCATTTCACCGCCAAATGCAATCAAAATAAAAAAAAACGTTAACTTTTTCACAATTTTACGGGTTTCTCACTGAAATCATTTACAAACAGCTTATGCAATTATGGCACAAAATGGTTGTAAATGTTTCTCTGGGATCCCCTTTGTTCAGAAAATAGCAGACATATATGGCTTTGGCGATGCTTTTGGTAATTAGAGGCCGCTAAATGCTGCTGCGCATCAACGCGTGTATTATGTCTAGCAGTGAAGGGGTTAATTATGTAGCTTGTAGGGAACTTGCAGGGTTAATTTTAGCTTTAGTGTTAGAGCTCCAGCCTCCCACCTGAAACATCAGACCCCCTGATGCCTCCCAAATAGCTCTCTTCCCCTCCCCACCCCACATTGTTCCCGCCATCTTAAGTACTGGCAGAAAACTCTGCAGTACTAAAATAAAAGGTATATTTGGGCTTTTTTTGAGTTTTTTTTAGCATATTTACATATGCTGCTCTGTAGGATCCCCCTTAGCCCCCAACCTCACAGATCACCCTCCCCCACAAACAGCTCTCTAACCCTCCCCCTCTGCCTTAATGGGCGCCATCTTGGGTACTGGCAGCTGTCTGCCAGCAGTACCCGATTTAGAAACAAAAAATGTGCTTTTTTTTTTAAGAAAAATCCCTTTTTTCTGTAGTGTAGCTCCCCCCACACCCAAGAACAACCCCCACCCCTCCAAGATCCCTTTTACTGAAGTTTATTTTTTTTAAATGTTTCCCTTTTCCCCCCACAGTTACAATCAAATTTTCTGTAGTTATAGCGGTTCCCACCCGCTGCCACCCTCTGTGCACAGCGCGCACGCCCGTGCGCGCCCCCGTCAGCTCCCGGCCCCGATCCCGCCCCCCCTCCACCTTATTACGGCCCATCGATGGCCGCCCACCCGCCTCCCAAGTCAGCTCCCACCCACCAACGTTACCGGCCCCCGATGTCCGGTGCAGAGAGGGCCACAGAGTGGCTCTCTCTGCATCGGATGGCCATGCAGGGTTATTGCAGGATGCCTCCATATCGAGGCATCACTGCAAATAACCGGAAAGCAGCTGGAAGCGAGCAGGATCGCTTCCAGCTGCTATTCCACACCGAGGACGTGCAGGGTACGGTTCTCAGGCATTAACTGCTTTTTTTTGAGGACGTACCCTGCACGTTCCTTGGTCGTTAAGGGGTTAATTTTAATTTCATCTCCTGATTTTGGGACCTTTTAATATTCTTCTTTTATCACTATGTTTGCAGGCCTTACAGGAGTAGCACGGAAAGAAACCTGAGATTTTTTCTCCCTGTAGGTCTTTTTGTATAAAACCACATGTTCCTAGTGTTTGGTTATACTAGGTGCCAGAATAGATTTGAAGTTCTTTTGTTTTCTTAAAAATCATTCTAGGTTTGGGTGGGAGGGAAGCTCCTATTATAGGATTCTTCTCTAAGTATTGCCCAATGTTTGTTAAGGATTTTTCTCATGAGGCCATGGTCTGCACTAAAAATCTGTAATAAACGGGACATTAATTATTTCCTTATTATCTTTAGTATCCTTTTTGTTTATAAATAAGTAAGAATACTCTATCTGTTTCTTTGGCTCTTTTTACAGCTTTATTTACAGTATCTTCGTTGTAACCTCTGTCCTTTAAAACTTTTCTATTAATACCTCAATTTGATTCTCAAAGTCACACATTCTAGAACAGTTTTTCTTATCCTTAAACTTTGTCCAACAGGGATATTAATCTTTCCACTGTTGCAAATGACAGCTATTAGCGTGAATAAAGCTATTAGAGTCCACTTCTTTAAAATGTGTTTTTGTTTGTATAGAATTATTAATAACCATGATTTCTAAATCTAGGAAGACAACCTTTTCCCTACTATAATTAAAAGTGAAATTCAGGCCACTGTCATTGGTATTCATGTCTTTAAAGAGACTAAGTAATTTGTCCTTCTGTCCCTCTCCATAGCATAGGACATCATCGATGCACCGCCTATAGAGCACGAGGTCTGCACCACAGTCATGCATCTGGAAAAAGGACTCCTCCCAATTTCCAACAAAGAGTTAGCATAACTGGGTGCAAACCTCGTGCCCATAGCCGTACCCTAGATTTGTAAATAAAGCTGTTTATCATGCATAAAATAATTATTTTTTAGTATGAACTCTATACTTGTACAGTAGAAATTCTTTTTGTTCATTTCATCATATAGATCAGTATCTAGATATTTACTGATTGCTTTTATTCCCTGTCAATCTCCCTGGGCGCCGACGAAGACCCGTGGAGATTGAAATTCGCCACCATAAAGAGGTGGTGAAAGGTTATGGTAGCAGCTGCTCATAAATATGCATAATTAGAAAGGATAAAGTATGAAGCAATGTTAGCACTTCCTTTCAGGTGCACGCTGCCAGCCCCGGTTTCTCCCTAACCGTGTATAGAAGCAGAAAGTGTTGAAAGTTCCCAGAAATTGTTTTAACTTTATGCTCTTAGTAAAGGCTTTTTTTTTAGCTGAACCACATTGAGCTGGTATTTTAAAATAAAAACCTGAAGCTGCACCCTGAAAGACACTTTGTGATGATTTTAATAAAAGGCTTCTTTTAATCTGCAATGTTGGTGAGTATAACCAGTTTGTGCCGCCTACCATATTGTCTGAAAACCTGCTACACTATTGTGAGCTCTTTTATTTTGGAGGTGAAAGCAACAAGGTTGACTCAGAGGACGTGTGCAGCTTGGTTCCCTGGAGGTGACACAGCGCCCACCATTTTCAACACTTTCTGTTTTCATAAATATGGACTGCAGGGTTCTCTTGTGAGAACCTACAGTCGTAGCAGAGGAAGGGGTTGATAATATCGCCCCTTTGATTTTAGGGAAAAGATTGCAAAATAAGTAATGCGAGTATATTAAGTATATTTGCAAAGTTGTTTTAGTATGCATTATTTCTACACTTTAATTTATTCCCAATGATCCATTTTTACCTGACCTCTTGAGTATATTACATTTTTTTTTTACAAATAGCTACTTTACATTTATTCTAGCATTTGAATAGCTGAATTTGTCCTGTGGTATGAATGTTTCTACACTTGAGTATAGGCTATAGAAAAGCTGTGTAAACACAGCCAACAGAAGGTATTACACTTCCAGTGGGGATTAGAATAGAAAATATGTTAATTTTTAATCGTTCGAAGTATTGGGCTTTGTTAAAATTAAAGAGATAACATAAATAATAACAGGTGTGTGTGTGTGTGTGCAGAAAGTGATCAAATAAAGAGATCTGATTTCCTTGCATGAACAACTTATTTTAATGTGTGGTAGTTTCAAAGAACAAAACAAGCTATTTCATATGTAAAAAAATAAACCTATATAAGACATTTCTCATACATTTTATATTCTGTAGCTGGTATAATAAGGGAAAACAATTGTACAGTATACTGCATATTTAAAATAAAATCTCAGTTTGTTCACTGTCCCTTTAAAACATAATTTACCGATTTTTATCAAAATTGTAAAGTAAATTAAAAAACTAAATAGTACAATAACATTTTATAACAACATATTCAAAAATGCTGTTATCACAACCATTTTCAATTTTTTGCAATAAACATATCTAACATTATGCTATCACACATTTTAAATAAACATTTTAGAAAAGCAACTGAAACAGGCAAACAGTGATATTCCAACAGTCTTATATCACAGCACATTCAGTATTTTAGATCAGAAAAAATAGAAGTAAGTGTGATCAATAAACACAATTAAAACTATAATCCTCATTAATCCTCTTTGGTTTAAGTGCATCCAATTTAGTCTTTTAATATAAAGGGTTTTTTTTGTTTATATTTGCAGTTTCATGTTTTTTGACAACCTGCTGAAATAGATATTAATCCCTAGATTAAGTTCTGTTTAATATGCATTGTTAAGCACACTTTAAAAATAAATTGAATTATGTATATTTTTCTTTGCCTTCTTAACCTGTAATTTACCTCAGCATTATTGTGCTTTGTCCCCCTTCCTTAAGAAAGACGTGCATTAATATGTATGCTACAATGTGCCAGAACTGCTACATGCTACACAAGAAATGCATTGATTTGCACTAAAGTAAGATGAGTTTCCAGTGGAGGTGTATTTGGTCTGCTCTGAATAACCGGGCCATGGGAGTTTTAGAGTCATGGTTGGGATTTTTTACCTACGCTAAGGTCTAGCATGCAAATTTCATAAATACTCTATTGCGAAGTTTCACAGTTATGTCTCACTATTTCATTCTTTTATTGTTTCCAAATTTTCTTTTGTTTATTTGTTAGTGTGGATTGTTTTATAGAGGTATCCTTTACAATGGAACGTTCACATTCCTCACTGGGGGTTGTCCTCAAACAGCGTCTCTTGGTCTGTTTACTGCATATTGGAGAGTATTGACCAATTCTCTTTTATTCCTCTGTGGGTTACAGAAACAAATAATGGTCACTTAAATCCAGACTGGAAGCAGTGGTAGGACATAAAAACACATGGCCTCTGGACTGTGCGTTATTGTACAGTATAATGAATGTTAAAGTTGCAGCTCAGATTAGTAGAGTTTTGTAGCAATTCATGAGGGTGATTGACAGCCTCGCATACTCTGAGCAGAGGGCCACATTGCACAGGCAGATACTTGTGCAATATTAATTAAATGCTAGCAGCGTACTGCTGCCCACTGGTTGCAAAAACAAACAGTAGTATTTAGTGCTGTGGGAGTTAAGACCCTGGGGTCTATTTATGATAGTGCGGATGGACATGATACAATATAGCGTATCATGTCCGCTGCACATCGACAAATGCCGACAGCATACGCTGTCAGCATTTATCATTGCACCAGCAGTTCTTGTGAACTGCTGGTGCAATACCACCCCCTGCAGATTTGCAGCCGCTAGCAGGGGGTGTCAATCAACCTGATTGTATTTGATTGGGTTGATTTCTGTCCGCCGCCTCAGAGCAGGCGGACAAGTTATGGAGCAACGGTCTTTAGCGTTTACCAGAAACATGGGCCTTCAAGCTCCATACAGAGCTTGATAAATAGGCGCCCCTCTCTAAATATGTAACCTCCGTACTGCTGGTATTAAATAACTGCTAACATGCCCCCCATCTAAATTACTTTTTTAACCACTTAACACCATCTCATTAACAAGTGACTTAAGTTGAGCACTAGCTTCTCCTACCTACCATAATTCCCTACCACAAGGATCCACCTATTCAAAGGTCCCCCACCAAAATATAATTTGCACCTTAAACAAGAGCTGCTCGAGTTATGTCTCCAAATGCAAAGTCATTATTCCTTTTCTTCAACCCAAAAATTGAGCTTTCCTAACTGGATCTGCAGCATTAATCCCAATTTCTGCATAGTCTCCATGCCAGATTCTGCAGTAATTCTCCTCAGAATAATCTGAAATACTGGGCAACATTTTTATGAATTTATACATTTTGAGTAGAATCCCAACTGGTAAGAGAACCATTAAATACCACTGAATTGCATAATCAACAAATGTGTTATAAAATGACAATGCAATAACATTTACTCTCTCTCTCTCTCTCTCTCTCTCTCTCTCTCTATATATATATATATATATATATATATATATATATCTCCAAAAAGCAGTATATTGGATATTTCTGACACATTTAATCATTCCTTCAATTTCCCTGCCTCCTGTATTATGTTTAATTTTGACTTTAGTGTGCCTTTAAGTAATTAACTGATTATAGATAAAGAACAAAGGTGGCTGTGAAAATTAATTTGCTGTCTGATGTGTTTGTGATGGCTCCAAATTTAAAACCAGTTAATTGGATTAGGAAAACATGTCTGATAAAATAAATGGCGTGATTGGAATCTCTGACAATCTATTATATTTAGCACATTTCATTTACCACTACTACAGATCTGAATTCAAATAAAGATAGGGTTAAAACCTTTTCAAATCAACATCCATTTCTTTTAAAATCTGAAAATATGGTTTATGAATTGGTATCCAAGTCTTTAAACGATCTATGCATTATATGGAACAAATGCAAAGTCAAGGAATAAGGAGGCTAAACAAATGCCTACAGTATTTTTATATTTAATCACACAACTAAAAACAGAATTAAATACAGATGTCAAAATACTGATGTTACATTACTGAAATGCATGCCAAATTTGTATCTATTTTGAAAGCTGATATATGTGTTCACATGTTATACTAATCAAAACTCTAAAAGATAAAAAGAACAGACTTTGAGATTTCGGCATATTTCAATAATTTTCGTCATTAGTGTCTCTGTGGACACACAACTATTTCCTTCAAAATAAACTTAGAAATGTCCACTTCACAAAACACACCCTTAGTGTGCTTCTTACAGAAGATAGAAAGTAGCATAATATTTAAACCTCATAAAATAAATGTTAATTAATTCAATATGTTTTGTTCTTGGAGACTGGTTCAGCAGTTAAATGGACATTAAACACTTTGAGATAGCAATATAACATGATAAATCATATGTATAAGAATAAGTCTGCAATATACTTTCATTACTTATTTTGTACCCTTTTCCTGTAATTCTATTCTGAAATTGTGAGCTTTTCAGTTCCTGTTAGAAATGGAAGTGCAGAACACTGTTATATTCCTCACAGCCATTGGCTGCACACTCTAGTGACCTGTTTATAACTATCCCTGATTTGCCAGAGCAGAGAAAGTGACCTAAGTTACAACATGGCAGCTCCCATTGTTTTATAGACACTAAAACTTTACACTTATTTTGTCACTATTTAAACAGCTAACAAAACTTTAAAAATTACATCTACATGTTATTCTCAGACTAATCTTTTATACGAATGCATCATTCTATCTAGCATTTATTTAGTGTTTCGTGTCCATTTAAAGTGATATAAAACCCAAAGTTTTTCTTTTATGATTCAGAAAGAGCATACAATTTTAATCAACTTTCCAATTAATTTCTATTGCCTAATTCTCATGGTATCCTTCATTGAATAGTATACCAAGGTAGGCTCAGAAGCTGGGACAGAGCTGCTGATTGATGGCTTCTCACAGTTCCTGTCAGGCTTCTCCGGATGACGTCACAGAGAAGGCGAGGTTATCTAACTGGACACCGACACTGAATGGCTGGATGCCAGTGAGTCGACACAAGTCTTTGTACAGGCTGTCAGTAGTTTTAGGCCCTGCAAATGTATGTGGATGAACACCAATTAATGCTCATTGATTGTTTGTGGATCCACAGTAGTGTTTGTTTGGGTGCTTTACTATATGCCTTGCTATAAGGAATATTTTAGAGTATAAACATTTTTTTTTACTATAAGTCCTGAATTAGTGTGTCTGTTACACCAAGCTACTAGCGCCATCCTTTGTATACATTGTAATTTCTGCTATAAGGAATAGTTTTGCTCAGGTGCAGTAAAATAATAGGGGTAGGAGCGGTCGATCCGCGGTCCCCATTAGCACCTTAGTTGTTACTAGTACTTATTAAAATAGCATTAATAATGCTAACTTGACTCTAAACAGACTTATATTCATATTAGAATTTACATTAAAGAAAAAATTATTTTGTATTCAATGATCAATTCTATCTTCAGACAAGAGGGACCACTATGTGCACAGCATTTGCACCAATTAATGTTAATTTATTTCTGGGATGGTGGGAGCACAACACAGTATTTACAGATATGTATGAACAATATACTAAATATACCCACTCTGGTTGAGATATATCGATGACATCTTATTTTTGTGGGAAGGTCCAAAACAAGAATTAGACACTTTCCTGAAGATATTAAATAATAATTATCTCAATATTAAACTAACCTACCAGATAAGCCAAGCAGAAATACAGTTTCTTGATCTGATAATATTTAAGAAAAAAGATGGATCTTTAGGCACTGATTTATTTAGGAAAGGCACAGCAACCATTACTATTCTATACAATACCAGTGCTCATTACCCAAGTATTATCAAATCTCTACCAATAGAGGAATTCCTGAGAAAAAGAAGGAACTGTTCAGAAGACATGCTATTCAAAGCAAGAGCTCAAGAATTAGAAAGCAGACTATGCACACAAGGTTACAGTAATACCTCTATTAAAAAAGCTAAAAGAAGTGGTATGCATACCAAAAGACAATAATTGCTGAAGCCTAAATCATGCAAACAGGATGGGAAAACTAGATAAGTATTAACTTACAATTACCAAAGTCAGGATGGTTTGAAGAAAAAAAAAAACATTGGCATATCTTGCAATTGGATACTGTCCTGAAGGAGTTAATAGGCCCAAAAGTAGAAGTCAGTTATAAAAGAACTAAACATCTAAAAGATTTGCTAATTCCAAGCCATTTTGTGAGGAAAAAGTAAAAAACAAACAAAAAAAAGCAAAAAACACTATCAGAACATTCTGTAGTTTCCATCCCTGTGGATCCTGCTCTTGCTGCAAACATCTAAAGAAAACCTTATCAGTCTGTGCTAGGTTTGGCAAAATTCATAACATCTGCTCCTACATATGTTGTTACACAACAGATGTTATATATCTCTTAAAATTTAATTGCCCCTAGGTAAATGTTGGGATAACATCATGTAAACTACGTACAAGATTACAGGAACATCTACGGAATATTAAAAATGCAGCTAAAGACTTGGAACTTTATCACCTCAGTAGCCTATCATTTCCATAGATATCATCATGCCAAAGTGGATGAGTTATACTGCTATGGTATACAAAAAGTCAGTCTTTGAATGAGAGGGGGAGACACTGAGAAATTACTATAGACAGCAAATATATCCTGTGCACTCGAAGTAGGGAAATAAAAACTTTTATTAGAAAAAATAGTTTAAAACAGCATAGACATGCAGGGGTCAAGGAAAAGGTGAATTCTGACGCATTTCGCGTTGTCAATGGTGCTTAATCTTAGGATATTCAGGTAAGTGACCACTACCTATTTAAGGTGGTGTCAACCAATCAGAGACAGGTAACGGAGCCTAACATGGTAACAACCCACCTGAAAATAAGGTGGTACTACATGATACATAAAAACAATACTAGATAAAAATTACATTTACAACAATTAATACTAGATTCCTTGAAGAATTGCTGACAGGTTGCAAAAGAAAAAATGTCAAAATATATATATATATACAAATAATAATACTTAGATAGAAAATCAGTGTATTGATATGTGATATTATAAGGGATCAACTAATATACACCTATAAAGATAATCTAATGAATGTTATTTAACAAATATTAAGTTTTTTGTGTATATAAGATCATAAACTCTATAATTTAAACATTTGTTAAAAATAAGATGATCAAATACACTTTCCAACATATGCATGAATGAAAAAAATAATATATATAAAGAAACATGAAAAAAATATATGAAAGAAACACATGTGAAAAAAGTGCGTGGAATGAAAGCCTATAGATGTGGGACATAATAATGTTAAAAACAAAAAACCTTAGGAAATACTGAATGGGATCTTTTTTTTGTAATATACATATAAATGTGTAAATACAAATAATATCAATCTGTAAAATAGGAAATGTGTTTTCCAAATTAATACCTTTAGGGTGTCTTGTATCTAATTTAAGAATCCAAAATAATTCGCTTTTTGTGAGGAATTTATGTCTATCAACCCCCCCCCCGGGGTGTCTCATTACAATCTCAATGGTCTGAGCTCCAAAATTAGAAACATTAGTGAAGTGCAGGCCATTGAAATATTTTTTCACTGCAGAATCCTTGTTAAAATTCTCAACATCTCTTAAGTGCTCTCTTACTCTGTCTCAGAATTCCCAAGAGGTTTGACCAACATATTGCTGTTGGCAATGATTGCACGTTAGTAGATATATGACCCGTCTTGTCCTGCAAGTGGCATGAAAATTAATGTCAAAAGATTTGTTTGTGACAGAGGAAGAAAATGTGTTACCTTCTATTGTCATTTTACAGGCTTTACAATTGTAATTGTTGCACCTGAAATTACCCTTATAATTTAACCAAGTAGTTGTGTTGACTTTTTTGCTTTGTATCATACTAGGAGACAATTGTGAACCCAATGTTATAGGTTTTCTAGAAACGAATTTACAATTATCAACAATTGGTGCTAATAGGCTATCATTGCTTAATAGTTTGATATGTTTTTTCAAAATACTGACAACCTTGTTGCACTGTGAAGAATAAGGTGTGCTGAAGATAATAGCTCCTTTTGAGAATGAATGATTAGGTCTATCCTTGGGTTTACTATCTACTCTAGCATCTTCTTGAGCCTTACAGATGAGTTTCTGACTAAACCCCCTAACTAGGAGTCTATATTTTAATTCTTCAGATTGTTTATGATAAATTTGGTCACAAGTTGTGTTTCTTCTTAATCTAAGGAATTGGCTACTGGGTATTGAGTTTAAGAGATGATGTGGGTGTGCTGATCTTGCATGTAATATGGTGTTACCTACTGTTGGTTTGCGATAAGTACTAGAAATTACTTCACCTGTATCTGTTATGCTTTCCAAAGTGAGGTCCAAAAAGTTGACCTTATAAGTATTCATTTCACCTGTAAATCATAATTGAGCATCATTGTTGTTGAAATAATTCAAAAGATTTGTTATTACAATATTTTTGTCTCCCTTATTATCTAGTATAAACACAATATCGTCTATGAAACGATTATACAAGACTATGACCTAGATTTGGAGTTTGGCGGTAGCCGTGAAAACCAGCGTTAGAGGCTCCTAACGCTGGTTTTAGGCTACCGCCGGTATTTAGAGTCACTCAAAATAGGGTCTAACGCTCACTTTTCAGCCGTGACTTTTCCATACCGCAGATCCCCTTACGTAAATTGCGTATCCTATCTTTTCAATGGGATCTTCCTAACTCCGGTATTTAGAGTCATTTCTGAAGTGAGCGTTAGACATCTAACGACAAAACTCCAGCCGCAGGAAAAAAGTCAGTAGTTAAGAGCTTTCTGGGCTAACGCCGGTTCATAAAGCTCTTAACTACTGTACTCTAAAGTACACTAACACCCATAAACTACCTATGTACCCCTAAACCGAGGTCCCCCCACATCGCCACCACTCGATTAAAAATTTTTAACCCCTAATCTGCCGACCGCCACCTACGTTATCCTTATGTATCCCTAATCTGCTGCCCCTAACACTGCCGACCCCTGTATTATATTTATTAACCCCTAATCTGCCCCCCACAACGTCGCCGCCAGCTACCTACACTTATTAACCCCTAATCTGCCGTCCGCACGCCGCCGCCAGCTACATTATCCCTATGTACCCCTAATCTGCTGCCCCTAACACCGCCGACCCCTGTATTATATTTATTAACCCCTAATCTGCCCCCCACAACGTCTCCGCCAGCTACCTACACTTATTAACCCCTAATCTGCCGAGCGGACCTGAGCGCGACTATAATAAAGTTATTAACCCCTAATCCGCCTCACTAACCCTATAATAAATAGTATTAACCCCTAATCTGCCCTCCCTAACATCGCCGTCACCTAACTTCAATTATTAACCCCTAATCTGCTGACCGGAGCTCACCGCTATTCTAATAAATGTATTAACCCCTAAAGCTAAGTCTAACCCTAACACTAACACCCCCCTAAGTTAAATATAATTTAAATCTAACTAAATAAATTAACTCTTATTAAATAAATTATTCCTATTTAAAGCTAAATACTTACCTGTAAAATAAATCCTAATATAGCTACAATATAAATTATATTTATATTATAGCTATTTTAGGATTTATATTTATTTTACAGGTAACTTTGTATTTATTTTAACCAGGTACAATAGCTATTAAATTGTTAAGAACTATTTAATAGCTAAAATAGTTAAATAATTACAAATTTACCTGTAAAAGAAATCCTAACCTAAGTTACAAATAAACCTAACACTAGACTATCAATAAATTAATTAAATAAACTACCTACAATTACCTACAATTAACCTAACATTACACTATCAATAAATTAATTAAATACAATTGCTACAAAGAAATACAATTAAATAAACTAGCTAAAGTAAAAATAAAAAAGAACTAAGTTACAAAAAAATAAAAAAATATCTACAAACATAAGAAAAATATTACAACAATTTTAAACTAATTACACCTACTCTAAGCCCCCTAATAAAACAACAAAGCCCCCCAAAATAAAAAATGCCCTACCCTATTCTAAATTAAAAGCTCTTTTACCTTACCAGCCCTGAACAGGGCCTTTTGCGGGGCATGCCCCAAGAAGTTCAGCTCTTTTGCCTGTAAAAAAAAAACATACAATACCCCCCCCCAACATTACAACCCACCACCCACATACCCCTAATCTAACCCAAACCCCCTTAAATAAACCTAACACTAAGCCCCTGAAGATCATCCTACCTTGTCTTCACCTCACCAGGTATCACCGATCCGTCCTGGCTCCAAAATCTTCATCCAACCCAAGCGGGGGTTGGCGATCCATCATCCGGTGCCTGAAGAGGTCCAGAAGAGGCTCCAAAGTCTTCATCCTATCCGGCAAGAAGAGGCGATCCGGACCGGCAACCATCTTGATCCAAGCGGCATCTTCTATCTGAGTCTGAGTACTCATCCACTCAGACTCAGGCTCCAAAAGGGAGCCTATGCCCGAGACGATGGGTCTTCCAGGGGGGATATTAAATCCTTATGAATTTTGGGTACATGGTGGAAGATGGGTATTACAGTTCAGATGGGGACTAGGAGTTCCACTTCTCTATGTTTTAATAAGCCCAATGCTAGACCTTTTTCCAACAGGGCACCAAGATCCTTTTTAAATTTGATGGTGGGATTTGAGGGAAGACTTCGATAAGTGACATGGTCTGACAGCTGTTTTTTGCCTCTGTGAGATAATTGGATTTGTTCAGGAGGACAATCGAACCTCCTTTATCTGCATTCCTAATCACTATGTTGTTATTATATTTTAATATATTTAAGGCTAAATGCTCCTTTCTGGATAGGTTATTTCTAACTGGAGTATGTACAGTATACTAGATTCTATTTCAGAAGCTAGCCTAATAAGATCTTTTTCAACACTTGTCTGAAATGCATTGATATAAGGCCCTCTTACTTATATCAGATACAAATCCTTATTCTTTATTATAGGAGGATTAATTGACTGAGTACCGGGACCATATATTGGGTCCCTACTCTCTGAGAGATGTTGCATAACCTCCAAGGCACAGTAATCCTTAAAGTCCTTTAGGTCTGTTTGTTCACGGTCTGGGTTTGAAGTCAATAGATGGTTCTCTTTATTCAACTTCTCCTGTTCCGGATTCTTCTGATCCAGATTGAAATATTTTTTCAGAGTCAATTTCCGGACGAATTTGTTGACATCTATTATAGTCTCAAATAAAGAGAACTTGTTGGTGGGAGCAAATCCAAGTCCTTTAGACAGAAGTGTTATTTCTTTCTTGGTAAGACTGTAATCTGAAAGATTAACAATGTTAGAACTGTCTTCTGTTATTTCTTGGTTTTGTTGGTATTATTTATTTCTCTTTTGGGACCTTCTCGTCCTACACCTAAAGGGACAGTCGATTGGGGTATTATTGATGATTGAATTCCTGTTGTTTCTTCGCCTCAGTCATCCGCTGAGGATGAAGGTATAGAGCCACTCTCCAGGTCCGAAGACCCCTGAGAGACCGGCTCTTGGTCAGAGAAATCCATCTGTGGATGAAAAGGACACTTTTTTGCCTTTATTGGCTTTTTAGTTCTTTAGTATTAATTTCAGAGTGTGTTTATTAGTATCCTTTCCAGGACCTGAGTAACGTCTAAATCTTCTGTTTCCATATTGGGGCCAGAAGTAGACCCCATTGCTCTCATAGTCCATCCTGTCCCAATCAAATTTATTTTTCTTGAACTCTGCTTTTTCTTTGTCCAATTTCTTAATGTGCTCGTTCATCTATCCCTTTAGGGTGGTGTAGGAGTTATTGGCTTTTAATGTTTTGAGAGATGTTTTATCCAAGAGTATCTGATCTTTTAATTTGTCCCTTCTATTTTGTTTTTCTTTTATCAGAATATTAATTAGTGTTTTGGAACATGTGGATAATGCATCATTCCGTTCTTCTATAAGCTCCTGGTCCTCAAACTGGTAGGTGGGAAACTTGCACAGCCTTAATCCTCTGGGGATTCTGTTGGATTCTAGGTAATGTTCAAATGTAACTATGTCCAACATCAACCTGAGATCAGTGGACAGCATTTTATCAAAAGCTGAAAACTTGGATTTAATATCTGCTGGTTGATCTCTTTCACTGTTTGATTTATTAAATATAGTTTTAAAGAATGCTTTCCTATTTTCCACATCAAAATAGGAACCTGTGGAGCAAGTTGGTTTATTCTGCATGTTTGTATGTCTTATGCAGCAAAACTAATTGACAAGCAAATTGAGGTTGCTTAAAAAAGAGAATATACTTTTGCAACGTCTTTTATCATAATATGTGATTAATTCACTATTTCCTCTACTTCCTAAAACTAAGGCACTGTGAACTATAGGCGCTGAATGAACACAATATTTATAAAAAATCCTAGTAACAGATCTATAGTATTAGTACAATTAGGGCAAGGATACTAGATATCCAATTTATACACAATAGATCAAATTATATGACCAAAACTCTTAATATTCGTACATCTATTAATTCTCAGGCATGAATCAGTAACTCTAAAAAGCCCATAATGTACTACAGTTAACATTATTAACATCAGAAATGTGCCAATGCATTTTGGATAATCCAAAATAATCGTATCCTAAATTTTATAATCAAGAGAATATGTGGTCTGTTTGCAAAATTGGGAGCTATTAATAATGCTAATGCATTGGATAAATCATGTATGCAATGAAAATAATGACAATATTTCCAAATAGCTGTTGCTTCAAATCACAACAACATCACACAAATATCACATTTGGCACTCATATGAGAGTATGTATTAATTTTATGTTTATGGTTATCACTTGCACTTAGTTTTCATTATCCTTTATTATTCATTATAACATATTGTCATAAAAACAATTTCTTTACATACAATTTACCCAATTTGGTTTTTTTTACACTTTACTGTGATCACTAATATCACTATTTGCACTAAAATAATGTCCTCAGAACCATCACAGATATTTATCATAATCTTTATCTTTCATTACCATTTTTATTATATGCTATTAATTATATGGTTTTCATGTTTATTTATTTATGTTTAAACATTCACTTCATCACCTTAGACACATAAAAGCTTTGGAAATGTGCAGAGATAATATTACCCAATATTGAAAACTCTCTTAAATGTATACCATCAAATATATATAATTCTGATAGACTTGCCATTTAAAAAAACATCGATAGACAGGCATCTGTAACAGTGTAACATTAGGAACCAATTGAAGGAATTCAGTTCAAGTGGAATCTGATATCTGTGCGATAGGTCCAAAGGAAGAGAGAATTTGATTGGTCTGAAACTTTACACATCATGAGAGTGAGGGGGAGCTTTGCCCATGTGCTGCAGCACCCTTTGATAAAGTCACGGTCACGGCAAAACATGTCAGGGGAGAATGGGGAGTTTAACGGGCTCTTCTAACATTTTTTAATTAGCAAGAACACACTGGAATAATATTGTTGTTTACAGTGTCATTATACTGAAAGCATGGAAAAATAGAGATGGGCCCAGCACTCACCATCCAATTTAGGGTGCACGCTACAGGGGTTTATGCACTAACCCCCAAAGTAGACAAATTTGTAGAAAAGAGCAGCAGCACCACACTTTATGAACTTTTAACTGCTTTTAATGATGAAACATACAGGAAAGCAACGACGTTTCGGTCATCAACTGACC
Organism: Bombina bombina; assembly: GCF_027579735.1. Classification (NCBI taxonomy): domain Eukaryota; kingdom Metazoa; phylum Chordata; class Amphibia; order Anura; family Bombinatoridae; genus Bombina; species Bombina bombina. Next base: position 818,425,395 of record NC_069499.1, on the reverse strand, counting down.
TTAATCATGTTGTATACAGAAGTAACTAAACACACTACTTAAATAGCTATATGGGGAGGGGTCACAGATACCTGTGTGGGTGTGTACCCATATAGTTAACACTTTCATACATCAAACACAGTATGGTTCTCAAACTCCCTCTAGTGGATAAAGGTACTTCATTTTAAACTTCTATAGTGACCTATAAGACAAAATATAAATATATATATTATACAAACATCAATTTACGGTATTCTGACATCGCAAAAAGCAAATATTACAGAAACAATATATGTACATAATTACCACACTTTTAACAATATATCCAGATAACATCTTAATATAGTATATTCACAGCGTTACTTGCCAATCTATTTCCTTATTCATTCATAGAGGGGCAAGAGTTTGTAATGTATAAATCCAAAATGTCTCTCTGCTTTTGAGTATAGATTGTCTATCCCCACCTCTCCTGGGCCTCTTGATCTGTTCTATGACCTGGAATCTCAGTTGGGAGATAGTGTGGCCTGCCTGTAAGAAATGGTTAGAGACTGGAGCGTCCCTGTTCCCACATCTTATGTTGGATTTGTGTTAAACAATTCTATCCCTTATCCTACGTTTAGACTCACCTATATAAATCTTTGAGCATGGACATTTGATTAAGTAAATCACATACTCTGAGTTACATGTAAAGTAACCAGGGATTTTATATTTCTTGCCGGTCAGGGGATGCAGGAAACAGTCACCTCTAATTACATTATTGCAGTTACAACACCCTAAGCATGGGAAACAGCCGAATTTTGGTGTAGATATATATGTTTGTGTCTGTTTCTTACCAGAGCCTAAGTCTGCTCTTACTAATTTATCCCTTAGGTTTTTACACCTTCTATAAGCTGGCATAGGTGGTAGTTCAAATTCTTTAATTGAGGGTTAAGGTCTTTAATAACAGACCAGTGTTTCCTAATAATGTTATTAATGTTCTTGCTAAGTGGGTTGAATTGTGAGACAAAGACCATACGTTTATTATCTTTTTTCTGCTTTGTTGTATTGCCTCTCAGGATAGAATGTCTAGGAATTTCACTAAACTTCTTTCTATCTGTTTCTGGATAAGTTGTTTGGGAAAACCTCTCTCAATAAATAGTTTACCCATTTCAAGTAATCTGGTATGTGCTATACTGTCATCTGAGACAATTTTCTTGACCCCTCAGGGAGTTGGCTCCTAGGAAGGCTATTAATCAAATGGGGGGGGGGTGGTGGGCACTTTCATACCTCAGAAGACTATTTCTGTCACTCTCTTTCCTATATAGGTCAATTTTTAATGTCCTCCCAATCTTTGATTACCTTAGTGTCTAGGAAAGCACTGACTCATCACTAAAGGTTCAACTTAAACTTGATGTGTCTAGTAGACACATTCAAATCAGCCACAAATTCCTGCAAGGAGTCAATGTCGCCCCCCCCCCATATGCCAAACACATCATCGATATATCAGAAGCAACATAGTCCATATTGTTTGAAACAACTGGTTAGTGTTATACAAATCTCTCCTCATATACATCTCATAAAGCTGTAGGCATATGTGGGGGCGGACATTTGACCCCATCGCGTACCTTGACATTGTAGGTAAAATTGATCCTGAAAAAGGAAAAAATTGCAGTAGAGGATGAGTTGTAATAATCCTAAAAATAAACTCACAATGAATGTTAGAAAATCTATCATTACTCTGGATAGCCTGTCCAATAGCCCCTAAGCCACTTGTATGGGTAATGGATGTGTATAGACTATTCACATCAAGGGTAATAAAAAGGATAAATTTCTCACTTGACACCACTTAATTCCTCTAATTTCACAAGGAAGTTCATGTGTGTCCTTAATATAGGACATAGATTCCATAGCTAATGGTCTAAGTAGCTTGTCAAGGTATTTGGATCTTTTGTCATGATCGAGTTAGTACTGGCAACAATTGGACGGCCAGGGGGAGCCTCTTGTTCTTGTGTATTTTGGGTAATCGTATAAATACAGGTGTAACAAATCTTCAATCAACAGAACTCTATACTCAAAAGCAGAGAGTCATTTTGGATTTATACATTACAAACTCTTGCCCCTCTAGGAATGAATAAGGAAATAGATTGCAAGTAACGCTGTGAATATACTATATTAAGATGTTATCTGGATATATTGTTAAAAGTGTTGGTTAATTATGTACATATATTGTTTCTGTAATATTTGCTTTTTTGCGATGTCAGAATACCGTAAATTGATGTTTGATATAATATATATATATTATATTTTGTCTTATAGGTCACTATAGAAGTTTAAAATGAAGTACCCTTTATCCACTAGAGGGAGTTTTGGAGACCATACTGTGTTTTGATGTATGAAAGTGTTAACTATAAGGGTACACACCCCACACATACGTCTCACTCTATGGTACTACCGCTAGAGTCATGGCATATTGGACAGGCTATCCAGAGTAATGATAGATTTTCTAAACATTCATTGTGAGTTTATTTTAGGATTATTACAACTCATCCTCTACTGCAATTTTTTCCTTTTTCTCAGGATCAATTTTACCTACAATGTCAAGGTACTGCGATGGGGTCAAATGTTGCTCCCAACATATGCCAACATCTTTATGAATGTATATGAAGAGAGATTTGTATACACTAACCAGTTGTTTCAACAATATGGACTATGTTGGTTCAGATATATTGATGATGTGTTTGGCATATGGGCGGGGCGACATTGACTTCCTTGCAGGGAATTTGTGGCTGATTTGAATGTGTCCTACTAGACACATCAAGTTTAAGTTGACCTTTAGTGAGAGTCAGTGGCTTCCTTCCTAGACCACTAAGGTAATCAAAGAAGGCGAGGACATTAAAAATTGACCTATATAGGAAAGAGAGTGACAGAAATAGTCCTTCTGAGGTATGAAAGTGCCCATCCCCCCCCAATTTGATTAATAGCCTTCCTAGGAGCCAACTCCTGAGGGTCAAGGGAAAATTGTCTCAGATGACAGATATAGCACATACCAGATTACTTGAAATGGTTAAACTAATTTTTGAGAGAGGTTTTTCCCCAAACAACTTATCCAGAAACAGTTAGAAGAAGTCAGTGAAAATTCCTAGACATTCTATCCTGAGAGGCAATACAACAAAGCAGAAAAAGATAATAAACGTATGGTCTTCTGTCTCACAATTTAACCCACTTAGCAAGAACATTAATAACATTATTAGGAAACACTGGTCTGTTATTAAAGACCTTAACCCTCAAATTAAAGAATTGAAACTACCACCTAATCGCAGCTTATAGAAGGTGTAAAAACCCTAAGGGATATAATTAGTAAGAGCAGACTTAGGCTCTGGTAAGAAAACAGACACAAACTTATAAATCTACACCAAAATTCGGCTGTTTCCCATGCTTAGGGTGTTGTAACTGCAATAATGTAATTAGAGGGTGACTGTTTCCTGCATCCCCTGTCCCGGCAAGAAATATAAAATCCCTGGTTACTTTACATGTAACTTCAGAGTATGTGATTTACTTAAATCAAATGTCCATGCTCAAAGATTTATATAGGTGAGTCTACACGTTAGGATAAGGGATAGAATTGTTGAACACAAATCCAACATAAGATGTGGGAACAAGGACGCTCTAGTCTCTACCATTTCTTACAGGCAGGCCACACTATCTCCCAACTGAGATTCCAGGTCATAGAACAGATCAAGAGGCCCAGGAGAGGTTGGGGATAGACAATCTATACTCAAAAGCAGAGAGACATTTTGGATTTATACATTACAAACTCTTGCCCCCTCTAGGATGAATAAGGAAATAGATTGGCAAGTAACTCCTGTGAATATACTAATATTAAGATGTTATCTGGATATATTGTTAAAAGAGTGGTAATTATGTACCATATATTTGTTTCTGTAATATTTGCTTTTTGCGATGTGAGAATACCGTAAATTGATGTTTGTATAATATATTATATATTTATCTATTTTGTCTTATAGGTCACTATAGAAGTTTAAAATGAAGTACCTTTATCCACTAAAGGGAGTTTGAGAACCATCTGTGTTTGATGTATGAAAGTGTTAACCTATATGGGTACACACCCCACACCAGGTATCTGTGACCCTCCCCATATAGCTATTTAAGTAGGTGAGTTTAGTTACTTCTGTATACAACATGATTAAGGTCAGTTGATGACCGAAACGTTGTTGCTTTCCTGTATGTTTCATCATTAAAAGCAGTTTAAAAGTTCCTAAAGTGTGGTGCTGCTGCTCTTTTCTACAAATTATACTGAAAGCACCATTAGATATGATGCCGTGAACTGAAGCTCTTACCTGTTAATCCCCATAATGGTGTGGTATACACCCTGTACCCGATAATCTATTTGAATTATGATTAGATGCCTTAAACTATACGTATTTACTCTAGGTGGTTGGGGGAATTTACCAAGTTCTATCTATATACTGACCACTTATTTTTGCCTTAGTACTGCACCAATAACTAAATACACTCACTGTTTATAGTATAATAACAAATGGTTCATCTCCATTTTAAGGGGGATAATTTTTAAGCATTTTATAGAATATTTTGGCAGTAAATTTGTACCATGCAAATGATCACTATAGTGACTAAGTATTTACTAGCACATTAGCGGACCATGGATATATCCACATCCTAGGTCTGTTAAAGTAACAGTACCCTCATCTACTTTGAATTTTTACTTATTTCATTGATGAATACATCATTATCCAGCATAGTGTTCTTGTGTTTTAATTTATCTATCCCATTTTTAATTTGTTGTAATAAAAGTTATATTTTTTTTTTTTCTGCCAATAGTACAACCACTTTCTAGTAAAAGCATTCCAGGAAGTAAGTGCTTTTAAAGTGTACACCACATCAGTCTTTTACTGATAACTCTAGTTTGTCTAACATAGTTAAAGTACACAGCACCTATACTCAAGAAATATATACTGCAACCACCAGTATCATAGCCACCAGCTAATTGATATCTATATAGGTAGTGATTTTGTCGCGAATTGTTTCGCCGGCGAATAGTTCCCGCCGAACATAGCTTGTTCGGGTTCGCAACGGCGTCGCGAACATATGCGATGTTCGATCCGCCCCCTATTCGTCATCATTGAGTAAACTTTGACCCTGTATCTCACAGTCTGCAGACACATTCCACGCCAATCAGCAGCAGACCCTCCCAGCTCCTGGACACGAGCATTTTAGATTAATTCGGAAGCTGCATTCTTAGTGAGAGGAGGGACAGTGTAGCTGCTGCTGATTTAATAGGGAACATTGATAGCTAGGCTAGTGTATTCAGTGTCCACTACAGTCCTGAAGGACTCATCTGATCTACTGCTGTAAGGACAGCACCCCAAAAAGCCCCTTTTTAGGGGCTGTCCTGTTTTTTTTTCCTGTGTAATCTAATTGCCAGTTGCCTGCCTGCCAAGCCACTTGCCCAGTGCCACCACTCATATCTGGTGTAACAGTAGTGTAAATTGAAAAAAAAAAAAACTTTTTTGACTGTGAAACATCAGGTCCTGCTTGTGTAATCTAATTGCCAGGTTGCTGCCTGCCAGCCGTGTGTGCCAGGCCCACTTGCCCAGTGCCACCACTCATATCTGATGTAACAGTAGTGAAAATTAAAAAAAAAAAAAAAAACTTTTTGGACTGTGAAACATCAGTCTGCTAGTGTAATCTAATTGCAGTTGACTGCCTGCCAGCGTTTGTGCCAGGCTCACAGCGTATACTTTGCCCACTTGCCCAGTGCCCACCACTCATATCTGGTGTAACAGTAGTGTAAATTTAAAAAAAAACTTTTTTGACTGTGAAACATCAGTCTGCTTGTGTAATATAATTGCAGTTGCCTGCCTGCCAGCCCCCACTTGCCCAGTGCCACCACTCATATCTGGTGTAACAGTAGTGTAAATTTAGAAAAAAAAACTTTTTTGACTGTGAAAACATCAGTCTGCTAGTGTAATCTAATTGCAGTTGCCTGCCTGCCAGCGTGTTGGTGTGCCAGGCTCACAGCATATACTGTGCCCACTTGCCGAGTGCCACCACCCTCATATCTGGTGTATCAGTAGTGTAAATTTAAATAAAAAAAAAACCACTTTCTTGACTGTGAAACATCAGTCTGCTTGGTAATCTAATTGCAGTTGCCCCGCCTGCAGCGTGTGTGCTAGGCCCACTTGCCCCAGTGCACCACATCATATCTGGGTGTAACAGTAGTGTAAAATTTAAAAAAAACAAAACATTTTTGACTGTGAAACATCAGTCTGCTAGTGTAAATCTAATTGCAGTTGCCTGCCTGCCAGCGTGTGTGCCAGGCTCAAAGCATATACTGTGCCACTTGCCCAGTGCCACACTCATATCTGGTATAACAGTAGTGTAAATTTAAAAAACAAAACTTTTTTGACTGTGAAACATCAGTCTTGCTTTGTAATCTAATTGCAGTTGCCTGCCTGCCAGCGTGTGTGCCAGGCCCACTTGCCCAGTGCCACCACTCATATCTGGTTGTAACAATAGTTTAAATTTAAAAAAAACAAAAAACTTTTTTGACTGTGAAACATCAGTCTGCTTGTGTAATCTAATTGTAGTTGCCTGCCTGCCAGCGTGTGTGCCAGGCCCCACTTGCCCAGTGCCACCACTCATATCTGGTGTAACAGTAGTTTAAATTAAAAAAAAAAAAACTTTTTTAACTGTGAAACATCAGTCTGCTTGTGTAATCTTAATTCTAGTTGCACTGCCTGCCAACGTGTGTGCAGGCCCACTTGCCCAGTGCCACCACTCATATCTGGGTTGTAACAGTAGTGTAAATTTAAAAAAACAAAAAACTTTTTTGACTGTGAAACATCAGTCTGCTAGTGTAATCTAATTGCAATTGCCTGCCTGCCAGCATGTGTGCCAGCTCACAGAGTAACTAAGCCCACTTGCCCAGTGCCACCACTCATTATCTGGTGTAACAGTAGTGAAAATTTAAAAAAAAAAAAAATTTTTTGACTGTGAAACATCAGTCCTGCTTGTGTAATCTAATTGCAGTTGCCTGCCTGCCAGCATGTGTGCCAGGCTCACAGCGTATACTGTGCCCACTTGCCCAGTGCCACCACTCATATCTTGTGTAATAGTAGTGTAAGTGTACATTTAAAAAAAAAAAAAAACTTTTTGGACTGTGAAACATCAGTCTGCTTTTTTTTTGTGTCAGGCTCACAGCGTATACTGTGCCCACTTGCCCAGTGCCACCACTCATATGTTGTTTAATGGTAGAGTAAGTGTACATTTTAAAAAAAAAAATAATTTTTTGACTGTGAAACATCAGTCTGCTTTTTTGTGTCAGGCTCACAGTGTATACTGTGCCCACTTGCCCAGTGCCACCACTCATATCTTGTTTTAATAGTAGAGTAAGTGTACATTTTAAAAAAAAAAATAATAATTTTTTGACTGTGAAACATCAGTCTGCTTTTTTGTGTCAGGCTCACAGTGTATACTGTGCCCCCCCACTTGCCCCAGTGCCACCACTCATACCTCTTGTTTAATAGTAGTGTAAGTGTACATTAAAAAAAAAAAAATGACAGGCAGAGGCAGGCCACCCCGCAGGTGCCGTCCTTCGTGGTCGTGGGTGCTGTGATTCCCCTTTGGCCCTAGAATAATGCCCAGTGTTCAGCAGGCCACGTACCCCTGAACTCGAACAGCTTCTGAGGACATAGTTGAATGGCTAACACAGGACACCCAAATCTTCTACAGCTCGGAACCTTGACGCACCATCTCCCTCCAGCTTAGCTTCGGCACCTCTCAAGTTACCACTCGCCCGCCTGCCGCCACCACCAACACTAGCACCACTGCCGCTTCACTTGATCTGTCAGAGGAGTTATTTACACATCAGTTGGAAGAAATAGGTGATGCGCAACCATCATTGACAGAGGATGATAGATAACAGTGATATGTCTCAGTCAGGCAGCATTACAGACATGGACGTACGGTGTGATGATGATGATGTTGTACCTGCTGCTGCTTCCTTTGTTGAGTTGTCAGATACAAGTGAAGCGGTTGATGATGACGATGCGTCCGTGGATGTCACGTGGGTGCCCGCTAGAAGAGAAGAAGAACAGGGGGAAAGTTCAGATGGGGAGACAGAGAGGAGGAGGAGGAGACGAGTTGGAAGCAGGGGAGGTCGTCGCAAGGAGCTAGTGGCACAGTCAGACAAGCATGCATCGGCACCCGGGGTCAGCCAGACAGCACACCAATCAACGCATGCTGTTGCCACCAACCAGAATGCCCGTCATCCGCAGAGCTCAGCAGTGTGGCATTTTTTTTGTGTGTCTGCCTCTGACAACAGCGATGCCATTTGCAACCTGTGCCAAAAGAAACTGAGTCGTGGGAAGTCCAACACCCACTTAGGTACAACTGCTTTGCGAAGGCACATGATCGCAAATCACAAACGCCTATGGGATCAACACATGAGTACAAGCAGCACACAAACTCAAAGCCGCCATCCTCCTCCTGGTCCAGCATCTTCAGCCACGTCATCCACTGCTGTCCTCCTTGCCCCCTCTCAACCATTCCGCCACTCTGTCTCTCGCCTTGAGCAGTTCCTGCTCATCAGCCCACAGTCAGGTGTCTGTCAAGGACATGTTTGAGCGTAAGAAGCCAATGTCACAAAGTCACCACCCTTGCCGGGCGTCTGACAGCTGGCTTGTCTGAACTCTTAGCCCGCCAGCTTTTACCATACAAGCTGGTGGAGTCTGAGGCGTTCAAAAAATTTGTAGCTATTGGGACCACCGCAGTGGAAGGTACCCGGCTGAAATTTCTTTGCACAAAAGGCAATCCCCAACCTGTACTCGATTGTGCGAAAGGATGTAGTGGCATGTCTGGCACGCAGTGTTGGGGCAAGGGTCCATCTGACCACTGATACCTGGTCTGCAAAGCATGGTCAGGGCAGGTATATCACCTACACTGCGCATTGGGTAAACCTGCTGACGGCTTCCAAGCATGGAATGCTTGGCTCTGCAGTGGAGTTGGTGACACCACCATGACTTGCAGGCAGGCCTGCTGCCACCTCCTCTACTCCTCCTACTCCATCCTCTTCCATAACCTCATCGGCTGAGTCCTCTTCTGCTGCTGCATCTTGCTCCACATCAACGGCATCCCCCCAGCTCCCCAGGTACTATTCCACATGCCGGATACGGCAGTGTCACACCGTCTTGGGGTTGACATGCCTGAAAGCAGAGAGTCACACCGGACCAGCACTCCTGTCCGCCCTGAACGCACAGGTGGATCAGTGGCTGACTCCGCACCAACTGGAGATCGGCAAAGTGGTTTCTGACAACGGAAGTAATTGGTGGCGGCATTGAAATTGGGCAAGTTGACACATGTGCATGCATGGCACATGTGTGTAATCTGATCGTACAATGCTTTGTGCATAAGTACCCAGGCTTACAGGGACGTCCTGAAGCAGGCCAGGAAGGTGTGTGGCCATTTCAGGCATTCCTACACCAGCCATGTGCACTTTTCAGATATCCAGTGACAAAACAACATGCCAGTGAGGTGCTTGATTTGCGACAGCCCGACACGTTGGAATTCAACACTCCTAATGTTCGACCACCTGATCCAACAAGAAAAAGCCATTAACGAGTATTTGTATGACCGGGGTGCTAGGACAGCCTCTGCGAGCGTGGGAATTTTTTTGCCACGTTACTGGATGCTCATGCTCAATGCCTGTAGGCTCATGCGTCCTTTTGAGGAGGTGACAAACCTAGTCAGTCGCACCGAAGGCACCATCAGCGACATCATACCATTTGTTTTCTTCCTGGGAGCGTGCCCTGGCGGAAGAGTGCTGGATCAGGCCCCATAGATGAGCGAGAAGAGGAAGAGGAAGAGTTGTGGTCACACATCACCACCAGAAACAGCCTTATCAGCATCGCTTGCTGGACCAGCGGCCAACGCTGGAAGAGGATTGTGAGGAAGAGGAGTCAGAGGAGGAATGTGGCTTTGAGGAGGAGGAGGAAGACCAACCACAACAGGCATCCCAGGGTGCTTGTTGTCACCTATCTGGTACCCATGGTGTTGTACGTGGCTGGGGGGAAGAAGATACCTTCAGTGAGATCACTGAGGACGAGGAACGGACATGAGTAGCTCGGCATCCAACCTTGTGCAAGATGGGGTCTTTCATGCTGTCGTGCCTGTTGAGGGACCCTCGTATAAAAAAGCTGAAGAAGAACGACCTGTACTGGGTGTCCACGCTACTAGACCCCTGGTATAAGCATAAAGTGCCTGAAATGTTACCGAATTACCGCAAGTCGGAAAGGATGCAGCAGTTCCAAAATAAATTGAAAAGTATGCTTTTACACAGCGTATAAGGGTGATGTCACAGCACAACGGGAATCTAACAGGGGAAGAGGTGAAAGTAATCCTCCGACTCCCATGACCACGCCGGCAAGGACAGGATGCTTTACAGACGTGTTGTTGATGGAGGACATCCGGAGCTTTTTAAGTCCTATGCATCGCCACAGCCCTTCGGGGTCCACCCTCAGAGAACGACTCGACCGACAGGTAGCAGACTACCTCGCCTTAACTGCAGATCTCGACACTCTGAGGAGCGATGAACCCCTTGACTACTGGGTGTGCAGGCTTGACCTGTGGCCTGAGCTATCCCAATTTGCAATAGAACTTCTGGCCTGCCCCGCTTCAAGTGTCCTGTCAGAAAGGACCTTCAGTGCAGCAGGAGGTATTGTCACTGAGAAGAGAAGTCGCCTAGGTCAAAAAAGTCTAGATTACCTCACCTTTATTAAGATGAATTAGGGATGGATCCCGAAGGGACTGACATTGGGCGATACATTCGATTAAAAAAGGCCTGATGAGATGAGCTGCCTTGGGCTAAAAATGGTCCACACGCTGCTGTATTTTATCTTCGAATGCCGGATGACTTGCGTAACTTATCCGCCACCAACTAGGGTTCAAGCCGCAATGTTTTAGGGCACTTTCTGCCTGGGAAACAAACATCAGCAGTGGCTTGCAACAATACCTAATTTTTCAGGCATGTGTACATGCCAAATTTTTCTGGCCTCTGGTGCTGCACTGTGGCTTCAAAAACCAAACCAAAAAAAAGGCACGTAACAGGGATTAAACTGATCGGAATAGTACTACTTAACACACCACTCCTATCTGGTGGCACATTAGATTGCACGCGCAGTGCCCCAAATTTGAAGTAGGAGGACCGACCAAGCATCTTTTTCCATCTCCCGGTTCCTAAAATCCATGCCATATACACGTCCCCTGATAGGGGACGTAACAGGGATTAAACTAATCAGAATAGTACTACTTAACACACCACTCCTATCTGGTGGCACAGTAGATTGCACACGCTGTGCCACAAATTTGAAGTAGGAGGACCGACCAAGCATCTTTTTCCATCTCCCGGTTCCTAAAATCCATGCCATATACACGTCCCCTGATAGGGGACGTAACAGGAAATAAACTGATCAGAATAGTACTACTTGACACACCACTCATATCTGGTGGCACAGTAGATTGCACGCGCAGTGCCCCAAATTTGAAGTAGGAGGACCGACCAAGCATCTTTTTCCATCTCCCGGTTCCTAAAATCCATGCCATATACACGTCCCCTGATAAGGGACGTAACAGGGATCAAACTGATAGGAATAGTACTACTTAACACACCTTATAATAACGCAGAGAGAGGCAATGCAGAGAGAGGAGTCTGAAGAAGAGGAGTCAGAGGAGGAAGGTGGCTTTGAGGAGGTGGAAGACCAAACACAGCAGGCGTCCCAGGGGGCTTGTTGTCACCTTTCGGGGACCCTTGGTGTTGTACGTGGCTGGGTGGAGGAAGAGACCTTCAATGACATCAGTGAGGACAAGGAACGGGGACATGGCTAGCTTGGTATCCAAACTTGTGCAAATGGGGAGTTTGCGGTTGTGCAAATGGACTGTTTGCGGTTGTTTGTGGTGCGTTAAAGGGACAGTCTAGGCCAAAATAAACTTTCATGATTCAGATAGAGCATGTAATTTTAAACAATTTTCAATTTACTTTTATCACCAATTTTGCTTTGTCCTCTTGGTATTCTTAGTTGAAAGCTTAATCTAGGAGGTTCATATGCTAATTTCTTAGACCTTGAAGCCCACCTCTTTCAGATTGCATTTTAACAGTTTTTCACCACTAGAGGGTGTTAGTTCACGTATTTCATATAGATAACACTGTGCTCGTGCACGAGAAGTTATCTGGGAGCAGGCACTGATTGGCTAGACTGCAAGTCTGTCAAAAGAACTAAAAAAAGGGGCAGTTTGTAGAGGCTTAGATACAAGATAATCACAGAGGTTAAAAGTATATTATTATAAATGTGTTAGTTATGCAAAACTGGGAAATGGGTAATAAAGGGATTATCTATCTTTTAAAACAATAAAAATTCTGGTGTAGACTGTCCCTTTAAACGGGGAGTTTGGTCTGTAACTGTGAAGCGGGCGTAACCCTTACACTACCTGATCGATACAACATCATACCTGATGTTTTAAAGCACGTTATTCCAAACAATTTAGGAATGTTAGGTGATTTATGCCCTTTATGGCTTAAAAAAAAACTCTGCATCAACTATGTAATTTTCCATGGGAGTTTTGCCATGGATCCGCCTCCGGCATGCCACAGTCCAGGTGTTAGTCCCCTTGAAACAACTTTTCCATCACTATTGTGGCCAGAAAGAGTCCCTGTGGGTTTTAAAATTTGCCTGCCTATTGTCAATGGTGGTTCGCCTGGTTCGCCCGTTCGCGAACAGTTGTGGCAGTTCGCGTTCGTGAATGCAAAATTTTAGGTTTGCAACATCACTATATATAGGACAATTTTGAAAAGGGTATTTCCATATTATTTTTAGTAGTAGTGCCATTAGTTTTCTTTGTATAAATTACAAGTTTGTATTTTGCTGTGATCATTCTCGGATTGCTACAAATTCACTGCTACAAATTTTCCTTGGTCAAATATCCTCCTGCAACTATTTATATTCAAAACTCTGCATGTGTTCCAGTTATACAAACTGTTTTCCTGTGATTCTCCAATATTTACCACAACAGGATTTAATGCTTTAACTTGCAATTTGCCTATCACTTGTGCTGGTCTGCTTATTAGTCTAGCATATAGCTCCAACTAATATTGTGTACTGTGAGCTCTGCAATAACCCCTAGCAACTACAAATCATAGGGGCTGATTTATCAATGTCTGTCTGACAAGATATGCTGTAGAGTATCATGTTCGACAGACTTCGCTGAATGCAGACAGAATACACTGTCAGCATTTAACATTGCACAAGCAGTTCTGGTAAACTGCTTGTGCAATGCCACCCCTTGCAGATTCGTGGCCAATCGGCCGTTAGCAGGGGTGTGCATCAACCCGATCGTATACGATTGGGCGGATTGATGTCCGCTGCCTCAGAGGCGGCGGGCCAGTTAAGGAGCAGATGTCTTAAGACTGCTGCTTCTTAACTGCTGTTTCCAGAGAGCTTGAAGGCTGGCATGGAAACAGGGGAATCAGGGGCCATTCCGCTTTGATAAATCGGCCACATAGTATCTGGTATCTGTTCACTTGTGAAGCCTGGATATCTTGCTTTGCTATGTTTTACACATTATGAACACTACAGCAACTCCAACTCTAGAAACTATGAGTCACAGTATCTATTATCTGTTTCCTTTGAAGCCAGAATATGTTGCATACATATGTTTTACACTTCATGAACCGTTCAATAACTCTTTGCAACTATGAATCACAGAATCTGAAATATCCACATCCAGAATACTCTTCCCCAGGTAAGGGGTGGTGTCTCCAATTCCCTACCACTGCCCCGAGGATCTGTCTCCTGAGCAGTTTTATACCGGATCATGACAGAGGGGGAGGGTAAGATAGTTTTTTTGGGGGATCAGAGAGATAGGAGGGTGAGGAAGGGCTCCTACACTTCAGAAATAAATACAAAATAGCCTAAATTGCATACTGGCAGACTGCCAGTACCTAAGATGTGAGGACCAGTGGGGGGAGGGAGGGTTGAGGGAAGAGAACTGTTTCAGTGGGATCAATTAGGGATAGGGGGTGGGAGGTATCAGGTCTGTGTGGCTAATCTATACACTTTAGAAAAAAATAACCTTTCAAGCTAGCTAGCCCCTTTACTGCTGGGAATTTAAGAAGTTTTGTGCACAATTGTAATTAGTGGCCTTCTATTTGCCAAAAAAAAATGGCAAAGCAATGCATGTCTGCAATTTCTGAAGAAAGGGGACCCTAGAGAAGCTTTTACAACCATTTGTCTTATGACTGCAGTAGTTGTGTGTAAAGGGGTTAGTGGGGGTTTTTAAGCAAAAGAGCTGATTGCTTTAGGGCAATGCCCTACAAAAGAACCTTTTAAGGGCTATTGGTAGTTTATTTTTAGAATAGGATTTTTTTTATTTTGGGGTGGTTTTTATGTTTAAATGTTTTTATTGAAGTTTTTCATTACAATTGGGAGAGAACAAAAATAAAAGGAAAAAGAAGAAAGACATTAAAAAAAAAGATAAAAAATAAATAAACCAATAATAATACTGATCTAGATTCCCCAAACTCTCTCCCTATCTATATCCCAACTACTGGGCATTGCTTAATCAGATCTAAAGAACCCCGTTCATCCCAGTCTTTATTTGTTTTAATGTAGTCATAGTCCAGTATTCTATTGAGCTCAATGACTCAAATTGATTTCTGTTATCCATGAACTATGACATTCGAGTCCGGAGAGTGAATGGTTAGAGTTCATCATTGGTGTTACATTCATACAACAGAAAAAGAAAATTTGAACTAAAACAAAGATTCAAACATGTCATGTATATATAGAACCATGTAAGAGGTGTTGTGAACACTTTAAACATCTTCAAAATATTGTTTTGTATGTCCCCATCAGATATCAGTCGAGTTCTATGTTCATGTTTCATTTTGTCTTATAATTGTGTATTATGTGGTAGAATTTGTATTCATGATCCAATAGAACCACACCTTTTCGAATGAGTCCCTGTTATTTAGGATCCCTGATGCTGACTCATACATACTGAATGTACTATTGATTTTATTTATCATTTCCATTGCTATACATTTTCTGGTGACCGTACATAATATCTTAATAAATGTATTAATGGAGTTGTTATATTTCTTGATGTGTATATGTAGTAGCGCCTGTGGCATATTAAGCTGTATGTCTTCCTCCAGGAACGTGCTAAGTAGGCCTGAAAGGGAGCACAATAGTTGTTTGACCCCCTCACAGTCCCACCACATGTGTCTAAATGTACCCACCTCCTCTATAACATAGATTTCAGTTGGATTGTGACATGTGAGAAGTCACAACCGGAGTCAAATACCAGCGGTATGCTGTTTTAATAGATTTTTCTCGAAGGTCTGCGCTAAGCAATCCTTTATTACTTGAACCTAGTATCTCCTCCCAAGTGCGTCTCTCAAAGGTGGTATCAATGTCTTCTTCCTATTTAAGCATCAGTGAGGTTTTGGCATCATTACAATTTGTTTCTATAGCTATGTATAAAATAGATATTGTATGTTTCGGTCTAAATAGTAAGGTGTACATTCTTTCTAAGGCTGTATAGGGTTGAGTTTCAACTCCAACTAAAAATACTTCCGTATGGATGAGGACAGTTGGAGGTACTGGTACCACTGTAGACCAACTGGCTTCAGCTTGTCCTGCATCTGCGTGAAAGTTATAAGCTTTGTATTAATTAGCACGTCCGCTACCCTGTAAAGCCCCTTGTTAGCCCATTTATTCTGTAATAAAATAAAGGTCTGTTTGCATAAGTTTTCTATTGGGGATCATCAATGACTTAGAAGGAAGTACCTCATTATGTTGTAGCATCCATTTCTTAGCTTGTTTGGTGGATCCGTACGTGGGAGATCTAATTGTAGGTACAGTACCAGTTGGATAACTCCACAGTATATCATCTACATATGTTAGACCCTCAATCCCTGCCTCCAAATTGGGCCAAATAGCATCTCCCTGTCACCTCCCCATCAGCATCATCTGAGAAATTCTCACTGCTTTATAATAATCTAGTAAATTTGGTATGCCCAACCCCCCAAGGTTTTATGGTGTGTTAAAGTTATTGATGGGATTCTCGCTTTTTTACTACCTCTAATATATGCTACTAGTTCTTTTTGTAGTGCAGCCAGTTCTGAAGTCGGAATCTTTAGGGGTAGGGTTCGGAATAGATAAAGTAATCGAGGGAAAATGTTCATTTTAACTGACGATAGGCATCAAAACCAAGAGAATGTGTATTTCTTCCATTTATGGAGATCCTGTCTGATAGATTTAAATAATGGTATATAGTTATATTTATACAGTTGGTGGAATTGAGATGCAAGGTGTATCCCTAAGTATTTAAGAGAATGTGTTGCCCACTTAAACTCAAAGTTAAGCTCTATATTTTTTTTTAGTGTGAGTGGGTAACGCTTTAAACTTTTCAAGATTGATTTTATATCCCGAGATCTGTGAAAACTTGTCAAGAAGGCTATACAAGTTCGGCAGAGATATCAATAGTTTGGTAATTGTAAGTAAGATATCATCCGCAAACAGAGTTAATTTGTAATCTGAGTTAGATATTTTTGCTCCTGATATATCTGGTGATAATTGAATTCTATCCGCTAAGGGCTCTATACAAATCGCGATTATTAGAGGTAAGAGAGGGCATCCCTGTCTTGTACCATTTAGTATTGGGAACTATTTAGATCTGTATCCCGCTGATACTACTTGTGCTGTAGGTGTAGAATAGATTGCCTGAATTGCACTAATAAAAGGGCCATCAAAGCCAATGTGATGTAGGACTGTCATCATATATTTCCAATCTATCCTGTTGAATGCCTTCTCCGCATCCAGCGACAGGAGCAGAGAAGGCATTCCCTCCCTACCTAGGTGGTCTATAATAATCAGCATCCTTCTTATATTATTAGGGGCTTCAATATTCACTATAAATCCCACCTGATCTGGGTGGACAAGGGTTGGTAAGATATTTTTAAGACAGTTGGCCAAAATTTTAGTAAAAATTTTAAGATCTTGATTTATAAGGGATATAGAGCGGTAGCTAGTGCATCATTTTGGATTTTTCCCTGCTTTAGGTATTACTGCTATTTTGGCTCCCAGTAATTCTGGTGGTATCTCATAGCCTTCCAGAATATGGTTACAAAATTTTGTGAGGTGGTGTATTAATGTCGTTTTAAGCAGTTTATAATAATCCCCAGGGAATCCATCCGGTCCCTCTACTTTACCTACCTTTAACTCTTTAATAACCTGCATGACCTCCAAAAGAGATATAGGAGCATTTAAGATATTTCTGTCTCCTTCTGATATGGTTGGTACGTCTGATAAGAATCTATGTGTAGCTGTTTTTGTGTCTAGAGAGTGTGTAGTTTTATGTCCGTCATACAATTGTCCATAATACCCCGCAAACTCATCTACTATCCCCTGAGGGGACGAGGTTACGGTGCTGTCTGCCCATTGAAGGGAAGGAAAAGCCAGGGTCCTATATCTCTCCTGAAGTTTGTGTGCCAAGTATCTATCCAGTTTATTGGCAAATATAAAATATTGGACTTTCGATTTATGTAATATTCTAGTTGCGTTTTTAGTTAGTAAATTTGCTAGTGTTGTTCTTTTTTGTTGGAGGATGCTATTGTTGTGTGTGATATTATGAGTTTTCTCTAATCTGGTATGTGCTGCTTTTCCTTGCATTAGTATACCCCTTAGGTATGCTTTGTGGGCAGCCCATGTGTATAGGGGGTTTGATGTTGTGTCTGCATTTATATCCCAATATTCTCAAAGATGTTTTAGAATGTGTTCCTGAGCTGCAGGTTGTTTGAAGCATAGTGGATCGTAAGTCCACGATTTTTTTCTTTTGCTATCTCGAACCCCATCTAATAGAAGAGCTATTATGGAGTGGTCTGACCACACACAGGTGTGAATCTTAGAAGATAGTAGCATTGAGTGTAAAATCTGACTAGCAAAACTGTAATCAATCCTAGTATATGTTTTATGCACTGCAGAGTAGTATGTGGTGTCAGTAGTGGTCCCATACAGTGCATGCCATGTATCTATGAGATTATGGGAGGAAAGGTCATCTTGTATGCTTTTAATATAACGATTATGTTGTTGTTTCTTGTGGGATAGTACTCCCCGATTGGGTGTAGAATTTGGGGACATGGTAATAATAAAATCCCCTGCCAAGAGACTTCTATTTTGGGACCATTGTGTTGAAAGGTATGATATATGGTGAAAAAAATCTGCTTGTTTTTCATTGGGTGCGTATATGTTACAGAGCACTATATCTGTATTATTAATTTGTCCTTTGACAATTAGGTATCTCCCTTCATCATCTGTAATTGTAGATTCATGCGTGAAATTAAGGGCCAAGTGAATTAAGATAAAGACTCCTCTTTTTTAGTAGAGGTGTTTGTATGAAAATGTTGTTGGAAATGTCTGGACCAGTATTGGGGTATTTGATGTGTTAAAAAATGGGTCTCCTGGAGAAAAAGGATATTAGCTTTAAGTTTAATGTATGGTTCATCGCTACACATCTTTTGATGTCTCTATGCAGGCCTCTCACATTGTGAGAGATCAAATTTAATTCTTGGAATCATGGAATAAGAGTGTATACCAAGTTATAAATTAATCAAAAGACACATATATATCCCTATTGTGTTTAGTATCTAACCGATGGGGAACAAGTTCTATCCGAGTCCTTCTTATCATGTCTTCAGGAAATGTGTAACCTATATCGATAATGTTTGGATCTAGCCAAAAAAAAACTTTCAACTGTGTGGATACAATAAAAAATGGCAACAAAATATATAGAAAGACCCTTGTGAAAGGGTAAAATAGTAGAACAGATAACAACATTCTTACTGTAAGTTTGTAATGCTGTAATAAGTAACTGTAAGTGAAATATTATCTCTAGGCTAGCATTGTCCCTAGTGGACATCAATTCTGTTTATAAATTACCTTAGCTACCATTAATAACATAAACAAAAACAAGGTGACAACCACAATAAATCTAAAAGAATGACAGCTCATTTGAAGTTGCAACCGGAAAGTAACTTAGAACTTTAAACTCTTTAGTTTAATACAGGGTAAGATCCCAACAAAGGATAATCAATTCTGGATAGTCATGTCTTCAGAGCAACGTAGGACTGTCTTCCATCAGCCTTATCCATCGAGGAATGTTCTGAGATTCAACTCTGTGTTTCATTTATTTTTGGAACGTCTTTTATTGACCGTTTTCCATTTTTTTTATTTTTTTTTTAAATATTTTTATTGAGGCTACATAGACATGTCATTACAAGCACTATAAACAGAATTTCAAAAAGGTTTCACATAAGTTTGCAGTAAAATAAAAGTTTCATAATGGTAAAACCATGGATGTCATGCTTGCAGGTTAGGATTTCCTGGACCATATTTTGTATTTTATAGAGCCTTGCTGTGTCCTCAATGTCAACTAGATCCTCTGATGGGATCATACGTATCCAGGATTCGAGGAGAACACATAAATTACTTGCAGTCAGACAATAGTTGCTAAGGGATTAAGTCCAAGTTACTCTACCATAAAATAGTACGCTTTATGCGAAATCTTGAACTTATATAACATCACTGAAAATTACATAAAAGAGAAAGAACAAAAGAGACAATAGTATAGTTATTAGGCACAAGTAATCTTCCTATCATCTGATCAACATATTAGAATTATGTGAACACACAATCTGTAAATAACAAAATATATAACATTAAACACAATAATGATTACCATGATAGGGTCCGGGGAGCCTTTTCACACATATAGGAGGGCAAACTTGGACATAGGCTCTACTGACAGGGCAGAGACTACTGAACTCTGCCGAAAATAGTAATGCGGAGGATAAGCTATTTATCCCTTACCGCTTAAGAGGAATGGGGGGGGGGGGTGCGTGAACCACTAGAGTAGATGACCCTTACTTTGTCAGAATACAAATCTCAAATAGTAAATGTGGAGATCTGAAGGGGATGTAAAGATGGATAGGGGTGCTAGGGAGACTATGGAATATCTTTGCCAGGAAAAGATAAGCAACTGTCAGTGGGACTATGTGAGAGCGTTATAACTATTTACTAAGGGGGAGTGACATGCGATTAATTGGTGTCATTCTCTTTTCATGTAAGGCAATACAAATATGTGGTGGCAAATACAGTACATGTCATCCGCAATATAATATAGGAAATAGCTGTTGCTGGATACCTTAGTCCTATGAGATTATGTAGTTCACATAAAAATATCATATGGTTCCCAAAGCTGAAAAATATCTGTTTGAAATAGGCCTAATGCACCATAAAAGTCATCATCCCCTGCAGATATGTATATAATAAACACAGGAAAATTCACTCAGTAATCAGCAACTAACTCACTGGGGTGAGTACACAATAAAGGACAGAAGCAATTATCAGTATAGCACTCAATATCCTAGGGTATATTAACGGCAATAAAACATTCAAGTTAAGTACGCAATTACAACTATTATCATAAAGGCTCTATGAGTTCTACAAAGAAATATTAACAGCAGGAGGGGTGAGTTACTCAGTCTGCACAGTTTCCAAAATCATTCTTCATGAGTGAAGAATCATTATTCTCAACTGCTATATAGGGAGTTAATGAGTCCAAGCACTAAGCTTTATTACGGTTATAGAAGATATGCAAGATGGAACTGCTGTCAAAAGCTTTTGACATCTGCTGCCTCTGTAAAATGTTTCACCCAACTCCGACTCTCCTGACGATACAGCCAAACTCACTGGGACTGTGAAAAAAAGGCACAAACATGTATGTGGCAGAGCGACTATACAGCAAGTCCAGACAGCGGGAGGAAAGAGCCCACACAGCAAAGCAATCTACCTCTAGGGTTGTGATCTCCTGACCAGGCATAACCGCCAACCCTTCTTCAATTATCTCAGCGAGCCCGTCTTCATCGCTCCCCACAACTGATCCCTCCTGCAGGTGCATAGACGTTTTATATGTGTCGTAAGCATCGACCGCACCGTCCAGGACAGAGGGATATGGTGAGTGATCGCAGCTTCCACAGGTTGGGGCGGTTTTTAGAGAGTAGGTTATCTCCAATAATGAATGTCGGGTAGCAGTCCCCTGGGAGGCAATCATGGGTGCGGCCATTCCTACACAGGTTTCAGTACCACCTTCTTTCTCATCCTGGTGCGCAGCGACTGAGATAAGCCGGTCCAGTCTTTTCTTGAGGTTCCGGTCATATTCTTTAAAGAGGGCTAGGAGAGCCATGCGGGAATCCTCCATGTCTGTACCTCTTAGTAGCTAGGCCTCAACAGGTCTCTCCGGCAATGGGCTAAGGAAAATCTCCCGGATCTTCTCCAAATCTATGTGTCAGTCTCTTAGGCAGGGGTTCAGAGTACATCCATCACTTGTTATAGGCTTTCTGATAAAAAAGAACCCCTATATTCTCTATTGAAACCGGGAGCTACTTGAGCGTGCTTCTAGTTACTTTGGCAGCTAGCTCCGCCCACCCCCCCGTTTTCCATTTTGGTAGTGTGCTTGACTCCAGTGCTGTCATAGAGGTAGCTGAATCAGGTATTTGTGGAGTCTTAAGTCCCATTTGTTGGCACACCTCCGGTATGTCTGCTGATTCCCTGATTGTTATAGTCATGTTATCCTTTAGGATGTAGAGAATGAAGGGGAATCCATTTATACTGGATCTGATGTTTCCTCAATAGTTAGGTAAGAGGGCGTAGGGCGTTCCGTCTTTGTAGAGTCCTGAGGTACAGGTCTTGGTAAAATTGAACAACCGATCCCTGAAACTTAAAGGTAGGGTTCTTTCTGGATTCTCGAGACTATCAATTCTTTGTCTTGTAATAGCAGCATCTTCACTATGACATCACATGGTGGAGCCTCTCCCCTGGGTTTAGCTTTCATAGCCCTATCGGCTCTTTTTGGGGTTGTTTTTAAGGAGTATTATAATAGGATTTTTTAGTAACATTTTTTTTTTGTGTAATGTTATTTTTTTTTTGGAGTAATGTTAGTTTTTTTCTTTAACGTTAGTTTTTTTCTGCAACGTTAGTTTTTTTTCTGTAATGTTAGGTTTTTTTTCTGTAATGTTAGGTTTTTCTTTCTGTAATATTAGTTTTTTTCTGTAATGTTAGGTTTTTATTTAATTTTACAGATAAGATTTTTTCAAGGTAGTTAGTATTTGTTTTAGTAAATTTAGGAGTATTTTAATTTGGGTTAATAGTTTATTTAGGTTCTTTGCAATGTGGGGTGATGGCGGTTTAGGGGTTAATAGTTTATTTCGATACTGCAATGTGGGGGGATGGAAGTTTAGGGGTTACGTTTATTTAGGTACTTTGCGATGTGGAGGATGGGGGTTTAGGGGTTAATAGTTTATTTATGGGTTTAAGTTTACTTTGTAGTGTATTTTTGAAGTGTTTTGTGCAACTTTTTAATTTCAGAAAACAGTTTACCACAGCTCTTAGATCACAGAAATGATTGAAGCGATTTTGCTGCACTTGTAATATCCGCAGAATGAAAATGGATCACAAAAATCTGATTGCACTAGTGCAACACCGTTTGCGCCTCACTTGTAATCTAGCCCATATTGTACATTTTAATAACTTGTCACATTTCCTTAGCAGCTTTTCACAAAAACGTTAATCTTTTTTAACATTGACAAAATAGATGTTCTGGCAAAGCACAATTATAGAACTATGCAAGTACCAAATACATATTATATGCATTAGCTACTACACTAGCATAATCTATGCTGTGTACTTAAAAATGAAAGAAAAGACAATTGGATTAATATTACTGATACTATACTTATCAAGGCTGTTTATATTTGGCTTGATAATCATACTTATCCACTCCAGTTTTTATGATTACTATGTATCCATAATGTTTAAGCATCAGTTATGTACAGCAATGTGTTAAAGAGACATAAAAAAGTAGTCATAATTTACAAGAGGAACACAGCGATTCTCGGCTAAGAATAGCCCACCATCTTATATTATAAGGGAATGGTAAAAAAGTTTAACCAGAGAATTGTAACATGCCCATCATCTTTTAGAGTGTCCTATACTTTTGAATGGATAGTGCAAGGTGCATTGTTATAGCTCATATTACAAGTGGTAAACTAAGTTTTGCTCAAGTGTAACACAAAGTAGATCTGAAAAATGTTGCACTCTTGGAGACCTAAAGTGTTAATGCTTCAATATATGCATAACTAGACATATGTAAAAAATCTAAAACATTTTCACTTTAATTTATTTTTAATAGGGTTGCACCAATACCATTTAAGACCAAGTACAAGTACAGATACTTTTTTTTTTAAATACTTGCTGATACCAATTACCAATACGTTTTTTATGTCATGTGACAGTATCCCAAGCACAATACAGACTAATGATTTAAGATAGCTTCTTTATAATTATGAAGAACTATAACTCAAAAGACATTATGAAATAATAAAACAGTTTTATTTGCTTGTCACAAAGTTGTAAAAACACAGAGAAATTTCACACAACATGTTTATAAATAAAAATATTACAATAAAATATATTCATAATAACAACAATAAATAACAAATGTACTATCACAACCAACCAAAAGTGCAATACTGTAAAAATATAACAGTGCACTGTTTAAACATGGGGAACAACACTATGGGCTAGATTACATTTGACTGGTAAGCTTTACCAATGCCAAGATGTGTGTTCATAGGAATTAACTCAATTTTTCCTATAAACACTTCCTGCAATTATATAAGCTAAGGATGTTCCTCAGAGTACAGTATGTTTTGAGCATAATTGTGCAAGATAAAACTAGCAGTATAACAGGCCATCTAGCAATTATAATAATTTTTCAAAAGTTATTTTTAAGGAACAGAAGGATCTCTGTATGTCCAGCTATAAGTCTGTTTCTGCTATCAGTAAGGATGTTTGACGCTAAGCTGAACAGTCTTTCACTTTCAGCACTACTGCATGGGGCAGAAAGATAATTTTGGGCCATTTTAGCCAGAGCTGGAAATCTCAGTTTATCAACTGCCCAGTACTTTAGGGTTTTGTCTGAACAAGGTACAGTGATCTCTCCTACAATAATACAAATAACACCAATTTGTATTGGCAGAACAGAAGTGAGCAATTTTTAGTTTAGTCTCCACTACAGCTTAAAATGAAATTGGAACATGCAGTTTGAAAAAACTCCACAAGATGGCATATTGGTAGGAAGTGGAGGTATGGGTTTAAGTATCGGTGCATTTGCATTAATAAAAGTACTCATGCAAATACTTGGTATCAGCATTGATACCGATACTAGTATCGGTGCAACCCTACTTTTTTTTTTTTGAGTTTCAAAATCTTTTATTAGTGCAAAAGAAGTAACAATCTGATATAATAAACAGTATAAACAAAAAACATACAGGGCGCGCAAGCCCCTAAAGCACAAGTATATAAACATTCAATTGTGTATACAATATCACCCATATGTATATATGTTGTACACAACTATAACGACTGATAACATTTTAGTATGGGTGGGGAACAATATGAGGAGGGAGGAAAAAGGGGGTGGGTTAGAGGGGAGGGAGAAATTAACCATTATGATTGGGCTAAGACATTGGGTGTCCATGTAGTTAAAGAAACAGAAATAAATTGGCACTGTGACAGTAATATCTATAGGAATTAAAGGATTGAGAAATCCCTGGTGCTTACCCTTGAACTGATATGTAATATATTAAAGGGAAAGGGGAGATGGGACAAGAAGGGGTTAAATAGCACTCATTCCAATATATATTGTGATACTTGTTGAAAAATATTTCAACTAAAGAGTTAGATTAATTTAAAAAATTTAATTTTTATTATACGCATTGTTAAAATATAATGGATATAACCACTAGAAAATAATTTAAATATATTAGACTCCCCAAAAAAACAAATAATGCGGCCACTATGGAAGAAAGAAAATCACAGTGCAACCACCCCCCTGTATTCCTGGCCGGTATCAGGATACCCCGGCTTCAGGTGACAGGGATGGCCAAGGCACTGAGTTCCTTAGGTAGCCGCAAGCTAGAAATTTACGGAAACTACTAATATGCTAAAGTTTAAAAACAACAACCATTCACACCATCGCACAAATGCGTTTCGGCCGAGTAGCGGCCTTTCTCAATGTGCTTTTGAAAATTTTTGACAAGACGAGTCGTATGTGGGACGGTCCTTAAATACCCTGTATAGTTCCCCAAGAGCCAATCAGATTGCATGCATCGTGAACGCCCACCATTGAGCGAATCATATGCGATGTGATATCACAGGGAGGAAAGAGGGTGTCGTGCATAAGCGTGTATGTTGATAGGCTGCTGGTATGATATACCTTGACCAATCCTTAACGCAACATTTCTAGCATTGTTTGCATACAACATTAACGCTGTCATACCACGATCATCATATTTAGGTCCTTACCAAATACATCAAATTTGTTTTCCAAACTTTGCGTGCACTTTAGGAAGCGGATGCGTACGCCACTCTATATATTACAAATGAAAGTTTTCATTATGTAATATGCTTAATAAGATTACATAAATGATTGTCACTTCCATAAGTTATTTGTGGCGAAACAAACCTAACTATCCATGACATGTGTCAAAATTAGATGTGGAATGAATATTACAGTATATATTGTGATAATCATTGTGAACCACATATTGTTTAAATAAATTATGTGGTACTTGAAATCACAGGATGTAGTTAAATTGTTATGGTAGAATTTAATTCAGACATATATCTATCATTTCAAAGATTATAATATATTTTAGAGAGACTTCAAAGAGTATATATATTTACCAAATAAAGGATTTTATTGATGTATAATAACTGCTGTATATATTGGTGTCACTATATATTCCCCATCTATGTGCACTTTTGTGGTATACCTGTGCATCTATAGGGTCAATGACCACATTTTTGTTTTTAAAATTTTTAAATTTTTATAGAGATGTTGTTATATGCAGCTCCTTTTATTAGGATAAATTTAACATCGGGTCTGACAATTTCTACAATAGTTTAAGACTTAAAGTATAAAGTTTAAACTAATTCACTGGCTATAAGTAATATGTTATGACTAT
This sequence comes from Bombina bombina, assembly GCF_027579735.1. NCBI lineage: Eukaryota > Metazoa > Chordata > Amphibia > Anura > Bombinatoridae > Bombina > Bombina bombina. The sequence goes on along the minus strand of NC_069499.1, from coordinate 818,399,258 downwards.
TATGTTATGGATGTAATGGTAAAAGCATTTATACTCAAAATTTATTTTGTTTATTAAATCAAACAAAAGGATTTTCGTTGTAATGGCTTCTGGGTGCACGCCAAAGGATGGAAAAAGAAACTTAATTTCGCAGACTGTTAGAGAGTACATACTATTAATGGTAAAAAAATAACATTTATTCATAGGAACACCCAAAAATTATTGTCCTCATTCATGCCATTAGGCATTACAGAGTTCAAATTAAAGATCCACTTTGCTTTCTTTTTCAATAAGGCCTGTTCTATGTCTCCGCCACGGATACCAGGTCGTAGTGTTTCTAAACCCCAACACCTAAACATACTCATTTTTCCATTGTGGTATTGTAGAAAATGCCTTGCAACGCTGGTAATTTGCTTACCCTTTTCAACATCTTTAGCAGCATTTCTAATGTTGCTAAGATGTTCTGTCATTCTTATGCCCATTGCTCTGGTGGTCATGCCCACATAGAATAAATTACAACTGGTTTTGCAAGAAATGTGTTTTTGGATAGTCCATTTCCTCTTGAACCTATCTACCATAATTTTCTTTGTAACCATATGTGTACATATTTTACAGTTGCCGCAGGCAATAGAACCCTTATACAAAGGTTTTTTTTTTGGCATTTCTATCGAAATGACTGACTGTTAACTGGTCATTGAGGTTGCAGGCTCGTCTATAGGTGAACATTGGTTTCGTGGGGAGTATAGATTTAAGGTGCTCATCCAATTGTAAGATGTGCCAATGTTTTAGTAACACATTAGATACCTGGTTACTTTGACTACAGTATGTTGAGATGAAACTTAAGGGATTAGTATCCCTATCTTTGTTTTTTGGTTTTAAAAGTTCCTGTCTGTCTTTATTTAAAGCCCTCTGATAGGCCCTTTTTAAGGACTTATTGGAATACCCTCATTGTAGCAACCTGCTTCTCAGTTCATTTTCAGCCTTCTGGAAAGATTCCAGTGATGAGCTATTCCTACGGATTCTTAAGTATTCACCCATTGGCAGACTTTTAATCGTATTTGGGTGGTGATAACTGCTTTCACTTAAGATATTATTTGTTGCCGTAGGTTTTCTGAAAGTTTCGGTTTCTAGATGGTCATTAACTTTCTTAATAATTAGATCTAGAAATTCCACCTTTGTATCATCATGTGTCATAGTTAGATGAAGTCCAAAGGAGTTATCATTAAGTAAAGATATTAGCTCATTCAAAATTTCAATGGACCCCTCCCATACAAAAAAGATATCATCTATATACCTGGACCAGTGGGTGATATATTGTGTGTACTGTTGTAAAGGTTCGTGAAATACAACAGTCTCCTCCCACCAGCCCAGGTATATATTTGCATACGTGGGGGTGCATGATGTCCCCATCGCCGTACCACACGACTGCAAATAAAATTTCCCATCAAAAACAAAATAATTGTGTTCCAAAACAAATTCCAATAAATCAATTATGAATTGTTTGGTTCATTAGGTATAGTATCATCCTTAATCAAAAAATGGGAAATAGCTTTGCAACCCCAGTTTCTCTCTATACTAGTATACAATGATTCTACGTCACAAGTGACAAGAGTTGATTGTTGGGTTACAGTAAGTGTATTGATTTTATTAAGAACGTGCATCGTGTCTTTAGTATGTGAGGGTAATGAGTCTGCAATGTGTCTGAGTCTAGCATCAACGTATTTACTGGCCTTTTCCGTTAGGGACCCAATGCCTGAAACAATGGGTCTCCCCGGTGGACATGTTTGCTTTTTGTGGATTTTTGGTAGTAAATACAGTGTTGCTACTTTTGGGTGTTTGACTTCTAAATATTGAAGTTCCTTTTTGTCAATAATACCATCAGATGCGGCAGAATTAATTAGTTTGTTATACTGCTTTAAAAAATCTTCAGTTGGATTCCCAAATAGAGTTTGGTAATTTTTAGAGTTACTGAGTTGTTTTTTGGCCTCATTTATATACATGTTGGTAGGCCACACCACAATATTTCCCCCCTTATCGCTCTGTTTAATTTGGACATCCGTCCATTCATTTATAGAGTTTAGAGCAGACTTTTCCTCCACAGATAAATTGGTTACAGTTTTATCTCTATCTGTTGGAATTGCTAGTATATCTTGGCATACTAAGTCTAAAAACGTTAAGGAGTTATGGGAGGTACTGGTTGGAGGTATAAAGTGCGATCTGGTTTTTAATACTTCTCGCCATTTGGTGTTTTTCTTAGTAATCTCATTTGGGTCATTTTCTGATTCTTCTAGAAGAGAGATTAAATTTTCAATCGCTATAGCGTCATTTTTGTCTAGAGAATCAGGTCTTATTTCTTCTTCAGAAATATCCCCATCTGTGGTCTCACAATCTTTGTCAGAAAAATCAGAATCAGTGTTAATTTTATTTGTGTTCCACGTATAAATAGATTTATTAGCATAGTCGGTTAAGTCTCTATCAATATTGTTCTCTTTTTTATTTGCAATATATTTAGCAAATCTTTCAACTTCTTCCTTGATTTTTGTATAAGACTTTTGGAATTCCTCTTTTGATTCATATTGTTTCAAATCCCCACCCACTTTAATGATTTCTTCATTTATTTCATTTAGCTTATCCATTTCATGCTCTATCAAATAGCCTATAAGTTTAAAATAGCACTCAGATAGAGCATCTTCCCATTTAAGTTTTAATGTGGGTTTGAGATCTTGAAATGACGGGAATAACTTAAGTCGTAACCCTCTAGGTATTACCCCCACTTGTGCATTATCCCCCACTTGTGCATTATCTGTGGTGTTTTTACTTTTTAAATCAACTGTAAGGTTTTTTTATATCTTCTGACCATTGGAGCATTTCCGCTCCTAAATCAAAGGCTGCCATTTGTTAAAAGTAGTGGTTATTTAAATATAATGGCAATAATGTTTCTAACCTTCCCACACACTGAGCAGTCTTTTCAATCTTGTAATCACAACTTATATTGTGTCATAATATTGTACTATATATACCAGAAAGAGTCCCTTCAATCATCAATAGTACACTCAGAAGTCTTTGTAAGACCTTAGTAACATGGATCTCGGGTCAGTAACGGTCAGTTTATGTTACACTTTTAGCATGTGTTCAGCTTTTTTCAACTTTTTTCAACTTTTTTCAATAGTGTTTCAGTAGTGTAGCTGACCGGCTCCGGTCCATAGAGTGAGCTTATTATGCGGAGTGGTTATAATTGTGACTTTAGTATTATCTCATATCCGTAAGAAAACATTTACTCACCGCTGCTCTCCTCCTCCTCAGAGACACTGGCCCGAGTCCTATCCTCCGTGTACTTGTCGGGGCTTTTTCTCCACGCCTCCACGTTGCAGAGCTCAACCCGGATTAAAGGTACAACAAGAATCCTCAGAAATGAACTCACCCGGGGAACTCCGTTAAAATTAAAATTCTTTATTTCATAGACAAAGCGTTAAAACTTTTTCCTTTGTGCAGCAACACACAGGTAAAAACAGGTTTTTTCGTGCATCCTGTAATTCAGACACACATGTTGAACTAAGGTAGTGTCAAGGGATCAGCTGACGCGTTTCGGCCAATAGCCGTAGTTAAAGCTGCTTGACCCCTTCACACACCTCCGTGTTTAAAAGGCAGATTGTAGCTTCTCATTGGTTACAAAAAGCATGACGCTACCAGTAATAATTGGTTACATTTTACCAAACATTCTAACTATACTCTGTTTTGTTTCAAAATATCTACTCCTTGCTGCACTCATTATTGACTTAACCAAATCGTTTCATGACTGTGACCTGTCTATCTCACATTTTATAGTAATAACCACTTTTTAGTTGTTTATAATATATGTGTTAAATTTATTTAGCAACATCATTCTTGCTCTTTATTCAATATTTATTTGGTAAGTGAATGTCGAAACCTAAGCGTAACATTTGTTTCAATTTTGTTTGTCTTTAAAGTGATTTAATTCTTTTAGGAGATTTATATAAATTATCTCTTACATCAATTCCATTTTATTTTATCATTTTATAAGTTTTCAATTTTCATTACAATCTACCACTATGTAGCTTGGTTGGTCTTAATGTACTGAAATTTATGTTAAATTGGATTTTAAACTTTTAGAGCTTGGCTCAAATATTATTAACTCCTATTTAACTCTTTCATTTATTGCTATTCACATATTTGTCATTCACACTTCTTTTTCAGATATGTAGCATGGTTAGTCTTAATGAAATTTTTTTTTAGTTTTATGGTTTTTTATATATCTCACTTTACCTAATTCTACAGTTTAGTTTCTCATATAGTATCTTGTAGTCTTTTTCTTTTTTACTCTCATTTTTATTCCCAAAAATGTATCACATCTGATTCAAGGTTTAACCCCTTAGGTAATCGCGTCTGTAATTTTATCATCCAAAATACTTCTCGTTTGGATAATAAATAATTTATATCTCCTCCCCGTTTGGGGACCCTTACTTTTTCTATAATCGTCCATCTCAATGAGTTTGGACTTTTCTCATGTTTACCTGAAAAATGTTCAATCAAGGGTGTTGTCATGGTGCCAGTTTTTATATTGGAAATATGTTCGCGTATGCGACTCCTTACCTCTCTTGTCGTTAACCCTGTATATTGTACATTACAGATCTGACAAGTTAGTAAATATATACAATTTGTTGCCCTGCAATTTAGACATTCAAGCTGACTGAAAGTTCTCCCAGTGGCTTCACTTTTGAAGTAATTACCAGGGGTTAGATATTCACATGCTGTGCACGTATGGTTACTGCATGGAAAAACCCCTACACAGCTCAGCCAGGAGCTTGTAAATGTATTGTTCTCTGGAAGTTTTATGGGTGCTACAATATTGCCTACTGTTTTTGCTCTTCTATATGAGAAGTTGCACCCTTTCTTGGCAATATTAGCTAGATGATCATCAGCGCTCAGTATAGAGAGGTTCCTTTTTATTATATCACAGACCTTGTGGTACTGATCACTATAATCAATATACCTCTGTCAGAAAAATTCTTTTTTTCTTTTTTAGGGGGATCTTGGAGTAAACTTTCTCTTTCAATTTCCCCTACCGTTCTATTTACATTCTCCACCATGGTTCTATCATATCCTCTTTTGCTTAATCTTTCCTCAAGTTCTCTGGCTTGCTTGTTATATTCATCTTTCTTAGTACAATTTCGTCTTAGTCTTACAAACTGACCCTTTGTTATAGCTTTAAAGATACCCTTAGGATGACAGCTTTTTGCATGTAGTACTGTATTTCCAGAAATTGGTTTTCTGAAAATAGTACTTGTAATGCCTTCCTCCTCTGTCCCTGTGATCCTAATATCTAGGTACTCTATACTTTTTTTCTCATAGTGATGTGTGAAACCAATCCCTATATCGTTCCTATTCAGTTTGTTGACAAAAGTCTCTGCAGAATTTTGATCTCCATCCCAGATTATGATCAGGTCGTCTATAAACCTTCTGTAAAATTTTATTTGACCCTGTTGGCATACTCTATCTCCAAAGATGTGGAACAGCTCCCACCAACCCATGAATTGGTTGGCATAGGAGGGGGCAAACTTGGCCCCCATAGCTGTTCCACATCTCTGGAGGTAGTAGGCGCCCTCAAACAGAAAATAATTATGTGTTAAGAGAAACCTGGTTGTATCCAGTATAAATTTTATACAGACATTATTGTAATCACCTGATCTCTTAAGAAAGTACTCAATGGCTTCTAAGCCCTTGTCATGTCGTATGGATGTATAGAGTGATTTAACATCTATTGTAAGCCACCCAAATTGTTCTTCCCAATCAAAATCCTTTAGCTGGTTTAAAAGGTCTTTTGTGTCTCTCAAATAGCTATACAAGGTAAATAACATTGGCTGTAGAATTGAGTCTAGCCATTGCGATAATCTTTCTGTTATAGACCCTATTCCACTCACTATTGGTCTTCCAGTTACATCCTCAAGGGACTTATGCACCTTGGGCAGGTGGTTAAAAATAGGAACGATGGGATGTTCCACCATTAGATATTGTGCTGTTTCTTGATTAAACAAACCTAGTTCTCTGCCATCATCAATTAACTGGCTTAGTTCTTTAGAGAACCTATTTGTTGGATTATTAGGAAGTTTTATATATTGTGAGGTATCATTTAACTGTCTTAGTGCTTCATTTATAAACCAATCTTTATCCATAACAACAATGGACCCTCCCTTATCTGCATTCCTTATTGTGATATCTCTATTGTTACTAAGCTCTTGTAATGCTGTCCTTTCATTAAATGTCAAATTTTATCTGTTGTTTTTATTCTCCATATTGTAGAGTTCTGTTAGTTCTTTCTCTACTCTTCTCTGAAATGTTACCAGTATAGGGCCTCTGTCTTGTATCGGATAAAACTTTGATTTGTTTTTAAAAGTTGGTAAGGAAGGATTCTGAACTTCTAATTCTTGTGAGTCTGGTATATTTTCTGAATCGAGGGTCTCTAAAGCAACTACATCACATGTTTCTGTGAATGTCAGTGCAGTTGTTAGATGGTTATTTAAAGTTTGGGTCTCTCTTTCACCTAATATACCATCCTCACTACTTGCAAAATGTTTCCTTAGGGTAAGATTCCTAATTAAACCATTTACGTCAATTAGTGTTTGAAATAAGTTAAATGATGTTGACGGTGAGAAACCTAAACCCAAAGATAACACTTTATTTTGATCTGCTGTTAGATTATACCTAGAAAGATTCAATACACTTCTTATTGGTATTTGGTTTGTGTCTGTGTTTGTAATCTCCCTCTGCTGCCTCTGCGCAATTGATACCTCTCCTGTGTGGGATTGTAACTCTCTTGTGTGGGATTGTAACTCTGTTTCTCCCAAGACTCTTTGTTTATTCCTCCCCTTGTTCCTCTGCCTCTTCCTCTTCCCCCTCCTCCTCTGGGTCTCCGCTGGGGCATGGGAAAAACCTGTTCAATATTGCTTTCCTCTAATACCCTAGTGAGACAAAAAGCTAATGTCCCAGTCACTGTCTCTATCCTTAAAAGAACAAATGACCAAAGTAAATATGTTGATACTCCCTCCCTATTATCAGATAGGGTATTAGAGGAGAGCAATATTGAACAGGTTTTTCCCATGCCCCAGCGGAGACCCAGAGGGGGAGGGGGAAGAGGAAGAGGCAGAGGAACAAGGGGAGGAATAAACAAAGAGTCTTGGGAGAAACAGAGTTACAATCCCATACAGGAGAGGTATCAATTGCGCAGAGGCAGCAGAGGGAGATTACAAACACAGACACAAACCAAATACCAATAAGAAGTGTATTGAATCTTTCTAGGTATAATCTAACAGCAGATCAAAATAAAGTGTTATCTTTGGGTTTAGGTTTCTCACCGTCAACATCATTTAACTTATTTCAAACACTAATTGACGTAAATTGTTTAATTAGGAATCTTACCCTAAGGAAACATTTTGCAAGTAGTGAGGATGGTATATTAGGTGAAAGAGAGACCCAAACTTTAAATAACCATCTAACAACTGCACTGACATTCACAGAAACATGTGATGTAGTTGCTTTAGAGACCCTCGATTCAGAAAATATACCAGACTCACAAGAATTAGAAGTTCAGAATCCTTCCTTACCAACTTTTAAAAACAAATCAAAGTTTTATCCCATACAAGACAGAGGCCCTATACTGGTAACATTTCAGAGAAGAGTAGAGAAAGAACTAACAGAACTCTACAATATGGAGAATAAAAACAACAGAAAAAATTTGACATTTAATGAAAGGAAAGCATTACAAGAGCTTAGTAACAATAGAGATATCACAATAAGGAATGCAGATAAGGGAGGGTCCATGTTAAATCACTCTATACATCCATATGACATGACAAGGGCTTAGAAGCCATTGAGTACTTTCTTAAGAGATCAGGTGATTACAATAATGTCTGTATAAAATGTATACTGGATACAACCAGGTTTCTCTTAACACATAATTATTTTCTGTTTGAGGGCGCCTACTACCTCCAGAGATGTGGAACAGCTATGGGGGCCAAGTTTGCCCCCTTCTATGCTAACCTATTCATGGGTTGGTGGGAGCTGTTCCACATCTTTGGAGATAGAGTATGCCAACAGGGTCAAATAAAATTTTACAGAAGGTTTATAACAACCTGATCATAATCTGGGATGGAGATCAAAATTCTGCAGAGACTTTTGTCAACAAACTGAATAGGAACGATATAGGGATTGGTTTCACACATCACTATGAGAAAAAAAGTATAGAGTACCTAGATATTAGGATCACAGGGACAGAGGAGGAAGGCATTACAAGTACTATTTTCAGAAAACCAATTTCTGGAAATACAGTACTACATGCAAAAAGCTGTCATTCTAAGGGTATCTTTAAAGCTATAACAAAGGGTCAGTTTGTAAGACTAAGACGAAATTGTACTAAGAAAGATGAATATAACAAACAAGCCAGAGAACTTGAGGAAAGATTAAGCAAAAGAGGATATGATAGAACCATGGTGGAGAATGTAAATAGAACGGTAGGGGAAATTGAAAGAGAAAGTTTACTCCAAGATCCCCCTAAAAAAGAAAAAAAGAATTTTTCTGACAGAGGTATATTGATTATAGTGATCAGTACCACAAGGTCTGTGATATAATAAAAAGGAACCTCTCTATACTGAGCGCTGATGATCATCTAGCTAATATTGCCAAGAAAGGGTGCAACTTCTCATATAGAAGAGCAAAAATAGTAGGCAATATTGTAGCACCCACAAAACTTCCAGAGAACAATACATTTACAAGCTCCTGGCTGAGCTGTGTAGGGGTTTTTCCATGCAGTAACCATACGTGCACAGCATGTGAATATCTAACCCCTGGTAATTACTTCAAAAGTGAAGCCACTGGGAGAACTTTCAGTCAGCGTGAATGTCTAAATTGCAGGGCAACAAATTGTATATATTTACTAACTTGTCAGATCTGTAATGTACAATATACAGGGTTAACGACAAGAGAGGTAAGGAGTCGCATACGCGAACATATTTCCAATATAAAAACTGGCACCATGACAACACCCTAAGGGGTTAAACCTTGAATCAGATGTGATACATTTTTGGGAATAAAAATGAGAGTAAAAAAGAAAAAGGCTACAAGATACTATATGAGAAACTAAACTGTAGAATTAGGTAAAGTGAGATATATAAAAAAAAACATAAAACTAAAAAAAAAATTCATTAAGACTAACCATGCTACATATCTGAAAAAGAAGTGTGAATGACAAATATGTGAATAGCAATAAATGAAAGAGTTAAATAGGAGTTAATAATATTTGAGCCAAGCTCTAAAAGTTTAAAATCCAATTTAACATAAATTTCAGTACATTAAGACCAACCAAGCTACATAGTGGTAGATTGTAATGAAAATTGAAAACTTATAAAATGATAAAATAAAATGGAATTGATGTAAGAGATAATTTATATAAATCTCCTAAAAGAATTAAATCACTTTAAAGACAAACAAAATTGAAACAAATGTTACGCTTAGGTTTCGACATTCACTTACCAAATAAATATTGAATAAAGAGCAAGAATGATGTTGCTAAATAAATTTAACACATATATTATAAACAACTAAAAAGTGGTTATTACTATAAAATGTGAGAAAGACAGGTCACAGTCATGAAACGATTTGGTTAAGTCAATAATGAGTGCAGCAAGGAGTAGATATTTTGAAACAAAACAGAGTATAGTTAGAATGTTTGGTAAAATGTAACCAATTATTACTGGTAGCGTCATGCTTTTTGTAACCAATGAGAAGCTACAATCTGCCTTTTAAACACGGAGGTGTGTTAAGGGGTCAAGCAGCTTTGACTACGGCTATTGGCCGAAACGCGTCAGCTGATCCCTTGACGCTACCTTAGTTCAACATGTGTGTCTGAATTACAGGATGCACAAAAAAAACTGTTTTTACCTGTGTGTTGCTGCACAAAGGAAAAGGTTTTAACGCTTTGTCTATGAAATAAAGAATTTTAATTTTAACGGAGTTCCCCAGGTGAGTTCATTTCTGAGGATTTAAATATAATGGTCACGTGCTCAAAGTTTTATAGAAAAAGTGGTTTGCCCACCAAACAACTAATTAAAGAAACAGAAATAAATTGGCACTGTGACAGTAATATCTATAGGAATTAAAGGATTGAGAAATCCCTGGTGCTTACCCTTGAACTGATATGTAATATATTAAAGGGAAAGGGGAGATGGGACAAGAAGGGGTTAAATAGCACTCATTCCAATATATATTGTGATACTTGTTGAAAAATATTTCAACTAAAGAGTTAGATTAATTTAAAAAATTTAATTTTTATTATACGCATTGTTAAAATATAATGGATATAACCACTAGAAAATAATTTAAATATATTAGGCTCCCCAAAAAAACAAATAATGCGGCCACTATAGAAGAAAGAAAATCACAGTGCAACCACCCCCCTGTATTCCTGGCCGGTATCAGGATACCCCGGCTTCAGGTGACAGGGATGGCCAAGGCACTGAGTTCCTTAGGTAGCCGCAAGCTAGAAATTTATGGAAACTACTAATATGCTAAAGTTTAAAAACAACAACCATTCACACCATCGCACAAATGCGTTTCGGCCGAGTAGTGGCCTTTCTCAATGTGCTTTTGAAAATTTTTGACAAGACGAGTCGTATGTGGGACGGTCCTTAAATACCCTGTATAGTGTCCATGTAGTGTTATAATGCATGCCCCAATCTGCCCAGATGAGTTCAAATAAGTCTGCTTTATTGAGGGTGTGGAATATATTTTTCTCCATCGTGTAGATATATGCCATCATATTTGTTATCATGGCCCAATTTGGGGGAGTTGTGCTTTTCCAAGACTTGGCTATTGTCGCCTTGGTTGCCGTTAAAAGGTAAATACATAGAAATGCCTGATGTTTGGGCAAGGTATGTATACCAATGTGGAGAAGAGCATTGGAAGGGGATTTGGGGAGTGTTATACCTAGGGCAGATAGTACCCGAAAACAGGCATTCCATAAGGGAGTCAATTTAGTGCAGTCCCACTATATGTGTAAGGTGTCCCCTATCCTTCCGCAATTACGCCAACACAAGGGTGAGGTAGATCCGTACATTTTATTAAGTCTTGTAGGTATATAGTACCAGTGTGTTAACAGCTTATAAAACGTTTCAAAAAGTGTGATACAGTGTAAGGCCTTTCCAGTGAGGGTAACAGTAAGTTGCCATGATTGCAGGGAAATAGTGGTATTTAAGTAAGACTCCCATTTAAGTATATGAGGTAGCTTATTTTCACTGTCTGTGCTGCCTATTAGAGAGTAGTGTAAAGATAGAGGTCTGCATAGTCTATTGCACTGTTGCCAGGTAATTTCCCATAGTGTACGGGGGCGAGACAATTCGGGCTTAAAACCCCAACTGGTCAAAATGCTCCTCAGTCTGGTATATTCAAATGTCATGTATTGGGGTAATGAGAAGTCGGTATTAAGTTCTTCTAGAGTGAAAAAGCATGGTGGTGAAGGGAAGGACCATAGGTCCGAAACTACTTGGACTCCTATTTGCGTCCATCTCTGTGGGTGAGAATCAGGTAGACCCAGGAGCAGGCCAGTAAGAGATGTGATCGGTGAGGGGTGTGGGGCAATGTGAGGATAGTGTCTGATCTTGTCCCACATCTCAGGGTTCGGCGGGTATGGGGGGGGGGGTCCAGATTAAATCCGGTAAGTTTATATGGTGTGAAAGCGAAGCCTGTTCTATGATTTTCCATTTACTGGGTGATTGTACTGACCCCCATTGTGTGATATGTGTTAACATTGCTCCCTCGTAATAGAGAAAAATAGAAGGGGAGGCTATCCCTCTGCGCTGTAGGGGGCTCTGAAAAATTTTGTGTGCCACTCTTGGTGGTTTATGCTGCCAAATATATTTTGTAAATTCACTCTGAAACTGATGGAGTAGATATCTAGGGACTCTAATTGGGAGACACCTAAAAAGGTATGTAATTTTGGGCAAAAAATGAAATTTTGAGGGCTGTTAATCTACCTATCCATGATATGCAAGTATAATCCCATCTGTCTTTCAGCGTGCGTAATTCAGATAGTAAAGGTAGATAGTTGTCCTTTATCATCTGTGGCATGTAAACTGAAATTTTGACTCCTAGGTGCGATACAAAGCTGTCAACATAATTAATTTTATATCGGGTCCTAAGGATTTCAACCACCTCCTGGGGCCGGCCCTGTGCGAAAATTTCTGTTTTGTCTAAATTTTATTTATAAAGGGATATACGGCCAAAAGATTCAAGAGTATTCTTTAATCTGGGGAATGAGGATAATGGATCCGAGGAAAAGATTGTAACATCATCGGCAAATAATGCTATATTGTGGTTTGTGCCATGCAAGGTGACTCCATCTATCTTTTTGTCCAACCTAATTTGTTCCGCGAGAGGTTCAATCGCCAAAGCAAATAGCAACGGTGAGAGGGGACATCCCTTTCTGGTGCCGTTAGAAATTGAAAAAGGGATTGAGTGAAATCCTAAGTAGTGATGTTGCGAATAGTTCGCCGGCGAATAGTTCCCGGCGAATATAGCTTGTTCGCGTTCGCCGCAGTGGGCGAACATTTGCGATGTTCGGTCTGCCCCCTATTCGTCATCATTGAGTAAACTTTGACCCTGTACCTCACAGTCAGAAGACACATTCCAGCCAATCAGCAGCAGACCCTCCCTCCCAGACCCTCCCACCTCCTGGACAGCATCCATTTTAGATTCATTTTTAAGCTGCATTCTTAGTGAGAGGAGGGACAGTGTAGCTGCTGCTGATTTAATAGGGAAATCGATAGCTAGGCTAGTGTATTCAGTGTCCACTACAGTCCTGAAGGACTCATCTGATCTCTGCTGTAAGGACAGCACCCCAAAAAGCCCTTTTTAGGGCTAGAACATCAGTCTGCCTTTTTTTTTTTCCTGTGTAATCTAATTGTAGTTGCCTGCCTGCCAGCGTGTGTGTCAGGCTCACAGCGTATAATGTGCCCACTTGCCCAGTGCCACCACTCATATCTGTTGTAACAGTAGTGTACATTTAAAAAAAAACAACACTTTTTTGACTGTGAAATAATAGCAGTCAGTTTCCTTCACACGTGTGTGTTTCAGTGCCTGCCAGGGCACAGTGTCACACCAGTGCAACTCATATCTGGTGTAACAGTAGTGTACATTAACCCCTTAATGACAACAGCACTTTTCCATTTTCTGTACGTTTGGGACCAGGGCTATTTTTACATTTCTGTTGTGTTTGTGTTTAGCTGTATTTTTCCTCTTACTCGTTTACTGTACCCACACATATTATATACCGTTTTTCTCGCCATTAAATGAACTTTCTAAAGATACCATTATTTTTATCATATCTTATAATTTACTATAAAAAATTATAAAATATGAGTAAAAAATGGAAAAAAACACACTTTCTTTCATGTAATTAGCAAGAGTCCATGAGCTAGTGACGTATGGGATATACATTCCTACCAGGAGGGGCAAAGTTTCCCAAACCTTAAAATGCCTATAAATACACCCCTCACCACACCCACAATTCAGTTTTACAAACTTTGCCTACCATGGAGGTGGTGAAGTAAGTTTGTGCTAGATTCTACGTTGATATGCGCTTCACAGCAGGCTGGAGCCCGGTTTTCCTCTCAGTGTGCAGTGAATGTCAGAGGGATGTGAAGAGAGTATTGCCTATTTGAATTCAATGATCTCCTTCTACGGGGTCTATTTCATAGGTTCTCTGTTATCGGTCGTAGAGATTCATCTCTTACCTCCCTTTTCAGATCGACGATATACTCTTATATATACCATTTCTTCTACTGATTCTCGTTTCAGTACTGGTTTGGCTTTCTACTACATGTAGAGGAGTGTCCAGGGGTAAGTAAGTCTTATTTTGTGACACTCTAAGCTATGGTTGGGCACTTTTATATAAAGTTCTAAATATTTGTGTTTAAACATTTATTTGCCTTGATTCAGGATGTCCAACGTTCCTTATTTCAGACAGTCAGTTTCATATTTGGGATAATGCATATGAATAAATCAATTTTTTCTTACCTTAAAATTTGACTTTTTTCCTGTGGGCTGTTAGGCTCGCGGGGGCTGAAAATGCTTCATTTTATTGCGTCATTCTTGGCGCGGACTTTCTTGGCGCAAAAATGTTTTTGTTATTTCCGGCGTCATACATGTCGCCGGAAGTTGCGTCATTTTTTTGACGTTTTTGCGCCAAAAAATGTCGGCGTTACCGGATGTGGCGTCATTTTTGGCGCCAAAAGCATTTAGGCGCCAAATAATGTGGGCGTTTTTTTTTTGGCGCTGAAAAATTTGAGCGTCATTGTTGTCTCCACAATATTTAAGTTTCATTGTTTATTGCTTCTGGTTGCTAGAAGCTTGTTCATTGGCATTTTTTCCCATTCCTGAAACTGTCATTTAAGGAATTTGATCAATTTTGCTTTATATGTTGTTTTTTCTATTACATATTGCAAGATGTCTCAGATTGACCCTGAATCAGAAGCCACTTCTGGAAAAACGCTTAACTGAGTTTCAGTTCTACCAAAGCTAAGTTCATTTATTTTAAATGTTATAAATGTTTATCTTTAGCTATGGTTTGTAATAAGTTATTATGATATACTTTTACATGCAGAATCCATTAGTATTTATGCTTTATATATTGCCATTCTTACATCTTATGTACAAGAAATATTTAGAAATATTTTTCTGATTCTATTTTAAAGGCTTTGTCTGACTTCGTGCCTTCTAATAAAATTTTTTAGGTCTTTCTTAATTATTCTTTTTTAATTATTGAAGTTTCAAATGACCAACAACATACTGATTTATCCTTCTCTGATGATGTTTTTTCTCTTTCAGAATTTTCTTCATCAGATATTGACACTAACAAATCTACTTTTTTATTATTTTTTTATTAAAGTACATTTGTTCTTTGTTGAAAAGGTGTTGATTATTTTGGATATTAAGGTAACTAGTTCTTTAAGACTAGCTGACACTATTTCTGCCTATTTATTCTTCTGTGTTTTCAGAGGTTTTCTTTCCAATTCCCCATACTAGGGAAAGGTTTTAAACTATATTCTTTGCCAGCAGTTAAATTCAATTTGGAGGGTTCTCCAATTTTTGGGGGCTATCTCTACTCCTACTAATTATGCTATTGTTTCTATAGTAAAATAGTATTTATTTTCCTTTAGATGGTTGTATCTTATTTATGGAAAATTATTTAGTTTCAGGTACTTTTCTTGGTCCTGTGATTTATTTGGATTTTGCAATTGCTTCATTTTTGTTCTGTTTACTTTAACATCAAGTATCAGATTATGATTTATTTTAGCATTGCTAAGGGACAACATTTACTAGACTAGGTGATGTTGCATTTGTCTTGTTGTTTTGCATTTGTTGATTATGCAAGTCCACTGTGTTGACTGTTCCTTTAAACTGAACTATCATGCTAATAATTTCATTTGTGTCTTCATTTTATTGAATATTTTCACAAATGAGGGTTAATCTATGTCTTTAGCTATTTTAGCTAGAAGAATTTTGTGATTTTTATAAAATCCATATTTCTTTTGTTCTAAGATAATCAATTATTTGTTTTATAATTGGATTCAATTCTTAACTGTTACTCTGGGCTTCAAGATTGAGTTCTAAGACTAAAACTTTAAGCTTATACTAGTTTGGTTGTTCTTATTAAGGAACGAATTCCTGAATTCTTTCCCAAGTAACATGTTTATAATTGGAAATTTTTCAGTTCGAAATCAGCTCCCTAATATTGCGATGTACGTGCCGTATTCCAGCTTGGCTGGCAAGGGGCAGGTTAAGACTTTTTTGAAATTTATTTGGTTCTATTCAGTCCAAATTTCTTTGATTTTATTCCAGTAAGGCTAACACTTTCTTTAAGTGTATTTCGGTCATATATATTTTGGGTACTGTTGAAGCATGGCTGGGCACCCATGGGGTTCAAGCGCTGCTCAGACCTGGAATCTTCTGGGGTAATTCTTCCAGTTCCATTTTTGGGAACTAGGTTTTGGAGTTTTATACAAACTATTCTGCCTTTTGGTCAGTGATAGCATTATTTGTTTTCATTAGATACAATAAATGCATATTTTCATTTTTCTGTTTTCATTCAGATTATTTTCTGAGGATGCGGAATCTCTTATGATTCACTTTGCTCTTCAGGACATAGTTAGAGGATCTTTTTTTCAAAAGCTCTTGATTCCTCACACAAGGGTCACCTTTTTTAGGTTTCCAGATATTTGTGTCTCTGTCTTTGTCTCTATCAGACAAGGGACAATTTTATTGTGTTCCGTTTGTCGGTACCTTTAGTCTCTATTATTTCTTTCAGTTGCTATATATGCATAGAAGTTTTAGGTCTTATGGCCACAGCATTGGATTTAATTCACTTTGCTCATTTTCAATAGAAAGAACCTTTTCAGTCTTTTATGCTGAATTATGGTGCAGGGATTCTAGGATTTCGCATTTTAAATCTTCTAATCCTAATATTTATCTATCTTGATTTGGTGGTTAAGATCACCATCATTTAGTTCTACAGGTCTCTTCGTTTCTTTCAACCTGGACCAAGATCTCTACAGATGCGAGTCTTTTTGGTTGGGAGGCTGTCTGAGGATCTCTGTCAGCACAAGGGGTTTGGAAATCTCAGGAGGCGAGATTACCATTTGATATTTTAGAACTCCGTGCTTTCTCAGAGTTTTTTCAGTTTGTTTCTTTTTGAAGAAGAGACGTTTAATGTTTTTCAAACAATATCACTACTATGGTGTATATCAATAATCAGAGTAGGACTATCAGTCCTTAGGTTGTGACAGAAGTGTCTCGGATATTAGCTTGGGCTAAATCCAGCTCCTATCTAAATTCTGTGGTTTTTATCCCAGGTATAGATATTTGGGAAGCGGATTATCTCTGTTAATCAAGCTTTTCTTCCGGGAGAATGGTCTCTCTTACCCAGATATGTTTTTCATCTCATCTGAATAGAGAACTTCCCAGGGGCCTATTAAGGTCCGGGAATCTTCAGGCGGAAGTAGTGTATGCATTGACATTTCTTTGGAATTATCTTTTTGCCTATTTCTTTCCGCCTCTAGTTCTTCTTCCAAAATTCTTATGGAGTATTTGTTTGTTATGCTGGTAGCTCCAGCATGGCCTCTCAGGTTTTGGTATATGAATCTCATTCGGATGGCCAGTTGCCAACGTTGGAAACCTCCGTTTAAACCAGACCTTTTCTTTCTCAAGGCCATTTTTTTCCATCAGGATCTCAAATCATTAAATTTAAAGGGATGGAGATTGAACGCTTGGTTTTTAGTCATAGAGGTTTTTCTGACTCATTGATTAATACTATGTTTCAGGCTCATAAATCTGTCTCTAGAAAGATTTATATTGAATCTGGAAGACCTACTTTTCTTGGCATTCTTTTAAAATTCATAGAATTTTATTATTTTTTCAGGTTGGTTTGGATAAGGTTTTGTCTTCAGTTCTTTGTTAGGACAAATCTCTACTCTTTCTGTTCTTTTTTCACAGAAAGATTGCTAATCATCCTAATATTCATTGTGTTGTACAGGCTTTGGTCCATATCAAGCCTGTCATTAATTCAATCTCTCCTCTTTGGACTCTCAATTTGGTGCTGAGGGCTTTACAGGCTCCTCCGTTTGAAACTATGCATTTTCTGAACATTAAATTACTTTCTTGGAAAAGTATTGTTCCTTTTGGTTATTTCTTCTTCTAGAAGAGTTTTTGAGTTATCTGCTCTTTTTTGTGAATATCCTTTTCTGATTTTTCATCAGGATAAGGCAGTGTTACTTCCTGATATTCATCATTTTTTTCAGGTTTTGATTGGTATCAAACCTGTCATTAAGCCATTTTCTCCTCCTTGGAGTCTTAATTGGGTTCTGAAGGTTTTTCAGGCTCTTCTATTTTGAGCATATGCTTGCACTGGACATTCATTACTTTCATGGAAAGTATTGTTCTTTTTAGACATCTCTTCAGTTAGAACAGTTTTTGAATTATCTGTTCTTTCTTGTGAATCTCCTTGTTCTGATTTTTCATCAGGATAAGGTGTTTTTTTGCTGTCCTCATTTCAATTTTCACCTAAGTTGTGAATTCTAACATCATTAATAGAGGAATTATTGTCTTTTCCTTGTGTCCTAATCCGAAGAATTCTTTGGTAAGATTCTTACATTCTTTAGGATGTGGTAAGAGTTTTGAAATATTATGTTGAAACTACTCAGATTTCAGACAGACTTCTAGTCTATTTGTTATCTTTTCTGGTTTTAGAAAGGTCAGAAGGCTTCTGCTATTTCTTTGGCATCTTGGTTAAGCTTTTGATTCATTATGCTTATTTGGAGTCGGATTATTCCCCGTCTCAGAGGATTACGGCTCATTCTACTAGGTCAGTTTCTACTTCCTGGGCTTTTTAAGAATGAAGCTTCTGTTGATCAAATTTGCAAAGCAATGACTTGGTCTTCTTTGCATACTTTTACTAAATTCTACCATTTTGATGTTTTCTCTTCTTTAAAAGCAGTTTTTTGGTAGAATAGTACTTCAGGCAGCTGTTTCAGTTTGATTCTTCTGCTTATAATTATTAAAATTGAAACTTTTGATTTGGGTAGTGGATTATTTTTTCAGCGGAATTGGCTGTCTTTATTTTATCCCTCCCTCTCTAGTGACTCTTGCGTGGAAGTTCCACATCTTGGGTATTTATATCCCATATGTCACTAGCTCATGGACTCTTGTTAATTACAAGAAAGAAAACATAATTTATGTAAGAACTTACCTGATAAATTCATTTCTTTCATATTAGCAAGAGTCCATGAGGCCCACCCTTTTTTTTGTGGTGGTTATGATTTTTTTGTATAAAGCACAATTATTCCAATTCCTTATTTTTTTTATGCTTTCGCTCTTTTCGTATCACCACACTTCTTGGCTATTCATTAAACTGAATTGTGGGTGTGGTGAGGGGTGTATTTATAGGCATTTTAAGGTTTGGGAAACTTTGCCCCTCCTGGTAGGAATGTATATCCCATACGTCACTAGCTCATGGACTCTTGCTAATATGAAAGAAATGAATTTATCAGGTAAGTTCTTACATAAATTATGTTTTTTCTAACTTTGACCCCCAAAATCTGTTACTCATCTACAATCACCAAAAAACACCCATTCTAAATAGTTTATAAATTTTGTCCTGAGTTTAGAAATACCCAATGTTTACATGTTCTTTGCTTTTTTTGCAAGTTATAGGGCCATAAATACAAGTAGCACTTTGATATTTCCAAACCTTTTTTTTTTTTCAAAATTAGCGCTAGTTACATTGGAACACTGATATCTGTCAGGAATCCCTGAATAGCCATTGACATGTATAATTTTTTTTTTAGAAGACATCCCAAAGTATTGATCTAGGCCCATTTTGGTATATTTCATGCCACCATTTCACCACCAAATGTGATCAAATAAAAAAAATTGTTCACTTTTTCACAAATTTTTTCACAAACTTTAGGTTTCTCACTGAAATTATTTACAAATAGCTTGTGCAATTATGGCATAAATGGTTGTACATTTTTCTCTGGGATCCCCTTTGTTCAGAAATAGCAGACATATATGGCTTTGACGTTGCTTTTTGATAATTAGAAGGCCGCTAAATGCAACTGCGCATAACACGTGTATTATGTCCAGCAGTGAAGGGGTTAATTAGGGAGCATGTAGGGAGCTTTTTGGGGTAATTTTAGCTTTAGTGTAGTGTAGTAGACAACCCAAAGTATTGATCTAGGCCCATCTTGGTATATTTCATGCCACCATTTCCCCGCCAAATGCGATCAAATAAAAAAAAACGTTACATTTTTCCAAATTTTACGTTTCTCACTGAAATCATTTACAAACATTTTGTGCAATTATGGCACAAATGGTTGTAAATGCTTCTCTGGGATCCCCTTTTTTCAGAAATAGCAGACATATATGGCTTTGGCATTGCTTTTTGATAATTAGAAGGCCGCTAAATGCCGCTGCGCACCACATGTGTATTATGCTCAGCAGTGCAGGGGTTAATTAGGGAGCTTGTAGGGTTAATTTTAGCATTAGTGTAGTGTAGTAGACAACCCCAAGTATTGATCTAGGCCCATTTTGGTATATTTCATGCCACCATTTCACCGCCAAATGCGATCAAATTAAAAAAAAATAGTCAACTTTTTCACAAACTTTAGGTTTCTCACTGAAATTATTTACAAGCAGCTTGTGCAATTATGGCGCAAATGGTTGTAAATGCTTCTCTGGGATCCCCTTTGTTCAGAAATAGCAGACATATATGGCTTTGGCGTTGCTTTTTGGTAGTTAGAAGGCCACTAAATGCAACTGCGCACAACACATGAATTATGCCCAGCAGTGAAGGGGTTAATTAGGTAGCTTGTAGGGAGCTTGCAGGGTTAATTTTAGCTTTAGAGTAGAGTTCAGCTTCCCACCTGACACATCAGACCCCCTGATCCCTCCCAAAGAGCTCTCTTCCCTCCCCCACCCCACAATTGTCCCCGCCATCTTAAGTACTGGCAGAAAGTCTGCCAGTACTAAAATAAAAGGTATCTTTTTTTTATATATATATATTTTTTAGCATATTTACATATGCTGTTGTGTAGGATCCCCCCTTAGCCCCCAACCTCCCTGATCTCCCCCAAAACAGCTTCCTAACCCTCCCCCTCTGCATTATTGGGGGCAATATTGGGTACTGGCAGCTGTCTGCCAGTACCCAGTTTGCAAATAAAATGTTTTTTTTATTTTTTTATTTCATTTTTCTGTAGTGTAGCTTCCCCCCCCCAAGACCAATCCCCCACCCGCTCCCAGATTACTTAGATTTCCAAGTACTAAATATTTTGCACCCCTTTCTCCCACTTATAAAAAAAAAATTTCTGTAGTGTAGCGGTTCCCACCCGCTCCCTCCCCATGCACGCGCCCGACCGCCTCCTCCCGTGCACGCACGCGCGTCTGTCACTGTGAAGCGGGCGTAACCCTTACACTACCTGATCGATACAACATCATACCTGATGTTTTAAAGCACGTTATTCCAAACAATTTAGGAATGTTAGGTGATTTATGCCCTTTATGGATTAAAACCAGACTCTGCATCAACTATGTAATTTTCCATGGGAGTTTTGCCATGGATCCCCCTCCGGCATGCCACAGTCCAGTTGTTAGTCCCCTTAAAACAACTTTTCCATCACTATTGTGGCCAGAAAGAGTCCTTGCGGGTTTTAAAATTCACCTGCCTATTGAAGTCTATGGCGGTTCACCCGGTTCGCCCGTTCGCGAACATTTGTGGAAGTTCGCGTTCGCCGTTCGCGAACCCAAATTTTTATGTTCGCGACATCACTAATCCTAAGCCTTTAACCATCACTGTGGCAGCAGAGTATAGCGCTTGAATAGCTTTCACAGTGTTTTCCGGGAAAACAAAGGACCCAAGAACTTCCCACAAATAACTCCAACGAACGCGGTCAAAGGCTTTCTCTGCATCGAGCGATATGACCGAGAATGGCCTATTAAATCTGGTGGATTCAGTACATATGTTAAGTAAGCGTCTGGTATTGTCAGGACCTTCACGATTGGGTATGAAGCCTACTTGGTCGAGGTCAATAAGATGGGGGAGCAGCACGGATATACGGTTAGCTAATAATTTGGCATAAATTTTGACATCTAAGTTAATTAGGGAGATTGGCCTGTAGCTAGAGCAGAGGGATAAGTCTTTTTGGGGTTTTGGGATTGTAATTATTGTGGCTTCTAAAAACTCTTTGGCAAACTTTCCCTCCTCCCTGGCCTGATTAAAAAACTTTAGGAGTAGAGGCGCTAATTCATTGATATAGGTTTTATAAAAAATCGCCGGATATCCATCAGGGCCCGGTGCTTTAAAAGCCTTCAAGTGTTTGATTACATTTTTAATATCTTTTATTGTAAAGGGGGCTGTAAGGGATTCGCGATGTTCATCTAAGAGAGTCGGGAGTTTCAGATGGTCTAGGAACCCACCAATTTCTGGGGTGGTGGCTAGCAAGAGAGCTGATGTCTCTTCTAAATTGTATAACCTTGAGTCAAATTTTTCGAAGCACAAACCTATCTGTGAGGGTAGTCTATAGGTCTGATTCCCGAATTTGATGTGGTGAATTCTAGATGTGAAAACTAAAAGAGAATGAACATGGAGGGCAGAAAAAATATCATAGTGCAGTATGTCTGAATACCAAAATGCAATTTATTATAAGCAAAAAACAAACTCACAAATTAAAACCTCAAACAGTTTGAGGTATGTGTACAGCGTCAGTATAGACGGTTCTATACAGTGTCACGGAGTCCTCCTCCCACCTCCAAAACTGTCCTGTCTGTGACCATCAAGTCTCGGTACTTGCTGCAGGAAGAGACGGAGCAAGTAATGGTCCTCCGAAAACAGATCCCTCATCCAGTAAGGTAAACCCGTGTTGCCGGCAACGGTTCCTCCTGACCGGAAGGGGTAAAGCATAACACTGTGCATGTGGGCATGGCCTTACGCATTTCGTGGGACTCCTCCCGCTTCGTCAGAGGCTTCTGCCCACTCCATCCCAGAGACAGGGATTACACCCACTTTTCACATCCATATAAGACATATAACAGATTAGACCACATCTTCTGCTCAGCGGACACTCTAGATCTGGTTCAGAGCTCCAACATATCTCTATGCCCATGGTCAGACCATGACTTTGTTATAGCAACTCTACGTTCGACGGAGAATAATAGTACAAAGTTCTCTTGGCGTCTTCCCTATCAGGTTCTGTTGGATGTCCCTTTTAAAGAAGAACTTAGGAAAGACATCATCTCCTATACTCAAATAAATGATAACAAACAGGTCCGGGATGATACACTCTGAGTCTGCCCCTCTCTGTTTCCCATATTGAACTCCAGTGATTGGAGGCTATCAATAGTTCTACACCCTCGAACACCATCACATTACAAATTATAAAGCTTAGATATCACATAGGCCAGCTAGAACTAAAGCGCACCCAAGCCAACCTCCTTAAATTGAAACAACTCTACTATTGCAAGTAATAAGGCAGACTCTCTTCTAGCTAATAAACTCAAAAATAGGACAAGCAGATCTAGAATTCACTAAAACCCAAAACCTTTAAAAAGTTCCAAACAAAAATATATAAAAAATAAACAATTCCCTAAACACATTTCATGCTTAGCAATAGCAAAAAGTAAATTACAAGGGGTAATAAAACATACATATATTAATAAAAAACGTTCCTACTTTGTTGCAGGTGGAGTCTCTTTAAATAAATATGTTTCAATGTCCAAAATCAAAAATTAGACCAATTCTCCTTTCTTGTGCAGCTCCTTTTTAATCACTGGTGTGATATCGGTGAAGAGGTATAGCTTGAAAACTAAAAGAGAATGAACATGGAGCACAAGGAAGAAAGCAGAAAAAATATCATAGTGCAGTATGTCTGAATACCAAAATGCAATTTATTATAAGCAAAAAACAAACTCACAAATTAAAGCCTCAAACAGTTTGAGGTATGTGTACAGCGTCAGTATAGATGGTTCTATACAGTGTCACGGAGTCCTCCTCCCACCTCCAAAACTGTCCTGTCTGTGACCGTCAAGTCTCGGTACTTGCTGTAGGAAGAGAGGAGGGAGCAAGTAATGGTCCTCCGAAAACAGATCCCTCATCCAGTAAGGTAAACCCGTGTTGCCGGCAACGGTTCCTCCTGACCGGAAGGGGTAAAGCATAACACTATGTGTGCATGTGGGCGTGGCCTTATGCGTTTCGCAGGACTCCTCCCGCTTCGTCAGAGGCTTCTGCCCACTCCTCCTTGGATTCCCCTATTTATGCTGAGTGACGTAAGTCATACAAATTAAGTCCATACTGTTAGAATTCATCAGTCACTTGGCTTGTCACATCAACTAGTGTTAGAAAAGGCATTTTTTGTAATAGTCCTTCTCACTTGCTTCTATATATGGTTAATTCACTTTATTGTTACAAACACATCATTAAAAAACCTTTCCATCATTTTGAAAACGTATTTTATCTTTAAAAACATAATGCATTTATATTAAACATAAATTAATTTGTGGTATACCTTTATACATCAACACCTGCAATATAAATTAATTAAGTAGAATAAAAAATCCTTCTAAAGATTAAAAAAAAATTTTTAAGAATTTAAATTTTTTTTTTTAAATATTAAAAATGTTCCATTTTGTTATTTTAAAAAGCCTAACATTCTTGAACCTACAACTTTTAAATTTTAAATTTTAATTAGAACCCTATCTATTGCTACCACCAAAAATATCATCAACTGTATATTACTAGAGGAGTAGTTTCAAATTTAATAGTTGATTTCTAAAAATTACATTAGGTTAAAATACAAATAAAAATAAAATGTTCCTCCTCTTACTCTTCACTAATCTTCTATGAATGCGGCAAGATCAATATCTCTATTGAGACCCACTGTCTCCATTGTCCCCAACCTATGGATCCAGTAGGTCTCACGTTGCCTAAGCTTTGCCAACCTATTACCCCCCTAATCTCATTTTTGACACACTCTATTGCCCTAATACTAAGCCCTGTCTTATCTTTATTGTGTTCTTCAGCAAAATGGGCTGACAGTCCATGTGTTGTCAACCCATTTTCTATGTTTCTCAAATGCTCACTAAATCTTATTTTTAGTACGTTTAGTACGGCCTATATAGAGCCTATTACATGAGCATTTCAACAAATATACAACATATTTTGTTTTGCAATTCATTAGATCCTTAATTTTAAATGAGAATTCATTCCCTTTCTCCCCAAAATGTTTATTATTCTTGTCTATGTGTTCACAACAAGTGCAACCTGTCCTTCCTCACATAAAGAAACCACAAGATACTTTGTTTAACCAATTCTTCTCTGTTTCTAATTTTAAAACACTGGGGCTAATGCAATTTATTAGATTCATGTTTCTTTTAAAAACTACCTGACCTCTATCAGTTAGTACATCTTTAAGGATAGGGTCTTGCATGAGGATAGGCCAAAATTTCTTAACTGCTCCCTCAATTTTTTTAGATGCTCTATTATATTTTGTTACCAGCTGTACCTCTTGTTTCTGATCTATCTTCTCACATACTGTTCTTTGTGTCTTATTGAGTAGGGCATTTCTATCCATCTTTTCTACTTCCTCATATGCCCTTTTCACCATACCTTCAGGATAACCTTTGGCCAAGAATCTGTTATTAATAGTTTCTGACTCATTTATAAAATCTTGTATTTTTGAGCAATTACGTCTGGCTCTTTGAAATTGCCCAAGAGGGATGTTTTGTATCCACTTCCCATGGTGTCCACTCTGGGCATGTAGATACCCATTGGTATCTGTGGGTTTTTGATATAGTTTAGTGTACACTCCCCCATTCACTTGGGCAATCTCCATATCCAAAAAGGTGATTATATCTTTATTTTCTTCCATAGTGAATTTAAGATTCATCATGTTCCTGTTCACATACTCTAAGAAACTATTTAATCTTTCACAATTTCCTCGCCATATAATGAGCACATCATCAATATAGAGATACAATTTTATGATGTTTTCTTTGTAGGGAATCCCTTCATTATAAATATACAGGTCCTCCCACCACCCCATATAAAGATTCGCATAATTTGGGGCGAATTTTGTACCCATAGCGGTACCCCTCTTTTGAATATAGTATCTACTTTGAAACAGGAAATAATTCTTTGTTAAGATGAACCTAATAGACTCTTCTAGGAACCACTTTTGGGTATCATTAATAAAACCACATTTATTCAAAAAATATTTAACCGCTGTAATACCTAGATCGTGAGGTATAGAGGTATATAATGAGCTCACGTCCATTGTGACCCATAAGTAATTATCCTTCCATATGGTACCTTCCAATAAATTTAGAATATGTGGGGTGTCTCGTACATATGATTGCAAAACTGGAACTAGTGGTTTGAGAATATGATGCACATATTCTGATAGTTTTGTGGTCAATCCGCCTATTCCCGACACTATCGGCCTCCCTGGTGGGTTAACTAACCCTTTATGCACTTTTGGGAGGTGATAGAATATCGGCAATACCGGACTGACCACTTCCAGAAACTTGTACTCTGTGTTATCTAACACCCTTCTCTCTCTTCCTACTATGATCAATTTTCTATATTCTTCCAGAAAAGCATTTGTTGGGTTTTTACCCAAAACCTCATAAGTTGTACTGTCTCCTAATAATCTTAGAGCTATATAATCTTGCCTACCCTGTACAACAATTCCTCCTCCCTTGTCGCCACTATGAATTACTATAGATTTATCACCCTCAAGGGCCTTCAATGCTCTTTATTCCCCTATAGAGAGGTTCTTTGGATTCTTTTTTAATATTCTATCCTTATCACAAATTGACTTAATTTCTTTTTCCAGGAGTGCCTCAAAAACAGGTATGAACTGGAACTGAATTAAGGTGGCAGTCTGCAGAGGCTTTGATGCAAGGTAATCACAGAGGTAAATTATATTAACCGTGTTGGTGCAAAACTGGGAAATGGGTAATAAGGGGGTTATCTATCATCTTTTAAAACAATAAAATGTATGGGGTAGACTGTCCATTTAACTAAATGTCAGACAAGTTTCCTAGCTAGTTGAACCTTTTTTACCCATATAATCAGTGAGCTGTTGTCCTGCTCTGCTCTCATGTGAACTGTTAATCACCTTGGATAAACAAGTTTGGGTTGATTTAACTATCTAAAGGAAGTTTAGGACTGCTGCTTATATAACAGTTTGCTATTCTACATCACTACAAACTAGAATAAAGTTATTAAAGGATTTTATGATCTCAATTGATATTTGATTAGGTGGATTTCAATATTTATTCATATTTGAATAAATTTGTTCAGAAGGTTTTCACAATTGGTGTAATTTAAGGTTACTGTATGAGTTTGGTAAATATGATTAAAACACATTTTTTCATAAGCTTCACAAGACAATTGTATTGATATTTCTGTTGAAATATTAAGATGCTCTCTCAGGGACATAACCCTTAGATCTAAAACCAACGCTCTGTAGTAAAGAAAAAGTCAATTAAATTAGAAGTGGTTACAAATGTTAAATATGTTTGCATGAGGAGCTTAATTAAGCAGTGTTTATATTTAACTATCAAGAAAACCTTTAAAAAACAAAATGTGAACTGGCTGATAGGGATAACTCTAACAGCTTATAAGGGGTAGATTACTAGTGGAGTGTTACTTAGTGCTACCGCTCGGACACTAACTTCACTCAGCTTTTTGGGTGCGTCAAGTACCACTCTTTTTACAAGCTGAAAGTAAAAGGTTTTCACTCACGCTAATCCGATGCGCAAAAAGCTGAAGTTTTAAAATTGTGATTGCATTAAAGTATTCACCTTTAGACTTTAATGGTGTACGAAAGTGGAGGGAAAAACTAACACTCAACAAGTCGTACAAACCTGATTTCATTTTCTCAAAATTTTAATATTTCTCATTCCAATGTTCTTCACATAGCAGAATATGTTCTATCTATTCTTAAAATATATATATATATATATATATATATATATATGTATATATATATATATATATATATATATATATATACAAATGTGTGTGTGTATATATATATATATATATATATATATATAAATAATATACAAATGTATTTATGTGTATGTCTGCAAATACATATATACATATATAGACACATAATACACACACACACACACACATATATATATATATATATATATATATATATATATATATATATAATATAAATAAACATACATAAAGCTGAGACCTCATATCTTTGAACACAAAACCTGAGACCTCATATCTTTGAACCCTTATAACTTTTTTTTATAATAATTTTTATTAGTGTTATTATGAGTGTAACTGTAATTTTTTATGTAATCTCAATGTGTTTTGTGATACTTTTTTGAATCATGTAACTGTTAACCAGAACTCTGAGTTTGTGATATGACGCACGCTATAAACCCAAAATCGCTCTTGCGCACCACTCGTAATCTAGCCCTAAGTGGGGAAACAATATTCCAAAGCCATATAAAAAAGTAGATTCAGTCAGCCTATGGATTATTATTTTTTTAAATTACCTTTGATTAGATGGAAGAAATAATAGGTACTTTGAACATTTAAATAAAGAAAATTTTTTGCTCTTACCCTTACAAGCAAACATTCTATGTTATTTATTTTTTGTCTCCATTTATCATGGTGCAGATGAACAATGTTTCCAAGTCCATCCATGTTCATGACTTGTGAAGCAGTATCAGCTGTATGCATCCAACAGGGCAAAAACAACTGCTTGTGCAGCCATGCCCACTGATCCCATGCAACCAATCATGCAAGTGCAGGTCTTATCAATTGTTCTGGACAAATTAGTCTAAAATGATTTAACTTTTCTGAAGCAGTGAAGAAGTTAGGAAGCAACTGTCTAAAGAACACTGCTTCTTAAAGGGATATGAAACCTAAAAAAAAGTTTTGTGATTCAAACAGAACATACAATTTTAAACAAGTTTCAAAAATTACTTCTATTATCAAAGTTGCTTTTGTTTCCATGATATTCTGTGCTGAAGAGATACCTAGGTGGGCATCTGTAGCACTACATGGCAGGAAATAGTGCTGCCATCTAGTGGTCTTGCAAAGGATAACATTCTTGTAAAATTGCTGTCATATAGTGCTCCAGAAATGGGCCGGCTCCTAAGCATACAACACTCCTTTTCAACAAAACCATGAGAATGAAGAAAAATGAATAATAGAAGTAAATTAGAAAGTTGTTTTAAACTACATGTTCTATCTGAATTATGAATAACTTGGGTTACATGCTTGCATGTACAAACCTGCGCCACAATGGCTTCGAAGCTGCAAACACAGCTTGAAAACTAGAGCCCAAGATATTTATTAGATAAGATGGAAAAAGTATATGTAGTGTTAGTGTAAAGTTGTAGCAGTGATGTCTCCAGGAATAAAATATAGGGAGGCACTTCCTGAATGATTGGTGGGTGTGACTACAATGGAAGGGGACGAGGGCACCTGAGTTGAGTGGTGGTGGGATAATCACATTGTGCTGGGGGACTAGTGTCCCCCTGGTGATGCCACTGATGTGTAGCATGCCGAAGCAGAAAAGAGGTGAAAAATATAGAAATAAAGAAAAAGGGATAGAAGATGCACAGCATATAAAGAATATTTAAGTAGGAGACTGAGGAGCAGGCCTTCCCTTTGGGTGAATGAGAATGTGCAATGTATATCCTGTATTTAGATTATGAAGAAGTGTTTATGGTATCAGGAGATACAATATATACTGATATTCTTAATTAGGTAACACTGAATGTTGGGACAGGGGGGCCATACAGGGGACAGGGCATACAGGGGGGAGGGGAATAAGAGTGGTGGGCTGTAGAGCCTTGCAAATTTGTTTTGCCCAGGTCCCGCAAAGCTTAATAGTGTCCCTGCTGAATAGACTATTTTATTCTGCATATATGCATCTATGATTATCACCTATGCAATGAAATACAAGAAATACTGTATATGTGCTAGTGGAATGCAAGTGAAGTGAATTAGAGTAGGCATACTGTGTTTACACAAGGAATCTGGATTCACTACAAGGATTGGTGATGATTGGGTTTGATGTTTTGGCATGTGAATTTTAATATTATTTGTAGGCTGTGTATTGTGCAAAGGGTAAATTAACTTAGTTTATGAAGCTGCGGATGCAACTTCCGAGCCCTTGAAATGTACCCTCAAATTAAAATTTAAACCATGAAACCATTAATTTCTTACCTCTCTACCACCTCAGAGATGGCCCACTTAATACATCCCAGACTGATCCATTTGGGATAATTGACAAGCCCTGCTCTCCAGCAAACTCCAGCAAAGGATGCTGCCTCACTCGCAGGAATTGTGTTTCCTGTCTGGGAACCTTGTCTATCTAGAAAATAAGAAATGAAGTTCCATGTGTGTGTTCGAAATGTGAATGTTGAAGAGGGGATTAGAAAAATCTTTTGTGGCAGCTGGATTTTACTGATTCATAACATTTTAACTTCATAGCAACTCACTCGCCTTTTTAGTACTATTGTATATCCTTACCTAAGACTCACCAACACAATTATAGATAAACTCTTTGTATAAAAAAGTAACTAAGCATCAAACTTTGTAATATTCTCTTACTGTGCAAGAAATGATCATGTTGTTCTAAATTTGTAAACCATATCCTTACTAATTGAAGTGGCTGTTTAGAAAAGGTTAAAGAGGACATTTATATGCTGGCTTTTAATGCATTGCTTTCTATTTACTATGTTTGTTTTTCTTTGATGAGATATCTTTTTTTTTTTTGTTTTTGCTAGGAGGATATTGAAACTGTTTCTTTCCACAGGGTCTGCAGGAATCTAATTTTCCAATGGGAGTTAAAAAGAAACCAAAGATCAATGAAAGAATTCGGATAGCCTAATAATTAAGAGAAAACAAGCCAACCCGTATGGTAAGTGCATGCATCTGTTTCTTTGTTTGCTTTGCTCTTTCTTGTTTTTTTCCGCTCATATAACAAGCTATTAATATTATGTCCTGCAGTTCCTATGTATATCATTTTAAACTCAAAGATGAGATCAGTTTTCGTTATAGCTGCCAGAAATACGGGAGGTCTTAAAAAGCATATCGCCAAAGTGCAACAGAACAGTCATCCTTCTGTTTGTATTTAAAATCAAATGCCAAAACTAGAAATGAGTAT
This sequence comes from Bombina bombina, assembly GCF_027579735.1. Classification (NCBI taxonomy): domain Eukaryota; kingdom Metazoa; phylum Chordata; class Amphibia; order Anura; family Bombinatoridae; genus Bombina; species Bombina bombina. The sequence goes on along the minus strand of NC_069499.1, from coordinate 818,368,512 downwards.
TCAAAAGCTTATAGAGTCTTACACAGTCAGTAAACCTTTTTTTTTTTTTTTTTTGCAATGGCAAATTTTAAAGATTGAGCTTAATCATACATATTGATAATAAAATCATAGGATAAAAGAACAGCATGCCTTATGAGCTTTTTACAATTACAAGATGGAAAAACAGAGAAATGAATTGAAACTAGGGTAGGTTTAATTGGACGTCACATGCTTAGCCTTGTTTAGAGCGTCAGTACACAAATGATTCTAACTTTGGCTCATATTTATCAAACAGAGAACAAGGCACATTGCTTGTGTTTCATGCACCTACATACAGTCTTGTAGTTATCAAATATGTATTGCCATAGAAAAAGAAACACTCATTTATTGATCAAGAATATCATAAGATTATTAGGCATTTGCACAATATCTGGCATGCACATGCACTATCAAAATCACTATTTTGTTAATTTATTGGTTTGCTAACACTATAAAAAAAATGGTACTTAACGGGTTCTTTTATGGCAGATAATCATATCTTTCTGCCAAACTTTTGAATACTGACCATCAACTAAGAACATCTATTTTTATATTAATACAAAAATTGAGCTGCAAATTGTTAAACTGCTTAACTGGAGAAAAGTGTAATCAGCTTCATTTTCCACCCAAACATGCTTCCTTATTCCATTGTATAATTCAACACCAAGTCATTTTTTATATAAACATTAACATTTAAGAATATGTTGCTTAGCAACTCTAACAAGATGGTATGATGGGGATCAACTCAGTCGAATCAGATATAATAGAAGGACATTTTTTAAACAAATTGTACAGAACTAATTAATATATATTTATGTCAGATTCATATGTTTAGTTAATATATTTTTCTTCATGATTTTAAAAATACATTTATATAATTATGAATTATTATTTTAATATAGCATATTTCAATCTTTAACATTTTCATATTTACAGCTACAATATGTAAAATATTACATATACATAACTCATCATCATTGTTAAAGGGACAGTTTACACCTATGAGACTCTTACTTTTATTATATCGCTTCTACCCAAACAATCTTCCTGCAACGTGTCGCATTCATAAGCACAAATAAGAATACATTTTTCCCCCTTTTTTGTGTGCTGTATTGCTTCTTAAAATGGCCCCCAAACTCATCCCCTACATTGCGTGGGGTTTTTGTACTTTCAAATGTACCATGTTGCCAGTGACTCAAAAAAAACTCAAGCTAGTACAATAAACTGTGAAGCACAACGTCAACTACAATAGAAGAGTTGATACACATCATTTTATTGTATTTCATCCTGAACCTACAGCCCTATACGTACAAAACAGTTCTCCTATTATAAATGTGTTTGATCCTGAAGCTCCGCCTCTTTATTCTGGGCACCTTCATCTTGGAATTTAGGTATTCTCACATCCTGTGACAGAAGCAGTGCACACTCACAGATTAGGGATGCTGCCAGCTTTTTAGCAGCTACAATTGTGTATTTTATACAGTTTTAAAGTTACACAAAATATGTTAAAAAACACTCAGCAATAACATAGAACAATGCAGCCACTGCAAAAAAAAAAAAAGTAAATCTCCTGTTCTGTAAGATTGGTGATCTGTAAATACACCCTGTATGAGAATACTTGTGCTTCAAGATTGCAGCACCCAGTGTGAAGAGGCAGTTTAAGGAGATTAAATAAGAGAACTGCTTTGCATAGAGCTACAGTCACATGAGGGAAATCAATAGCATAGGTAGTAGTACCCATGCTATTGCAGTTGTACCCAGCTGTTTAACCTCTTCACTACTGGGAATTTTAGAGAAAAACTTGCTCAAAGTCCAGGAGAATTTGTAGTATTTTTACTATCACTCCATTTAGACAGAAATAAAGCCTTGGTTTTTTTTTCATTACCATAGGAAACCTATATATTTTTTTAGAAATAAAATAGCTTTCAGTGGATAACAGTCTTTCCTCACTCCCTTTGTTGTGCAAACTTTGCACCATTTTTGGGAACAGGCCTACTTTGCTGTAGTGGGGGATATAATTAAGGAAATGTCTGCTAGGGGTGTTTCACTATTTTCAAATAATTTTGCTAACGTAGGTAAAAAATATACAAATTAAAAAGCGTCATCTGAATCATATAGACAGCAAGCATTTTATACCAGATTTTGGGTTTTCTTGTGGCAAGAGAAGGCTTCATTATCGGGTCAGAGAGGTCTACTCCACCCATGTATTTGGGTTTTTGCATTTGTCTCCTTTCACCTCTGGAAGTAACTACCTTAGTTCCCTCATTGTGTATAGTTGTTAGCATATACAGATCTTTTTTGTTGCTAAATTTAACTGCTAGGAGTTCTTCACTCTGCAGCGCTATTGTTTTTCCTGCATTTTGCTTCTTGGAGACTTATTGCTGTGGGAAACCATTACGATTATTTTGAATTGTTCCACAGGATACGGTGTCAAGGCAAAAAAAGATGTTGAAAAGGGGGATACTAGTATAAGAGTTACAATTATAAAGATGGTACCCATGTCCTAACAAGGAATGGATGAGGTCCCAGATAATTTTCTCACTCGTTGTAACATAAGGTGGGCAGTCAGGTGGATCTAATTGCCAGTCTTTCCCTTCATACACTTTTAAATTTTGTATGTAGACTGTGGAACTCTCACAAAGTTTATAGAATTTTATACTGTAACTTGCTCTTTTAGAGGGGATACATTGTTTAAATTGTAATCTACCTTTGAAAAGCATTAGGGACTCAGCAATACAAATGTTTTTAGGGTATATACTTCAGCAAATAATTTGTTAAAATAATCAATTGCTGGTCTTATTTTATACAGGGAGTGCAGACTTATTAGGCAAATGAGTATTTTGACCACATCATCCTCTTTATGCATTTTGTCTTACTCCAAGCTGTATAGGCTCGAAAGCCTACTACCAATTAAGCATATTAGGTGATGTGCATCTCTGTAATGAGAAGGGGTGTGGTCTAATGACATCAACACCCTATATCAGGTGTGCATAATTATTAGGCAACTTCCTTTCCTTTGGCAAAATGGGTCAAAAGAAGGACTTGACAGGCTCAGAAAAGTCAAAAATAGTGAGATATCTTGCAGAGGGATGCAGCACTCTTAAAATTGCAAAGCTTCTGAAGCGTGATCATCGAACAATCAAGCGTTTCATTCAAAATAGTCAACAGGGTCGCAAGAAGCGTGTGGAAAAACCAAGGCGCAAAATAACTGCCCATGAACTGAGAAAAGTCAAGCGTGCAGCTGCCAAGATGCCACTTGCCACCAGTTTGGCCATATTTCAGAGCTGCAACATCACTGGAGTGCCCAAAAGCACAAGGTGTGCAATACTCAGAGACATGGCCAAGGTAAGAAAGGCTGAAAGACGACCACCACTGAACAAGACACACAAGCTGAAACATCAAGACTGGGCCGAGAAATATCTCAAGACTGATTTTTCTAAGGTTTTATGGACTGATGAAATGAGAGTGAGTCTTGATGGGCCAGATGGATGGGCACGTGGCTGGATTGGTAAAGGGCAGAGAGCTCCAGTCTGACTCAGACGCCAGCAAGGTGGAGGTGGAGTACTGGTTTGGGCTGGTATCATCAAAGATGAGCTTGTGGGGCCTTTTCAGGTTGAGGATGGAGTCAAGCTCAACTCCCAGTCCTACTGCCAGTTTCTGGAAGACACCTTCTTCAAGCAGTGGTACAGGAAGAAGTCTGCATCCTTCAAGAAAAACATGATTTTCATGCAGGACAATGCTCCATCACACGCGTCCAAGTACTCCACAGCGTGGCTGGCAAGAAAGGGTATAAAAGAAGAAGATCTAATGACATGGCCTCCTTGTTCACCTGATCTGAACCCCATTGAGAACCTGTGGTCCATCATCAAATGTGAGATTTACAAGGAGGGAAAACAGTACACCTCTCTGAACAGTGTCTGGGAGGCTTTGGTTGCTGCTGCACGCAATGTTGATGGTGAACAGATCAAAACACTGACAGAATCCATGGATGGCAGGCTTTTGAGTGTCCTTGCAAAGAAAGGTGGCTATATTGGTCACTGATTTGTTTTTGTTTTGTTTTTGAATGTCAGAAATGTATATTTGTGAATGTTGAGATGTTATATTGGTTTCACTGGTAAAAATAAATAATTGAAATGGGTATATATTTGTTTTTTGTTAAGTTGCCTAATAATTATGCACAGTAATAGTCACCTGCACACGCAGATATCCCCCTAAAATAGCTATAACTAAAAACAAACTAAAAACTACTTCCAAAACTATTCAGCTTTGATATTAATGAGTTTTTTGGGTTCATTGAGAACATGTTTGTTGTTCAATAATAAAATTAATCCTCAAAAATACAACTTGCCTAATAATTCTGCACTTCCTGTATAATCTGCCATAATTTGGGTCAGTCAAAGATCTATGTTTTCGGTATAGTGGAGAAAATTGTGTAAGGTTTCATACCCTTTTCTGGGCATTATTGCTGGGTAAAGAGGTGTTGAAAATACAGGGTGAGTAGACCAATATGATCTGATACTAGGCATGTGTATGATGCCCATAGATAGAGTAAGTCTCCAAAATTCTATTAGCTCTGCAATATTTGTTGGGATCCAATTATCTGTAGGGGATTTCTGGGCCAATCACTGCTCTGCATAAAGGTTAGTTTGGGAAGCCATTTCTTCCAAAATAGCATGTAAAAAAAATATTTTGAAAAAGTCTGCTGTATTGAAATGGCTTAGTAAGGTTTAGTAAAATCGGTCATTTCAGGGCTATAAAAATGAGGGGTATTCCAAATTAAGTTGTCACCTTGAGACTCTGTAAATTGTTCTTGTGGAGATTGGGCCTTTGTTTGTTTTGGAGGGGAATATGGGGCTCGACATCAGTGTCACTTTTTTTCTCGCTTTCTGAATTAGTATGGTATTCTGATTCAGAGGAGTTAATATCCCAGTCTGTATCATTTACAATTTTGTATGCCTCCGCAACATTATATTTTCTTTTTGCCATTTTGCCAAATCTAAGGTATATTACATTGCCGCAGGAAAAAAAAAAATCTGACAGTATAATATAGTACAGATAACTTCTGCGCTCTTTCTCCCTAAAATAATTCTACTAAAAACTATAAAAATGTTACAAAATAAAAAAATGACAAAGCTTATGTTTTTTATTTTATTTTGTTTTTGCTTCCCTTAGTGGGTCACCCAATTACTGGCTGACAACAGGAAACGTCAGTTTAAAAAACAAAAACAAACAGCGGACAGCAAATGTTTAGGTGACAAGTATAAATGTATTAACCTATAAATGTTGATTTTTATGGGATAGAATATATGGTATTTACAGTATATAGTATAGGTCAGTGTATATAGATGAAAGTAACTATAAATATATACTGTTACATCAGAAATAAAATAGCTTTGAAAAAAGCTATTGGTGTTGTGTAATGATGCCAATTTATAGATGCCTTGATGGCAATATATGGTATGCTCAGTATCTATATATATATATATATATATATATATATATATATATATACCGTATATCAGCAAAATATATATAAGCTGTTAGTTTAGTGATGCCACAAATAAAAAACACCTAGATTACAAATTGTGCGTTCGTGTTTTAACCCTGAAAAAATGGCCATTTCAGCATTAAAACAGCAATGCAGTCACTACAAGTCTTGTCGGTATAGCTGTACAGCAAGCCTTTTAACCTTTTATGCAATGTCACTCCTGCACTCGTAAAAATTATGTTTTTTTCATGGGACTTCCATGCGTTACACACTATAATGACAAGATCGGTACCTCCATCTGAGAGCAGTAGTTATGAGTTTTACGCAACAAAACTGTTACATAAAACTCATAACTAAAGTGTTACAAAGTACACTAACACCCATAAAGTACCTATTAACCCCGAAACCGAGGTCCTCCCGCATCGCAAATACTATTATAAAGTTATTAACCCCTAACATCGTCACCAATATAATAGAGTTATTAACCCTGTGCTGCAGAATCTGTTGGCGCTCTACAAATAACTGATAATAATAATAATTAACCCCTAAACCGCCGCCCTCCCGCATCGCAAACACTATTTAAATATAAACCTCTAATCTGCTATCCACCCACATCGCCCCCACTATACTAAAGTTATTAACCCCTATTCTGCCACTCCCCTACACTGCCGTTACTATAATAAACCTATTAACCCCTAAACTGCAAGCCCCACACAATGAAATACAGTGGGGCAAAAAAGTATTTAGTCAGCCACCAATTGTGCAAGTTCTCCCACTTAAGAAAATGAGAGAGGCCTGTAATTTTCATCATAGGTATACCTCAATTATGAGAGACAAAATGTGGAAACAAATCCAGTCAATCATCATTGTCTGATTTGGAAAGAATTTATTTGCAAATTATTCTGGAAAATAAGTATTTGGTCAATATCAAAAGTTCATTTCAATATTTTGTTATATATCCTTTGTTGGCAATGACCGAGGTCAAATGTTTTCTGTAAGTCTTCACAAGGTTGTCACACACTGTTGCTGGTATGTTGGCCCATTCCTGCATGCAAATCTCCTCCAGAGCAGTGATGTTTTGGATCTGTCACTGGGCAACACAGACTTTCAACTCCCTCCAAAGGTTTTCTATGGGGTTGAGATCTGGAGACTGGCTAGGCCACTCCAGGACCTTGAAATGCTTCTTACGAAGCCATACCTTCATTGCCCGGCAGTGTGTTTGGGATCATTGTCATGCTGAAAGACCCAGCCATGTTTCATCTTCAATGCCCTTGCTGATGGAAGGAGGTTTGCACTCAAAATCTCACGATACATGGCCCCATTCATTCTTTCATGTACACGGATCAGTCGTCCTGTTCCCTTTGCAGAGAAACAGCCCCAAACATGATGTTGCCACCCCCATGCTTCAAAGTAGGTATGGTGTTCTTTGGTTGCAACTCAGCATTCTCTCTCCTCCAAACACGACGAGTTATGTTTCTACCAAACAGTTCTACTTTGGTTTCATCTGACCATATAATATTCTCCCAATCCACTTCTGGATCATCCAAATGCTCTCTAGCATACTTCAGATGGTTCCGGACATGTACTGGCTTAAGCAGACGGAGACGTGTGGCACTGCAGGATCTGAGTCCCTGGCGGTGTAGTGTGTTACTGATGGTAGCCTTTGTTACGTTGGTCCCAGCTCTCTGCAGGTCATTCACTAGGTCCCCCGGTGTGGTTCTGGGATTTTTGCTCACCGTTCTTGTGATCATTTTGACCCCATGGGGTGAGATCTTGCGTGGAGCCCCAGATCGAGGGAGATTATCAGTGGTCTTGTATGTCTTCCATTTTCTAATTATTGCTCCCACAGTTGATTTATTCACACCAAGCTGCTTGCCTATTGCAGATTCAGTTTTCCCAGCCTGGTGCAGGTCTACAATTTTGTTTCTGGTGTCCTTCGACAGCTCTTTGGTCTTCACCATAGTAGAGTTTGGAGTCTGACAGTTTGAGGTTGTGGACAGGTGTCTTTTATACTGATAACAAGTTCAAACAGGTGCCATTAATACAGGTAATGCGTGGAGGACAGAGAAGCCTCTTAAAGAAGAAGATACAGGTCTGTGAGAGCCAGAAATCTTGCTTGTTTGTAGGTGACCAAATACTAATTTTCCACCATAATATGCAAATAAATTCTTTCCAAATCAGACAACGTGATTGTCTGGATTTGTTTCCACATTTTGTCTCTCATAGTTGAGGTATACCTATGATGAAAATTACAGGCCTCTCTCATCTTCTTAAGTGGGAGAACTTGCACAATTGGTGGCTGACTAAATACTTTTTTGCCCCACTGTATACTAAATTAAACTATTAACCTCTAAACGGAAAGCCCCCACATCACAATTAACTAATTTAAACTAGTAACCCCTAAACCTAATGCCCCCCTAACTTTATATTAAAATTACAATTTCCCTATCTTAAGCTAAAATTTACCTGTCAAATTAAAAAAACTAAGTTTAAACTAACAATTAAACTAACTACCAATGAAAGAAAAATACAATACACTTAAAAAAATCATAACACTTCTATAAAAATTACAAAATATCTAATTACAAAAAATGCTCAATTACAAAAAATAACAAATGAAATTATCAAAAATAAAAAAGAATTACACCTAATCTAATAGCCCTATAAAAATGAAAAAGCCCACCCATAATTAAAAAACCCTAGCCTACAATAAACTACCAATAGCCCTTAAAAGGGCATTTTTTAGGACATTGCCCTAAGTAAAATCCACCACCCAACCAACCCTCCAAAATAATAAACATAACTCTAACAAAAACCTAATCTACCTATTCTCCTGAAAAGGGCATTTGTATGGGCATTGCCCTGAAAAGGGCATTCCGCTCTTTTGCTGCCCATAAAAGGGCATTCGACTCTGTTAAGAGTGCTCACCCTAATCTAAAAAAAATCCTACCCCAAAAAACACTAACACCTCTTTAGGTACTCACAGTTGTTGAAGTCCCGCTTGAACGATCTCCATCCCGGCGGCTCCATCTTCATCCAGGCGACTCAATCTTCATCTATCGCGGGACCGGCATCTTCTTCATCATTGCGGAGGTGGAGCGACGATGCACGGAGGCGGAGGTCCAGACTGAAATCCGGAGGAGGTCCAGACGGAGGTCCATCGATCCAGCATGGAGGTCCTCTTAATGTGATCATCCGCCGCACACTGAGGATTAAAATGCAAGGTACCCCTTTTATACTAGGGGTACCATTGCATTCCTATTGGCTGAAAAATTTGAATCAGCCAATAGGATTTAGTGCTGCTAAAATCCTATTGGCTGTTCAAATCAGCCAATAGGATTCAAGCAGCTCTCATTCTATTGGCTGATTCAATATTTTCAGCCAATAGGAATGCAATGGTACCCCCACTATTCCTGGTTCCTTGTGTTGCTATATACGTCCCCTGCTCAGAAATCATTTTATATATTTTTTTCTGCAGTGATCATCTCCCCCTCCCAGCTATATGTATTTAGATTGTGTTGGTCCCTCTCTCATTAAACCCACTGTACCATAGTGTAGGGAGCCCCTTCCCCCTCCTCCTATATTTGAATTTGGCCTGATCGCTGTGCCATAGTGTAGAGTCCCCCTCCCCCTATATTTATTTTCATCGTTTAGGCCCCTCTCCCTTCAAACCCTTTGTGCCATAGTGTAGGGTCTCTTTCCCTCATCCTATATTTTTATTAGGCTATATCGCTGTGCCATATTGTAGGTTCTCTTTCCCCTCCAGAGCTGGACTGCCCACTCGCCTCCCGGCACCTGCAATGATCCGGCATCTAACATATGCCATGAGCTCAGGAACTCCAGCTCTCAGCTATAACTTTACAACTTTACAGCTTATGAATCATAATGTTATTTATACCAAGGACAGTGAGGCATAGGGCCATATTCTGTAAAGCTCTCTGGTCTATTGAGATAAATAAGATTTCAGCACTGTAAGGTCCCTCAAATAATTTTCAAAGGCAAATTTTAGCTTGAGAGCTGTTTATCTAACTATGCAGTATTCTGGGTGTTAACATATAATGAAAAAAAAGCCAAAAAAGATGCATGTTTTCTCTGTCCCTGTAAGTTTTTTGATAATCAAATTCATAAAGATTTTATTAAGACAGCGTACAACAATGGTGAAAGGTGATGTTAAAGTGTAAATTGTGTACACATTGAGTTTTTTCACCTCCCATAGACTTTAATGGGAGCTGATTGCAACCTTCTACTGCCATACTTTGGGGAGCACAAAAAGAAAAATATTGATAATGGTAAATTGCCAGCTTTTTATATTTTATTGCAGCCATTATTAAAGCTGTCAGTTGGCTAAAAAAGAATAATACCAGTAGTAAACTCAGTCTTACTCGGACAGTAAGAAAAACACTGGTAATAACAGATCTATTTGACTTAAAAAAAATAATTTTGTCTTATTTAAAAAAAAAAAAAAAAAAATGGGCATTTTTTTAGAAAAGATAATGTCAGATAATCAACAAATGCATAATAAAAATACACTGTAATAACACCCTGAATTTCAAATGAACAGTACAAATTTTCTGACAAATTGTAAAATGTACTTAAATTTGCTGGTCCTCTGCATCATGTGACATCCATCAGCCAATCAGAGACTCATGTATGTTTTCAGTGTGAACTTTTGCACATGCTCAGTAGCATTTGGTGCCTCAGGAAGTATGCAAATAAAAAGACTGTGCACATAATTTGATAATGGAAATAAATTAAAAAGTCTCTTACAACTACATGCTCAATTTGAATCATGAACATTTAAAGAATGTTGACTGAAGGATACAGAAAGTATTTTAATAAATAGGATGCATTCAAAAGAGGGAAATCACTAGTGGTGTCCCTCAGAACTTAGTCTTTGGGTTGGTTTTCTGTAACATATTCATCAATGATATTAGTGGTGGTCCTCAAGAAAAGGTGTGTCATATTGGAATACGTAACAATGTATTTCAGGAGGGGTAGACCAAGCAAATACTAATAACAAAAGAACTGGATGAATAGAAAAAATAATTTGCATCTTGGTGTAGTGATTGCTAATTAGATATATATAGGTTTTAAACAGAGTATTTGGCATTAAAGTTTTTTTTTTTAACCCCTTAATGACAACAGTACCATTTTCTGTCCGTTTGTGACAAAGGCTATTTTTACATTTTTGCGGTGTTTGTGTTTAGCTGTAATTTTCCTCTTACTCATTTACTGTACCCACACATATTATATACAGTTTTTCTCGCCATTAAATGGACTTTCGAAAGATACCATTATTTTCATCATATCTTATAATTTACTATAAAAAAAATATATAAAATATGAGGAAAAAATGAAAAAACACACTTTTTCTAACTTTGACCCCCAAAATCTGTTACACATCTGCAACCACCAAAAAACACCCATGCTAAATAGTTTCTAAATTTTGTCCTGAGTTTAGAAATACCCAATGTTTACATGTTCTTTGCTTTTTGTGCAAGTTATAGGGCCATAAATACAAGTAGCACTTTGCTATTTCCAAACCACTTTTTTTCAAAATTAGCGCTAGTTACATTGGGACACTGATATCTTTCAGGAATCCCTGAATATCCCTTGACATGTATATATTTTTTTTAGAAGACATCCCAAAGTATGGATCTAGGCCCATTTTGGTATATTTCATGCCACCATTTCACCGCCAAATGCGATCAATTACAAAAAAATAATTCACTTTTTCACAAATTTTTTCACAAACTTTCGGTTTCTCACTGAAATTATTTACAAATAGCTTGTGCAATTATGGCATAAATGGTTGTAGATGCTTCTCTGGGATCCCCTTTGTTCAGAAATAGCAGACATATATGGCTTTGGCGTTGATTTTTGGTAATTAGAAGGCTGTTAAATGCCGCTGCGCACTACACGTGTATTCTGTCCAGCAGTGCAGGGGTTAATCAGGGAGTGTAGGGTTAATTTTAGCTTTAGTGTAGTGTAGTAGACAAACCAAAGTATTGATCTAGGCCCATTTTGGTATATTTCATGCCACCATTTCACCGCCAAATGTGATCAAATAAAAATAAATTGTTTCCTTTTTCACAAACTTAAGGTTTCTCACTGAAATTATTTACAAACAGCTTGTGCAATTATGGCACAAATGGTTGTAAACGCTTCTCGGGGATCCCCTTTGTTCAGAAATAGCAGACATATGTGGCTTTGGTGTTGCTTTTGATAATTAGAAGGCCGCTAAATGCCGCTGTGCATCACACGTGTATTATGGCTAGCAGTGAAGGGGTTTATTAGGTAGCTTGTAGAGAGTTTTCAGGGTTAATTTTAGCTTTAGTGTAGAGATCAGCCTCCCACCTGAAACATCAGACCCCCTGATCCCTCCCAAACAGCTCTCTTCCTTCCCCCACCCCACAATTGTTCCCGCCATCTTAAGTACTGGCAGAAAGTCTGCCAGTACTAATATAAAAGGTATATTTGTTTTATGTTTTTTTTTAATAGCATATTTACATATGCTGCTATGTAGAATCCCCCCTTAGCCCCCAATATCATGGATCCCCCATCAAACAGTTATCTAACCCTCCCCCTCTAGTCTAATGGGCGCCATCCTGGGTACTGGCAGCTGTCTGCCAGTACCCAGTTAAGTAAAAAAAAAAAAAATCTTTAATTTTAAGCTACTTTCTGTAGTGTAGCTACCCCTCCCCCACACCCCTCCCCCCTCCCAGAAACCTTTGATTACTTTATAAATAAAATTCCCCCTCCCCTTTTCTCCCAATGTATTATTTTACTTTTCTGTAGGGTAGCGGATCCCACCCGCTCCCGCCCCGTGCAGCGCCAGCCCGCCACCCCCGCGCGCGCCCCGCGCGTCCCCGGGTACTCCCGCCCCCCTTCACATGATCACGGGCCCATTGCAGGCCGCCCACCCGCCTCTCTGTTTCACTCCCACCCACCAACGATGCTCCGGTGCAGAGAGGGCCACAGAGTGGCTCTCTCTGCATCGGAGGCTTGTAAAGGGGTATTGCAGGATGCCTCCATATCGAGGCATCACTGCAATACCCTCAGAGCTGCAGAAGCAATCGCAATCGCAATCGCTTCCAGCACTCTGTTAGACAACTGACATACCAGGTACGTCTATTGTCATTAACTGCTTGTTAATGCATGACGTACCTGGTACGTCAGTTGTCATTAAGGGGTTAAAGAACCTCTCTGAACAAGAAGCAAACAAACTTTATTGTTATTTTCCACTGTCAGATAAATGCTTATCATCTTGGTCTTATGGTTTATTATCAGAAGCATCACACCCATTCTGTGATCGGAAACGAAATTTTAAAATTAATTAACAGCCAGTCATAAAAAGGCAATTTGTTATAATCATACAGTCAATCTCAAGATCAACTGAGTTGAGTGAGGTAGCTTAAAATGATTTACCAATGGAAAACATACATTTGAACAAATCATTATTATCGAAAATCTTTAAAATGTACTTATCATTCTCCTCCCCACTTGTTAAGTGGAGTTGCTTCCAGTATAGAAGTAGAGCGATATAAGACAATCATAAGCTGTAACACTAGCTTCTATAGAGATATTGGCGCATGCCCATGTTGCCTTTTTTCAGCCTGTGCGCATGTGTTGAATCTTTCAGGAGCTCAAAAAAAATATAAATCACATTTTTTTCAAGGAAAAGGTAAAAAAATAGGTTAGATGCAGCTTTCCCATATGAATGACAGACCTTTAAGGATCGAGTAAAAAAGGAAAATAATAGACACCTTATATATAAAACTGAAAATGCCGCTTTAGAGTTTTTGTGGTGCAGACTTGCTCATGCAAACCTGCAACTGCGAGTTAAGAACCAGACTGCTGCTTCCTAACCTCTTCTCGACATCTGAGGTGGCAGACTTAAGACTTCTTGTTCTTGTTCATCCAAGATTGAACTTGCAATCTTAAAGGGATAGTAAACCCCGAAATTTTATTTTATGATTCATATAGAACATACTATTTTAAATAACTAACCAGCTAGCTCCCAATAGTGCATACTATCTTATGTAGGTATGCTTTTTGATAAACAATACAAAGAGAATAAAGCAATTGAAAAGTAAGTTGAAACTGCATGCTTCAACTGAATCATTAAAGGGACATTAAACCCAAAAAAATTCTTTCATGATTCAGACAGAGAATACAATTTTAAACAACATTCAAATTTACTTCTATTATGTAATTTGTTTCATTCTTTAGATATCATTTGTAAAAGAAATAGCAATGCACATTGGTGAGCCAATCACATGAGGCAAATATGTGAAGCCACCAATTAGAAGCTACTGAGCCTATCTAGATATGCTTTTCAGGAACAAATATCAAGAGAATGAAGCAAATTAGATAATAGAAGTAAATTAGAAAGTTGTTTAAAATGATAATATCTATCTAAATCATGAAAGAAATAAAAAGGGTTTAATGTCCTTTTAAGATTTGATCTTGACTCTCTGGCCTTTAAATTCCAGAAGAGGATTATAACTTGCTCACCACAAACATATGTGGACAGGATCCCTGCATGGGAACTTTGTCTGCCAACAGGGTAATTTATGAATGCCATTATAACACATTTGTGTTAATGCCCCAAAAGAATATTATATTACATTATAATAGAAAAGGGTATTTATGGCTTCTATTTTGTACAACTTTTTTATAATGACTTTGTTTAAATCCCCTATTCTAGTCCCCTTTTTGCTAGATTCACTTAGTTCATTGTCTCCTGATCAGGAAGGACACAGAAAAACAAAGAGGCATTGATAGTCATGTTGAAAAATAAAAAGTATTCCTGAGTATGTCTTGTTTTTAAAAAAATAAAGAATGGTTGCATTTTATTTATGATAGCAACTTTACTTTGGAGTATTTTTTTTATTTATTTTTTTGTTTCAGTTTCCAATGGTTTTAATTCTTTGATCTTTTCCTGCTTTTCCGATGAGAACCTAATTTCTTTGTTGGACCCAAGAGAGAGAGAGAGTATTTTTTTTCTGCAAACATTTATAAATTATATATAGACAGTTGTTTGTGAGTTGAACCTTTTGATCTATTTTATATCAGTATTGCACTATAGTTACTGTTTTAATTTTTTATGTATGTTTCCTTTTCTCCTGCCTTCACTTGTTTCTATTTCCTTCTGGTACCATTTGTATTCACAAAGCTCAAAAGCAGCTAATCCTGCATTAAACATTCCAGGCTCAGGGAGTAATTCCCCCCATTTATTACCCATTTATAGCATTTTACTAAAATACATTGACCCTTTGTTTTATCATTTTACAGTTACAGGCATTATCTTGTTAATTTAATAACACATAACTACAGTAAATGACCAAGACCTTGATGCACTAATATAAGTTGTTTTAGTTATATCATATTTAGGGCACTTCATAGGTTATACAATTATGTGCAGTGCATATATGATTTAATGACAGCTTGCTAAAATCAATGATCTGAGGCAAGATGCTGCTCTTTTTATTAATATTTTAATACAAGCATGTGAGTTTTTCTTCACTTACTCATCAAGGTTTTTTTTCTTAAATACAACAAAACAAATTACTCAATGTAAAACAATTGTTATAGTGACTATTACAAAAATATGGGTTTTGTTCATAGGCTTAAAACCCCCTAAAATTATTTAATGATTCAGATAGAGTGTCAAATTAGAACAAGAAAAAAAAAATAATTCTCTTGATATCCTTTGTTGTAAAGCAGGTAAGAAGGTGTAGGAGCGTGCACGTGACTGGACCAATATATAGCAGCAGTTTTTTAACTTATTCATTTGCAAGAACAATAGATGGCACCTGTCATGTACAGCTCCATAAATGTGCACACTACCTACCCAGGTATCTGTTCATCAAAGAATACCATGAAAACAAAGTCAATTTGATCATAGAAGTAAATTGAAAACTTATTTTAAAATTGTATGCTTTGTCTGAATCACAAAAGTAAATCATTTGATTTCACATCCCTTAAACCTTATTAGTCTAATTTTTCCATCTTTCCCTTAAAATAAAAAATCCAGATCTTAGTGTGTTGCATTTTTAACAAGTCTCTGAAAAGAACCAAATGCCACTAGCAGCCACGTTCTTCCATATTCAGATACTAACAAAGCATCTGAATGCCCACGTCTAGAGGTTGCCTAGTTTATAACATGGTGGTATCCATTGATTTATGGGCACTAACATTTTACATTTGTTTTATCAAAACTTAAACAAATTATACAATTTTAAATATTATATCTACATATTATTTGTAGGTTAATGTTAGAATTTATTTCATTTTTCATGTCCCTTTAATAGTGGAGTGGCAAAGTTTTGTTACCAATAGTGGTGTTTTGGGGTCTTCATAAATTATGTCATGCTTAGGGATAATAGTGTTGAGATTTGGGGGCTACGATGTAGCGTATCATGTCTGCTGCACATCGATAAATGCCAACAGCATACGCTGTCTGCATTTATCATTGCACCAGCAGTTCTTGTATACTGCTGGTGCAATACCGCCCCCTGCAGATTTGCGGCCTGCCGCTAGCAGGGTTGTCAATCAACCCAATTGTATTCGATCCGGTTGATTTCTATCTGCTGCCTCAGAGCAGGCGGACAGGTTTTGGAGCAGCGGTCTTTAGACCACTGCTTCATAAACTTCTGTTTCCGGCAAGCCTGAAGGCTCCATACGGAGCTTTATATATTGACTGCCTGGGCATGGTTAGGAATAGTTCCTGTTTGTGGGTAAGGGAGGTCATTGGGGTTAATAGCTGTATATAAAAAGTTATGGTTGTTCAAAATATAAACAAGTTTACAGCCATGTATATTTTTTTCTGTTCCTATAGTTCCATCCTAGTTTTGAGGCAATAACCCCTCTTTAAAAAAAAAAAAAATTGCCTGATATATTTTTTTCTCAGCATTATAGCACCCTTTCCTTATTTACATATTTCATTATTATTTTGTAATTTGTTTATATATTGATAACAAAAATAAAATAGCATATTTGGGTCAATGTCAATATAAAATTATTTGGCAGATGAAACTGCAGATGTTATCACATCACTAAAGATCTTCTCTGCTTTCCAAAAATGTTTTATTTAAAGGGATGCTGAACCCAAATTTATTTCTTTTGTGATTCAGATAGAGCAGGCAATTTTAAGCAACTTTCTATTTTACTCCTATCATCAAATTTTCTTCATTCTCTTGGTATGTTTATTTGAAAAGCAAGACTGTAAGTTTAGATACCGGAACATTTTTGGTGAACAACCTGGGTTGTCCTTGCTGATTGGACAGCACCAATAAACAAGTGCTGTCCATGGTCTGAACCAAACATTTACTGGCTCCTTAGCTTAGATGCCTTCTTTTTCAAATAAAGATAGCAAGAGAACAAAGACAAATTTCTAATAGAAGTAAATTAGAAAGTTGCTTAAAATGGCATGCTCTATTTGAATCATGAAATAAAAAATGTGGGTTCAGTATTCCTTTTAGCTTTCCTGATTTTGACACCTCATCTTATATATATTATTTGTATGCAACACATTTATGCTTGTGGGAATTTATTGTTACCTTCCTGATATCATATAGCAATTTCCACATACATTCAATGTCAAGTCTCATTAGCCTTATATAAGATTTAATTTACTAAACTGCTATAAACCACACAAAGTGAGAAACTTTAGCTATAAACTGTTTTTCAAATAAAGATAAAGTATAGTTTGGTAATAATAAAAGGTAAAAAGACAAAGCCTTATGAGAAAGATTAGCCCATTCTGTTTAAAATAAAAAATAAAAATAAACTTTCTTAAAAAAAAACCCAGGGAAAAATTGTGCAATTTGTAATCTGTGTTCTGGGTCCCTGGGGTGGAGTAACTGGAGAGAAAGATGAGCCAGTGCTCCAACAGCCATGAATCTGTCCATGTCAGGTTTTACTTCAGGAGCTTTCTAATTACAGGTGTAGCTTATAATTGCAGCTCCTAGAGTTTAAAAGAAAGCCTGCCCCAGACATGTTTGTCTGTTACTTAGTCAGGAGCACTGCTGTGTTAAAGAGAATCTGTTACTGTGATTCTGAACTGTTTGTTAAGAGAATATAGTACTGCAAAATTATGTGATATGCTGCAGAGGAATGATTTTTTCTTCTCCAATCTTAAACTGTTTGGGTTTTTTATGTTAGTATTTTTTTGCTGATGCAATACATCACTTAAATGATTACTTTCTGTTATAATTTTTAAGCTAAACAACTAACATATTAAAGTTAATAAACATTAATTAAAACCTACTGACCTATATTTTCTCCAAAACGAAGTTTCATAACGTTCTAAAAGTTATATCTTTTATTCGCCGATGATGTCACGTTATCCTGCCCACTATTTTCAGCACTGTGTGTTCAAAATACTTAAACCAATAACTTTGTGTTTAAAGCGCCATTTTGAAACCTAGGTATTGTAAACGGATTGGTACAGAGCAAAGGATACCCACGGAGTGGGTTTGGAAAACAATTAAATTTGCAGACAAGATTTCTGATATACGGTAGAGATATGTTAATGAAATGCTATTGATAAAAAGCGTATTTGGGGTAGTTAGTTAGTAAAAGGCATAGAAAATATTTACTTACAGTGGCCCTTTAAAGATTAAAGCTAAAGAGGACTGCTTTTTTTTCTCTAGAATATGTGGTGTAAAGTTTTCAGTCACACTTAATTTAAACATACATTTTACAAAATACATTTTCTTATTGTTTTTAGGCTGAACTTTGCTATCTATCATTCATTTAGAATTGTTTTCTTTGGTATTTAAAAAATTATATATATATTAACCTAATAATAATAACTCTAAGTATATTATACAATATTATGGGAACTAAAGTAGGCTTGAAAGAGAATGGCCTATATATATATATATATATATATATATATATATATATATATATATACAAATTATTCTATATATCTTTATCATCATTATAATTTACAAAATGAATAATCAGAGAGAAGTCACTACACTGAGAAACTAATTAAGCATAACGGTATCTTTATTTAAAATTAGAGAACAAGATAGAAACATGATATAGAATATATGTTCAGAAAGTGTCAAAACATGGTCTTTCATAAGTTTAGCATATCCATCTTTGCTCATTATTATCCATGCTTTGTGGACAGCTGCTTGCTATATTAAAATTCTTTTGGCAGCAGATTACAAAAGTAAATATTTATGAAACATATAAATTGTATAGTTTAGTGCATATTTGTCTATCAGCCTCATGATGTTCAGTTTTCTAAGCAAGCCATTTGATCAATATGCTATTTGTGAATTAATTTCACAGCTTTGTTTACAATTGCATTTTCAATGTCAGTCATAAAAGAAAAAAACATCTCAGGAAAGCACTGATTATCAAATGTTAATTTGTGAATCTTACATTGTTTTAATCTGGTGTGATTCTCAAAGACAATTGCCTGTCCATTGTCTTAAAATATAATTAAATACAGTAGGATTACATCATCAAAACATATGAATAATAAAAAGACACTAAAAGCACTTACTCTGGATTTTAAATGAGCAGTAGATTTTTGTGACACATTTTAAAACAAAATATTTAAATTTACCGCCCCCCGAATTATGTGACAGCCATCAGTCAATTACAGACTCATATACTTATATACTGTGAACTCAGTAGTAGCTTGTGCCTAAGAAAGTTTGCATATAAAAATACTGTGCACAATTTTATAACGGAAGAAAATTGGAAAATCTTCTAAAAATGCATACTCTATCTAAATTAGGTCTGTTTAATATTGACATTAGTGTGCCTTTAAAGGCTATAATATAATGTGTCAAACATTGCAAAGTTTAGGTTTTACAAGCTTGGAAAATCTGGAGGACATATTGGTATTTGATGTTGAATGTCAGTACATAGAGAACATTAATATATATATATTTTTAAAAATATTTTATTATTAACTTATAGAACAGAATATATTGACTTCTAACTGTATTTTTTATTCCGTTTATTAATTGGCAAATACTGTACTAGGAGTCTCCATTCTAAAATACTGGCTGTTTGTAATCAGCAGAAGCTGAAGCATCAGCCACATAGTAGAAAATATCTATTTCTCTTTGAATGTGAGCCATCCTTCCCCCCTGGTTAGTCTGTGCCAGAGAATATGTGGAGCCTTCCTGTACAAATATAGTGGTAGGCTTTTCTGTACAGCAACACTGGGAATACTATGCCAACAAAACGTTGTATTATTATTTTATTATTAATAAATTCTATTTATAAAGTGCCAACATATGTCCTTTCTGAATCATAAAAGAAAAAAATTGGGGTTTGATGTCCCTTTAATATTAAATGGGATGAATTATGTGTGCATAAACATTTTATCAATGTAACCAAGAAAAGAAAAATAATCAGTGTCAGTATAAATCTTTAATAAATATACCTTTGTTTTTGACCAAACATTTTAAGATGTATGGTATGGATTGTGGTTGTATTGAAACTGTTAACTAAACATCATGTTACCATTCTACTTACTTATAAATACAGTGTTTTAAAAATAAAAATAAATACAGATAAACATTATTATTTATATATACAGTATATGATTTACAACCTTTTCTTTAGTGATTTATTTTTAGAGTGCTCTGTTTATCTTTCATTTGATGCTCTGCTGAGCCAGGGAGCAGCTCTAGGCATGAGCTTTATAATTAATGCAGTGCAGTTTACATATTTTGTATGTGTGTGTGTCGAGTTTTTGTGTGTGTGTGTGTCTGAGTGTTTTTGTGTGTGTGTCTGAGTGTTTCTGTGTGTGTGCCTGAGTGTATTTGTGTGTGTGTGTCTAAGTGTTTGTGTGTGTGCCTGAGTGTTTTTGTGTGTGTGCCTGAGTGTGTTTCCGAGTGTTTGTGTGTGCATCTGAGTGTGTTTTTAAGTATGTTTGAGTGTGTCTTAGTGTTTGTATGTGTGTGTGCCTGTGTTTTTGTGTTTGTGTGTGTCTGCTTTCTGGGGGGAGAGGGGTGACACCATAACTTACCGCACCGGGTGACACCAACCCTAGTGACGCCACTGCTACATTATATCATGAAAATAAGAGTTATAACTGAACTCCACTCATAATCTATGTTTCCAATGATAATTTTGATTAATTTAATTAACCGTTTTATACACTTATTAAAAAGATTGTACACAATTAATAAGCACATCTCAGCAATAAAAAACATGTACTCAAGGTTATATGTCCTTGCAATCTAAGGTGGAAGGGTATCCCAAATTGATTCTATTATTTCTATATTTTCAAAATAAATGCTTTTTACAAAACTTTTTTCAGCAGGCATGAAATGCACCGTGATCAGCATGTATTCCATAGTAAAATAACACTGCTATTCAAAATTAACAGGTATATATTCATAAGTTGGTATGTTGGATACCAAGAGAACAAAGCAAATTTGATAACAGAAATAAAATGGAATGTGGTTTTAAAATGATATGCTCTATCTCAGACAATCCTCAAACTTGGCCCATCCAGAGGTTTTGGAACTACATTTCCCATGATGCTCAGCCAGTATATCAACTGGCCGAGCATCATGGGGAATGTAGTTCCAAAACCTTTGGAGGGCCAAGTTTGAGGATGTCTGCTCTATCTAAATAATTAAAGTTTAATTTTGATTTTTGTGTCCCTTAAAGGGACACTAAACCCAATTTTTTTCTTTCACGATTCCGATAGAGCATGCAACTTTCTAATTTACTCCTATTATCTATTTTTCTTCATCCTCTTGCTATCGTTATTTGAAAAAGAAGGCATCTAAGCTTTTTTTTTTCAGAACTCTGGACAGCACTTTTTTATTGGTGGATGAATTTATCCACCAATCAGCAAGGACAACCCAGGTTGTTCACCAAAAATGGGCCGGCATCTAAACTTACATTCTTGCATTTCAAATAAAGATACCAAGAGAATGAAGAAAATTTAGCTGTAAACAATTTTATATCATAAGTCTAATTAGAATGCAGGGCTGCCAAGATGCTACTTATACATTTTTATTATAGGTTATATTATTTAAAGATTTAAAGGACTGCAAACTTCTTTAATTAAAGGGACACTAAACCCACATTTTTTCTTTCATGATTCAGGTAGAGAATACAATTTTAAACAACATTCCAATTTATTTTTATTATCTAAATTGCTTCATTCTCTATATATCCCTTTTTAAAGAAATAGCAATGCACATGGGTGAGCCAATCAAACGAGGCATATATGTGGAGCCACCAATCAGCAGCTACTGAGCCTATTTAGATATGCATGTTAGGAAAGGATATCAAGAGAATGAAGCAAATTAGATAATATAAGTAAATTAGAAAACTGTTTAAAATTGCATACTCTTTCTAAATCATGAAAGAAAAAAATGTGGGTTTCATGTCCCTTTAGGAATTAACCCTAATAGTAACAGCTACCGTAATAATGGCTTAACATATATGAATAATTGAAAAAAAATTAGGAATTGGAGCAATGGGATTGCAATGGGAGTGGGCGCACTCTAAGAGCAACTATCTAGATGTGTAAACAAAACAACTTTCTCACTCTCACCTAGATTAAGAGTTTTGCGTTGTGGCTTTTAACAATGAAAAAATGGCAATTTCATCTTAAAGCAGCAACGCACTATTGGGAGTCGTGTCGGTATAGCTATACCGCAAACATTTTAGCCTGTAAAGCAATTTCAATCCCGCACTCAAAAAAGACGTTTTTTGATGGGATTACCATAGCGCCGGTATTACAGGTTGTGCTTTCAAGCTAAAATGCTTGCATAACAGCTTATAAAGACACGATCCACACCGCCATCTGAGAGCAGTAGTTATGGATTTTGTGTAACAAAAATGTTTCACAAAACTCAAAACTAAACTGCTACAAAGTACACTCACCCATAAACTACCTATTAACCTCTAAACCGCCACCCTCCCGCATCGGAAACACTATATTAAACCTATTAATCCCTAATCTGCCACCCACCCAGCGACGATTAAAAAAAGTTATTAACCCCTAATTGGCCAACCACCCACATCGCCAACACTATTTAAATATATTAACCCCTATTCCCCCGCACCCCGACATCACTGCCACTATAATACATTTATTAACCCCTATTCTGTTGCTCCCGACATCGCTACCACTAAATAAAGTTATTGACCCCTAAACCTCGGTGCCTCCCACTTTTTCACCACTAAATAAACCTATTAACCCCTAAACCGCCACCCCCCAACAACGCAAAACACTAAATTAAACTGTTAACTCAAAAACCTAACACCCCCTAACTTTAAATAAATAAAAACTTACTTGTGAAATAAAAATAAACCTAACATTAAACTATAAATTAACCTAACATAACTAATCGTATAAAATAAAAAAACTACCAATTAAAATATCTAAATTACAAATTGAAAAAAACCTAACACTACGAAAAAAATTAAAATCGAAATTACAAAAAAACCCCAAATCCTATGAAAATTTAAAAAATCTAATTTTACCAAAAATAATAAATACTAAAATCACGAAAAATAAAAAACACTAAGATTACAAAAAAATAAAAACTATTACACCTAATCTAATAGTCCTATAAAAATAAAAATAAAAAGCCCCCCAACAGTAAAACCCACCACCCAACCAACCCCCAAAATAAAAAACCTAACTCTAAAAAAAAACTAAGCTACCCATTGCCCCTAAAGGGGCATTTGTATGGGCATTGCCATTAAAAAGGGAATTTAGCTCTTTTGCATTTCCCTTGAAAAGGGCATTTAGCTATTTTTCAAAGCCCAAACCCTAATCTAAAAAAAACCGCACCCAAATTAAAAAAAAACAAAAACCTAACACTAACCCCAGAAGATCTACTCACGGTTCCTGAAGTTGGGAGTTGGGATTCATATCCATCCAGGCGGCAAGGTCTTCATCCAGGTGGCGAGGTCTTCATCCATCCCGGGGGTGTCTTCTATCTTCATCCCAGCGGCACTAAGCGGAGCCATCCTGCAAGCTGATCCCATCCTGCGTGGAACGTCCTCTTCATACGGTCGCCGCCGTACACTGAAGTTGAATGCAAGGTAGACGTTTCAAAATTACATCCCTTGCATTCCTATTGGCTGATTTGATTCTTCAAATTCAAATCAGCCAATAGGATGAGAGCCTCTAAAAATCCTATTGGCTGTTCAAAACAGCCAATAGGATGAGATCTACTGAAATTCTTTTGGCTGTTCAAATCAGCCAATAGGTTTTCAGTAGCTCTCATCCTATTGACTGTTTTGAACAGCCAATAGGACTTCAGAAGCTCTCATCCTATTGGCTGATTTGAATTTGAAGAATTAACATTTTTTATTTTTCGTGATTTTAGTGTTTATTATTTTTTGTAAACTTAATTTAGATATTTTAATTATATTAAAGAGGAGGGTGATTGATGGAAAAATTAGTAGCTTGTGAATCTATGTAGATATTTCACTGAATCCAAATATCCAATGTGAGCAGTTGTACACAGGTAGGTGATGGATATCTGCTTACCAGATAACACCTCTATCATATGAGGTAAGGTATAGGCTCTGTAAGAGTGAGGAAAATCCTCATCTGTCCTCTTGTGAAGTCACTTGGATCTCTCTGAGACATGGATCTTAGCTCCAGATTTCGTCTCTGCGTTTGGCAGTAAAGGGCTAACTGTGAGTAGAAGGGTTCTAAGTACTCTTAGGGGAACTTTCCAGTTAGGATCTTTGTGCCCTCAGGAGTCTGAGTGGTAGGGAAAAAATTAATGCGGAGAAAAAAGAAGAATTCCCATAGTGTAACTCTGTGTAAACTGTACAAAATATTTATTTGGAACACAAAAAGAAAAACACATTCTTTTACCTCAATTCGTAAGGAGGTAAGCTTTGTAACATGTAATACAATTCCCCAAATTGCCTCTGACCAACATAGGGGTTCACAACAGTCTATCTCACTGGATACAACTTGTGACATTAAAGGGGCGTCTTAAAACACAAATGTCTAATAAAACAATTAAAATATCTAAAATAAAAAGCGGTTTCACAGAGGAAACAAACAGGCTACCGGTGTATAAGTAAAGTCTCTGAAAGCCCGCTCGGGTAGTCCTTATGCATTTCAAAGTTAATATCTACTTCTTCGTCAGAGGAGAGTGACTTTACAGTTTGCCCGGCATTGTATTTAAAGGATGGCCGAGTGGGCTTGTTTTTTCCGATAGCGTGTGACGTATTACATCGTAAAGCAACCGACAGCCAATCAAATGTAATGTGTATGCTGTTTCTAAAGTGACGTGTATTTGTTTACATACTTGCTTGCGTGGGTCTGAGTTAATTGGTGCATATTCCCAAAGTAAATGCCTATTGCTTATACTCACGTCATTGAGTGTGCACGCTACAGTTCCTAATTGCAAAGTAAGACTAGTAAAACTTATATATTGTATTTTTGTTTTATAAAAAAGGAAGATTTTTACAAAGTATAAGGAACAAAAATTAAAGTTAAGCTGGTATTAGTGATTTAACATTGCCATTGTAACATACACAGCTTTTAGTTTGGACCCTTAATTAGGTGCTTTATGGACAACCTAAAATGATACAGAGAAAAGTGTGATCAATATGAGAGCTCTATCTCAGTAACTTTGAAGTAAGATGAGTATACATCAAATTATCTACTGTGTATATCTCGTGTAGCTATAGGTAAAAAGAAGCCTTGCACTCTAAAAGAAGGGTTGCGTGTATAAGATGCTTATTCCTAACAGGATATTACCTATATAATTTATCAGTAGCGAAAAGGTCTGTAATTAGACCGATAACTAATTAGAGTGGGCTTTGTATTACTAGCTAAGATTTGTTTTGAACTAAGCTAAATAATTACCACATGTTCATACTTGAAAAAATGTGTCAATTTTCTGAGATTCTATCTGACAGAAACGACATTGTGGTTTATATTTTTTGAATATTCTGAATATAATGCACTTATACTGTGAGCATAACAAGGTGGAAGTTTAATGTCAGAGCCAAGGCTACTTTGTGCACCTCAATATTTAATCCTGTGGTTATTACATCTGTATCTACATATACATGCATTTTTTGTGTTTTATATGTATGTACATATATGTGTAGTCATCCTTAATTGTATCTAGCGATTGAGAAGGAGTTGAGTCTCAAAAGCATATCTAGTCTCCTATTTTGGAACCTACTTATGTGTGTGTTCTGAAAGTATAGTTCGGAGCTAACTCCCAATAGATTGATAACAATAAAGGTGCCCCTTATAAATTAATCTGTAGATATATAATGGAAACATATAATGGTGTCTTCCTATAAGTGCTCATAAATCTTTTAAGCATATGTTGTCTATTAGATGCTATTTAAAACGTGTGTAATGGGGGCCTCTTTACAAGAAAACTGCCAAATCTATATCTTCATTGAGACCTATTGGATTCATTGCCCCCTTACAATGAATTAAATAGGTCTCCCTTTGTCTGAGCCTTTGAAATCTATCTTCTCCCCTGTTAGGTACTGAAACATGTTCTAATATGGTTCATTTAAGATGTTTCAGTTCCTGGTAATGGCTTTTCTTGAAGTGTCTAGATAGACTATGTCCCTTGAACCCTGTCTCAATGTTTCTAATATGTTCTAAAAGATGTATTTTGTAGGGGCGTTTCGTACGTCCTATATATTGCAGCTTGCAGGTGCATTCAAGGAGATATACTACGAAAGTAGTTTTGCAGTTAGTTCAACTATTAATAGTGCAACTTTTGTTGGGAGGGCATTGGAACGGATAATTTTTGTTGGTTTTCTGTGATCGTACGCATGTTCACACCCTTTGCAGTTAGCTCTATTACATTTTAAAAAAAAATACTTTTATTAATGAGCCAATTCGTTGTAGTAGTTTGTTGTTTTAGTTTACTTAGTGCCAGAATCCGTTTTAAGTTTCTGTTTTTTCTAAAGATAACTTTAGGGGCTTGTCCTATGCTTTTTTTAAAAAAATGTATCTTGTTAAAGAAAATCTTATACTGGCCCTTTTTTCATCTCAGGT
The DNA here is from genome assembly GCF_027579735.1 of Bombina bombina. Taxonomy (NCBI): domain Eukaryota; kingdom Metazoa; phylum Chordata; class Amphibia; order Anura; family Bombinatoridae; genus Bombina; species Bombina bombina. The sequence continues at coordinate 818,341,987 of NC_069499.1, read as the reverse complement.
GCAGCTTCATTATATGTGGTGATCATCCCAACATTTTTTATATTTTTATTGTTCCTATTTTGACTGTTTTCGGTTGATACTAGAAGTTGGCTCCTATCCATGTTCTTAACTTTATTTAAAGAGCTATCTATAAGTTTTTTGGATATTTCTTTTGTACCAATTTCTTTTTAAGTACATCGGCTTCCCTACTGTAATCACTTAGTTTAGTACAGTTTCTTCTGAGTCGTTGGAACTGGCAATACGGTATATTTTGTAGCCATGGTTGGTAATGGCCACTGTCAGTCTGTTTCTTTGCAGTATAATTTAGTAAGTATTTGGTTATCTTCAAGAAACAGAATTAAATCAAGAAATTATATGCTTTCCCTAGATGATTTAGATGTAAATTTTAAATTTAGGGGATTATCATTTAGATACTGAATACAATTGGTGCAGACAGATTCTTTTCCATTCCAAATAAGGATGATGTCATCAATATAGCTGCCCCATCATCAAATAATATTCTCTTGAAATGTATTATTAATATAAATGTATTCTAGTTCCCAAAGGCTCATATATAGATTAGCATAACTAGGTGCCATAGTTGTTCCCATTGCCGTACCACTAATTTGCAAGAACAATTGACTCTCACATTCAAAATAGTTCTTTTCTAGAATTAATCTTATACAACTCAAGAATAAATTCTTGATGTATCTCAGTAAGTTCTGTTTTTTTGAGAAAATATGTAATGGCCTTAATTCCTAAGTCATGTGGTATACTCGTATATAGGGATGATACATCATTTATTTTGGAAACTTTATCTGTAGAGTGTCTAAGATAACAGCTCAATGTAGGGACTAAAGGTTTTAAGAAATAATCTGCATATTCCGAGATCCCGGCCTGGAGTGAATCTATCCCCGATACTATCGGGCGGCCGGGTGGTTTTTTATTTATCCTTGTGGATCTTCAGAAGATGATAAAAAATTGCTCATTTTGGATAGTCATGTAATAGATATTTGAATTAATTTTTATTTAATAATTGTTGAAAACTTGCTGTATCTACTAGCGATAGGTATTCTCTTTGAAAAGCTGTAGTCGGATATCCCTGAAGGTTTTTTGTAAGTTTTAGTAATTTACTGGTTTCTATTAGATAATCCGTTTTGTTCGGAATGACTAGGCCTCTCCCTTATCAGCCTCTCTAAGGAGAATATTGTCCATTTCTTTAATAGAATTAAGGGTTTCTTTTTCTTTTTTCTCAAATTGTCTTTTTTAATTTTGTATTCATCACATAGGGTTTGAAGTTCTTTCTGTACCAGTTCGCTAAACGTGGGGATAAAATTCCCTTTTGATCGTGTTGGGAAAAAAATAGATGTAGGATTTAAGTTGGAATGATTTTTTGCATATAGAGATCTTTCTCTTGTATATTCCTCACTTTCTATTTTTAATTCCTCAAGAATGTTAAGAGTGTCTAGATCTGCATCAGAGAGATATTTTAAAAACTCTGGATTTTTCTTGTTTCCTAATTTTTCAGTGTCTAGCTAATGTCAATTTTCTAATGAATTTGTTAAAATCAATGTATAAGTTAAAATGATTTGGACCCTTTGTGGGTGCAAAACTAAGACATCTCGACAATATCTCTAGTTCAGTGTTTGAAAAAGAGGTGGAGGATAGGTTGAACATTTTTAATAGAGGCTCTCCTGTTTTCCCCTTGTCGGGGTTCTGGTCTCTTCTCTGCCTCTTTCTATTTCCAACATTCCTCCTCCTCTTCCTCCTCTTCTGGTCCTTTTCTTTTTCTGGGGGTCTCCAGGGACCATTGGGGCCGTAGATTTACTTTGTGATGAGGTCTTTCTGTGTATGTGTGAGATTGTATCTCTATAGTATTTGGTATATTTTTTGGAAAATGACTTCCTGCCCAACCTTTGTCTAAAAATGTATGCTTACTCTGCCTTTATTGTCTTTGTATACTTGGTTCTTCATTATATCTGTATGAAGAATGGGTGTGAGCATGTAGTGTTTCACAATGTATTTTCTTTTGATTTCTTCATTCATTATTTATACCCCTATGGTAGTTGGTTTTTGGTTTGTTATAACCTTGTTGATAGTAATTTGATCTATTTTTATATCCCGAATTGGTATTTTCCCTTCTCCAGGTTACTTGTCTATGGGGGTTGTGTCTTCCACCTCCCTTGTTGTAATGAGTATTTGTTTGTATTCCATAAGCTCCCTCGGGCTCTTTCGGAATTAGTACTATTAAATCTTATATGTTAAAAAGTGGTAAACTTATTGTATGCATTACTTGGCCTTCTATTTCCAGGTGGTGGGTCTATCTAGACACTTCAAGAAAATCCATAACTAGGATCCGAAACATCTTAAAGGAACCATATTAGAATATGTTTCAGTACCTAAAAGGGGAGGGGATAGATTTCAAAGGCTCAGACAAAGGGAGACTTATTGGGTTCACTGTATGGGGACAATGAATCCAATAGGTCTCAATGAAGATATAGATTTGGCAGCTTTCTTGTAAAGAGAATATTTTTGGGATAGGGAGGCTAGTAAAGCCCAGAAATTATATCTTTACCTTGAGCTATAGGGCGACGCCCAGGTGATAAAAACCTTTTATGAAGGAAAAAATAGTGATGTGCAGGCCCTTAAAATAATTGTATGTTTATATTAGTAAGGAAGATTCTATAGCAACCACAATTAGATTGCTATCTGTATAGACAGGGATTTCAGCACATCTGTGCTGAAATCCCTGTTTATACAGATAGCAATCTAATTGCGGTTGCTATAGAATCTTCCTTACTAATATAAACATTTCTTGTAAAGAGGCCCCCATTACACACATGTTTTAAATAACGTCTACTAGACAACATATGCTTAAAAGATTTATGAGCACTTATAGGAAGACACCATTATATGTTTCCATTATATATCTACAGATTTATTTATAAGAGGCACCTTTATTGTTATTAATGTATTGGGAGTTAGCTCTGAACTACACTTCTAGAATACACACATAAGTACTAGTAGTGTTTCAGAACTACCCATGGTCTAGGTTCCAAAATAGGAGACTAGATATGCTTTTGAGATTCAACTCCTTCTCAATTGCTAGATACAATTAAGGATAACTACACATATATGTACATACTGTACATATACAACAACAAAAAATGTGTGTATGTGTATATATATATATATATATATATATATATATATACAGATGTAATTCCCACAGGATCAAATATTGAGGTGCATAAAGTAACCATGGCTTTGACATTAAAATTCCACCTTGTTGTGCCCACAGTTTAAGTGCATTGTAATCGGAATATTCCAAAAATATAAACCGCAATGTCGGTTCTGTCAGAATCTCAGAAAATTGACACATTTTTTCAAGTACTTTCACATCCATATGAACATGTGGTAATTATATAGCGAAGTTCAGACCAAATCTTAGCTAGTAATACAAAGTCCACTCTAATTGGTTATCATTCTAATTACAGACCTTTTCGCTACTGATAAATTATACATGACCCCCTTCTTTTAGAGTGTAAGGCTTCTCTTTACCTATAGCTGCACTAGATTGACATAGTAGATAAGTTGAAGTATACTCATCTTACTTCTAAGGTACTGAGATAGAGCTCTCATATAGATCACACTTTTCTCTGTATAATTTTAGATTGTCCATAAAGCACCTAATTAAGGGTCCAAACTAAAAGCCTTTTATGGTACAATGGCAATGATAAATAACTAATATACTAACTTAACATTTATTTTCGTTCCTTATACTTTGTAAAAATCTTGCTTTTTTATAAAACAAATTTTTATCATATTTTGAATATATCACATGCAAGTACAATATATAAGTTTAACTAGTCTTACTTTGCGATTAGGAACTATAGCGTGCACACTCAATGCCGTGAGTATAAGCGATAGGCATTTACTATGGGAACATGAACCATTTAACTCAGACCCATGCAAGCAAGTATGTAAACAAATACACGTTACTTTAGAAACGGCACACACATTACATTTGATTGACTGTCGGTACCCATATGACGTCACACGCTATCGGAAAACACATGCCCCCTCGGCCATCCTTTAAATACAATGCCAGGAAAACGGTAAACTCACTCTCCTCTGACGAAGAAGTAGATGTTAACTTCAAAACACGTAAGGACTACCCGAGTGGGCTTTCAGAGACTTTACTTATACACCAGCAGCCTGTTGGTTTCCTCTGTGAAACCGCTTTTTATTTTAGATATTTGAATTGTTTTATTAGACATTTGTGTTTTAATATGCCCCTTTAATTTCACAAGTTGTATCCAGTGAGATAAACTGTCGTGAACCCCTCTGTTGATCAGAGGCAATTTGGGGAATTGTATTACATGTAGTAAAGCTTACCTCATTACGGATTGAGGTAAAAGAATTTATGTGTGTTTCTTTTTGTGTTCCAAATAAATATTTTGTACAGTTTACACAGAGTTACGCTATGTGAATTTTTTTCCCTACCACTCATTCTCCTGAGGGCACAAAGATCCAAAGATCCTAACTGGAAAGTTCTCCTAAGAGCACTTAGATCCCTTCTACTCACAGTGAGCCCTTCACTGCCGAACACCGAGACGAGATCTGGAGCTAAGATCCATGGCTAAGAGAGATCCAAGTGACTTCACAAGAGGACAGATGAGGATTTTCCTCACTCTTACAGAGCCTATACCTTAACTTATATGATTGAGGTGTTATCTGGTAAGCAGACATCCACTTACCTGTGTACAACTGCTCACATTGGATATTTGGATTCAGTAAAATATCTACTTAGGGGGGGATGCTTCCGGGTGGCGGCCATGATGGTCGCTTATTTTAGAGGCTGAGGAGTTGGGCTTATATTTCTGCTGCATATAACTCAACTATGGCATCATATATGATAGTGAGTGATATAATCTACAAATACAAACTCTGCTGAACACTTAGAACTATTTTGATACGCCAACCTTAGTCCTAAGGTACCGGAACGAGGAGGTACGCAGTAGCGGCCTAGAAAGAGCCAGACCTTCATCTAACCCCCCCGGTTGATCCCGGGTTTAACAGCTTATGCAGCTGTCTTTTCTCATCCTACCGCAGGAACCATCTACTATTCCAAAGTAACCATACATAGGAAGATCTGTCCCTACAGCGGCACACTATATCTGCACTGTGGCTATGGAAGCACTTGACAGATGGGAAAGCTCCATAACTCTGGCGATAAGAGACCACTTCCAGAGTCTGGAAATAGAGCTATGCACACTATTGCTAATAGAAGAAGACATGGAGGGCGATCAACTCAAAATCCCGGATTCGCCAACAAGGGGCTACGAAGAAGAGCTTTTGAGTGGCCCGATCATTTCTACCACCACCCGCCCATCTAATCAAACAGCCTACGGCGGAGTCCCTGAAAAAGACCAGCTGTTCGTACCGGAGTCCATTCAGGAGGTCTCTGCAGTAATGGGGGCCCTAACGGGTGTTGAGCAGGCGCCTTTTCCACAACTGAAAACCACATCCGAATGGGTGCTGCAAACCTCCTTTGTTTTCTTAGAAGAGATGACTCACCGGGATTGCCAGATGACACAGGCGGACTCATTCACCAACACCGCAATCTCTGATCCGGCGCCACGGCAAGGGCAGATAGCACATACCCGTTCCCTCACGGCCACACGTAAGTCTGGAGGAGCTACTACCTGGAACAAATGGCCTTTGATGGCTTGTATACAAGCCGTGTACCCGCTTCATCCACAAGACTTTAGGTACGATCGGCAGCACTCACCTTTTCTAGGGTTCCGGCATGGTGTGGGATAAAACAAGGGATACTTTGACTTGTCATGCAGGGCTAGGAGCGGCAAGTACAAAAGCATTATTGTTATACGTCACCGCAGATCAGTGTCCCTGTCAATATCTGAATAGCTAAGAGACTGTTTAACTTTCCACCGTGAAGTCTGCCCTTTGCCTTCCCTGCGTTACAATTTACCCCATGCAAGTCTTTTGGTTTAAGTTTAAGCTTTGTTAAGGGGCCCTATGATACCTTTCCGGGTCAGCGCTGGTTTGATGTGTCTCGAACTATAATTACTCCATACCACAAGGACTTATTGCAATAACGTTTATTGTCCCCTGGTTGTGACTGAATTTTATATGTTTGGGTGATAATAACAGTATGCTGAGAACCAAGTTTAATAAGGCCCCAAGTTTGGTAACAACCTTTAGGGAGGAGGTAGGGGGGGAGGAAGAGAGACAGCGAGAGAAGTAGTGAAGAAAGAAAAAGCCTCTATCTTTCTGATTTCCTTTTTATCTGAGATGTAAATATTGGCTTCTGATCCCCCATACCCATCTACTTGAAAGTTGTCTTCTCAGGTTCTATGTTCTATTTATCCCCCCTAGATTTAGATATTGATGTTAAGGTATTATGTATGACCCTGACTACTGACTCTCACTATACCTGTGATCAAGCATTTGAGGTGGTCAACATAATTTTAACTCATTCCTGTCCCCTAACAGATTACTTAACACTTACACATGAGTGAGTTTATAAATAGATGGACAATGATTGGTTGCTCTATAATAGGCAAGGTGTATATTACTTTAAAGTTAGTCAAGTGTGGCCTTAGTAAGCTTATTATTTACTCCCATTACATCCATTACAATGCATAGGTAGGTGGCGATACATCTCACCAGTTTTTAATTTCTGCCTGGAGTCTAAAAAGTGCATCACTTGTCAGCCTCATATCCCTGGATTGTACTTATTTGATCTATACTCATTCTGGCAGGGGGATGATAGGCATCCTAATCCATAACTATTGATGCCCCTACGGGCTTTTGATGACATTGTACAACTGCCTACTACCCGTTCTCATCCTGTAGTAATATTTTTTTCATTTTATACTGTACTTTGGCTGCTGGTTTGGAAATGTTAGTGAGATGGTTCCTATATTATTTTGTGTGTCAATCCTATAAACTGGGTCCAAGAGTGGCCCTGCAACTCTTTTCCTTCACACTCCCCGCCCCAATCTAGTTTCTTACCTGGTTATAAGCGGTCCAAGAGTGGCTGATATGTCTCATATAGGGAGAATTGTTTTTTCACACTGGTATTAATACCAAAAAAAGAAAAGAAAAAGAGGTATTGCATTGTACGACTATCCTTTTATTATATAAATTCAAATACTGTGAGTCTTTGTACAATTATTATGTCATGCCTGTTTACGTTTAGATTTATATATATTTTCTATTGCATGATGCTTGTTCTTGTACATTTTATTCCTCAATAAAAATCTTTAAAAAATAAATAAAAAATATCTACTTAGATTCACAAGCTACAAGTTTTTCCATCAATCACCCTCCTTTTTTATGTAGAGACCTCCAATTGATTTCCTCTTTATTATTATTGTCACTTCAAACAGTGTAACGGGTACACTGTATCAATTCTACAGCAGAACAACCTTTTAATTGGTAGTATTTTTTATTTTATTAGAATAGTAAGGTTAGGTTCATTTATAGTTTAATGTTAGGTTTATTTTTATTTCACAGGCAAGTTTTTATTTATTTAAAGATAGTTATATTGTAATTTTAATTTAAAGTTAGGGGGTGTTAGGTTTAGGGTTTAATGGCTTCTGGCTGGGGGCGGAGCACGCAGGTAGCGTGCAGGTAGCATGCAGGTAGCTACCAACAGCTCTGATTTCGTTTGCAAAGGATTGTTACTATTCACCAGCCGCCCGTACTAAGCCTTGGCCTAGAATAATGTACTAGGTCCGGCTGCTGATCCTCGGATCACGGAGAGGAAGTCTGAAGAAGGCAAAATTGCTCTTTCGCTAAGAGCACCCTTATAAACTGTTTTGTTCCCGGGAAAAAACGTGCTGTGCTCTGTTATAGCCTGTGTCAAGGTGAAGATGGATGTCTGGTAAAACTGACTTCTATTGAAATTACCGTAGACAGAAGCAAACCTGTATCTTCATTGGTCGCTAGTGGTAACTGCTGTGGATGTAGCAGCATTGGAGCACAGCCCAAGTTATCCTGATGAGCACATAATTATCGCAGGCTGGAATCCTAGGTGAGAGACAAAGTCAAAGGGGGAATGGCAACTCCCACTGCCCTCCGAATTTTCCCTGAAAAAATCCCTTACCTGGACGATTAAATGCTGTGCTGCTCACTGAACGTGGTAACAGTCGAGTAAGGCCGGTGTACATCTTACTCCGTTAGCGGAGCTGCCGAGTGGCTGGTGGTTTGGATCCGGCAGGTGGATAAGAGGCTCCGATCGATCATAAATGGTGCAACAAAAAGTTCCTATCGGTCAGTCAAAATGGCTCTTGTGTACGGCGCTGCCTAAGAGGACTGAGACCTTTTGATAACAGCTTGTCATGGGTCTGGGTTTATAAGCACCTAGCAAAACTACACAGTAGTCGGCTACACCTCCCGAACTAGCCAAGCCGTTGCGCCTGTGAAAACGCCCGCTCCTGGAGGCAGAACAATCTCAGGTCGGTGGAATACAAGGTGTCTGCCTCTCAAAGAGTATTATATGAACACCAGCAGCTGGTGTCTGGAACAGTTGCTAATATGTGGTGGGGCCGTGAGAAGAGTGAGTGAAGGAACCGCTACTACAGAATATCAAGCGGCTATTGGCTCCGGATATATTACTGCTAGAAGTTTGCCAGAGTCAAGCAATACCCCAGTAGCTTTGAAACCTAGGTAAGATCGAGTGGTTCTACAGGGCAAGGCACTAACAAAAGGCCAACATGGGCAGCTGGGAGAAGAGGAAGGAATATCAGGCACTGGTCTTAATCTTTTTTGTTGTTTGACATTCTGGGAGTATCAGCCCACTGCTCAGTTGATATATGCGCTCAGGAGTCTGGAGCTCGCAAGAAGGGATCTTGGCCGTGTGCCTTGGCAGAAGTGGAGCGGTACTGTGAGTGGCTTAGATAAAGGTGATAAGAAAAGCCTGAAATTTGACTGTGATTTAACTATTACATTCTTTTCATACTTGTCTGGTTATATGCATTACAGCTCCGGGTAATGTGGTTAGGAGAAATCTGAAGAATGGCTTAACCTGAATTATGGGACTGTATTTGAACATTTAAGTTATTGTTCAAGCGGACATTATTTGTAACATTGTACATGCTTAACAATATAAAGGGGTAACTTAATTGTTTTGGGAAAGTTTAAGCACTCTATGTTTACTGCTTGTTAATTTGTTTTTTGTGTAAAACAGGTTCCAGCTAGAGTGGATGAGTTAAGGTAAAATTTGGGAAACTAAATGTTGAGTTTTCTAGTTCCCTTGTGAGTATAGGGCAACTTAGAACTCCAATCTTAAGAATTAATATAGTCAAGAGTTTCGCTGTGGTCCATATCAAGTCAAAAGACTAAGTAACTTATGAAAGTATAAGGGCGAATACGCCCGCCAAAATCCAGCTTGGGTTGTGTAGACCATAGCGATATTAGCTGGCTCTATAGATAGAGCCAGAAACATCTATATATTAAGAAACCCCTCTAACTCTCATCTTATTTTATGATTGATGTGAAATTTGTTCAATTAAGTAAGAGAGGGGGTTGTTGAGAATGGTGGGTGAGCCGCAAGTCTAGAACAGGTGTGCTCTATTCAATATAGTATCTTAATAGCACAATAATAAACAGTGATATCCAATCTCTGCTCATAAAACAGTGAGGTTTAAAGATAGAGTTTAGACTTAAGTAAAAATCTTAATCAGGGAACTCTTGTTATAAGGAGACTAGAGAAACTCTGAAGTCCTGCTTATTAGATAGAAGCATAAAGTAAGATTTAGAGAAGCTTTAGGCAAGAACCACAGTGTTCACTTGGTGTGTTTTATTTTTTTATTTTTTTTTCACAAAGCACAGAAAGTCTAATAGTTGACCCCTCCTTTTTTTTCACGTACACGTAAATTATTTAACTGTTACCTTAATATTTTCTTGATACTCTTTCTGAGTCTTCTTCACATATTCACTTATTTAGTATTAAGTGGCCTTGAGGCCACCAAGACATATAAAAGTTTATACACTATATATACACATATTATCACGGTGAATGGACAGATTTATCTCACACCCAAAAGGTTCTTCACCTAAAATGCCGCCTAAACAAAGAGACAAGAGAAGCACTACTAAAAACTCAGATAATCCGCTTGATACCTCACAAGAACGCGGAGCTACTAATTTTTGTGTTAATGACTTGACAGAATTTGCTGCTGAAGTAGAGAAATTGATGACACCACATTTAGATTTAATTAAATCTGAAATTAAAACAGAGATCTTTAGTTTAAAAGATAAAATTAGACAGTTCACAGTTAGACTGATGGAGGTGGAGACTAGGGTTAATGAGGTGGAGGACAGAGTAAATAGTCATGGTACAGATATAACTGTTCAGGGAAAAAACATTTCTCAGTTGCAAGCGCATTTAGAAGACCTTGAAGATAGGTCGAGGTGCAACAATTTACGGATCATTGGCCTCCCTGAAACAGTGGAATATCAAGATTTGTTACATTTTGTCTCTGTCACCTCAGGCCCTTATGATTCCTCACCTTTTTTGATTGAAAGAGCGCACAGACTAGGCCTAAAGAGAGCAACACTTTGTCTAAACCTAGATCTATTATTTTTAAATTTGTGAACTATCAGGATAAGGTTTTATTTTTGAAGTATTATAGGAAAATGAGATCTGTGCATATCGATAACAATAAAATTTTGATTTTTCAAGACTTTTCTGCGGAGACCATGGCTAAAAGAAAAGTAATGTCTCCTTTTTTTTCAAAGTTCCTGGAAGCTGAGTGCAGCGTTAGACTTGTGTACCCGGCTAAACTTTTAATTGCTAAGGCAGGTATCTCCTATACAGCAAATAATAGCAATGAAGCAACTGCTTTATGCAAGGAATTGGGGATTTTGTGAGTATAAGACAGAGAGTAAAAGGTAATGCCGGGGAAAAATAATTGTTTGGTTTAAGAAGTATGAACTATGTTGGATTTGTTCTGTTTTTTTTGGTTATGAAGCTATATTTGCAGAGTGTTAGAGATGCACGATACTGTTTAAAGGGAAGATGTTTTAACGTTGTATGTTGGGCGACACCTTTTAATTTTTTTTTTGTTTTTTCCATTTCTCTCTCTCTCTCTCTCTCTATCGCCCCCCTCCTTTCCACTTTTATTCATTATGTTATATCCAGAAACAGAGAATATTCTGTTTTTCTTTTTAATACTGATATGCCATGTCAGCCCCCTTTAAGTTAACCTCCTGGAATGTAGGAGGTATAACCTCCCCAATTAAAAGGAAAGCAATAATTAAACATTTGGCTAAAACTAAAACAGATATTGCTTTCCTATAGGAGATACATTTGAAGGTTACTGAAATCCCGAAACTTCAGACTAATTGGGTAGGGGAAGTTATTGTGGCCCCCTTGGCAATACTATTTAGCAAAAGACTAGACTATAAGATTGAGTCTTCTATCATAGATCCGGAAGGACGGTTTGTAATTTTAGAAATAATATATAATAAGGTTTGTTATGTGTTATGTAATATATACGGACCAAATAACATAGATAAAGAGTTTTGGGATAAATTGGTTTTATATTTGCATAAATTTACAGGCCAGAATCTTATTATTGCTGGTGACTTTAATCTAATAGCAGATCCTACCCTGGATAGAGTTAAGAAAGTAAGTAGTTCCATGAGTGCTAGGAAGACTCGCATTTTACAAAATCTATGTTTACAATTGGGCTTGATAGATATTTGGCGGTTACAGAATCCTGATCTGAGAGCCTATACGTGCATGTCAAAAGGTCAGCAGGCATTCTCCAGGATAGATTTTTTTCTTGATTGCAGAGTCCCTGATTGGCCTAGATTGGGAAGCTGAGATAGGGGATATAGTGAGTTCAGATCATGCCGTGATTACGCTAACACATAATCCTGCGCGGTTATCTAGGTCTGTGAATCAATCCATTTTTTTTTCAAAATATTTGATGAATAATGTACAATTTAATAATTGGTTGATTAACCAATGGTGAGAATATGTGGGTTACAATCAGGATTATGAAAATAGGCCTGAAGTGTTTTGGGAAGCAGCAAAAGCTGTATTGAGAGGCAAGATAAAGGCATATTTGTGTAAACTGAAAAGAAAAACTAGACAACATGCAATTCAGTTGTCTAATCGAGTTAAGAATGCAGATAGAATATATTTAGGGGATCGCTCTAGTGTACACTGGAGGAAATATATTACTGCTAAATCTATACGAGATGTCTTTATTAAACAGAAGACTAGAGCAGAAATACAAAGACAAAAAGCTCTCTATGGTGGCTTTGCAGGTAGATCTGCTAAATTTGTGGCTAGATTGATCAAGACCACTAATAGGAATAAGATAACCGCTATTAGAAAGGAATCCGAGAGATTTACCTGTAGTGTGGATATTTCCAGAGTATTTTTTTATTTTTTTTCAGAACTATACAGAGTAGAAGAGCAAGATGTAGCAACAAGAGACATATTTTTGGATAAAATTAAGGTTCCTAAAATCCCTACTGAGAGTTTAGCAGAGATTAATGCTCCGATTACGATTGAGGAGACTATAGAGGCAATTACAGCAGATAAGATTAATAAGGCAGCAGGCCCTGATTGCCTTCCCACTGAATTTTATAAGATTCTGCAGCAACAAATTGCCCCAATATTGGTAAATCTATTTAATCATTATTTCATCAAACATAATAAATGCTCCCCATATTTTGCAGCAGCGGTAATATCCTTAATTCCAAAAAAAATAAAGATCCGGAGATGCCTTGCTCATATAGGCCTATATCAGTTCTAAACGTGGATTATAAACTGTTAACAGCGATTTTAGCAAATAGATTAAAGCCACACTTAGGTTTAATAATTCATGAGAATCAAGCTGGGTTTATGGCTGGGAGGAATCCTGCCAAAAATACGCGTAAGATTATGACATTAATTGATTTTTTTTGGAACAAGTTTAGAACAACTAGGCATAGAGATATGACAGACTTAGCCCTTTTAACTGTAGACGCGGAGAAGGCATTTGAGCGTATCTCTTGGAATCATTTATTTTTTTCTTTAGAACAGTTTGGACTGAAGGGACATGTGCAGGAAGTAATCCGTATTATATACGCGGCCCCGAATTCAGCATTGCTTATTAACGGAGAACTTTCACAGTCAGTAGTATTACATAGGGGCACCCATCAAGGATGCCTTTTATCGTCATTGCTGTTTAACATCTCACTGGAACCATTAGCAATTCTGCTTTGCCAACAACTAGACGGGATACGGATAGGGGCACAAAAACTGGTTTTGTTGATGTATGCAGATGATATACTTCTATGTCTAAGTAATATTAATAAGAATCTTCCTGTATTTCTGGATACGGTCAACATGTTTGGTAGGATTTCGGGTTTTAAAATTAATGTATCCAAATCCGATAAACAAAAAAGACCACACTATAAATCATCCTTTTAGAGAAACAGCACAGTAAACTTATCTGGAGATCATTTTAAGTCTGAACCCAGAAGAATGGTATAATTTGAATTATAATAAATGTTTTTCAGATTGTAAGAAAAAAATGGAAGATTGGATAAAACTTCCTATTTCTTTATCCGCTAGGGTCACGCTTATAAAAGCTATTCTGTTCCCAAAAATATTCTATCTTATTCAGAATATCCCATTACATATTCATAAAATTGATATAGTGAATTATAATAAGGCATGTTCTAAATTTTTATGGCAAGGCACCAAAGCACGGATTTCTGTATCTCGTTTGATGAACAATGTAGAAGTGGCCGGTTTAGTGCTGCCCAATATACATCTTTATAGCCTGGCGGCCCGGGTTAAAGTGGCAGTGGACTGGTTTACAGGACAAGAACAAGTATCTCCAGTAGGCTGGGAAACAACATTGATAGCACCTTATCGCTTAGATGCTATCTTGCACTGCCCAATCACGGCCCTCCTGACGCAGATATTTGCGTTAGTAACCTTCAAAAATATAATTACAGCTTGGCAAAAGTTCTGCGTGAGTTTTTCACCTCACGTTTCTAAATATTTACCCATTACAGGTAATCCTACCTTAATTCCAGGAATAACAGACAAGGTTTTTAGATCTTGGGTTGATAAAGGGCTGGTGTATGTTGTACAAATGTTAAACTCAGACCTAGAACTATTAACTTTTAGGGAAGTTAGTAACCAATTTGGATTATCGAATAAAGAGTTCTATGCCTATTTACAAATAAGACATCTTATATATGAATAAAAAAAAAATGATGGGGTAGATTGATCATTTCGCGAGCTTCAAAATAGGATCAATAATTTTCAAAGGGGTGTGTATTCTATTGAGCTGTTTTATTCCCTTCTCATTCAAGGGCCTTCTGCAGAGCAAGAAGGGTATATAGTGACAAAATGGAACAAAGTATTTCCAGAAATAGATAATGAGGTTATAGAGAACGCGGTTAAGGTGACTCAGAAAAGTTGGGTGCTGACCACATGGAGAGAAACTCAGATCAAAGTGGTTTTAATGGTATATTTAACCCTGGCAAAACTTACTAATTGGTATAAGTTAACGATCAGATGTGGTTCAGCCAAGGCGGACATGTTGCATTGCTTTTGGGCATGTTCCAAAATAACCCAATTTTGGGCTAAGGTAATATATTGGATGAAAAGAACCCTTAAAATAGAATACGATATACTACCTATGGAAATATTCTTTCTGGTTAAATCACAAACCCCTGTTAGAAATTTTAAATTGATTAACTTGATTATATTGCTTGGGCGTAATCTAATTTTAAGAGCATGGAAGGCTAACTCAGTGCCAAGTTTAAAAGAGCTGAAGAATGCGCTGACTTCTCATTATGTATTTGAACAATATAGCTTGCAAAACCCAACAGATGCTCAATTAGCTATTTTTTTCAAACATTGGAAATTGTTTATCACCTCCTTTCCAGAGGAGACTCAAATGACCCTTGTCAGGCCACTTAGGAACTCTGCTTATGTTCAATTGCAAGTGTTAGCTGGACACCTACCAAGTATTTGGATAGAGGATAGTGAGGATATGGGATTAAGCTGACCCAGAGGT
Source organism: Bombina bombina (assembly GCF_027579735.1). Taxonomy (NCBI): domain Eukaryota; kingdom Metazoa; phylum Chordata; class Amphibia; order Anura; family Bombinatoridae; genus Bombina; species Bombina bombina. Next base: position 818,326,937 of record NC_069499.1, on the reverse strand, counting down.
GGAGGAGGGGTTGTCAGATTAGTTATATATTGGGCGAGTGTGGGGGGGCACGGGGGAAAGAGAAAGACTCCACCCTGATCGAGATTCCTTCTTTTCCCCTTTTTTTTTTTTTGTATGTTTTGTTTCGTTTTGCGCCCTAATGTTATTTGTTTATTTTATGTAAAGTTAAAACTGCTACGTGTATTAAAGTCAATTATTTAAAGATTGAGGACCCTTGCAATTGAAAGTTAAAGTTTCAATATTGTTATGTTCGGGAGTATTATGAATAAGGAATAACATTTGTTTTTGTTTTTTTGTTGTTGTTTCTATTCCCTGTTGTAACGATTGTTGAGAATCACTAAATAAAAAGGATAAAAAAAAGGTTTATGGGTTAATAGTTTAATTTAGTGTTTTGCGATGTGGGGGGCTGGAGGTTTAGGGGTTAATAGGTTTAGTGGCGGAGATGTGGGAGGCTGGAGGTTATGGGGTTAATAGGCTTATTTAGTGGCGGCAATGTCGGGGATCATGGGAATAGGGGTTAATAACTTTTTTTCGTGGCGTCGATGTCGGGAGCGGCGGAATAGGGGTTAATAACTTTTATTCATTGCGATGATGTTGGGAGCGGCAGATTAGGGGTTAATAACTTTATTTAGGTGTCGGCGATGGTAGGGGCAGCAGATTAGAGGTATTTAGACTAGGAGTTTATGTTAGGGTGTTTAAACGTAACTTTTTTTCCCTTTAGACATCAATGGGGGTTGCATTACGGCAATCGCCATTCCATGCTTCAGGTGTTAGTTCTTTTTTTTTAACACTCTCTCCCCATTGATGTCTATGGGGAAAGCGTGCACGTGACACGTCAAAGAAGTCCGTGACTTTTGTGCGGTATGGATCTTAACCCTACCATATCGCACGCATAAGGAGGCTTTTCAGAAACTCGTAATGGCAGCGCTATGGGGGGTGAACTAATCCAACTTTTGTTGAATTCATGTCGCAACCTGTTTAGCGCAAAACTCATAATCTAGGTGTTTGTATCTGTTTTTTTATGGTTCTTTGCTTTTTGCTTATATGATAATTCTGGTTTATCAGCAACTTAAACTCTCTCTAACTACAATAAATTACAGCCACTTGTACAGAAAGCTCTTATTCTTTGTTTTACCAGCTCTGTACATTAGAATTTATTGATAATATTACCTGCACATTTTGGAATTATTGTGCAGTAGCAGTAAACACTGCAAAAGCTTGTTGTATTTATCTCAGTAGTTTTACATAATCTGCTGTCTGTGGTCAATGGAAATATCTAATGTGGTGAGCACTACATAATACTTTGGTTAGAACACATTTTCCATAAAAAAATGTAATTGATGCAACAAAGAAATCCACAACAGATCTTTGAACATCGAGATTTAAGACTCCATTTTTAATTAGTATAGTTAAAGGGACAGTATACACTCATTTTCATATAACTGCATGTAATAGACACTACTATAAAGAATAATATGCACAGATACTGATATAAAAATCCAGTATAAAACTGTTTAAAAACTTACTTAGAAGCTGTCACTTTGGCTCTGTTGAAAAGGTAGCTGGAAAGCCCACTGCAAGTGGCAAATAAGACCTCCCCCCTCCCCCTTCTTTTGCATATGAAAAGACCCTTTACACAAACAGGAGCAAGCTGGAGTAGGTAGTCGAGCGTATTCACATAAAACTTTGGGGCTTGGTTAGGAGTCTGAAAATCAGAGCAATGTTATTTAAAAATAAGCAAAATGATACATTAATTAAAAAAAAAAACTTTATGGGCTTTATAAATAGATCATCTACAAAACATTTATGCAGAGAAAAAATGAGTGTATAATGTCCCTTTAATTAGTAAAGTATAGAAGGTTTATGTTAATGTTTAATTAAATCATACTGTTTTTAATTATATTATGTCGTTATCATCATTAGGGGTTGTTCACTAATATTTTTACCTGGAAGTGGGGGGGGGGGGTGATGATAAGTTTATTTAACTAAGGAGGCGGTGGCCAGAGAAATCTTGGGGACCAATGTCCTACACAATAAACCCTCGAATCATGTTGGCTTGCCATTTACAAAAACATGCAAACAAGACCAGCCCTTGTGCAGGTAGAGAATAACATATTATACATAACAATGGGAAGTTAGCATACATAAACACAAAAAAGTGCCAAGTACTCAAATTTCTACTACTGCTTATAAACCTGTTTAAAAGTACTATTCAGAAATTTATAAAATACATGAAATGAACCAGGATATATTGCAAAATAAAATTAATAATAACAATAACAGTCTTCAAAAGTCCATATAAAAAAGTCCTACTTTGTCGTAGATAGACTCCTGATTTGAATAAGCATGTATCCAAAATTCAGACAACAATTTCTCCTTTAAATGCAGCTCCTTTCTGATCACTGGTGTGATATCAGTGAGTTATGAAAAACTTGCAGCTATAAACAAAAGAACATGGAGTGCAAAAGAGAAAAAAGAACCATCATGGTGCAGTATATCAGGATAAAATATAATTTATTAAAAAAACAAAAGATCAAACTCACAAACGTGACCTCAAACAATGTGAGGTATGTGATAGACGTTAGTACAGGTGACTCCTACTGCACACTGGAGTTGCTCTTTATATCTTACGATCTTACTCGTCTGTAAACACGGATGTCAGCTGTCACGCTGAGGGATATTTCAGGCACGATATAAAGCTCTGGAGTAGGTCCCTTCTTCCGAATGGCAAAGCCCATACTGCCAGCAACGGATCCTCATCAATCTGAAGGGTACTAGCGTAAACAGTGTGTCTCAGTGGGCGTGACCTTACACATTTCGCGGGACTCCTCCTGCTTCATCAGAGGCTAAGTAGTATGAGATAAAAACAAAAGAAATAATTAAATACCAAAGAAAAAATTATACAACATTTAGATAAACTAGCTACATTATACAAATGTTGCATGGTTGTCATTGATTTTAAGATAACCCAACTTTGTTTTCTCAGTTTACATTTTCCAACACAGATGTACAAAACTGCAAAGTATGATGCATGGTTTCTTATTTATTACAGTTTGATGATCAATAACTTGCCTATTATAGTGTGTCTGTCCTTCACATCAAGTATCCTACGTAGCTAGAAAAACAGCTTTCAAGCTGGAATTTGCCTTTTTAATATTCTTTGTGGGACCTTACCTAGATAAGACTTAGATAGTCTTTTCTATAAAACAAGTTAACAGCTACAATGTACAAGAATAAAATAAAAGCAGGTTTACTTGAGTTGGTTGTTTTTTTTACCATAACTAAAATGAAATTGAGGCAAAAACCTATATTGGTGGATCACTACCCAAGACAAACAGGATTACTTTAGAGAGCAACCTGGAGTCATTTGATGATCATCAAACTACTTTAGACATCATTTGCACATTATCAGACATCATCAGGCTTGTAAAGTCATCAGCTAAGGTAAAATAATTCTGGATGATGACCAGAATAATTAACAGATTACATTACTGATTACTTCACAAGCATGAACAGCCAGTGAATACCTCTAGAGTTATCTCAATTAAATATTTTGGCCTGTGGGCATATTTCAGGATGGCTGCTGATGACCAGACTGGAGTCATCAATTACTTCAGAATGACTCCAGGAGGATCATCATTTTTGACTAGGGTATGCAGTAAGACAGCTCACTGGGGATAATATGGTCATTAACCAGTCACACTATTTGAGACACAAAACTAATTAAAAATTTCTAGCCTAAGGCAAAGATGACAGGTAAGAATATTATTCTCTTTACCACAATGTAGAAACCACAAATCTCTGTGAATCAGTCAGTAGATGCAATTACAAATGCACCATCCTTCACTTTGCTGATTGAACTTTAGTTTATATACTAGTGAAGCTCATACTTTTTTGTTGGTCGGCTGTTTTGGCCTTATTGGTGCACCATAGTTTATGACATCCTCCAATGAAGCTATATATTTTGCTGTAGAAAGATCATACCTCCAAAAGGGAATGCAGCAATTTCTCTGGTCTGTTAATTTTGTTGTACTTTTTTTGTCTGTTTTTTTTTAAATTTATTTTTTGTTTCTTTTTTACTGTCTATTCTGCATGTAAAAGTAATTATTTTAATTAAATAAAGCAGTGCCTTTAAAGCTAATTTCTCTCAGTGATATCCAGCTCAAATCCCACCAAGGGGACTGAAAGAAGAGGCCAACTCATTTATAATATTTGAGCCTCTAAAAAGTTCTGGAACACTAGATATTGTTGCAATACAATGCAGACATTTTATGTTTACAACTTATTGCAGAAATAATATATGCAGATCTATGGAATAGATGCTACAATGATCCAAAGATATTCAGTAGATTCAACATGACTAACGTCCAACATTGCAGCCTGTCATGCGCTCTACCAAGAATAATTGAATCTTGAAATACTATTGCTAAGGGTATTCAGTTGTATTTTGTGCTGTAATTATTAGTAATGTTCCTATCAAAGAAATGTTTGATAAGTTCATATTTTGATGTTATTTGTTGGTTTGTGTTTTGTTGAAATGTTACTGCAGAAAAATAATGTACAATGAGGATACTATGGGGTATACACCTATCAGCCGGGATTCCTTGACACTCATATGGTTGCAGAGGATCCTTATTTTAAAGACAAGATAATGGTTCATAATTAGTTTATTCATCTATATTTCCAGTGTTTCGTTAGTGGGTATTAATGTCCTCTTTCTCACATCAAATGAAATCAATCAATCATGAAAGTCCAGCTCACACTGTTATTGGATGGGTGCACGCTATCGCTAGGCACTGCACAGCCTAGCAATCAAATTCCAAAACAAAAAGTGAATAGCAGCACTCCAATAGAATTTTCCAATTATTTATTGCATATCCAGGAGTACAAAAAGATAGCTATCTTTTTGTACTCCTGGATATGCAATAAATAATTGGAAAATTCTATTGGAGTGCTGCTATTCACTTTTTGTTTTCACATCAAATGAAAACCACTAGCAACATAGAAAAACAATTAATACAACCCTAATACTTGAGAAACACTTACAAAACAGCTAATGTAAATATTTCTTAATGTAAAAATACCAGGTCTGTTTTGTTACCGTAAATTTTTCTTGTTGGATAGAATGCTAGGTGTCTAGAGTGATTTACTGTGTAAGTTTCGGGGCATTTTAGAGGACTGGTCAGGATTTTTCACCTACAGTTAGGCTCAGCATTCTGATTTTTTATAAAGAATCGTGTGAAGTATCTTGCCTAACAGTTTAGTCTTGATATTTCAAAGCTGAAGAGATTTTGGCGAGATTTTGAAGGTGATTTTGTGATGGTTGTATTCTTCACAAGGGAACTTGTTCTATGCTCTGAGAGGTTAATAGTTACAAGATAGATGCTGTTCATTTAATTATAATGGAAAGTAACTGCCAAGTCAATGAAGTGACGAAGGTCAAGAATAAATCTTTATAAATTCCACAATTTCAGGATGTGAGGTTGTCTTTCTGAGAATTTGTTCCACAAGATTTTAGTTCAATGAACAGGTTTTATTTTATTGAATCTAGTCCAAAAACTCATACTAATGAAAATAAGCGCTAAGGTAGAGACATCTCTAAATTCAGTTTTTGTAATGGCTAATTTATATACGTTTTATAAGAATAATGTCTTTGATATACAAATAGTTTTAATATGTCATAAAATCTTTGATTTCATATATAACATGGTTCATTATTTCATTGCTTGATGTGTTAAAGGATCAAATTGATCTTGGGTATATAAGAAGGGGAAAGAATACCCCAATATACCCCAATATATTTTGATGGAGAATAAATATTGATACAGTTTTCTTTAAATTTGACAAGCAACCAATTTCTTGGCTTAAATATCTACATTGATTTTACCAGACATTATCATAATTTCCAAACACTCCTTGTATTTGTAACAATATTTTTTTTTACATAATTTGAAACACATCCTAAAATGGAAATTACATCAAAATGATATAAACTATAAATAAAAATTGTTTAGATCATATATATTTTGCATAGCTAAACCTAGATATCAATGATTAGATTACAATCTTTACACAATTCCCATACTCTAATGAAGAAAAAAAATCAACAACTTATAATGGCTTTCAGGCTGTCCAGGCTCTCTCAACAACTTACAAGTCCACTCATCTTCATTCTGCTGGTCCTACTTTCTACTATATTGACAGTCGCCTCTGTCTCTGCATGTTACACCTGTTGATATCTTGTAGATATGTTTCCTTGGTGTTTTTACATTTAATTGAGGATGATGAGTACAATATTGCTTATATTTGAAATCATTATCAAAAAGGGCCATCATCATTATTGGTATGGGCAATGCCATTTTGTTTTTTGAGCACACGCATGCATATATCGGTGGCCGATAACATTATCATTTATCCAGTGCATGTTATTTGTCCGATCTATGGGTGCATTTATCAAGTCCATATGGATATTAAATTCAATGTGTCCATTTTCTTGTTGATATTTAATGGATAAAATGTGGTCCTGTGGATTATGATTGCCGAAGTTGATGCTATCCATTTCTTATATGGGTGACTTTCTGATATTCGATCCAATATTTTTCCAGTAGAAGAATTGTATTAAATTTTGTATTGTGATAATTCCAATGTCAAAAGGATGAATTGGGAACTGAAAAACAGCCAAAAAATATGCTCAACTAGAACAGACCCCTGTCTTTTTAACTTTCTGATAGGTAAAACTGCCTTAAGAGCCTCAAGCCAGTCATGAGTAGAGATGTGCATTTGTTTAATCATTTGTTTACATATTTATTTTTTAAAATAGGTAAATACTTACCTTAACAGAGCACTTTAACCCGATCCTCTTCTTTCCTGAGGCCCTTCTGCGCTAACAGGAGGCTTAGCTCAGGTTTGTGCAGGTCCTGGGAGCCAAACGCCCTAAGCATCCTGTTAGCATGGCTGGGGCTCTGGCAAGAAGACATTCGGGTTAGTGCACTCTACAAAGTGCGTTAAGGTAAGTATTCTAGCTATAAATTAACTTTTCACCTGTGCTTTGAACATTTACATTGATTTTAACAAAAACAAAATGTGAATGTTTAACTAAAATTCAGTGCAGCTACAGAATATTCAGGAAAACAAATTTTCACAAATATTCAGTATGAACATTTTGGACGAACCGAAAATTTCTTGGCTACAGAACTCTAGTCAGGAGCAACAGTGGCCAATCACCTTGAGGCTCCTGAGAAGGACATCATAGTGATCTAGAGATGGTAATGCAAAACGGACACGCTCTATTAAAATAGCGCATTAATTTTTTTTATTAGAATATCCCTTTAACAAATAGCATTTTTAGGATTGCATATTTCAGTTTACATTCTAAGCATGAAGAAAAATAAAATTGAATAAAGGAAGATAACAAAAATATTTTCTTCTTTGTCATAAAAAATATAGCAGAAAACAAATGCATACACATTTATAGTTATCTGAGCTTCTAACTTGTATACATGTTTTTAAGATTAGTTTTCTTTTAGTTATTGTGAATTTTTAAGTGAAACTTTTAGATAACTATCTTATCTTTACCTGTTTATTGTGATATTCAGAGATGTGTAGATCAACACCAGCAGGTTGATTTCTTTTTCTTGTAATAAACATTTTCAGAATAATTTTGTTAAACAACAAGTCAGCTCTACTTGGCACAAAATACATCCAAAACCATCTGCAGTTCTTTGACCCAGACTGAGTTGTTCATGCTGAAAATAAAGTCAGAATTTGGCTCTTTATCTAGCTATGAAAAATGCCATTTTACACAGAGTATAAGGTCATTAGACTTATCCCTTTGCTGTTGGCCAAGAGCCCAAAAATAAAGCAACATATGTACTGATACAAATCTATAATCATGGATTTAAATCATTTAGTTCACTATATGGTGCTACATAACTGTAAATAAATGTTCACTTCTATAAATGTTACTCACAAATAATAAGCTCACCTGCAATATTTGTGCAGAAATTAAATCAATTTAACTCTTGGTGCTAGAAAAATGCACCCACAGTGTGCTCTAATAATATAAATTAGTACAGGTGGCCCTCATTTTACAACGGCTCAATTTACACCTTTTCAGAATAACAACCTTTTTTCCCAGTCATGTGACTGCTATTGAAAAGCATTGAGAAGCAGTGCATTTATTAAAATAGCCAGTAGGTGGAGCTGTCCGCTTGTGTTGCAGCAAAGCCAAGCAAGCTGAAATTAATCAGTTTAACCAGACCTGAGCTATCGAGCAGATTTCAAAGGAACAAGATTTTCCTGTCTATAAATCAGTCCAGTTTGGAATGCATAGAAAGAACTGTTTGCAGAAAAATGCAAGTGAAGTCTGTGTTGTGTGATTATTTTACTAGGTTTATAATGCTGTTTAGCAAATGCTTTTGTTCATTTAACTTAGTTTAGTTATATATTCTGTGTTGTGTGATTATTTTATTAGGTTTATAATACTGTTTAGCATTTAAAGTCTTCATTTCAAAGCTTTAAAAATAATGTATTAGGTGTTACTTTTGACAATTTTGAGAGGGGCCTGGAACCTATCTCCCTCACTTCCCATTGACTTACATTATAAACTGGGTTTCAATTTACAACAGTTTTGATTTACAATCATTCCCTCTGGAACCTAACCCCGGCGTAAACTGAGGGCTACCTGTATATGAAAATAAAATATATACATATACATAACATATACGTGTGTGTGCAAAAAAAATTGTTTCAGACAAAAGTTTTGTTTCAAATATTTGGGGAAATTTGTTCCCCCAAATATACGTTGACTTATTTGTTATTTGTATAATTTAAAACAAAACAAATACTGAATTTTATTTAAATATTTACATTAATTTTCATTAAAACAAATGTAAATGTTCACCATTAGGTATAATACTTACCCCAGTGTGCTTAGTTCCCAGAACATGTACTAAATTTAGTGAAAAGCACGTAAGGGCAAGTATTGTACCCTAAAAAGTAATTTAAAGAAATCAAATTATTAATGATGAATGTCCTTAGTTTTTTTTTTTGTTGTTTTCTTTAAATTTTGCTGATGCATTCATTATGACACTCTCTTGCAAACTAGATTAAAAGCAAATAGGAAGAGTTAGGCGTGAATTATGTGTCTGTAGGTTAGGGACTAAGGGAGGAAGAAACCTTGACATGGTCCTGGGCCTATCACCACTTGGCCAAATTCTGTAACCAACTCTTCCATTTTGTTTTAATCTAGCTGTGTGCTTGCAAGAGAGTGTCAGACTTTTTATATGTTGTGTTAATAATTTTGAAATTTTCCCTATAGGCCTTACACCCAGGCTTGTAAGTGCCTGAGTCAATAAAAGCTGTGCAGATGTCTGTGAGTGCTGGTAAGGACCCAGGGTTGTGAGTTTTGCAGGGTCATAGGATGTGTATCCATTTTAGTTTGATAGTTTAGTCTATTTTCTGTAATGCTCGTGGGATATCTCTCTATCAGACCGAACTTGGCCAGTAGTCTTCTTATCCCAGCGTCAAGTGGAATGATAGGAAATATCCCAGAGCAGATTTAGTTAGTGAAATGAGGTAAGCAGTACTCATGGTAGACAGGGTAGTCCTTCATGGCAATAAGAAGAAGACAGAGAATGGTCAAGACTGGCTGAGTCCGGCAACAGGAAGGCAGTTCAGGGGTGAACCAATAGAGCAGGAACAGGCGGGTATCAGCATCAAAGGAAATCCAGCAGTGTAATGGTCAGACAGGGAGAGTTTGGCAACAATACAGCAATCCAGTAGTTCAGGGGTTAAGCAAGCAGAGTGATCAGACAGGCAGAGTTCAATATCAATATGGCAATCCAGCAGTTCAGGAGTTAAGCAAGCAGAGTGGTCAGACAGACCAGAGTCGGTTTCAAAGGATGAGCAGCATGGAATCAGGATACAAAAGATAGATCATGCACATCACGGGCAGGAATCCAGGAATTATCTGCCACAGAGTAACCCTTCCAATGCACAAGGTACTGTAGTTGTCTGCGCCTGTATCTGGAGTCCAGGATCTTAGCAACCTCATACTTAGGGTTACCATGAATCAAGAGCGGAGGAGGTCAGAGCTGAGTGTATATGTTCTTGATGTAGGGCTTGAGAAGTGAGATGTGGAAGACTGGGAGTATGCGCAAGGTTCTGGGCAAGGCCACTTTGTAGGCAACAGGAGACAGTCTTTTAAGGACTTTATAAGGGCAGATAAACCTAGGCCCTAATTTGTGACTGGGTTGATGTAGAGACCCAAACACGTTCACCTACTGAAGCACGAACAGAAGCTCTGTGATGATCAACAAACCTCTTGTATCTGGAGACAGCTGAATGTAACTGAGAGAGAATACGTTGCCAATGAGTAATGAGGTTAGTAATGTGTCGGGCTGCAGCAGGAACCTCTGTGGACTGAGCGGAAAGAGGAAAGACAGGAGGTTGGTAGCCTGCTGTGGCTTGAAATGGAGAACATTGTAAAGAAGAGTGCCAATGAGTGTTCTTTGCCAGCTCAGCTAGGGGCAACAATTCAGACCAATTGGTATGAAGAGAATTAATAAAAGCTCTGAGATAGGCTTCGGGATCTTGATTCACTCTCTCTGTCAGCCCATTAGTCTGGGGATGGTAGCCAGAGTACAAAGAAACAGTGGTTCCAATCAATTTGCAAAAGGCTTCCAAAAGGTAGAGATGAATTGAGGAACTCTGTAAGAAACAATATTCATGGGAATGCCATGAAGTCGTATCACATGTAACAGAAAAAGAGATGATAATACTTGGGCAGATGCTAGTTTCTTTAAGGGTAAAAAATGAGCAAGTCTGGTGAATTGATCAATCACAACCCAGATGGCTGTATGATGGTCAGAAGGAGGGAGGTCTACAATGAAATCCATTGTTATGTGTGTCTAAGGTTGTTTGGGAAAGGACAACGATTGGAGTAAGCCAGGAGGAAAGGATCGGGAGTCTTATTGGCAGCACAAGTCATGCAGGCTTTTACATAATTCAGAGCATCAAACTTCATGGTAGGCCACCATACATGTTGGGAAAGAAGCTTAAAAGTTCTTGTCAAACCAGGATGTCCTGATAGTTTGCTTTCATGAGCCCATGAGCCACAGGCAGAGTTCAGCAACAATATAGCAATCCAGTAGTTCAGGGGTTAAGCAAGCAGAGTGGTCAGACAGGCAGAGTTCAATAATAGTATAGCAATCCAGCATACAGTAACACAGCACCCAGGAGCACACAAAGCAACACCTATACTTGGGCAGTGTATGTAAGCACTGCAGGTACTTACATAGGCACCGATTCGCATCAAGCAGCTCAAAGGATCCAACGTCAGTGTCACACGCTTACAGGAACCACCAGGTCCCTGGCAACAGCCAGAGCAGGGCGGCGCAGGAAGGAACATGACACTTTTGTGTTTTATATGTGTTTATATGTGTTTATGGAAATTACAAAGGGCCTGTGTCACTCTTGACTTTTTCTCAGTGTGTTTGTTTGAAGGAATGTATTATGTGTCTGTAGGTAAGGGGCCCAGAGAGGAAGAGACCTTGAGGTGGTCCTGGGCCTATCACCATTTGGCCAAATGCTATAACTGACTCTTGCGTTTCACTTTTAATCTAGCTGTGTGCTTGCAAGAGAGTGCCAGACTTTCTATATGTTGTTTTGTTTTGTTTTCCCTTGGGCATTGCATCCAGGCTTGTTTGGGGTTAACTCCTTCACTCACTAAAGCTTTGCAGCTGTCTGTAAGTGTGACTGTGGGTTTTTCAGGGTCATAGGAAGTGTACCCAGTCCAGTTTGAGAGTGGAATATATATATATATATATATATATATATATATATATATATATATATATATATATATATACACACACACACAACCTCAATTCCGAAAAAGTTGGGACAGTATGGAAAATGCAAAAAAAAAAAGTGATTTGAAAACTCAATTTACCCAGTTCTATATTGAAAACACATTAACACATTATTTGATGTTTTACTTTGAAAATGTAATGTATTTTTGAAAATATACACTCATTAAAAATCTAATCACTGCAACCCACTCCCAAAAAGTTGGGACAGTGGACTGTTTACCACTATGTAACATCACCTTTTCTTTTAATAAATACTTATTAAGCATTTTGGAACTGAAGACATCATTTGGTTAAGTTTAGCAAGCAGAATTTCCCACTATTCATCCATTATGCATGTCTTCGGCTGTGCAACTGTACGGGGCCTTCATTGCCTTATTTGCCCTTCATAATGCACTGCACATTCTCAATCGGAGGCAGGTCAGGACTGCAGGCAGGTCATGCTAGCACCCGTTTTCTCTGCAAACACAACCATGTGCTTGTAATCAGGGCAGAATGTGGTTTGGCGTTGTCCTGCTGGAAAATGCATAGATGTCCCTGGAAAAGACAGTGTCTGGATGGCAGCATGTGTTGATCCAAAATGTATACATATCATTCTGCATTGGTGCCCTTACAGATGTGCAAGTTAACCATGCCATGGACACTGAAACACCCCCATACCACGACAGATGCTGGATTTTGGACTTGATGCTGATAACAGCTTGGATGGTCCTTTTCCTCTTTGGCCCAGAGAACACGATGGCTGTTTTTTCCAAAAACTATTTGAAATGTTGACTTGTCAGACCACAAAACATGATTCCCCTGTGCTACTGTCCATCTCAGATAAGACCAAGCCCAGAGAACCCAGCGACGCTTCTGGACAGTGTTGATGTATGGCTTCTGCTTTGCACAGTAAAGCCTTAAATTGCATCTGTGGATGCAGCAGCGAATGATGTTGACTGACAAAGGTTTACCAAAGTATTCCCGAGCCTATGTCAGGATATCCATTACAGACTCATGCTTTTTTAGACAGTGACATTTAAGGGATCAGAACACGTGCATTCAGAAGTGGTTTTCAGCCTTGACCTTTACACACTGAGATTTGACCGGATTCCTTGAATCTTTACATATATTGTGCACTGTAGAAGGTGAAATGCCCAAAATCCTACCGATTTGTCTTTGATGAATTTTGTTCTCAAAGTGTTGGATTATTTGCTGACGCATCTGTTCGCAGAATGGCAAACCTCAACGCATTCTTGCTCTTGACGAACTAGGTCGTTTTTGGAGGCTCCTTATATACTATGATTACATGAATGCCTCACCTGTTTCACATCACCTACTTATTTCTATTGTCCTAACATTTTTGGAATGTGTTGCAGTCATCAGGTTTGAAACAAGTGTATATTTTCAAAAATACATTAAATTTACAACGTAAAACATCAAATAATCTGTTAATAATGTGTTTTCAATATTGTACAGGGTGAATTACATTTTTAAATGACTCCTTTTGTTTGTTTTTTTGCATTATTCATACTGTCCCAACGTTTTTGGCATTGGGTTGTTCCTAGATAGCTGCTTATAAAGGACTGAGCTAACTTAAATAGGGAGCAGCTGTGAAACTGACCCAACAGATTTAACTCTGTAGTTGCAGGGGAAAATTGCTCTCTCTAGCCACCTGCTAATGTACATATATATGTATATATATATATATATATATATATATAGATAGATAGATAGATAGATAGATATGTTTGACTGTGTATACTGTGTAGACATATTCATATTTTGCATGTAAAATATATAAACTTAAAAAGCTTGTAATAAAAGTAATCAAAGTGAAACTAACAGGAATGCATGATTGTGCACAAATGTCCTGAGTACTGGTTATTGGTTGCAATCAACAATCCCCAAATGCCCGAAAATACAGTGTAGTGTATTTAAAAAAAAAAAAAAAAAAATGGTAGCAATTTTATTGTTTAATAAAATAACTGCACTAAGCAGTATTTTGGGGGTAAAGTTAGCAGGAGTGGGGTGTTAGAAAAAAACAGCACTGAAATGTACCCTTACCTTGTGGTCTATGAGAACTGTGTGTTCCCAGTAAATGTATATTGCTTATATACATATGGGTAATAATGTGTTAATTGGAGTCTCGTAATAAATCATGAATTGTCGGATAACATTGTGTTAGGGAATGGTACCAGACAAGGTTGTCTTTTGTCAGCTTTGCTCTTTAACATTTTACTGGAACCATTTGCAATCTATCTTAAGAACTAGCTGGTTTTGTTATTGGTCAAGTCAAAATGGTATTAACTCTTTTTGCAGGTGATTTACTTTTATTCCTGAGTAATACAAAAGATTCAATCAAGCAGTTTCTTAATTTGGCCGAAAGGTTTAGTTTGTTTTCCGGTTATAAAATCAATCCTGATAAATCTGAGATTATGTGGATCACAACATACAAGTCATTTGATTATTCCTGCCCCTTTAAAACAGTTAATACAATAAACTATCTGGCAGTCAAGATTAGTAGAGACCCATCTAAATGGTATAAATTTAAATTTTACAAAATATGATAACGATTTGAAAAACTGTCAGCTAGGATAGCTTTGATCAAAACCATCTTTTCTCCTCAACTGTTATATCTTATAAAAAATCTACAATGTATTATTTATTCTAAAGCTGTTGCTTTTTTCAATACTTTTTCTGCAAAAGTTATATGGCATCAGAAAAAGATTTGTCTTTTCTCTTACAAGCTAAATTCACATAATCTTGCAGGTGGTCTAGTATTCCAATTTAAAGTTCTACAACTTGGTTGCACTAGTTAAGTTTGTACTAGTTTGGATCACTGAAAAGGACTAGTTTAAAATTAGAGTCAACCATGGGGGCACCATTTTCTTTGAAAGCAGCTATTCACTGTTCTAGAGATGTAATACCAGACCACTTGGCTAATATAACGGAATCCGGACTTTATGCCCTTTGTTACTTCCTTGGTATTTAAAGAATGGGCCGACAAAGGCATTAGATATTTAATACAAGTCAAAGAGGAAGGATCAGAACATATGAAATCCTTTGAATCACTTAAATCAGAGTTTTCAATTCATACAAATATTTTTTTTGCATACCTTCAGTTGAGAATTTTTTTTTGAAGAAATAAGAAGGAATACTGAGTCAAACTGGGGCTTGGAAATTTAGAGTCAGCTATAAATATATATAAGCAAGGTATATATTCTATTTATTTTCTCTATATGTTGATAGATAATGCTGATCAAAAGCATTTGCATAAATTGTTCATTAGGTGGATAAATATTCTCCTTCTATAACCATAGATGAGATCAAAAGGAGTTTTGGATTTGAAAGAAAGGCATCCTTTTTGGTGACATGGAGAGAGTCACACTGTAAATTAATTAATACGGTTTACATTACTCCAGCTCAATTAGGTATTTGGTCTTAAAATAATCCATCAATGCTTTAATGGCAGATTGACCCCACTTCTTTTGGTTCTGTCCACAAATTGGACAATGTTGGCAGTTTTTAAATAAAGCCTCAGAAAAGGATTTTACTCTAGACATAAAAGATATATTTTTCTTCTGTACTATAGAAATGCATAGACATTTTGGGCTTGTTAATGGTCGGAATCTTATTTTAGCCACTTGGAAAGCTAAGCTATATATGTATATAACATTTCTCTTTTAAATTGTTGTTACTTGAATAGTTTGTTACTTTCAGATAATCTATTTTGTATTTCTATTAACTTTATATTTTCTGTTTTTACAGGTGGTAAACCTGAACTGTGAATTAGTTTCACTATAGAAATTGAATAGTTAAAGGTTTGAGTTAATTTACATACTTTTGTATTCTGTTTTTAGTATTGCAATTAGATAACAATTAGATTGTTTGCATAGGTGAGCAATTAGGAGGGACCCCATCCCATCTTTCTGAGGGTATTTAAAGAGATCTGTTTAGCTCTGCTAAACATTAGCTCTGCTCTTAGCAAAAGGATCAAGCTAAAAAAGGATCAAATCAATAAGGATAGTTGAGTTATTTCAGGAGGAATATAACATTTCTCTTTTAAATTGTTGTTACTTAAATAGTTTGTTACTTTCAGATAATCTATTTTGTATTTCTATGAACTTTATATTTTCTGTTTTTACAGGTGGTAGACCTTAACTGTGAATTAGTTTCACTATAGAAATTGAATAGTTAAAGGTTTGAGTTAATTTACATACTGTTTTATGATGTTTTTTAGTATTGCAATTAGATAACAATTAGATTGTTAGCATAGGTGAGCAATTAGGAGAGACCCCACCCTATCTTTCTAAAGGGTATTTAAGAGATCTGTTGAGCTCTGCTAAACATTAGCTGTGTTCTTAGCAAAATGATCAAGCTAAAAAAGGATCAAATAAATAAGGATAGTTGGGTTATTTCAGGAGTTATTCAGAGTTATTCAGTAGTAAAGAATACTTATTTTTTACTTATTGTTAAAGTGTTGCGTAGTTTAAAATGTCTCAGATACAGTGCACTGGGTGTTTTAAATTTTTTAATTGTGCTACTTTTTGGAGATTTGGGGGCTGTCCTGTTTGTTAGCAGTTTTCCCTCTTAAGGGAAGAAATAGCTATCCTTCAAGCTAAGGTAAGTAACATACCTGTTACCTCTACAAAGCTGCCTCAGAAAGAAGCCCCTCTACCCCAGAGATCAGCAGGCAGAGGCAGATGAATCACTGTGGGCTCTGGAAGAATTAGAACAGTAGACGAGAAGCATTGCCCACAACCTCTCCCATTGCAAAACTCCTATGCTGCTCTTGACGAACACACTTCTGATGAGGAGATTGCTCAAATCTATTGGTACCTGTTTCTCCAGGTAACATAACACAGGAAAGAACTGCAGATTTGTTTTTGAGAAAAAGACTGTTAGTGGGTGACTCTATTTTGAGGAATGTGTATTTAGGTAAAAGTAAAGGAGAAGCAAGGGAGGTTAGATGTCTTCCAGGAGCTACTGCTCACAGGGATAAAAATCGTATTTTGAGAATTTTTAAGGCAGCAGCAAAAAAGAAAGTGAGTTAGATGTGATTGTTCATTTAGGAACAAATGATCTGGCTAGTAATCATGTTGCTGCTGTTCAGAAAAAGTTTTGTGACCTAGGTAATCTTTTAGAGAATGTGGCATCAACTCTATCATTTTTTGCTATTTCACCTGTGTATGGTCAGGAAGCAGGAAAGATGGAGCGGATAATAACATTTAATTCTTGATTAGATAAGTGGTGCAGGAAATGAGGATTTGGTTTTATTGACCATTATAACTCTGTTTGGCAAGATACTAGGTTATTTAGGAGAGATGGCTTACATTTGGATGTTAAAGGAACAGAGTATCTGGGAGAAGAGTTCAAATGCTTTATTAGAAATCATTTAAACTAATAAAGGGGGTAGCATTAATATATCCACCTGCACCCCCACAGCATGCCAAAAGTGTTATTCCAATTAACACTTCTAGAAATTCTAGTATAAAAATTCTTTGTGCAATGAGCACAAATGCTCGC
Organism: Bombina bombina; assembly: GCF_027579735.1. NCBI lineage: Eukaryota > Metazoa > Chordata > Amphibia > Anura > Bombinatoridae > Bombina > Bombina bombina. Next base: position 818,309,559 of record NC_069499.1, on the reverse strand, counting down.
AGCTTAGGAAATAAATTACCTGAACTCATTTCAACAATGACTAGGAACAACTTGGATTTAGTAGCTATAACAGAAACATGGTACAATGATTTGCATGACTGGGACATAATCATACATGGATACAGGTTATTTAAAAAGAACAGAGTAGGAAAGAAATGTGGAGGAGTTGCTCTGTATGCAAATTAAAATATAAAGGTTACTGAAATTGTAGGAACAAATGATGAAGTGGAAAGTATTTGGGTGACTTTTAAAATTGGAGATAAAACTGTGTTTAGAATAGGGGTTGTACTATATAGGCCTGCATTGCAGGATGAAAAGCTGGACAATCTGTACTGTTATTAGAAGAAATAACCAAAATGACCATGAAGGGTAAGGTTATAGTAATGGGGGACTTTAATTTGCCAGATATAGACTGGAATATTCCTTCTGCTAGATCAGCTTGAAGCAGGTATATTCTTGAATCTCTGCTAGGGGAATCACTTGAGCAATAAGTTAAGGAACCAACTCATAAGGAAGCTATATTAGATCTAATACTTACAAACAGTGTTACAGTTTCAGATGAGTCTGTAGGTGAGAACTTAGGATCCAGTGATCATCAATCTGTTTGGTTTAGTATTCATGTGCAAGAACTGTCAACACAGACTAAAACAAAAGTTTTAGACTTTAGGAAGGCAGATTTTTTCATTAATGGGAGAATACCTAAAAAACTATTTAAAAGGGAAAACTCTTGTTAAAGGGGTTCAAGAACAGTGGGAATTTGTGAAAGGTGCCATTTTAGATGCAACCACACACTGTATTAGACATGTCTGTAAAAGTAAAAGGAAGCAGAAACCAATTTGGTTTTCCAAAGAAGTAGCACATGCTGCAAAGACATAAAAGATAGCTTATAAAAATTACAGACACACACAATCAGATGATGATATGAAAATATGGAGACTCCAACATAAAAAGACTAAGCAGTTAATTAGGAAGGTTAAAATTCATGCAGAAGAGAAGATAGCACAGTCAGTAAAACAAGGAGTCAAAACATTCTTTAGATATATCATTGAAAGAAGAAAAAATAAAGTAGGAATAGTAAAATTGAAATCAGTTGATGGTAGAATAATAGAAGGAGATAAGCAAATTGCAGACTGTCTCAATGATTACTTCTGTTCTGTTTTCACAAAAGATTGTGAAGATAGAGGGGCCCATTTATCAAGCTCCAAACGGAGCTTGTGGGCCCGTGTTTCTGGCGAGTCTTCACACTTGCCAGAAATAGCAGTTATGAAGCAGCAATCTAAAGACTGCTGCTCCATAACCCTGTCCGCCTGCTCTGAGCAGGCAGACAGGAATCGCCAGAAATCAACCCGATCGAGTATGATCGGGTTGATTGACACCCCCCTACAGGGGGACGGTGTTGCACCAGCAGCTCTTGTGAGCTGCTGGTACAATGCTTAATACGGAGAGCTTATTGCTCTCCGCATTCAGCGATGTCTTGCGGACCTGATCCCCACTGTCGGATCAGGTCCGCAAGACATTTGATAAATAGGCCCCAGAATGTCTACAATAAGGGATGCTATGAAAAATAGAAACAAGCTTAACACTAATCTTTTTACAGAGGATGAGGTTTTGTTAGTGCTATCAAAAATAAATGTTAAAAAGGCAGTGGGTCCTGATAATATTCATCCAAGGGTTTTAAAAGAACTTCGATCAGTGCTAACTGTCCCATTTACTGATCTGTTTAATCAGTCACTATTAACAGGAGCGGTTCCAGATGATTGGAGAATAGCAAATGTAATACCTCTTCATAAAAAGGGTAGTAGAGAGGAATCTGGTAACTACAGGCCAGATAGTTTAACTTCAGTAGTAGGGAAATTAATGGAAAGCCTCTTAAAAGAAAGAATTATGACTTACATAAAGACAAACAATTTAGAGGACCAAAATCAGCATGGTTTTACTTCAGGAAGATCATGTCAGACTAATCTAAATGACTTCTTTGATTATGTAACAAAAGTATTAGACAAGGGTGGAGCAGTTGATGTAGCATATCTAGATTTTAGCAAAGCATTTGACACCATCCCACACAATAAACAAATTCACAACTGTATCTCCTTGGTCTAGACTCAAAACTTGTGAACTGTGTGGAATGCTGGCTTAAGGACAGAAAACAAACCGCTAGATTTACAGTTTTGTCATTAAAAACCCGCGTAGCTAACGCTGCTTTTTTCCCCAGCGCACCCTTTAAACAACGCTGGTATTTAGAGTTGTCTGAGGGGCTGTGTTAGGCTCAGAAAAGGGTGCGTTGAGCCTAATTTAGCTCCACTTCAACCCTCAATACCAGCGTTGCTTACGGTAGCGGTAAGCTGGAAAAACATGCTCATGCACGATATCCCCATAGGAAACAATGGGGCAGTTTGGGCTGAAAAAAAAAACTAACACCTGCAAAAAAGCAGCGTTTAGCTCCTAACGCAGCCCCAGTGTTTCCTATGGGGAAACACTCTCTAAGTCTACACCTAACACCCTAACATGAACGCTGAGTCTAAACACCCCTAATAATACACTTATTAACCCCTAATCTGCTGCCCCTGCTCTCGTTGACACCTGCATTATATTATTAACCCCTAATCTGCTGCTCCGGACACCGCCACAACCTACATTATCCCTATGAACTATCCCTATGCGTCCCAATGTCGCCCAGCCATACGCCAAATATGTAATCAATGTATCACCACCAGGTGGCGCCAAACTGCAAAAATAATGGATGACTATATACAAAATGCTCCTCATAGACATTCATGTATATATTGGCATACGTAGGGGTGACATTGGAATCCATGGCTGTACTTTGTAGCTGTAAGTAATAATGATCCTCAAATAAAAAATAATTACAACTCAGGACAATAATAAATAACTGAAGAATACATTTCCTCTGTTGCGGATCATATCTATCATCCTGGTACATATCTACATGTAGCCATTGCATTCAGATATTTTTTTATAATTCATACCTCTATTTGCATGATTATCTGTTTTAGTACTTTCATCTTCATAAACAGGATATCAATCAGAAATCACGTCTTTATTACTGGAATTTAACCATTTGCTGTTCCTTCTTGTTAGTATGTAGAGAAACTATTTCATATACGCCCCTGGAACTCCCAAGTTCAGACCATTTTTCACAAAAATAGCAATTACTCTTTGTATTTTTGACTTTTAAGAAAAAAAATCTATGTTTTTGCACATCCAGTGTACTTACATTTCTATTTACACTGTGCATATACAATTTACATACAAATTTTACATTTTTGATCAAATAGGATTTTTGTTAAAGATTTTTGTTATGATATTTGATGCACTTCAACATTATATTTTTTTGCAGATTTTTTTTTTTTTTTTAATAGTTTTTATTGAGGTAAAATGTCAAACAAAAATTAAAACTTCGTACAGCGTTATCATGGCAACATGCCCATATGACAAACATTACGTTTTACAAGGTGAATTAAACAAGCATGTCTTTACAACTGAAGATTCTGGACTTAACTCAATCCAAGCGTATACCATCGAGCCATGAGCATTACCTCATTTTTACATAAATGTATGGAAACAGGACAGGTAAAACACCTCCAACTATATAGCTGAGTGTAAGCCTAGCTTCATTAATCAAAATAAAACATTATGCGGGCTTGTGTTTGTTCTTGGAGTATTCAGCAGGATCCTTAACAAAGTGACATAACAATCAGAGATGGTTAAATAAGGATGGGAATGGGTGTCTCCCCAAGTGGATTCATTCTCCATGTCATCTCCATTACACTGGGTGAAGACTTGGACCTGGGGAACGGGTCCACTCTAGGTACCTATGGTGAGGTGGTGATGAATGAAAGCGGACCTATTCAGTAGGGCAACAGGGCAGAGAAGTAGGGGAACTAAGTAGGAGGGGAGGGGGGGGAGAAAGAAAAAAAAAAAAAAAGAGGGGGAAAGAGGAAGAAGCTGGCGGGAGTTTATCTAGAAGGACGAAAGTCTAATTTCTGTCCTGTCTGCAAGTATGCTCCTGTGAGAGCGGAGCCCGCAGACTTACATGCTACTCTTTTCCCAGGTATCCCAGGGTATCCAGACCTGACCATGGAGACCCAATTTGCCTCTACAGCTCAAAGAATATTCTTCCATAGAACGGATGTATATAATGATCTCTTTGACCATGTTAAACGTGACTCGGGAGGATCCAAGCCAGCATCTAGCAATTGCCATTTTTGTGGCCAGGAGAATTATAATACACAGTGTTTTTTCTGGCTTGTTCAATTTGGCAAGTCCTAGGTGAAAAAGGGCCGTATCTGGTGTGAGATTGCAGAGCAATCCTAATTGGTCTAGCATTATCTCCACCCTTTTCCACAATCCCTGAACCTCCGCACAGCTCCACCAGACATGCAGATGTGTACCTCTACCACCACACCCTCTCCAGCACACATCCGGCCTGTGAGGGAACATCTTATGCAATTGCTCCGGGACCCTGTGCCAGCGCAACATCAGTTTTATGAATAACTCAAAGAGCGTAACACAATGGATCGCCATTTTATTGTGTCTGATAGCAGTCTGCCAATCGGCTTCAGGGTGGACCCGCCCCAGTTCTCTTTCCGACTCTAGAACCCGAAACTGCTTCACGAAGCCATCCGAGCTTAAGAGCAGCTGGTAGTGAATCGTCATGGCTTTTCGGAGAGATTTACCTACCAGCCACCTTCTCTCCCATTGGGTCAGCTCTCTAAGGTTCAAATTTGGGAATTTCCAAGCTATCAACAGAGATATAAATCTAAAATACTCAAAGTGGTATCTCTTAGGGATATCTATATTCGGTGAGTCGAAAGCTTGCAGAGCCAAGCCACGGGGCGAGTAGAGATCCCGGATCTGCTTCACCCCCCAAGCAGTCCACATCTGAGGATGCGAGTCATGAAGACAGAGCAAAAGTGCTCTTGTTGAATGCACAGGCGAAGGGTGGGGAGCCACCTGCGGGAGGTCACGGAGGTCCCTCCATATTCTAATACAAGCCCTGATAATAGGGTTCTCCACTCCTATAAGAACATCCGAGTGCTTAGGGACCCAGATAAGGTCCTCCAGGAGCAGCCCCGAAGGAAGGACGGCCTGTTCCAGTTGTCCCCATCTAGTTTTCTCTGGCGGAACTCCCCAGGCTGTGATGTGCGACAGCATAGCTGCTTCATAACATTTACGAATGCTGGGGGCTGCAAGCCCACCGTGTAGGACAGGTTTTTGTAATTGTTGCATTGCGACTCTGGGAGGTTTACCTTGCCAGATAAATCTACTTATTATGGATTGGAGGCGTTTCAGAATATAGTTCGGGACCCTCAGTGGGATACACCTAAATAGGTACGTGGCCTTGGGCAGCAAAGTCATTTTGACAGATTGGATCCTCCCAATCCATGAGATCTCGTATTTAGCCCATTTTGCGGTGAGGCTTTCAAATTCTTTCACTAGCGGGTCAAAATTAGACCGGATCACCGTTTTCGGATCCGGGGAGAGGTTGATCCCCAGATGTTTTATCTGGTTTGATGACCAGGCAAATGGATAGGCTTCCTTTAGCTGGAGAAGTTGGGTTGGAGGGAGATTTAGGGACAAAGCCTCAGTCTCTGTGTAATTGAGTTTATAATAAGACATCTCTTCAAACTGCCGTAGCGCATCAAAAACTGCCGGGAGGGACACCTCAGGCTCCGACACAAATAGAGTGAGATCGTCTGCAAATAATGCAAGCTTTTGTAAGGAATCATGGATTAAAAAGCCCTTAGTCATAGTGTTTTGCCTAATCATGGCAGCCAGGGGCTCAATGGAAAGGACAAAAAGAAGGGGGGAAAGCGGGCATCCCTGTCTGGTCTCGTTTTTAATCTCAAAAGGTTCTGAACAGAACCCCTTGCCCCTAATTCTAGCCGACGGGTTGGAGTACAGAGCCATAACCGCTCCTATGAACTGTGCCGGAAGCCCGAAGGTCCTCATAACCTCCTCCATGTACTCCCACCGTACCCTGTCAAATGCCTTTTCCGCATCTAGTGACAGGGCAACTAGTGGGAGCCCCAAGGAATTAGCTTCTGCAAATATGTTTAACAAACGACGTGTATTGTCTGAGCCTTGCCTCCCTTGCACAAATCCCACCTGATCCAAGTGTATCAGGGCCGGGAGCTCCCTGCCCAGGTGGTTTGCCAAGATTTTTGAGTATATTTTAACATCTTCGTTTATTAAGGAGATGGGTCTATAGCTCTCGCAGCGACTAGGATCTTTACCTGGTTTGGGAATGGTCACAATTTCTGCCTCTAGGCATTCTTTAGGGAAACCTCTAGCCTGAAAGGCTGAGTTAAAAACAGAAACCAGAACCGGGCCAACCTCCGCGCTAAATTTCTTGTAAAAGATAGAAGAAAAGCCATCCGGCCCCGGCGCCTTATTCAGCTTCATTCCCTTAATCACTTGTTGCACCTCTGTGATGGTGAATGGGGCCGATAGTCTCTCCCTCGCCTCTTCAGGCACCCCGGGCAAGCCGAGGCCTCCCAAGAAGCGAGCGATGCACTCTCTTGAGAAGTTCTGGTATCTCTCCGTAGAAGAGATTTGGTATAGCCTCCGGTAATAGTCCACAAAGGCTTCCCCAATATCTCTGGGTGAGTAGCATCTTTCGCTTCCTTTCTGAATAAAGGCGATTCTGTTAGTCAGTGTTTTTTGCCGTAATCTGTTCGCTAGGAGGCGGTCTGCTTTATTTCCACTATGATAGAATTTCAATTTTAGGAATCTGAGATTCTTCTGGACCTGCTCCAATTCGAGATCATGGATCTGGGCTTTGATATTATTCCACGTCTTAATATCAGAGGGGGAGACACTCTCCCCAGCCCGCTTCCTCCCCAGGACTAGCTTGCCATAAAGTTGTGCCAGTGTTTCAGTTTTCTTTCCTCTGTTCTGGGATTCTCTTTTTATGAGTATCCCTCTCATGTAGGCTTTCAGGGCCAGCCAGACCGTGGACATGGAGGTTTCTCCATTAATATTGTTCTCAAGGAACTCAGTAATTTCCCTGGACCATTCGGGCAGGAAAGTATTCTGGAACAGATGTTCAGGCAAACGCCATTTTTTTAGCCCCTCATGCGATCCAGACCCGTCAAAATTGACCATCACTGCGTCATGATCAGACCACGTGCACGGCACTATAGTAGAGCCACGTATCTGCCTTACTGCCCACGGGTCGCAGAAAAGATAATCTATCCTGGAAAAGGAGGAGTGTGGAGCAGAATAAAAGGTGTGGTCGCAAGCGTCCGGATGGTGAGCTCTCCATACATCATGGAGGTCATGCTGCGCTGTTAGTTCCCTAAATTTTTGGGAAAGAAAATCTCTGTTCCTGTCACTGCCTAGGTTGGCATGACCTCTTTTATCTTTCTCAGGGTCCCAAAGCATATTAAAGTCTCCCGCCAGTAGGGTATAACCCTGCTTTATCTTGGCAACTTGGAGGAGTAATTTCCTCAGAAAGCTAACCTGGTTAGTATTTGGTAAGTATGTCGCAACCAGCGTGTACAACACATTATTTAAGTGGCACACACATATCACATAGCGTCCTGCCGGATCACTTAACGTGTAGATAGGCTCATAGGCTACCTGATCCCCTATCAGTATCGTCACCCCCCCTAGCTTTTTTGTGGAATGTGGAGGAAACGTTAACTGGGAATCTCTTAGGTTTGAATCTATCTACTGCGTCACCGGTCCAGTGAGTCTCCTGGAGGAAAGCCACATCAATCCTATGTTTAAGTAAGAATTTGAGCGCCAGACTCCTCTTAGTTGGAGAGTTTAGGCCCTTGGTGTTTAGGGTACATACCCTCATGGTTAGTTCTCGGCAGGGAGGTGGATAGGGGAGAAGAAGAAAGAAAAAAAAAAAAAAGAGAAGAAAGGGGGGTGGGAGAAGAAAGATTAGAGAGAGTGTAGACTCAGTAGGAAGCCCCTGTTGCCTTTGGGTAATGGAGTATGGCTCCCCCTACTGGGGTTATGTGGACGGGTCTAACACAGGAGAGTGTTTATGTTAGTGAGATAGGGAATAACAGGACAAGGTGACACCACCTGGGGAGGGAGGGTGGGAAGGGTTGAGGATGAAGAATGAAAGGCGAAAAATGAAAGGCGAAAAATAGAAGATGAAAGATGGAAGATGAAAAATGAACGGTGAACTGTGAACGATGAAAGATGAAAGAGGGGGTGGAGCCAGCGACAGACCCACAGCCCCCCCCCAAACCTGTAACTAGTGTAATAAATGTAATAAGACAACATCAACAAAATTATAAGCATACATATGTATAACAGTGACCTAATACAACTTCGACAGTCCATCAATATTAGCAACCTTTAAGTCCACTTTAACAAACTAAGCATCATTACTTATGCAGCAGAAAAACCTTACAGTGGTATTAGTGGAATTTAGTTGCTATACATCCACCTGTTTATTCTGTATAATTAAGACCAACTAGTATGTCTCAAAGTGGACAAATAGTGGCCAAACGTGTGCAGACGTTGTTTCAGGATTTAAAACAGATGGAAAGAGAAAATAGTTTCAGGCCCTAAAATCATGTGAGTTAGGCCCAAACAAGCAGAGAGTCAGTTTCAGGGCTATGGGCTTCCTGGATTCCACTCTTGGGCATTTACTCTCAGATCTGGACTTCTTCTGCGAGGGCGTGGAGGCAGGTTTTGGTCTATAGGGGGCCTCCCAGGGGAGGCCGATGGGGACCTATTTTGCCGCGGCAGTTGCCACGTCCTAATGAGCTCCAGCCCCTGTTGAGGGGTTAGAATGATATGTTGGGTGCCATCTTTGGTAACAATTAGTTTGGTTGGAAAGCCCCATCTATATCTAACTTGGTTACCTCTTAGGACCTTGGTGACCTCCGCAAAACTTCTCCTTTGGGCCAAGGTGTAGGAGGACAGGTCAGGGAATAGTGAGACCTCTCTAAATTGCCCATTTAGTTGTGGTGAATGCAGCATTGCCCTCATCAATTTATCTTTATATGAGTAGTGATGTAAGCGGGCTATAGTGTCTCTGGGTTTACCAGGTGGAAGGTTTCTGGGCCTCGCCATACGGTGTATTCGGTCTATTCTATTTACGTCTCCAGCAGCAGGCCCAAGAATTGATTGAAAAAGACGGTGAGCGTACTCCTCCAAGTCTTGCGGGAGAACCGACTCTGGGATACCTCTGAGTCTCACGTTATTTCGCCTGGATCTATCTTCTAGATCTGCCACTTTCGCTTCCAAAGAGGATACTTGGTCCATCAGGCTTTGCGTTTGGCCTACCCAGTTAGCATGGTCCACCATAAAATCCTCCTGTTTCCTCTCGATGGTGTCAGTTCTTTCACTGATAGAGGAAATATCGCGTCTCAGGTCCTCAAACGATCTCTCCAGCTTATCAAACCGTCTAGTGAGGGTCTGGTTCTGGTTTTCAAACATGCACTGGATGGACTCTAACGGCAAGGTCGAGGCGTCCCCCTTTTTTCTGCCTGGAGTATTGGAAATAGAAATTCTACTCTCGTTATGGTCATCTGGCATGTCTGAAGCATTGGATTGCTCATCTTCGGATCTGGCGGATTCCCTCTGTCCCCACGGGTGAAAGTGATCCATTACAGTTTTCTTAGGCCCAAAGTTGCTTTTTTGCTTTTTCTTAGCTTGTTGTGACATAATGACTGGGGTCTTCCTCTCTAACACGGTCACTGCAGTAATTGGTATATAGCTGTTATCTTTCTAGGGTATATAGATGGGGGGGGGGGGACATCCAGGGCCCTTTCTTAAACTGACATAATGCAGTTGAACTCACTCAGGATATACTGAAATAACTGCTCTAAATACTGATTCCCCAAAGGGGGAGGGATGTCTGAGACTGCAGGAGGTCAGGAAGTATTAGTTTTAGTGAGATCAAAGCTTAAGGGGGAGCCCCCCTAACTATTACACCTTTGCACTCTTATGTTGCCCCCTCCTGGGGAAGTTGTCACCATAGGACGATGTGGGAAAAAGGGAGAGGGATATGACCCGCCAGCGATAGCCTGACGGGAAAGGGAGGAGAGGGCACGCCTAGTACCTGAAAACAAAGCTTATGATGAAATGTATATTACACAGTATGGAATGCAGCAGGTTAGGCAACACAGAGTACCATTGACAAGGGTATCCTAGGTATACTCCTAAAGCTATATTCAGATCTAGTACAATTACAAATGCTACAATACCACTATACCTGTAGGGAAAAATCAAGAGTTATTAGACAGGCACTTTGTCAAAGAGAAAATTAAAATGACACTCCACTTTGGGCACAGAGCTCAAAGACAGTTGTGCTGAAGCAGCAGCATTAAATATTAAGAGTCTCCCAAACTGGTAACTTCAGAGCAATAGGTTCAGTAAACCTCATGAGCTATTTTGTTTGGGAATCAATCTCACTTTCAAAACAATCACATAAACACAGGTTCTATAGTGTAGGTTAAGGCTTAATGAGCACCACAAATCTGCATTAATGTAATGATTCTTGTAAGTCTCTTGAAGCAAGTAAATATATGACCAGCTTTATTTAGCTCTTTGTGATGGGGTCCTCTAATTAGGCAACCAGGATCCCCCAGCAGACTTGTGTCCCCTCACAGGACTTAGCCCCAGTAGTATGTTGTAAATGAGTCAAGCAGGTGCAATGCCCTCCACAGGCTTCTCAGGAAAATGTCACTATATTGCTAAGTAATTCAGGCTGGGTCAGCAAGTTAACTGTAGTCTGTAATATTGGGGGCAATCAGTTTGAGTGGGGGGGGAGACCCCAAGATGAGAGCAGGTGAAGTGTGTCTCAGCGTTTATGTCCAAAGTCCCTATGTACTATCAGAGGGTGGAAGAGACCTTCATACACTATAATGAGCTAGTACCTGTGTCTCCCACGTGGGTAATGTCTGCTCCAAAACCAAGGTGAACTCTGTCTGTTACCAGCTCTCCCTGCAGCTACCCCTTCTTCCTAACCCCTGTGCAGGCCAGCGATGTGTGGGAAAGAAGTTTGGGGCAAGAAAACAACTCACCACACCTCCGCTGACCGGAAACTCTGGAGGCCGCCAAGGCCCAAGATGGCTGGTTTTCGCGCCCTCACCTCCGGGCTGCTCAACAGGCGGGTGTGCAGGCCTTTCTTGTGGGGTCACCTTCTGCCCGCTGATATCAGTGTTCTTCTTCAGGCTCCCGCCCCAGCAATCAGTGACGACCAAGAAGCCCAGCCGGAATCGAGGCAGAAACCCACCTCCGGTAAGAGAAAGGCCTTAGGTGGATGAACTCCGAAGTGGGTCTCCGGGGCAAGCGACGTCAGTTGCGATAAGCAGTTAGAGATGCGGTCAAGTCTCCGGAGCGGAGCCCCGACCCTCCGGAGACCAGGGACCGCTGCAGCCGCAGCACTCAGACAAGGGCCCAAAGGACCAGCCGCAAGTAACTTCTTAGGGGGGGATTGTCTCTTAGGGGGTCTGTATGTTCTTTCACCGGACACCCCACAGCTGCACAAAGGTCATCCAGGCAGAGCTTAGTAGAAATGGGATGTTATATGGTCGTTCTGGAGTGGAGCCCCAACCCTCCAGAACCAGGGAAGACGCAGTCTCGGCAGGGCAGGCGGCAAGATAATGTGCGACCAGCCTGGGGCCGCAATGGGAGTCAATTCCTTCCAAAGTATTAAAGTTGAGCTCCAAATGATGAGCCTAGGGAGCTGGGTAGTCTTCCTCTGTGTTGTATTTTAGCACAACAGGTACAATTATATTTGAAAACCTTGTTTCTAACTGTTTATGCTGAAGAGCCCATAAACCACACATCTTTACAGTGCGGTAGCTGGCTCCGCCCCCCCTTTTTTTGCAGATTTTTACGTGAATGGTTTAAATATTCATTTTGTATGATTTTTAAATTACACTTGTGCACTTTTGTAATGTATGCATCTCCTTCCCATACGTAAGTATACGCCCCTTTAGCGAGACATCCTGTTTTCAGGGTAAAACAATGGCTTTATTAAATTCCACTAAATAGAAGGGCTGGCGAGTATTCTTAAAGAATCTCACCAGTCCAGTAAGCTTTAGAGAATTGGCCCCTTAGTGTGAAGCAATAATGAGAGATTTGCTAATCCTATTACCTACTTGTATATTATTTTAGGAATTTAGATTAAGAACATTTGTTGAGGGGGGGCGGAGCCAACTACGGAGCAGTGAGGACGCATAGAGCTAGAGCTCCCCTGCTACCTTTGCCCAAAACATAGATTTAGCAAACAAATAGCCCCTCAAACTTTATCCAATTGGCACATCATACCCTCTATGGCCCCTATACCTTATTCTACGGCATATACCTAAGACCGGGACCTTGTCTACACCAGATAGCACCGGACCTAATCGCCTGACAATACCGCTAGACCGGAATCAGCCTAGCTCTGTTATCATCTATCCCACTCTCTCACCGACATCAGATGACAGTCCGGTCACCCCTCAGGCCCTTCTGACGCTGCTCTATCACCACGGATCAGCAAAGACAGAGCGCCGTAAAAGCCCGCGAATGGCGGCCATCTTCCTCAGACCTCCGTACATACAAGCTGTCATAAGGAGCCTCTGAAATATTTGCGCTAACGCGCACAACTACCTCTTCTAGCCCTGTATGTCTCGCAGTGAGCAGTGAGTCTTGCGGTCTCCCTCCTTGCAGCCTGACCCGAAGCCCAAGAGCTGGATTGAGAAGTGATCAGGCACATTTCAGATCTGCACCGAGGATGACTCCCCACATGGGCCTGCATGCGCCATGCCTGCACTGCAGCTTCTAAGGAATCCCTGACTCCGGCCCAGCAGAAGTGAGTACACTGTTTTCACCTACTGACTTAGGGGGCAGAACTGTATATATAACTCTCTTTGTGTGCTACGCTCATCCCCTTCTCCCTGTAGAGTAGTGGTGTTTTTTATGCCCTAGCTCACTTCATCTGGGGACTACACAACGCTGCAGCAGCTTCTAGCTGTTTATACCTCTCCCTGGAAGCTGTAATCCCCCCTCCTAACACGGTTTGCTGATCTGGTGGACTACAACCCTAATACATAGGAGTGACAGCTGCAGTCACAGCCCCCTTTAGATCCTCTGCAGTCCCCTGCTCATCTCTGCACCCACCTTAATCTACAGAGACTGTATAACACACAAGTCACTTGATACCTCTACAAGGTATTTTTATTTCAGGAAAGTGTCTTTGCTGAAACCCTACATAAGCAACACAAAAGCTGCACCTTTTGCCCTCCTAGACGTCCCCCTCTCCCCCCTTTCCCGCGTCCACACCTGGGGCGCGGGTCATATCCTCACTCCTTTTACCGGTCTCACCCAGAGGTGGTAAATTCCCAGGAGAGGGGGAGTTACACATCTATACTGCAGGTTTGAAGTGGATTACGGAACTTTCTTATCTATACTTTTGCATAAGAGAATGATGGGCTAGGGCACCTGGCTTGGGGGCGGCGGGGGTGGTCTCTCCCCGAATTTCATCTATCACTGGTTCAGCGACCCCAAGCCCACATCATTAAACACTAATCTCTGAGTAATCTGAGCATCACTTGCCTATAATATGGCGCAGTCTATAAAAAGAAAACCAAAGCACCAGGAAAATCCCAAGAGGACTCTTACTGACCATTTCCACAGTAAAAACCTCTCAGACCCTGATCTTTCGGGGGAAGACTCCAGAGATTCAACAGCTCTAGTGGCGGATAATCCTCGATCTGAGATACCTCGCAAAGATAAAACAACACTATCTCAGTCAACCTTTTTAGAATCTATTAGAATCTTGACTGATAAGATGGACACTCACTACTCATCCCTAAGACAAGAACTCCGCCAATCAGTGGGCGAACTGAAGAGAGAGATTTCTTCCTTGGGAGAGAGAACTGAAATCCTTGAGAGAAAACATGAGGATCTCGCAACTGACCATGCCAACCTTCTGGCTTACTCTCAATCATTGGCAGAGCAAATGTCAGACCTTGAATCCAAACTAGCGGATAACGAAGATAGATCCCGCTGCAACAATCTCAGGATCCGCGGCATTCCAGAAGATGTACCTGCATCAGACCTCCAAAAATATCTGGTCGCACTCTTCAAGGTTATCCTGGATTCCTCCACAGATCAAGATCTCTTGATGGACAGAGCTCACAGGTCCACACACCCCCGCAACTCTGTATTCGACACCCCCAGAGACGTAATTGTACGTCTACATTATTATACCACTAAGGAAAGGATCATGAGAGCCTCCTTCACTAACAAACCCCTCAAAGAACCTTATAACAAGTTACAGATTTTTCCCGACTTATCTCCATATACACTGAACAAGAGGAGGACTTTCCAACAGTTCACCCTGGCCCTCAGACAAAACAAAATCAAATATAGATGGGGATTTCCTGTTAAGCTGCATGTACAGTATCAAGACTCCTCCCATACAATCTCCTCTATAGAACAGGGTATGAAACTCCTCACTACTTGGGAACTCACTCGCCCCCCTGGTCTTCCTCCCAGGAAAAAGGGAAAAACAGATGATCTGAACCCCTCAGCCGAAGAGTGGCATTCCAGGACCTCTACTCCACCGCCTCAAGCCTCAGATCTTTCCTGATGTTCTCCTCAGAGTTACCCGTCACACTTATAGACCTCTCCCTAGTACTTTGAGAGAACATTTCTTCTAGAAACCTTTCTAGATTGCTCCTCGGGGGATGCCCCGAACGGGGGAGTGCACATACGGGTACACATCTTACTCTTCTTTCACTCCCCCATCCTCGATCTCTACAGTAGGACCTCTGCTATGGACATCCAACGGACAGGTAAGCCCAGAGCCCACATACGGGTACACACCTTACCCTATTTTTGGCTCACGGCTTCTTACTTACCTACATTGCTAAGTTAAAGGTTTATTGTGACAAACTTATAGATCACGAGTTTAATTTTGTTTTGTAGAATGTCCTAAATGTTACTTACTCTGCTTGTTTTTACCAACATACCCATATTACTTGAGAAGTTTTCTTAGAGCTTATGTGCTAGATTAGATGCTCAGGTAGACTAATATTCTCCTATCTGGATGGGGGAGTGTACACACGGGTACACATCTTACTCTTCTCTCACTCCCTCATTCTGGATTTCCTTTGTCAGACCTTCGCTATAGACATCCAGCGGACAGGTAAGCCTGGAGCCCACACACGGGTACATACCTTACTCAATCTTTGGCTCCTTACCTACATTGCTAAGATGAAGGTTTATTGTGACAAACTTATAGATTACGAGTTTAATACTGTTTTGTTGAATGTCCTCAATGTTATTTACTTTATTGGTTTTCATCGTCAAGACACTGCATTCAATCAATGTTTGTGCTAAAGGAAATTTTGAGATCGATGTATACAGGCCTGATACAGGCATTATTTCTTTACTGTTATGTACCTCATTACACCCTCTTCCTCTTAACCACAACTATTCTGCACAGAGGTCCTAGTCAGTTTCTCTCTTAATGTTATCCTCTCTTTATTGACCTTCTTCACCAATACACTTATATCACTTAAGAAGTTTAGTTTGAGCTTATGCTCTAGATTAGATCTCAAGGCCAACGAGACTATATTTACTCCTTGTTACATGTTACCAATATCACCCTTTAAACTTCTTTCTCTACGTACACACCTTTCCTGATACCTTCATTAAACGTTAGTCCCTATATAAATATTTACTCATCCAGCCATCAACACTATACATACTACTATTCTCTGCTGAACCACTCCTTCCACTTATCCATTCAGAACCGGGGGGCTCTCCCCCCGCCGCCTCTCTAGCTTTCCACGCCTCTCTATTATATCCTACTCACACACCGTCACTATCCTTATCCTCCTTCTCAGGATTACGTCTCTTCTTTTCATCTTCCCCCATCTGAATTCCGTCCCTACTATCAGGTCTATTACATACCCTTATCCCACCCCCCCTGCATCAAGCTGACCCCTTCACTTATCTTTACGCTAATCCCCCACTGAACATATACTCAAGGCTCCGCCCCCCCATCCCGCCCCCCTCCCTCAACCTTACACCTTTACTCCTCCATTTACATTTACTCAACTTACAGTTTCTAATATATCTCCGCTCTCCCTGCCTATCCATACCCTTCTCCTTCCTTTTAAACAAAGCGGCTCTAGCCCGCTGTCTCCCTTCCCCTGGAAATATACCTTAGAAAGTGAAATTCAGTCTAGCTCTCTCTCTTCATAATTGGTACTCATATATTCTCTTTGGACTTCATTCCCTTCCTTTTTTTTTTTTTTTCTTCCCTCTCTTCTCTTCTTTTTTTCCTATACCCCCACCCCCCACCCACAGAACACAATACAGTCGCACCATGAAAGACCTACACTTCTTAACCCTTAATGCTCAGGGATTAAATTCCCCTACCAAACGCAGCCTCCTCTTTAATTATTTGCGCAAAAACCGTGTAGACGTTGCCTTTATTCAGGAGACACACTGGACTCCCGAATGTAGTAAGCGGTACACCTCCAGACATTACCCAACACTCCTTACCGCCACATTCCCATCAAAATCTAGAGGGGTCGCCATCTACATAGGCAAAAATGTTACTTATGATCAGATACATATTGAATCAGACCCCCAAGCACGCTATATTATTGCTGTCTGTAGAATAAATACTCACCTAGTGACCCTCTTTAATATATACGCGCCAAATAGTAAGCAAGTTAATTTCCTCAGAACTCTACTTAAGTCTGTAGCCTCTATACAACAGGGAGACCTCATATTGGGAGGTGACTTCAATCTCATATGGGACACTCACATGGACAGACAGGGACCCCCACTCTCCAGAAATGATAGAGCCACTCATTCCCTATCCTCAGCTTTCCAATCACTAATGGCACTACATGGCTTATATGACACTTGGCGCGCCCTACACCCACAAGATAAGGAATTCACTTTCTACTCTTTCCCTCATAAATCACACACGCGCATAGATTACTTTTTTGTACATGCTAAATTCCTTGATGAGATTCACTCTACGGCCCACATGCCCGCCCACCCCCTTCTACCTGGCGCTTACAGGACTGGACTCTTACAGACCCGCACCTCAAGACTGCCCTACAGAATATAATCACAGATTACATCTCCCTTAATGACAATAATCAGACCTCAGCCCAAAACCGGTGGGCTGCCCTGAAGGCAGTGGTGAGGGGCCATCTTATTCAATTTGAATGGGAGGCGCGCGCAAAAAGCAAGGCCACCTTGTCCTCTCTCAATATCCAGCTTCGCCATCTAAGAGCAGACATTTCTCACACATACTCTCCTTCTATCAATGACAAAATCTTAGAAACAACGAAACAAATCCAAACTCTTGAACTCAAAAAAAACCAATCCATGTTAGAGAAATATAGAAGAATTCATTACCATTTTGGTAACAAAGCTACCACACTTCTAGCCAACAAACTTAAAAATCGCACAGCTCAAGCCAGAATCATGTCTATACGAACCCCTTTAGGGACTCAGGTCACTGCCCCTCGCGAAATTGGCAACGCCTTCCAACAATACTACTCCGACCTTTACAACATTGAATCCACTTCAGAATCTTCGACCTGTCCAGTCCAGCATATTTCTCAGTTCCTCAGATCTCTTGACCTCCCCTCATTATCACCCGAGGACTTCTCCCCTCTGGTATCTCCGTTTACCACACAGGATATCTCAAAAATTATACGCAATTTAAAATTAGGAAAAGCACCTGGCCCAGACGGCTTCACAGCTAGGTTTTACAAAACTTTCCTACCTCAGATCGCTCCTCTCCTCACTAAGTTCTTCCAAGAGATATTCTCAGGAACCCCTTTTGCGGCGGAATTCCTAGAAGCTGTCATAGTTACCATTTTAAAACCTGGTAAACCACCTGATCTCTGCAGCAGCTATCGGCCGATCTCACTCATTAACACAGATACAAAAATATATGCCAAGCTCCTTGCTAATAGGGCTGCAAGAGTGATCCCCTCCCTTGTAGCGAGTGACCAGGTTGGATTTATCCCGAACAGAGAGGGCATTGACGCAACCAGGCGAATCTTGGATGTCCTCCATCTGGCAGATTGTCGAAAGGTCCCCTTCCTGGCCCTGTCACTAGACGCAGAAAAAGCGTTTGACAGGGTCAGGTGGGAGTTTTTGTGGGAGGGCATGTCCGTTTTTGGCTTTCCTCCCTCTTTTATAGGTGCCGTCCAAACCCTTTATGATCGTCCAACAGCCACTGTTCGTGGGGCAGGGTTCCAGTCCCCCAAATTCACCATCGCAAATGGTACTAGACAGGGCTGTCCCCTCTCCCCATTATTGTTTGCCCTCACCATAGAACCCCTGGCTCAATCTATTAGAATAGACCCTCAGACTACAGGATTGGCCATAGGATCGCATGTCCATAAAGTCTCCCTCTATGCGGATGACATCACTCTTTTCCTCACCTCACCTGACACTTCTCTCCCTGCAGTCTTCGCTATTCTCGAGAAGTTCGGCTCACTATGTTTCTATAAACTCAATGTAACCAAAACCGAGGCCCTCCCCTTAAACATCTCTCCACAAATTCTTTCCTCGCTACAGTCCACCTATCATTTTCAATGGAAATCTTAGGAGTCCATCTTAGCCCTGACCCTCTGACCACCATATCCCAGAATTATACTGATAGACTCCCGGAGTTTGGGAAACTTCTTGATTCGTGGGAGTTCCGGGAGATCTCTTGGACGGGCCGCATTGCTGCGGTAAAGATGTCCTTTCTTCCCAAGCTTACTTATCTTTTTAGGTTATCCCCTACAACATCCCGAGAGCACTTCTTAACAGATTCCAAAGTCTAATCACTTCATATGTATGGAGAGACCGCCGACCCAGGACATCAGGTCGCACACTTGAAAAGCCGACCTTACAGGGAGGCCTTGCTCTTCCGAATGTGATCTCATATTACAATGCTGCAAGACTCTCACACATCCTTCGTTGGAATGATCCGGAGAGAAATCTTGCTTGGTATTCTCTAGAATCATCACTACTGCCTCTGGGTATAACCCTCTCGGACATAATCTGGATTCCCCCCCACCATAGACGAGACGTTGACAACCTACACCCTATCTTTGGACACTCCCTGCAATTCTGGGATCAGATCAGACATCACCCAGACATATCCCCTCATCCCTCCCCTGCCATGACAATCCCTGCTGCTCTCTACTGCCTCCCAGACTCCCACCATGACCTATGGCCACAGGCGCACACACTACAGATCTCTGACCTCTATGAGGAAGACACTTGGCTCTCACACCCAGCAATGTGCATTAAATTTCGACTTCCACCCAAGCTCTATTTTGAGGGTTTCCGCCTGAGTACCCGCTTACGTACATGGGGTTTCCCCAAACAAACACTACGTCCATCAACTGTTTGGGAGAGAGCATGGCAGGGAGCTCATGCTCTCCGACATCTCCTGTCCCTTCACTACAATATACTTATTAATCCGACTCCCTTGCACAAAATCTCACAACATCAGGCCTGGGAAAGAGAAATTGGTCTCACTTTCACTATAGAGAACTGGCACGCCAGAATCAATATAACCAAAAAGATCCTCCATTGTGCCACACTATGGGAACTACATTATAAGATCCTGGTCCGCTGGCACCTGGTGCCAACCGTCCTACACAAGATCTATCACTCACAATCCCCGGAGTGCTGGAGAGGGTGTAGGATGCTAGGCTCCCCACTCCACATATGGTGGACATGCCCAGTAATCCAGCCATTATGGCACAAGGTGTTTGCACTTCTCCAGGCACTCGGTCTTACCCCCCGATTCACCCCTGAAGTCACCCTCTTACACATGCAGATGCCCAATCTCACTCCCTCTGGGGAAGCTCTCACGATATATCTTCTCATGGCCACAAAACTAACCCTAGCTAGGGCTTGGAGGGAAGAGAGGCCGCCAACCTTCTCCCAGATAATTGCTTGTACACATTACATCGGCCAAATGGAACAATACTCGTATAGAGTACTTGACAACACTAGTACTTATCATGAAATTTGGCTGCCATGGCTCACGAGGTTCCCTAACTGGTCCACAAACCCTCAGACATATTAATCAATCTCCACTCCCTTATACCTTCCTTCCCCCCCCCCCCCTTTTTTTTTTTTTTTTTTTTTTTTTTTCTTCTCTCACCCTTCTTTTCTGCCTCACATAAATTTAAGCGTCCCTGATCTTAACGAAATTAAGTACCAAAATTACCTTAAACTACAGACTCAACATCAAAATCCACATATACAACACGTTCTTATCAGAAAAGAGACCCATCTAATGCATAGACCTGCTCTCACTCTCATTTTCACCCATCATTACCTATCTTAGCTTAAGAGTGTTTAATCTTTAAACCCCAAATGTATATCTCAATGACATATCTATGTTCCTTTAATTTTGTATTTGCAGGCAATATTGTTGTTTATTAAGTTGTCTCAATAAAAAAGTTTATTAAAAAAAAAAAAAAAAAAAAGAACATTTGTTGATATTTTATGCCAGTCTCAAATCAATGTGATTGGAATATATAACTTTATTTTAAAATAAAGACATACTGCCAATCTCTTCAATAAAGATTTGTCTATTTGGATGCCAAAAAAGTTATCCATCAATAAAAAAGGACCTTGGTCAATTTGGATTAAATAGTTATAGAATTGAATGACTAGAAAATAGAAATAATATATTTTAAAACATTTGTTATTTTTCTATCTTTTAAGTTTTGACAATTTTTCAGATGATATATTAGTGATACAAAAGCAAAAATCAGAAAGTTAATTATCACTAATGCATAATATTAGATATAGGATTCACATAAGTCAATTATTGCAGTCATAATTCATGGCTATTTTTACTGACACGCATTATTGGCTGATCCAGGTGTATTGGTTAAAGCTAGGTCCTTCTTTCTCAACATGTGGTACATGTACTCCTGGGGGCACATGGATCATTGTCAAGGAGTACTCCAGCACCTACACTTTCATTATTTTTTGCCTTTATGTAGCTAATGTAAATAATCAAAGTGCTGCTCCTGTTCTAAGGAACTCTCTACCTCACTCCATAAGACTGTTTCCAACCTTGTATAGCTTCAGAGGCTCCTTGAAAACGCACCTATTCAGAGAGGCTTACCATCTCTCCTCCATCCCTCATCCAAACCAAACTAATACATGAACTGCCTGACTCACTACTGCAACTGCAATTCATGTGACAAGCTACCCCAAACTTTGTTTCTTCACCCTCAACCTGTAGACTGTAAGCTCTCTGGAGCAGGGTCCTCTTCCTCTTGAACTACTTGTATTGTGTTCAGTCTATATTTTTGCATTTTATAGCAAATCCTTGTAATTGTATAGCCCTATCTCTGTACCAGGGGCAGAACTTCCATGGTGGCAATGTCAACAGCTATGACCGGGCCTAGCAGATGCAACCAGGGCCGGATTTGCATACCAAGTGGGCCGCCTGGCTGGAGTCTTGTCATAGTGGCTAAGTATAGGAGTTAGAAGCTGGAAGAGACCGACCTGCTTTAAGCCCACAGCGCTCACATATTACAATGCAGCCGCTCAACTCCAATAGCACCTCTGGGTGGGTGGGGGCTATGAACTGTTGCGTGGAAGGGTTGGCAGAGCAGTTAGCAAGTGAGAGGGACTGTCACCTGATTTGAGCACACAGAGCTAAATATTCCAAGGTGGCCGCTCCACTCCAATAGCACCACGGTGAGAACCTGACACTGCTCAGTGCACAGAGTGTGTCAAGGAGTGAGCAAGCTAGAGGTCCTGAACCATTAACAGATCATGTGGGGCCGCCATACTGTCATTCGCCAGACCCTGTGGCTGCTCTTATACCAGTCACTTCAGTGCCACTACAGGGTGCCCACTATACTCCACGCCTATGGAGGCAGATTCATTATCCAGGTAATTGGTACGTCAGAAACAGTCACAACAAATATATATATATATATATATATAAAACATGGAAGGGGACTGCACTACAAGACCGGACCTAGTACACATCCCATGACCCACCAACATGCTCAGCCCTGGGTGCTCAGTGGCACTAAAAAAAGCTGTGCTGTCACCAGAGTCACAGGCAGTTAACCCCAGACAGGAGTGGGTGCAAGAACCATAGGGGAATTACAAAACAAATTAATACAACACAGAGAAAACCCTGCACTCACCAGCAAGCTCACAGTTAAAGTGACTGTAAATTTTGATGCTTAAGTGCCCGGTTTTTAAAACTTTGATTAAAAACAGGGGCACTTTAATTCATCAAAATTTACATTTCACTCCTGTTGTGACAAAAAACTTACCTTTTAAACTTCACAGCAGCTGCTGCTTCCTCCGGTCTCACAAGCCATTTCTGATGTCAGAAATGATTGATAGGTCATCCTCCAATCACAGATTCCCCCCCGGGGGATTCAGTGTCTGATTCACTGCTGTGATTGGAGGAAGCCAGATACCTCATTTTAGACCCAGGAAGAGGCTTTGAAACAGGTGGAGGAAGCTGGAGCTGCTGTGAAGATTAAAAAGTAAGTTTATTTTCACAACAGGAGTGAAATGAAAATATTGATGAATTAAAGTGCCCCTGTTTTTAATCAAAGTTTTAAAAACCGGGCACTTTAGCATCAAAATTTACATTCACTTTAAGATTTAAAAGCAAAAATTGATCTGGCCAAATGGGACAAGCCTAGGTACCACGTCAAGGTCCTTTCCAATACCTGAGACCCTAACACAGACACACAATACAAGCTCTCAAATCCAAACAAACTGCGAACAAGGGAGGGGTGCACAGGCATATGTAATCACCCAGAAATATACAAAAGACGGAAGGGGGCTGCACTCCAAGACAGGACCGGGTACACATCCCCTGACCCAGCAACATGATCAGCCCAGGGTGCTCAGTGGCACTCACAAAAAGCTGTGCTGTCACCAGAGTCACAGGCAGTTAACCCCAGACAGGAGTGGGTGCAAGAACCATAGGGGAATTACAAAACAAATTAATACAACACAGAGAAAACCCTGCACTCAACAGCAAGCTCACAGTTAAGATTTAAAAGGTTTCCATTTTTGCTTTTAAATCTTAGCTGTGAGCTTGCTGGTGAGTGCAGGGTTTTCTCTGTGTTGTATTAATTTGTTTTGTAATTCCCCTATGGTTCTTGCACCCACTCCTGTCTGGGGTTAAATGCCTGTGACTCTGGTGACAGCACAGCTTTTTGTGAGTGCCACTGAGCACCCAGGGCTGAGCATGTTGTTGGGTCATGGGATGTGTACCCGGTCTGGTCTTGGAGTGCAATAGGAGCAGCATACAGGGCACATATACTGATTGTCATTGGCTCACCCATTTGTTCAGTCAGCAACCAGTAGTGAATTGATGCTTATTCAACAAATGATACCAAGAGAATGAAACAAATTGTTTAATAGAAGTAAATTAGAAAATTGTTTAAAATTGTATTCTCTATCAGAATCATGAAAGAAAAGTTTTGGGTTTCATGTCGCTTTAAGTGAAGCAAAAATAAATCAACATCAGCTAAGAAATCTGTCTGGATTTTGTTACCTTTTGTGGAGAATTTAAAGTGTATTTTTCTATTTTTTAACTCTATAGCTATAAAACTTATGTACAAGGTTTCATTTTTGGATGACTCCTGAATAATCCAGCTGTGCTAATTAACCACACCCGTAAGATAGAAAAAAATAAATGTCTAAATAAATGTGTGTATTTTCATTACTCATAAAATGATGATAGCTAATCAGGTAACAAGAAATATCCCACGAGTTTGATTAGTTGCTTAAATAACACAAAAATTATAAATCACAGATTCAGACAACTTGATAATAATAGAAAAGAAAAATAACATTTCCCCTGACAATTGTATACAGTATGTACAAGAAACATATGGATTGTAGTTTTACAAATTAAGTTCTACAAAGACAAACCATTATTGCTGTAATTTAAAAAAGTGAAATAGTAATTTTGAATAAATATTTAACATTTTATTAGCTCAAGTCACTATTTTTATGTTTAAATCTCTTATATATTTATGGAAAAGCAATAGGTAACCAGGGTCTTTAAAGGGACAGTAACGTTTAAATTAAATTTTTATGATTCAGACAGAGCAGTTCATTTTAAACAATGTTCCAGTTGACTTCTATTGTCTAATTTACTTCTTAGCTTTGTATCCTTTGTTGAAAAGGAGAAATATATTACCATGAGCTAGCTGCTCATTAATGAATGCACATATATGCCTCTTGTCAGTGGCTCAAGTGATGTGTCCAAGTGCTTCCAGTAGTGTATTGCTCCTTTTCAATAAAGGGTACCAACTGAATGAATAATAAAACAGAAACTTTATTTTAAACGTTTAAAAAATAATATTGTAAATAAGTGATACAAGGATCACTAAAATATTATCCCTCACTAAGAGAACTTAAAGGGCCACTAAACCCAAAATCTTTCTTTCATGATTCAGATAGAACATACAAATTTAATCAACATTACAATTTACTTCTATTATTTATTTTGATTCATTTTTGAGATATCCATATTTGAAGAAAAAGAAATGCACATGGGTGAGCCAATCACATGAGGCTTCCATGTGCAGCAACCAATCAGCAGCTTCTGAGCATATCTAGATATGCTTTTCAGCTAAGAATATCAAGAGAATAAAACAAATTAGATAATAGAATTAAATTAGAAAGATGTTTAAAAATGCATTCTCTTTCTAAATCATAAAAGAAAAAATGTGGGTTTCATGTCCCTTTAATAAAGATTAACAACAATAAGTGTTAAGTTCTCTTAGTGGGGGATAATATTTTAGTGATCCTTGTATCACTTATTTACATTTTTTTTTTTTTTTTTAAACGTTTAAAATAAAGTTTCTGTTTTATTATTTACAATTGATATACACTTAAGCTGTGGAATTACAGCATATTCTACATAAAATAGGAGTAAGAGTGCTCATTAATCCCTTCTCATTCCTTCCCTACCCTCTATCCTTATTTTCAACCTATTTAAAGGGGCAGCACCGAGGTCTGACTTACCTCTATATCCTACTGTATACCAGTACACTGTGCCAATATATTCTATTTTTTGAGTACCAACTAAATGAAACAAATTTAATAATAAAAGTCTGGATAGTTGTTTAAAATACATGCTCTATCTAAATCAAGGAAGAACAATGTAGGGTTTAATGTCCTTTGAAGAACATGAAAGATAAAAGAATTGAACATAATTATCCCCAAAATGTAATTATATGCAACATCTCTTGTATTTTGTTTGCTACATACATGCATATATCTGTATGAGAGAGACCGGGAGTATCAGGGGTTGTATTTGTGGTTATACTGCTATTTTTACATGAGTTAAACCACTACGTACAAGTAATCATTAGATGGTTGGATAAGGTTCCCAGCTAAGAACCTGTCTGCATGTCTGAGCAGCAAGTGGGCAGCAGACACCGTATGCCCACTATGTACAGTTATTATTACATGAGAAAGTTCTTGTTCAGCTCCACCTCTGAACAAACAAGTTGTGTTATTGGTTCTTCATAACTTGTGGTAAGCCTTTGCTGCTTAGTAAATGGAGCCCAAAGAATAGAGATATCCAAGTAATCTCTGGCTAAGGACACCAAACACTGACAGAGTTAAATGTATACATAAAAAAAGATTACACGTTAGCAGATATAAGTGAAAGCGTATGTGACTCTCTCTGTAACATTTTAAGTTAATAAATAGCCTTGAAAAATTCAAAGTAATTTGGATAGCAACTGATTAGCACATACCACCCACTAATATGCACACAAAATGCTTCCTTATGTGTAACAAAGTAATATGACAATGTAGCACAACAAAGTGGAAGGGACGCGTTTCACGAACACTATTATTCTGCTAGCAACTCTTTAATACATTGTCTCTTAAGTATTGCATTTTGACATCTGAAATGATTCAATTATAGATCTCAGACAAAAGATACACATCACCTTCCAGACATCTGTTTTATTTTCAAGTTATTTTCAAGTGACAGTTTTGCCTTTTATGTCATTTTCAAAGTTCCTTTCAGAGAGAAAATAACAAGAGGATATTTTTTGGATGGTAGAACAAACGATAAAGGAAAGTTAAAGTGCAAGACCTTCATATACAATTACACAACTTCTTTACACCTACTGACGGGAAGAAACTAAACACGCTAACAATGTTTCTCTTATCTTCCCTAACAAAACTCAGATTGCACTTCTGACTCCAGTTCTCCAGCTGCATCAACAAGCCACTTGGGATATTATTTAAAACCAGACTTAAGTATTCCCAGAAATATAGATTTGATTGTATTACAAACAAAATAAATCACACACAAAAAAAAAAATGCCGCACCCAGAATATTAGTCATTTCCTGTAAAGTTGCTGCAACATCATTTAAATCTATTTTATTTAACAATGGACAATAATGTTCCCTTTGGGTTTTCTGTAAATTTCTCCTAATTATTTCAAGCTGTGATGTTTGAAATATGTCAAGGTTTGCAGCATGTATCTGGTGTTCATTTCCCTTATTCTGTGCTTTTTCTAGGTCTTCAGAGAAAGCACAAAAAGGTGCACGCTAACAGATTTCACATATGGCTAACTTGAACAAAAGGCATAATGCAGTAACAGAATACTCCTCAAGCAGTTATAATTGTAATGTGTAAATAAAAAATAATACTCAAGGATACATAGGAGCAGTTCATGGACTTTTTATGATTAATATTAGAAAAATAATTCATCCAAAATTTAAAACAATTAACCCTATATGTTTTGAATAACACATTAACTTGTAGTGGCATATTTGTTGCTGAATATTTTTTCCATTATTCCAACCATTGTATTATAGGTGCAATTGTATCCTGTGCTATACTTAAAGGGACATAATACTCATATGCTAAATCACTTGAAACTGATGCAGTATAACTGTAAAAAGCTGACATGAAAATATCACCTGAGCATCTCTATGTAAAAAAGGAAGATATTTTACCTCATAATCTCCTCAGTTCAGCAGAGTAAGTTCTGTGTAAAAAGTTATACTCAGCTGCTCCCAGCTGCAGGTAAAAAAATTAAAAAAATGAAGAAATGAACAGCAACCAATGAGCATCAGCAGTGCTGAGGTCATGAACTCTTACTGTGATCTCATGAGATTTGACTTAACTCTCATGAGATTTCATAGTAAGCTTCCTTTACCTGATTGGTGAAATAATATGAGAGTTCACGATGCTCATCCCTTCAGTTGTCCCGGGACAGACACACTAATATGCTGCTTAGAAATCCTTTACAATGGGAGGTGGCTACTGAAGAACTTTTGAGGTAAAATATCTTTCTTTTTTACATAGAGATGTTCAGGTGATATTTTCTAATCAGCTTTTTACAGCTATGCTGCATCACTTTCAAGTGTTTAAACATTTGGGTATTATGGCCCTTTAAAAACTAAAAAATAATTACGTTTTTGAAACTGCAATGCAGAGGGATTTTTTAATACAAACTACCCCAAAAACATTAGGATTGTTTTTTTTGCTTAAGTCTTTTATTAAGATGCTTAATATTCTGTAAAAAAAAATGTTCTTACACATTAGGTTTATTTTCAGTTTTTAAAGCTAAATATATGCCAGATGTATTTATTAGAGTCTGTTAGACTGTGGACCAACTATATTGCAAAATTAATTATGACTTTTTAAACAAAATTACATGAAAAAACACTGCAAACAAAAAAATGTAAGATTTGTAGAAATATAGAAAACATGATTTATTGAAAAAAAATGTAATCAAGTCAACAACAACATTTTTTGTTATTACTACCAATAATTGTCACTTGTTTGATGGACAACCTCAAAAACTAGTATGATAATTGCACAGAATATAACATTTACATGTATGTGATAATGTTGAACAAAAGAAATAGAATTTCAGAAATGTGCAGATAGACTTTTACAGAACAAAACCACATGCAGCCTATATTCTAAATTAATTATATTTGGAAGCAAATAGTATAGAGTGCATAGTCACAATTAATTACAGGTGTATACCCCTATAAGGAAACTTAATTGACTTAAATTTTAATTTAAATTGAACACAATGTTTGAATGCAAGTGTTTATTTAATGTAATTTTAACTTTGCATGACACATGTACACTAAACAATTTCATAACATTCTGAGTAATTTTATAATTAACGTGTTTAAATGTACCCTTAATTGAATCCACAGAAAAACAGTCTATATATTTGTAATTCATTTGGCAACAATTCTCATAATTTTAAATTGTGATTATTGTGCAAAAACATTACATAACATAAGACAATCATCTGTGTGAACAGTTGGGACAAACCAAAACAGGATTTAAAAGTTTAAAATCAAAGAATTTGAAAGTAAAAATAAAATCCATGAAAATCTGCACAAAAAGTCTTATCAATTGTAAAACTTCTGGCAATTTTTCCCCATGAAGGCATTTAAAAAGCTTGTGATAAAGGGGTTTTGCAAATGGACTAGAATCATTTTAATGCTTAAAATTCTATGGAAAGCCGTGTGGGACACATCCTTGCTCAATATGCCCAAAGGGATATGGCTGCCCCACCTCTGATAATGGCCACAGAAGAGTTTGGATATATATATATATATATATATATATATATATATATATATATATATATATATATATATATATATATATATATAAAACTTAAAATAGAAAATCTACTCTGCAAGTTCACATGAACTAGTACGCATGCCACATTTACAGTGATCTTATTAAGACACAATTCTTTCATAGAAAAAAAAACTGCATTAGGAGAAAGGAGTTGTGATTATTGATTGAGTTCACAGTGAGAAACAAAAAGGATTGCAAATGACTGCAGCATTCTAGTCAATCACTCAGCTGAAGTGAACTGAATATTTGGTTTAAGGATTAGTTTGACTTATGTTCTAAGTTCAGCTAAAATAGCATGACTCCAAGGATTTTTTTGTTGTGACACTGAGAGCATAGCTATTAGTTATCCATCAACAGCAGGGAATACTGATTCTCTCATGGATTATTTTACTAGGATACTGTTATCACTGTATAAATGAAGTCATTCAATTGAAATGAACAGTTCTTTTTATATATATATAAAAAAGAGTGTAACCAATTAATTACCTGTGAACCTGTCTGTGCTAGGAATTCCAGGCAGGGTTTATAGCAGAGATAACTATTACTACAAGTAGAACTAATACTAGCAATATTAATAATAATATCAGCAGCAACAATTCATAATGATCATACCCTTCTTTCAGTGTCCAGCTTCATTATATATATATTTTTTAATATTGCAAATACATCTGTTTTTTTTTTTTTAAAGTGATACGTTTTTGCAATTGCTGTAAATGTAGCTTGTATCACTTGGTTTACTTAATTTTTCAATGCTATATAATGGGCTAGAATTATCATTATGCGGACAGGCAGGGTTTACGTGTTGTGAACATCTCTGCATTTTATTGCAAATTGTGGGGCACATCTGTTTCCATATTTGCCGTTGCACAAGTGAACGGTTGTGCAATACCTCTCCCCTGCTGCTGAAAGCCAAAGAGAATTGTGTGACAGCAGGGCTTGTCAATCACCCCAGTTGAATGAATCCAGGGTGATTTTCATCCACCAACGCTAAGGGCTAGATTACAAGTGGAGCGCTAAATTATTGCGCTCCCACAAATGGGCAAATTTGCCCATTTGAGGGAGTGCAACAATTAACCAGCCATTACAAGTGTTCCAAAAAGCACTACGAAAATTAACCAGAGATTAGATCTCTGGTTAATTTTCTAAAAGTGCCCAAATGCCCTCGCATTGTAGTTTTTTTTATTTAAAAAAAAACTGCACTAGACAGTTTTGAAGCTTTAAAGTTGGTGGGAGTGGGGTGTTAGAAAAAAAGTGCCTTTACATTGTTGTCTATGGGAACTGTTTGTTTCCATAGACCGCAATGTAATTATATATGTATATGATTATATGATACGATTATCCTAATCATATACATATATATTTAAAAAAGCTGTGCTACTTACCTCCTTCGCTGCACAAAGTTTTGATGCCGCCTGTGACGGCATCAGAACGAGGCTCCTATAGGAGCCTATGGAAGCTCGCTCTCGTGAGCACAATGCAATGTGAATGCGAGCTTGTGTTCGTATTGCGATTAACTTGCTATACCAGCACACATTATTGTGTGCTGGTATTACAAAATGAAGCACCAATATCTCTTGCATGCAAACAATATTTAGAGCTTAATTTGTAATCTGGCCCTAAATTGGTTAAAAGTTTGCAAAAGCTTTTATAATCATGAGTGCTGCTTTTAGCCTGCCAAGAGTTAGCTGTAGAGTAAGAGTTTTATTTGGGGGTTAAAGTAGCTATGAAGGGGGCTTGCAGCAGGGCCATGGGTGCATAATCAAGTTCTAATGTGTTGGATTGTGGTCCGGAACTACTGCTACAGACACGTGCACAATATCGTGCATTACTAATTGTTTAGTACTGCCTTCAAATGGGCTAGCTCTTTAGACCAGCGTTTGGCATTTGGTTTTCTCTTGTTTTTGGTTTGTTATCTCCTTGTTCCTTCTTGGTAGCATAAGAAACTTCCTAAATAACAGATTAAAAAAGACTATATCACCCCATGCTACCTAAAGGGCATATTGTAGAATCCTTCCTTTGAATAAGGGTCCTTTGTTTCTCTAGGATAAAGGTAATCATAGGAGGCAGGGAATCCTGAAGTACTGTACAACACCAAATAATTTTATAGATTTGAAGGAGAAACTCACGGACCACCATGCACACTATAAGGGGTAGATGTCGGCATTTATCATTGCACAAGGATTTCTAGTGAAATGCTTGTGCAATGCAGCCCCCTGCACATTCAGAATGTTATGGACTAGCCTTTTTAGATTCCCTTATTCCTCCAATACATCATACACAGAAGAATAAACCCCTAATTGGAAAAAAAGAGGTTCCAATTTATTTTATCTTTTTTTGAGCATATGATTTAAATTTAAGTGACAGTAAATTACATAATACATTTACTGAATGGAGAATGATATATATATATATATATATATATATATATATCTATCATATTGTTCCGCATATAGGCCGCACTTTTTTCCCTTGATTTGTAGCTTTAAATGTGCAGTGCGGCCTATATGCGGGGGGCGGACTATAATCGGGTACTTATCGGCAAAATTATACTTGCGCAGTATAGCCGAACTTATGGTGCACCCTTTGGCCTTATGGGGATTGTAGTCCGCTGGAGTTGGGTAGTTTTGCAACGTTTTGCAATAGCTAATTGGTTTGGATGATGAGCAGGATGCTCATATGCAGGAGCCACCGCTGTGAAGGTGTGTGAAGATGCGGTAATACTGTGCTGAGCACAGTGTAATTCGGAGAACTGGCTTATACAGCCAAACTTCCGGTGCACCCTGTGGCTTTATGGGTACTGTAGTCCACCGGATTGGATAGTTCTGCAATGTCTTGCAATAGTTCATGTGAGTCTGTTTTGCTACTGATATTGTCAGGTAAGAAAGTGTTTTTTTCCCCCATCACATCATATCTGCTAAACCTGCTAATAATGTACCAGTACATACCAAATTGCAGCTTTAATATGTTAAAATAAAAAAAAGAAAGGTGCTGTACTAGTTAGTGTGATGAGAGCAGGATGTGATGTCACTAGTATGTGGGCGGGGCTTAGGTCCGGTGTCTGTGTCGCAGTTAGTTTAGTACAATCAACCTGACTAGATGTGTATTGTTATGCTCTGCAATAAAATAGAGTTGTACCATCATTGCTGTGTCCTGCATATGTCCTGCATCTCATGACATGTTGTCAGAAGTTCTGGACTGCGCTTCTGTTCCTGATTGATTGCAATGTCAAAGTTTACCCCACCTGAGCCTTTTGACTTTTCTCAGCATGCAGCTTGGCCCACATGGCATCAGCAGTTTCAGCGCTTCAGGATTGCATCCAAACTGAACAAGGAGAGTGGTGAAGTACAAGTTAATTCTCTTTTATACTCCATGGGGAAAGATGTAGAGCCAGTGTTCAATGCTTTTACTTTCCAAGAAGGGGAAGAAGTTAACTTTGATATAGTTATGGATAAACTCAGTGCCCACTTTGTGCCCAAAAGAAATATGATTCATGAGAGAGCTTGTTTTCACAAACGTAATCAGCGTGTGGGAGAATCTGTGGAGTCATTTGTGCGCAGCCTGTATGAATTAGCTGAATTCTGTGAGTTTGGTGTTGCTAAAGAAGAGCAAATCAGAGACAGAATAGTTATTGGAATTGCAGATGCTGAAGTCTCCCTGAAGCTGCAGTTAGAGCCTGATTTAACGTTAGACGGGGCTATTAGGATGGCCCGCCAGAGTGAACTGGTGAAAAAGCAAAGTGCTGATCTGAGGTCTGAGAGTATTGTGGATGAAGTGCAACAATCTAGGAAAATTACTAGTGAAAGGCACAGTGTGAGCGGTAGATCTAAAGTACTGGAAAGGCCTAGAAGTGGATGGGCGCAACATGGCCGATGCACACGGTGCTACCGGGCTCATGATCAGAGTGCTATATGCCCGGCCAGAGATAAAAGATGCAGAAAATGTAACAGAATAGGCCATTTTGAAGTGGTGTGTAAAACTGAATACATTAAGGAGATGCAGGTGGACAGTGACCAGGAGGGTCAGGAAGTGTCTTTTGTGGGGTCTGTTGTGGAACGGACAAGCTCAGAGGAAGATTGGAAAGTTACTTTTACTGTAATGGGAGCCAAAGTTGATTTTAAGATTGACACAGGAGCAGATATCACTGTAATGTCTTTTGCTGAATTTATGAAACTGCCTCGACAGCCCAAGCTGACGAAGGTTACTACAAATGTCCATAGTCCTGGTGGCCGCATTGATTGTGTGGGGAAATTTCTTGCCAGCTGTGAGTACAAACAGAGGAAGTTCACCATGTGGGTGCATGTGATCCGAGGTCAGTGTGTTAACAGTTTATTGAGCAGAAAAGCAGCCTGTGACTTGGGCCTCGTGGCCAGAGTGAATGAGATCTCTGAAGATATGTTTGGTGAGTTGGGCCTACTGAACTGCAAACCTGTCCATATAGCACTTAAAAGTGACGCAGTCCCATACAGTATTTCTACTCCTCATAGAATTCCGTTCCCGCTCATGCCTCAAGTGGAGAAAGAGCTCATGCGCATGAAGTCTATGGGGGTTATTGAAGAGGTTGTTGAAGCAACTGATTGGTGTGCCCCCATTGTTCCAGTTGCAAAGAAAAACGGAAAGGTGCGCATCTGTGTGGACCTGAAAAGGTTGAATGAGGCAGTGAAGAGGGAGAGATTTGTGCTGCCGACATTGGAAGATATAGCCCCGAAGTTGGCTGGGGCGAAGTTCTTTTCCACATTAGACGCTTCTAGCGGCTTTTGGCAGATCCCCCGGGATCCAAAGTGCCGCAAACTGACTACCTTTATCACACCGGTAGGTCGGTTCTGCTTCTGCAGACTCCCCTTTGGGATATCCTCCGCTCCTGAAATCTTTCAAAGGGAAATGAGTTCTCTCCTGAGTGGCCACGTGGGCACAGCGGTCGTCATGGACGTCATTCTAGTGTATGGGTCTACAGTGGAGGAGCATGATCAGCGTTTGAGTTGTGTGCTGCAGGCTATCAAAGAGTCTGGGCTGAAGCTGAATAAAGAAAAATGTCATTTTAGGAAAACTGAATTATGCTACTTTGGGCATATCATCAACGGGGATGGCATCAAGCCGGACCCCAAGAAAATTCGGGCTATTGAACAGATGAAAAGCCCTTCTGATGTACATGAGCTGAGACCGATATTGGGCCTTGTAAATTACGTGGGCAAGTTTCTTCCAGATTTATCTACAGTTTTACACCCTATCACAGAGTTGCTTAAGAAAGATGTTGCCTGGGTCTGGGGACCCTCACAGGAAAAAGCGTTCCTGCATGCCAAGTCACTGCTGGGGTCTGCCCCAGTGCTGGGGTTCTACGACCCTTCAAAAAAGACTGTGGTTAGTGCCAATGCGAGCAGTTATGGGTTGGGGGCTGCACTCCTGCAGCTGAATGACAACAAACTACAGCCCATCGCCTACTGTTCCCGCACACTGACGGCTGCGGAGTCAAAATACGCTCAAATTGAGAAAGAGTGCCTGGCTGCAGTTTGGGCCTGTGAGCGCTTTCAGCGTTATCTAGTGGGTTTGGAGAAATTTAGTCTGGAAACTGACCACAAACCACTAGTCCCTCTAATCAATTCTTATGACATTGACAAAACACCCTTGAGATGCCAGAGACTTTTAATGAGACTGCTCAGGTTCAATGTTCAGGCAGTGCATGTGCCGGGGAAACAACTGGTTGTGGCAGATACACTATCCAGGCTCCCGCTGGCTGCTGCTGAAGAATCCTCCACGGAATCGGATGTGAAAGTGTATGTTGATTCAGTTCTGGCCTCTAAGTCCATTTCTTCAAGGAAACTGGAAGAGATAAAGAAAGAGACATATTTGGACACAGATCTGCAAGAAGTTATAAGGTACATAAAAGATGGCTGGCCCGAGAGCCGGGCAGCCTGGATGTCTTTAAATGCTTACCAGCCAGAGAGGTCGCAGCTCACGGAGCTGGAGGGGTTGGTGCTGTTCCAAGACCGCATTGTAATTCCTGTCAGCATGAGGAAGGAGATGTTAAACAGGATTCACGATGGCCACTTAGGCATTACAAAGTGCAGAGAAAGGGCAGTTACAGCTGTGTGGTGGCCTGGGATCAGCTTCGACATTGCAAATCACGTGTCTAAATGTGCCTTTTGCCGGGAACGCCGGCCTACTCAGAGAAGGGAGCCCTTAATGTCTACTTCGCTGCCTGCGGGGCCGTGGCAGAAAATAGCTGCTGATTTGTGTGAACTGCACGGGAAAAAGTTTCTAGTTGTGATCGACTACTATTCCAGGTATTTGGAAATTGCACCCCTGAATGATATCACAAGTCAGGCCGTTATCATTCGCCTGAAGAGCTTGTTCGCCCGCTGGGGCATTCCAATGGAGCTGGTGAATGATAATGGTATGCAGTTCGCTTCTACAGAGTTCAGTGCTTTCAGCAGGGAATATGATTTTGTACATTCCACGTCAAGTCCACATTATCCGCATTCCAACGGAATGGCTGAAAGGGCAGTTCAAACAACAAAATTCATTCTAAAGCAATCTGAGCCGTACCTAGCCCTCTTGTCATACAGGGCGACGCCCATTCAAGCCACCGGGTTTAGCCCGGCACAGCTGATGCTAGGACGCCAGATTCGCACCACTTTACCCTCAGTGGGTGTCTTCAAGCCGCCTGGCCCTGTTCCTCGGGTCCTTAGGAGGGATGAAGAGGCCAAAAAGGGTTATCGTTTCTTCTACGACAGGAGACATTCTGTCAGGCCTTTACAGGAACTGAAAGCGGGCCAAAGTGTCAGAATTAAACTGGATGATGAGAAGAAATGGAAGACGCCTGCTACGGTAGTGGGCCGCTCTCCAGAACCAAGGTCTTACACAATCCTTACAGAGGGAGGGACGGTTACACGCCATAACCGAAGACATCTTCAGCCTGTACCTGAGAGTCTGGAACCGGATACCTCAGTACCACCGCCGGTGGGATCCCCTGTTCTAAGAGAGGTGCCTTCCCCTCAACAAGATCACAGCGGGGATATATCTTTGCCTCCAGCAGACTCTTGTTCACCATCTTCTGTATCAGAGGACAGTTCATGCAAAGTTACATCAAGCGGAAGAGTGGTGAAACTTCCGGCCCGATACAGGGACTAACTTTAGCTAGTGACCGGAAGTATGGGCAGAATAATCCCATGGTCACTGTGGACTAGGGTAGTCTACCCCGATGTCCAAGTCAGGATGTAATTTATTTGTTCATGTTTTCTAATCTATCTGTTTTTATAATGTTCAAAAACAAAAATGTTGTTGTATACCCTGTTGGTGTACCTTGTTATTTATTATATGCAAATGTATGCTTTGCCTTTGAAAAAGGGGAAGATGTGATGAGAGCAGGATGTGATGTCACTAGTATGTGGGCGGGGCTTAGGTCCGGTGTCTGTGTCGCAGTTAGTTTAGTACAATCAACCTGACTAGATGTGTATTGTTATGCTCTGCAATAAAATAGAGTTGTACCATCATTGCTGTGTCCTGCATATGTCCTGCATCTCATGACAGTTAGTACTGGTAATTTCAAATGTCAAAAAAGCCTTTATTCAGCCATTACAGCTTTAATGGCTGAATAAAGGTTTTTTTTTTCACATTTTAAATTACTGAGGAGTGCAGCATCTTTCCTTTGTTTTTTTCTATACTCTTGGGGAAGTGTAAAAGTATCCCCTGGGAGCTGACACCCTGCATTGGGACTCACTGCTGGCATATTTTGTGTGTTTTCTTTAAAAATTTAATTTCTTCAAAATGGCACCAAACTTTAAGGGTGCGGCCTATATGCGGCACACTATGGTATATATATATATATATATATATATATATATATATTTAAAATACCTGATACTATATATTAAATAAACTATAACACATGCAACACCAAAAAGTATTTTTAAAACAGAGCTGTCCATTTTCATAAAAAAATCAATAGAAATAAATCAAATGTCCCTTTAATACTTTTCTTATCTAACTAACACATATTTATAGCACATATAATGCAGAGTATTACTGCTCTCCATTGCATATACAAATGCATTGTTTAATCATTTTGGAATAACTTATACAACTATATTTTTAGACTATAACACACAGTAAACTGAAAGACAGATAACTATTATTGAATTATATCTGCATAAAATGTCATGTGTCATAATAATTTTTATATTTCATAGCTAAACCTTGCAACCTATACATTATTACAGGGCATTTGTTTGTGTGTTTGCTTGTGGGAGGAAAAATGATATCTCTAGAGCGAGGTCTGTGAACACACATGAGTAATAGATGCTGCATATACATACATCTGTTCTGCTTGGCCTTTTTTTTGTCATTTTCTACCTGGTTAAAATGCTAATTATTGACATTTTCCATATTGCTAAATGACAAATAACTTTGAAGTTAGAGACAAGAATTAGCAAGAATTTTATACATAGAATAAAGTCACTTGAATAAATGGAAGCTAGACAGTGGCAATGTTTAGATTGATGGATAGATAAATAGATAGATAGATAGATAGATAGATGGATAGGCAGGCAGACAGACATACAGATAAATAGTGTGTGTATAAACACTATTATGTCTTACCATATGAAGCATATTATATAATATTATTTTTTTTCTGACGGTGAACATTATGGGATCAATTTATTAAATGTCGAGCGGACATGATTTGCTGTAGCGAATTATGTCCGCCTGACATTGCTAAATGCAGACAGCATACGCTGTCTGCATTTAACATTGCACAAACATTTCTTGTGAAAGGTTTGTGCAATGCTGCCGACCCCTGCACATTTGCAGCTAGAAGGGGGTTTCAGTCATCCCCTAAAAGGTGACGGACAAGTTAAGGAGCAGGGGTCTTATGACCACTGCTTCTTAAAGGAACAGTCAAGTCCAAAAAAAACTTTCATGATTTAAATAGGGCATGCAATTTTAAACAACTTCCCAATTTACTTTTATCACCAATTTTGCTTTGTTCTCTTGGTATTCTTAGTTGAAAGCTAAAACTAGGAGGTTCATATGCTAATTTCTTAGACCTTGAAGACTGCCTCTAATCTGAATACATTTTGACCACTAGAGGGCATTAGTTCACATGTTTCATATAGATAACATTGAGCTCATGCACGTAAAGTGACCTAGGAGTGAGCACTGATTGGCTAAACTGCATGTCTGTCAAAAGAACTGAAATAAGGGGGCAGTCAGCAGAAGCTTAGATACAAGATAATTACAGAGGTAAAAAGTATATTAATATAACTGTGTTGGTTGTGCAAAACTGGGGAATGGGTAATAAAGGGATTATCTTTCTTTTTAAACAACAAAACTTCTGGTCTTGACTGTCCCTTTAACTTATGTTTCTGGCAAGCCGGAAACTACGGTCAGAGAAAGCATCATCTGCTGCTTATTAAATCTCCCCCTTTGAGTGAAAGAATATAAAATACAGTGCACAAACCATATTCAAGCACATACAATGACAGCCTATGTAATATTTTTCTTTTTCTTTGAGCAGTTTAGATCTTTTATTTTTGATTTGTTGTTAACATGCATAAATACCTTTTTGTTTTCCTCTGCCAATACACTTATTGGAGTAATCTTTTATTCAATTTTATTTATTTATTTAGTTTTTTTTTCATTATTTAGAATTGTTTTATTTAATCCTTGTATTGGTACATAAGCACACACATTGTTTTTATTAATGCATTTATGTTGTAAATAAATAACATGTGCAATTACATTTTTCTTTCTTTTTCCTTAATTTGTGAAAACTTGACATCCAAAAAAAATACCAATCTATTTAATGTTGGTACTACCAATGCACTTTTTCTATTAAATTAATGTTAACATTCTAATATCAAGTACAACAAATCAAAAGTTGATTCCGTTCGACAAAAATGGATAGAAAGGTCAACACTGAAATGTGCATGAGTGCATTTCATTTTTAAAAAAGAAGCATTTTTTCGTTATACTTCCATTGAAAAAATGCTTCTAGTAAACATAATTACTGTTTTTCAGCAGCATGCGCACTTACCTTTATAAGAGCTGAGATACAACATTGCAACTCTCGGCAGGGCCCTCTACCCATTTGATCCCTATAAATGCTTTCTTGTATACCACCTATGTTTATAGCGCTGTGGAATCTGTTGGTGCTCTACAAATAATAATAATATGCTGCGAGAACCCGTGCACCGATATTAAAACACCACATCTTCTCCGAAAGTCAACAATGGCTTGTATGATATCAATTAAGTCTTCACAGACACAATACACACCACAGCCAGCTCTCTGACCTTGAATACTGGTACACAGGCCCTCATAGATATATAAGGGCTCTTGAAAAAGCCGTGATTTATGGGTAAACAACATACATTGGAATTGCAAGGAGGCATTTTACTTTGCAAAGGTAATCAGTTGTGAACTGACAACACTGTTGATTGCTCTCTAAAATAATGTGTACGGAGGAAGCGTAAGAAAGATTTTCTGCCCTATTACTTTTGTTGTTAACCAGGTTCTATGTTTCCTGACTGATTTCACATGCCTCCATTTGTAAGCATGTTTTAAGCTGTATGTTTTAATTAGGGATAGATTTTAAGAAGAGGTCCCACCATCAGGTGGATTTTTAGATCTGTGTGCAATAACAAGAGCAAAATAGGCTCTATTAAGTGTGAATACCCTGTGTATATGAAGTGCTCTTACCTCGCACTAATACTGTGTTAGGCTATGAAGATTTGTTCCTTTTCTTCTTTTTGAGGATTCCTTTGTTTTTCATAGTTAATTCTAGCACGTGGTTAATTTAATGGGACATCACTTTATTCAGCACTTAGTATTGCATGGTTTTTGGTAACGTGTTAACTGTTTTCTATTAAATTACTGTAGCAGTTTTGTAGCTATTAAAAGAACACTGAACCCATTTTTTTTTTCTTTAGTGATTCAGATAGAGCATGCCATTTTAAGCAACTTTCTAATTTACTCCTATTATTAATTTTTCTTCGTTCTCTTGCTATCTTTATTTGAAAAAGAAGGTATCTAAGCTATTTTTTTGGTTCAATACGCTGGACAGTACTTGTATATTTGTGGGTGAATTTATCCACCAATCAGCAAGAACAACCCAGGTTGTTCACCAAAAATGGCCGGCATCTAAAATTACATTCTTGCATTTCAAATAAAGATACCAAGAGAATGAAAAAAAATTGCTAATAGGAGTAAATTAGAAAGTTGCTTAAAATTGCATGCTCTAGCTGAATCAGGAAAGAAACCACTGCATAATAAAAAGACAATGTAATCCCGCTTATGAATTTTAAATGAGAAGTAGATTTTTTTCTGACAACCTATAAAATGTATTTCAATTTGCTTGCTGCCCCCCTGTTTCATGCGACAGCCATCAGCCAATCACAAACTCGTATAGGTTTACGCTGTGAACTCTTGCACATGCTCAGTAGTAGTTTGTACCTCATGAAGTGTGCATATAAAAACATTGTGCATAATTTGATAATGGAAGTAAATTGGAAAACCTCTCAAAACTGCATGCTCTACCTGAACGTTTTAATTTTGAGTTTATTGTCCATTTAAATATACAGCATGGATTTTCTAGTTGCAATGGAACCAAATGACTTGGGTTTGTTTATGATGAAATTCAGGAATTTGACATTATAAACAGCTAATTTAGATTATTATAACAATTTGACACACTTTTTGATTTACAACTGTCATTTTATATCTGATTAATTTTGTATTTTAATTTTAGAAAATGTTTAAAATTTCCATCTTAATCAGAAATATGAACCTATCAACACATATGTCACTGTGTTTCGAGGGCCAGTAAACAATAACAAATTATTTCATGCATACACAAACATACCATAGAAACATGTTAAAAATATTATGGAAAATGCATGATTGGCTAAAATGTGAGTCTGTCAAAAGAATTGAAATAAGGGGGCAGTCAGTACAGGTTTGGATACAAGGTAATCACAAAGGTAAAAAGTATATTAATATAACTGTGTTGGTTATGAAAAACTGGGGAATGGATAGTAAAGGGATTATTTATTTTTTTAAACAATAAAAATTCTGGAGTAGACTGTCCCCTTAAAGGACCACTAAATGCAGTAGAATTGCTAATTAACAAGTATATAATATAAAGGCAGTGTAATAACCCTTATTCTGAATTTCAAATAAGCAGTAGATTTTTCTCTGACAACTTTATCTTTTCCTCATTTGTCGGCACCATGTATCATGTGACAGCCATCAGCCAATCACATACTAGTATACATATACCCTATGAACTTGTGCACCTGCTCAATGTGCTTTCATGATTTATATCACAAATTATTTTAATGTAAATAATAAGGGTGTTTTTTTTTCCAGGGAGGCTTGTGTGCACCTTGCAGGTTCAAGAACCCTGACACATCAATTTACCACTTAGTCATTTCATGATCAGTGTTTTATTTATTTTTTAATTATTTTTACATTAAAAATTGTAATAATATCTTACATATAGTGAGACATAATACAATAATAATTCAGCATAATAAAAAGAAGAAACAAAGAAGAAAAAGCAAGCCCAAGATGTATTCTATTATAACCTTTTACATTTTTCGTTTAAATGATTTTTATTGAGGTTAGACTTCAATATATGAGTGGGCATTTAACAGACATGAGTAGTCAAAAGTAATAATCAAAACAGTGATACTACCAAATAAAAAGAAATAGTACAGAGTTATTATGAGTCATGCTGTTGAACAAAAGTTTAGAAACCTCCTTTAAATATATTTATTTAGAAGTGAAGGTAGGCATTATGACTGACTTATAGCCTTTGGGGTTCCAAGGGCAATATCGAAGGATGTTTTTGCACATTATATTATATGTGGCTAG
The DNA here is from genome assembly GCF_027579735.1 of Bombina bombina. Taxonomy (NCBI): domain Eukaryota; kingdom Metazoa; phylum Chordata; class Amphibia; order Anura; family Bombinatoridae; genus Bombina; species Bombina bombina. Next base: position 818,268,052 of record NC_069499.1, on the reverse strand, counting down.
ACCGGTTGCAATGAACAGACTCCGCGGTTAGTGGAGAGTAATTCAGGGGCTGAGTATGTAAAATGAGATACGTGGGTTATGAAGGTACAACTCCCCTCAGGCTATGATACTGTACTATGAACAGTATAAGGAGTTTCAGGGAAGTAGGAAGAAGATACAAAATCAAATTAGGATCAGATATAGAGTGTTCCCATTACTTAGGCATTGGTAAATAAAGTAAACAGTAGCATAATAACCCCCTGGCTAATGTGATTTTGAGTGGTGAAGTGAAATACATTCTTAGCAAATACATATCCCCAATAGCGTTACATCTATAGTTACGCCAGAATATAAAACTGTAAATATGCATATATATGCTAAAATAAAGCAAAAACTGTGGCCAGATATCAAACCCCTATTAACCTGAGATATACTAGCATTGACTATGGGACTGAAGAGAGTCCGGAGGTAAATTCTGGCCATCAAGCACCAATTGCAGCGAACCTGGTGATAACTTGTGAGTAGTAAGATTGATATAGTGACCTATATGCAATAAGTGAGTAGCACCAGATATTGCGTATACAATTAACAGTAGATTGTGTGGGGATAAATAAATATTAATATTATGGGTAAGAGCTATGTTCGCCTGTCACACCTGATCCGTCATTGTGAATAGCATCAAAAAAGCTTATCATCCCACAATAATTTAAAAGAGAAAGTTGATATGTGACCTGGTTTTAGTAGGTACTAATAGAGGAGGAGCTACCTATATACAAACTGTGGAGGTCAGAATATCTAAATGTTCTAGTCAGAGGTACAGTGGGTAAAGGTGGGATATATAATAGGCAAACAAGGTTATACAAACATAAAAGCATTATACACCATGCTAACTTATTTCTCAGTAGTATTGGTAAATGCAAAAAGAAGCAACAGTGATATGTCCATCTAGTATGTCCCAGAGAGAGTAAGTAAGTTTTCAAAGTTAAAAGAGGATGGCTAGTCACATTTATCCACTTCCAAATGTATGGGGTTAGGGGGAGGTCTAGGCTGATATTAACTAAGGAGCTAGCTGGGTGCTTTGAGACAAAGCAAACCATACGGATAATAAAATGGAAACCTTCAGTTAGAGCCCCTGAATATTGCTTCTTATGTACTCACTATACATAACTAATTTGTCCATCATAGGTAGCATAATAAAACTCTAGGTGGTAAGGTTAGAAAAATTAGCAGACAGGGATATGTACTCAGAATCTCTCTACCCCACAATCAGCATGGCGTGTGAAGCCAAAAAGTTCTTTTGTAATTAGCAAGTCTCTGAATCTTCTCTGAGCGAGATTGCTTTATAGTTTTACAGGTATCAGCCCACTCCAGACCACTTGAGTGAGGGATGTTTCATCTGAATGACTGCTGTATCCAAACCAGAGTCTATTTCTACAGTAACTTGTCAGGACAGGGGTAGATGTGGTGGTGAAGAGAGGTCATCATCTCCTTTTGCGATCAGGAAAACTGAAAACCGGTATGGCCTGCTAACGATGGTCACAAGCTACTCTGTGTGGGCTCTCCTAGATCTATAAGCAGAGGCGGCCTTAGGATGCATGTTTACAAGCAGTGACCTACTCTTAGCAAGGCCAATCAGGGATGTTAGAACTCCATCATCACCAGGGAAGCTGTGAGTAGAGGACCCAATTGGGTTAGATCCAACCGCTGTAAGTTTCATAGCTTGACGATTGTCTCTGTCAGCTCTGTACTTTTTAGCATTGTAGGCTCCTATGTGCCTCTGTGACAAAGTCTCCTTGCGGGCCAGACCTTCCTCTCGGGGGAGTGGGGAGAGGTTCTTGTTGTCTGTAGTGGCTAAAGGCTCTTCTGTGAAGGGGTTATCGTTACTTCTCATCGCTATAGAGAGTAGGGAAAGTTCATCAAACTTATCATGTATTTTGACCTCGAAGTCCTGGAGTAGCGATCTTATGGCTATATGTAGCTCCTCCATTATAGCTGATTTATATATATATATATATATATATATATATATATATATATATATATATATATATAAAAGCAATATTCCTCTTGAATTAGCAACAGATCAAGAGCTGTTTTGACCCGGCAGTCCTTGGTGGGGGGGGAGGGTGCATCGAATGCTGGTGTAGGCCTCGACTTTAAGTCTCAGCAGGCTTAATCAGGTCCCAGAGGTCATAGATGAGACAATATTGGTATATTTTGATTTCTCACATTGTAGAGTAGCCATAACTCAAATAGCATGAATGAGATGAGATTTATCTCCTTTTATTATTTGCAGATTATTAGGGTTGACCTGGGAGCTTCATAAATTGGGACTGATCATGGCCACTTCCAAGCCAGGCCAACCTTTTACATTGTTATCAGGAAAGGGATTTAAAAATGTATTCCCAGTTAATATATTCTCTCAGAAATTCATTTTGTGCAAAATTTTTCATAATTTTATCTTGTTTCTGAGAACTTAACATGTTTCAATCAGCAGATATTGCACAAATGGTTTGGATTTGTTATGTATATATATATATATATATATATATATATATATATATATATATATATATATATATATATATAAAATATTGTTCTATACCTAGTCATGATAAAATGTTAAAATGTATTAGTTTATCATAGTTTATTTATATTTCATTTTTATTTAAAATACATTTAAGATGATTTTCAAATGATATGCCCTGGATTGCAAATCAATCTGATATTTGCTAATATATATATATATATATATATATATATATATATATATATATATATATATTGTGTGTATATTATTATTATCATATATTTGTATAGAGCCACAAAATTCTGTAGCATTGGGTACTAAGATAGGGGTATACAATGACAAGGATTTGTGATAAGATATAAAAATCTAACAGACTAAACAAATCTAATGCAGAAGTAAGAGGGCCCTACTCCGGAGAGCTTACAGTTTACATGTTGATGGTGCATAGACATAAGGTTTGGAGTTGCTTGTCATGTCGATTGTTGTTGCAGTAGGGAGTCAAGGCCGTTCCAGATTTATTTTGGGTAGTATGAAAAACAGAGGAGAGATGGTAATCCTCTCTGAATAGGTGGTTTTTCAAAGAGCATCTGTCTCCAACCTTGTACAGCTTCAGTCTTATGGAGTGAGGTAGAGAGTTACAGAGGACAGGAGCAGTGTGTGAGAAGGCTTGAAAGTGGGAGAGTGAAGAGATATAGGTTAGAGGTTGATTGAAAAGGATGGGTTGGGGGGTATTTGGAGATGAGACAGGAGTCAAGTGTGACCCATAGAAAGTGGACCTGGGATGAGGTGTTTAGAATAGAATCTCCAACTGCAAGAGAAATGTCAGATGTTGGATGTCTCGAAGAAGGTGCAATAAGAAGCAGCTCAGTTTTAGACAGATTTAGTTGGAGGTAGTGTGAGGACATCCAAGAGAAAATTGCAGAGATACAGTTGGTTATTTGGTTGAGTAAAGAGGGAGAGATATTAGCAGAGGAAAGATATATTTGAGTATTATCTGTATATAAGTGGTACTGGAACCCAAAGGATAAAAAAACAAGGGACCCAAGACAGAGCCTTGCGGAACTTCAATTGAGAGAGGCAAAGGATCAGAGGATATACTATTAAAGGAAAGTGTAAACAAGCAATTTGAGAGATATGAAATAAATCAAAAGAGGGTGTGTCTCGAATGCCAACAGAATGTAGGATTTTTAAGAGGAGAGGTTGGTGAACTGTGTCAAAAGCAGCAGTTAGATCTAGAATAATTAGTAAAGTGTTGTGTCCATTTGTTTTAGTTGAGTGTTTAGGGCAGAAACCAGATTGAAGTGTATCAAGTTAAGAGTTAGTTGATAGAAATTTAGTTAGGAGATGATATTCTAGGAAATGAAGGAAACTGGCCAATAGTTAGAATGGGTGTAGGGGACATGCAAGGTTTTTCTAGGATTGTGTGATTTGCACATGGTTAGAGAAGCAGAGAGAAGTCATGAAATAATAAGGTCAAGTGGGCAGGTTGTGAGATGAGCAGAAGAAGGAAGTGTAAAGACTTATTCCCCTGTAACAGGAGGAAAGAAGCAGATAATTGTGTTAATAGAGGAGGTAGGTAGGAGAGCTGGGTATGAGAGGGATGGGAGGGAAATGTATTTCTGAAGTGATCAGCAAAAATATGGGCAGTGAGTTTGGTAGTGGGTAGAGGTGCAGGTGGATGAAGAATGGAGTTAAAGGTTGAGAAAAGCCTTCTGGGGATGAGAAATAGACTTGTTTGGCTGAGGGCAGCATTTTGTATGAACTGAAGATAAATTTATAGTGCAGGCAATAAGCATGGGTGCATGATTTTCTCCAGTGACGTTCAGCAGTCTGTGAAGATCACTGAAGATAGTGGGTCTGTTTGATGTGCCATAGTTGTCACTGAGGGCATGATTTATGGCAAATAGTGGAGTGTTGATTTTAGTACAGAATTATACTTAAGGATGGTGGTCAGAGATAGGAAAGAGGAAGTTTGACATTGGACATGGCACAGAGATTGGTGAAGACCAGGTCAATTGAGTTGCCTTCACAATGGGTTGAAGATGTTCTTCACTGGGAGAGGTCAAAAGAGGTGGTAAGAGAAGTTTAGAGGCAGCAGTCATGTTAGAATTGTCAATGGGTATGCTAAAGTTCCCTAAGATGAGAGAAGGGAAATTACAAGAAAGGAAGTGTGGGTGCCACGCTTCAAAGTGGTCTAGAAATTGTGATACTGGGCCATGAGGCCAATAGATAACAGCAACACAGAGAGCTACAGGGGAGAAGAGGCAGATAGCATACATTTCAAATGATGAGAAAGAAAGGGAGGGGGGAAGGAATGCAGTGAACGGTACAGTATGGAGATTGAATAATGTCTGACCCCCTCCTTTTCTGTCTCCTGGCCTGGGAGTTTGACAGAAGTGCATGCCACCATAGGACAGAGAGACTATAGCAGTTGTGTCAGAAGAGGCGAGCCAAGTTTCTGTGAGGGCTAATAGTTTAAGTGATCTTCAAATAAATAGACTCGTGAATAGAAGTCAGCTTATTGCATACACAGCGTGCATTCCAAAGGGCACCAGAGAATTGCAGGGTATTAACAGAAGTGAAGTTAATGAGGTTGAGATGGTTGCATGGGTAAAGTTTTGGAGGTGTCAGTTGTGAGCAGAGAGAGGCAGAAGGTGGATCTGGGTTAGGTGAGACAACCCCAGCTGCAAGGACAAGGAAAATGGTAAGAGAAAAAAGATGACAATCTGTTTTATGCAAGCGTTTAAGCTTTTGTATTCGTGGAGCATGATTGGCTGAGTGTTGTGTGTTGTAGAGGGATGGGATAGAAGATAGAATAGTCTGAGTGCTGTTTGTGAAAGGAAGAACTGCGACTTTAAGAAAATTGAGGATAAGGTATAGGCGGATGGAGAAAGTGTAGCATGTTTACCAAGAGGAATTTCAGGAGATTAGAAATTAGAAAATTCTTGTTTATAAGTTGTCCACTCCTTTGTCAAACTTTGTGTATAACTCAATACACTAACAAACTACAAAGTTTTTAAGGTTATATAAAACAACATACCCACACATTAAGATTTAAAAGAAAGCAATAGCAGTTATACTGGGTTGAATAAGATACATAGAGACAGACACAGAGTAATTGCTGTATGGTTCTGTATTGAGTAGATACATAGTGAATGCTGTATATTCTGTAGTCAGTGCATACACTGGGTTGAAGCAGCGAGATAGACGCAGGGTGAATGCTGTATGGTTATTAGGGATGGGCGAATGTTTCGCAACATTCGAAAAACGGCACAAATTTTAACACATTCGTTAGTTCGAATCGAATTTCGAATGTTTACATAACATTCTAACATTCAATTTTCGAATGTTCGGTTTCGAATTTTACGATTACATTCGAAAATATTATTTTCGAAAAATTTGAATTTAGATTGTAATAGTATTTCTAATGCTTTTTCTTTAAATGTAATATTCGAATTATGCAATATTCGAATTCGAAAAATTTGAATTTAGATTGTAATAGTATTTCTAATGCTTTTTCTTTAAATGTAATATTCTAATTATGCAATATTCGAATTCGAAAAATTCGAATTTAGATTGTAATAGTATTTCTAATGCTTTTTCTTTAAATGTAAAATTCGAATTATGCAATATTCGAAAAATTTGAATTTATATTCGAATTCAAAAAATTCAAATTTATATGTTTGTAATAGTATTTCTAATGCTTTCTTTAAATGTAATATTCGAATTATGCAATATTCTATATGGAAACATTCGAAATGATATATTTGTATCTATTATGTATCAATTTACTAGATTCCCGCCCTACCACATGAGCTATTGAACTTCTGAATAGTATTTGTTAAATAGAATGTTAAATTCGAATTTTTATAAACATTCGAATTCGAAAGTGACATTCGAAAACTGTAAATAACATTTGATTTTCTAATTTTTAAGAATATTCGTTCTTATCGACATTCGGATTTAGAATTCGAATTTCAGTAATAACATTCGTTCTACATTCGAAATTCAAAAATTTACACATTCGCCCATCCCTAATGGTTATGTAGTCAGTACATACCTTTGGTAATTGTAAAACTGCACTCTGCTCTATGCTTAATCTTTGAAACAAATAAAGGTTTTACGAGAACATATCTTAGAGACCTGAGGGTCTGATAATCCGTTATCATCACATCCTTATAAAGCTTTCTTTGTTCTTCAGTTAAACTGCCCCACTCCTCCTCTGAGAAATAAACTGCATCTTCAATTTTTTCCTCCCCAGTCACCATGTCGATCACTAAGGTTTGGTTCTTCTCAGTCATCTTCTTGTTGGTCCCATGTGCATCAGCCCTAATACCCCAAAAACTGATTCAGGTCCTTAACCCCAAGACATCATGAAGGGGTTAGGTGACATGTGCAAAACTAACGTACTCACTTTGTTACTCACAGTAACTTCATGTATAATGTATGTATGTGTGTGTATATATATATATATATATATATATATACACACAACTTATCAGGATTAATTGTAATCATTAAATTTCTGCAACATTTAATGAGTTTTAAAAAAGTTAAAATCAAGACATGTTAGAGCTTGTAATATTGAAAACTAGGGAATTTGTTTTATTGGGTATTCATTATCCCTGGGATCCCCTTTCTCCTTTTCTGTTTTCATTTCACATTAATTAGGGTTTTGTAAGTTTCCTCCTTGATGGGCCAGATGGATAGGCCTGTGGCGGGATTGGTAAAGGGCAGAGAGCTCCAGTCCGACTCAGACGCCAGCAAGGTGGAGGTGGAGTACTGGTTTGGGCTGGTATCATCAAAGATGAGCTTGTGGGGCCTTTTCGGGTTGAGGATGGAGTCAAGCTCAACTCCCAGTCCTACTGCCAGTTTCTGGAAGACACCTTCTTCAAGCAGTGGTACAGGAAGAAGTCTGTATCCTTCAAGAAAAACATGATTTTCATGCAGGACAATGCTCCATCACACACGTCCAAGTACTCCACAGCGTGGCTGGCAAGAAAGGGTATAAAAGAAGAAAATCTAATGACATGGCCTCCTTGTTCACCTGATCTGAACCCCATTGAGAACCTGTGGTCCATCATCAAATGTGAGATTTACAAGGAGGGAAAACAGTACACCTCTCTGAACAGTGTCTGGGAGGCTGTGGTTGCTGCTGCACGCAATGTTGATGGTGAACAGATCAAAACACTGACAGAATCCATGGATGGCAGGCTTTTGAGTGTCCTTGCAAAGAAAGGTGGCTATATTGGTCACTGATTTGTTTTTGTTTTGTTTTTGAATGTCAGAAATGTATATTTGTGAATGTTGAGATGTTACATTGGTTTCACTGGTAAAAATAAATAATTGAAATGGGTATATATTTGTTTTTTGTTAAGTTGCCTAATAATTATGCACAGTAATAGTCACCTGCACACACAGATATCCCCCTAAAATAGCTATAACTAAAAACAAACTAAAAACTACTTCCAAAACTATTCAGCTTTGATATTAATGAGTTTTTTGGGTTCATTGAGAACATGGTTGTTGTTCAATAATAAAATTAATCCTCAAAAATACAAATTGCCTAATAATTCTGCACTCCCTGTATATTCAAAATAACATTACAGTTTGGAAAAACCCAACACTGTTTGTTTATTTTTTTACTTTTTTATTGTAATTATTGCAACATAGACAGTATCACTGTAGAATAGCACTAATTTTCCCATTTCTATTGTTATTGACCTAAACACTAGATTAATGCAAATAGAAATGTTTGAAACATTTATTCAACAATTTCTAAAGAGAGGAAGGTTAGTGTTCTGTTGGTTTGATTTCAGCATACAATTGAAACACATCATCATAAGGATATTTTAGTCCTTATGCTGTTTGTGAAAGGAAGAACTGCGACTTTAAGAAAATTAAGGATAAGGTATAGGCGGATGGAGAAAGTGTAGCATGTTTACCAAGAGGAATTTAAGGAGATTAGAAATTAGAAAATTCTTGTTTATAAGTTGTCCACTCCTTTGTCAAACTTTGTGTATAACTCAATACACTAACAAAATACAAAGTTTTTAAGGTTATATAAAACAACATACCCACACATTAAGATTTAAAAGAAAGCAATAGCAGTTATACTGGGTTGAATAAGATACATAGAGACAGACACAGAGTAATTGCTGTATGGTTCTGTATTGAGTAGATACATAGTGAATGCTGTATATTCTGTAGTCAGTGCATACACTGGGTTGAAGCAGCGAGATAGACGCAGGGTGAATGCTGTATGGTTATTAGGGATGGGCGAATGTTTCGCAACATTCGAAAAACGGCACAAATTTTAACACATTTGTTAATTCGAATCGAATTTCGAATGTTTACATAACATTCTAACAATCAATTTTCGAATGTTCGGTTTCGAATTTTACGATTACATTCGAAAATATTATTTTCAAAAAATTTGAATTTAGATTGTAATAGTATTTCTAATGCTTTTTCTTTAAATGTAATATTCGAATTATGCAATATTCGAATTCGAAAAATTTGAATTTAGATTGTAATAGTATTTCTAATGCTTTTTCTTTAAATGTAATATTCAAATTATGCAATATTCGAATTCGAAAAATTCGAATTTAGATTGTAGATTGTAATAGTATTTCTAATGCTTTTTCTTTAAATGTAATATTCGAGTTATGCAATATTCGAATTCGAAAAATTCGAATTTAGATTGTAATAGCATTTCTAATGCTTTTTCTTTAAATGTAAAATTCGAATTATGCAATATTCGAAAAATTTGAATTTATATTCGAATTCGAAAAATTCAAATTTATATGTTTGTAATAGTATTTCTAATGCTTTCTTTAAATGTAATATTCGAATTATGCAATATTCTATATGGAAACATTCGAAATGATATATTTGTATCTATTATGTATCAATTTACTAGATTCCCGCCCTACCACATGAGCTATTGAACTTCTGAATAGTATTTGTTAAATAGAATGTTAAATTCGAAATTTTGAATGTGGACATTCGATATAATTATAAACATTCGAATTCGAAAGTGACATTCGAAAACTGTAAATAACATTTGATTTTCTAATTTTTAAGAATATTCGTTCTTATCGACATTCGGATTTAGAATTCGAATTTCAGTAATAACATTCGTTCTACATTCGAAATTCAAAAATTTACACATTCGCCCATCCCTAATGGTTATGTAGTCAGTACATACCTTTGGTAATTGTAAAACTGCACTCTGCTCTATGCTTAATCTTTGAAACAAATAAAGGTTTTACGAGAACATATCTTAGAGACCTGAGGGTCTGATAATCCGTTATCATCACATCCTTATAAAGCTTTCTTTGTTCTTCAGTTAAACTGCCCCACTCCTCCTCTGAGAAATAAACTGCATCTTCAATTTTTTCCTCCCCAGTCACCATGTCGATCACTAAGGTTTGGTTCTTCTCAGTCATCTTCTTGTTGGTCCCATGTGCATCAGCCCTAATACCCCAAAAACTGATTCAGGTCCTTAATCCCAAGACATCATGAAGGGGTTAGGTGACATGTGCAAAACTAGCGTACTCACTTTGTTACTCACAGTAACTTCATGTATAATGTATGTATGTGTGTGTATATATATATATATATATATATATATATATATACACACAACTTATCAGGATTAATTGTAATCATTAAATTTCTGCAACATTTAATGAGTTTTAACAAAGTTAAAATCAAGACATGTTAGAGCTTGTAATATTGAAAACTAGGGAATTTGTTTTGTTGGGTATTCATTATCCCTGGGATCCCCTTTCTCCTTTTCTGTTTTCATTTCACATGAATTAGGGTTTTGTAAGTTTCCTCCTTGATAATCATAATTAGTTGATTAAGAGTTCATAGGAGAGAACGTTAACTGGGGAAAAAAAAAGAAACTTCACAAGTGCTGGCAAAGCTAATTGTGGATGTTTTCTGGAGTTGTCTGTATAATAGTTGACTCGACCTCCAATCTGCCATATATTCTTTGTGGTCCATAACAAAAATATTTAGGGGCCGATTTATGAAAGTGCGAGCGGACATGATACGATGTAGCGTATCATGTTTGCCGCACATCGATAAATGTCGACAGCATACGCTGTCGGCATTTACCATTGCACAAGCTTGTGAACTGCTTGTGCAATGCTGTCCCCTGCAGATTTGTGGCTAATCGGCCGCTAGCAGGGGGTGTCAATCTGCCCGATCGTATAGGATCGTGCTGATTGATGTCCACAGCCTCAGAGCAGGTGGACAAGTTATGGAGCAGCAGTCTTTAGACCGATGCTTCATAACTTCTGTTTCCGGTGAGTCTGAAGGCTCGCGCTGAAACAGGGGCATCAAGCTCCATTCGGAGCTTAATAATTTGGTCCCTTAGTAGCTTTAAAAAATGGTATCAAGCCTAAACCATTAAAGGGACAAGTAAAACTAAACTTTCATAGTTCTAAAAGAACATGGATTTTTTTTGAGGTTTTTCAATTTACTTCTGTTACCAATTTACTTTGTTCTTAAATTTCTATAATAATACCTATACACTGACAAAATTTGGTTTGTGCATTTAGAAAAATAAACTGCGGTTTATCTATACCTCACCTAGCATGAGCAAGGTAGTATTTCACTGTTTTGTTTATTTTTTTCAGTGAAATATAATTACTGGTCTGTATAAGTACTAGAGTAATGTCACAGACTTATTAATTATTAGTTTTTTCTTGTATGCATGGTCAATACTCTCTATAACAATATTTTATTTTGACTTTTAATGCGTTTCTAAAATATGCTAAGCCAGAAGCATACTAGTAAACTGCTTACACTGAGGACTATGGTCAAAAGCTCTCTTCTCTTGAGAGATTATCTAAGAAGTCTCATCAGTACTGTGAGGTCCCTCAATGGGTTTTAGAATGGCAAATTTTAGCTTGAGAACTGTTTATCTCATTATGCAGGTACTGGATGTGAAGAAGAGACACATATATTGTGTGTTTTCTCTCTATGACAGAGAGTTTTTGATTATCAGACTCTGAAAGTTCTCTAAAATGTTGCCTAAAGTCTCCTATTCAACTAGCTTTAGGTGCTTTAGGTGAATGTAGAGAATGAAAATGAAAGAGAGTGAATTAAACTTTGCTATCTTTTTTCTGAAAACTGTTTAAATGTTTACATTTTTACATTTTATGAGGATAAACACATTTAACAAGCCATTTAAAGGGACAATCTAGTCAAAATTTAACATTCGTGAGTCAGAAATGGCATGCAATTTGAAACAAAAATTGACTTTTATAATCAAATTTGCTTTGTTAGTTTAGTATTCTTTGTTGAAAGCTAAACCTTGGTAGACTCATATGCTAATTTCTAACACCATGAAGGTCACCTCTTATCTCAATGCATTTTGACAGTGCTAGTCCATGTGTGCCATTATAGATATTTATGAGTCATCACTGACTGGCCAAAATGCATGTCTACCAATAGAACTGAGATAAGGAGCCTGTTGGTTATGCAAAACTGGGGAATTTGTAATAAAGGGATTATCTATCTTTTTAAACAATAAAAACTCTGCAGTAGCCTGTCCCTTTAAATAAACAGATACCAATACTTTATGCCAGGGGTCAGCAAACTTGGCACCTCAGATATTTCGGAACTACATTTCCCATGATACTCAGCTATCCTAAAGTGTGTCTGAGTATCATGGAAATGTAGTTCCAAAACATCTTCGGTGCCAAGGTTGCGGACCCCTGCTTTATGCACTAAATATTCCTTTTGACAAACACCTTCTGTTTTTAGTCATGTCATTGGAAACTGTGTTCTGCAAAAACTAATGACTCATAATTGCTAATATAAGCTACAAATACAGGGAGTGCAGAATTATTAGGCAAATGAGTATTTTGACCACATCATCCTCTTTATGCATGTTGTCTTACTCCAAGCTGTATAGGCTTGAAAGCCTACTACCAATTAAGCATATTAGGTGATGTGCATCTCTGTAATGAGAAGGGGTGTGGTCTATTGACATCAACACCCTATATCAGGTGTGCATAATTATTAGGCAACTTCCTTTCCTTTGGCAAAATGGGTCAAAAGAAGGACTTGACAGGCTCAGAAAAGTCAAAAATAGTGAGATATCTTGCAGAGGGATGCAGCACTCTTAAAATTGCAAAGCTTCTGAAGCGTGATCATCGAACAATCAAGCGTTTCATTCAAAATAGTCAACAGGGTCGCAAGAAGGGTGTGGAAAAACCAAGGCGCAAAATAACTGCCCATGAACTGAGAAAAGTCAAGCGTGCAGCTGCCAATATGCCACTTGCAACCAGTTTGGCCATATTTCAGAGCTGCAACATCACTGGAGTGCCCAAAAGCACAAGGTGTGCAATACTCAGAGACATGGCCAAGGTAAGAAAGGCTGAAAGACGACCACCACTGAACAAGACACACAAGCTGAAACGTCAAGACTGGGCCAAGAAATATCTCAAGACTGATTTTTCTAAGGTTTTATGGACTGATGAAATGAGAGTGAGTCTTGATGGGCCAGATGGATGGGCCCGTTGCGGGATTGGTAAAGGGCAGAGAGCTCCAGTCCGACTCAGACGCCAGCAAGGTGGAGTTGGAGTACTGGTTTGGGCTGGTATCATCAAAGATGAGCTTGTGGGGCCTTTTTGGGTTGAGGATAGAGTCAAGCTCAACTCCCAGTCCTACTGCCAGTTTCTGGAAGACACCTTCTTCAAGCAGTGGTACAGGAAGAAGTCTGCATCCTTCAAGAAAAACATGATTTTCATGCAGGACAATGCTCCATCACACGCGTCCAAGTACTCCACAGCGTGGCTGGCAAGAAAGGGTATAAAAGAAGAAAATCTAATGACATGGCCTCCTTGTTCACCTGATCTGAACCCCATTGAGAACCTGTGGTCCATCATCAAATGTGAGATTTACAAGGAGGGAAAACAGTACACCTCTCTGAACAGTGTCTGGAAGGCTGTGGTTGCTGCTGCACACAATGTTGATGGTGAACAGATCAAAACACTGACAGAATCCATGGATGGCAGGCTTTTGAGTGTCCTTGCAAAGAAAGGTGGCTATATTGGTCACTGATTTGTTTTTGTTTTGTTTTTGAATGTCAGAAATGTATATTTGTGAATGTTGAGATGTTACATTGGTTTCACTGGTAAAAATAAATAATTGAAATGGGTATATATTTGTTTTTTGTTAAGTTGCCTAATAATTATGCACAGTAATAGTCACCTGCACACACAGATATCCCCCTAAAATAGCTATAACTAAAAACAAACTAAAAACTACTTCCAAAACTATTCAGCTTTGATATTAATGAGTTTTTTGAGTTCATTGAGAACATGGTTGTTGTTCAATAATAAAATTAATCCTCAAAAATACAAATTGCCTAATAATTCTGCACTCCCTGTATATTCAAAATAAAATTACAGTTTGGAAAAACCCAACACTGTTTGTTTATTTTTTTACTTTTTTATTGTAATTATTGCAACATAGACAGTATCACTGTAGAATAGCACTAATTTTCCCATTTCTATTGTTAATGACCTAAACACTAGATTAATGCAAATAGAAATGTTTGAAACATTTATTCAACAATTTCTAAAGAGAGGAAGGTTAGTGTTCTGTTGGTTTGATTTCAGCATACAATTGAAACACATCATCATAAGGATATTTTACTCTACAGTGGGTCTTCGTGTTACATTAATGTTAACAATGGAGCTCCAGAAATAGAACGGATGCTAAACTGTACTTCAAAGGTTTTCCAGAATAAAAAAGTAAAATGGCCACGATTAAGCTAGTAGCATTCTGGCAGACACAATTCTGATGGAAGATATGGAAAGAAAGCCCTTTTGTTAAAGGGATATGAAATAGTGCTCTTTAGTAAAAAAAAAAAAAAAAAAAGATGAATCAAAGTAAACATAGAAAGAAACTAATAGAAATTTAAATTCTCAGTGTAGCAATCGCCTAATTGCATAAAACATAAGGTAGCTGGTATGCTGAGAACATTCTGTCCTCTACTGAGCATGGGCAACACAATGATTTCCTGTTACTGGTCTGTGAATACTAGAGAAAGCTAGCTACAGTTTCTCACAGGAATTATGACATCAAGCTATACATGCAATTGTGTAGTGACAGGAAGCGATGAAACCACTGCTTTTTTAAAATACAACAATGAAAACTGTTTTACATCCCTTTAAAGAGGCTTGAAAAACCTATCTTTTCTGTTTTACAGTTAAATAAAGGGGTGCAAAACAAGATAGTGTGAACATCACACAGTTGCTACGCTTAGTATGCCATGTTATTCATACTTGATGTACTGTTCTCCTTGTTAAAGAATCTTATGTAAGTATATGGAATTGTAAATATAGATAAAGTTAACGTAAAAAATGTTAAAGGGACAGAAAAATCAAAATTTCTTTTTGGCAAATAGAGCATGCAATTTTATAATTTACTTCTATTATCATTTTTGCTTTGTTATTTTGGAATCCTTTGTTAAATAATATCATAGATAAGTTCAGGAGGGTGCAAGTGTCTTTAGCCATATGGCAGCAGTGCTTGCAACAATGTTTAAAACAATTTTATACAAAGTTACAAACCCTGCAGTCATAGTGCCTGTAGAATTATATGGCAGCAGTGTTTGCAACTATCAATAGCATTGCTATAAACATTGAGACAAAATACAAGTGGTGCACTAATGATAGTGCAGATGTGATAAGCAATATTGCTGGACCGCGATAACATTACCACACAACTGTTTTATATTACAAGTCCATGGTGAAGTGTGTTAACCAGAGAAGGAACATGCAGTCATTTTTAATTATTTTTGATGTGTTTTAAATCCCTATGTTCTTCCCATTGAAAAAAATGTCCTTTTTATTTTAATATATATATATAAATATCTGTATATACTGTATATCTATATCTTACATTCATTCATATATAGGATAGATCTATATTTTACAAATAAATAACCAAACAATTTATATATATATATATATATATATATATATATATATATATATATATATATATATATATATATATATAAAAGGAAAAAATATATGTGTGTAAAGAACATTTTCTTCTATGTGAAGATCATAGGAATTTAACTCTTTGGCTGATAAGCCATTTCCCGCCTGTGTGCTAAGCGGGTTTTGAGCTTTTTGCTGCAGTTCACGTTTAAACACTTTTAGAAGTGAAGTTTGTGTTAATAAACTATACAAACTATATATTGTTTTTTTTTAGCAGACACAGCAGATTCAAAATATACCATTATTATATGTTTATGTATCATCAGGTTAAAAAAAATAGCGCATAAAATGTGAAAAAAGTGTATTTTTTTTACTCCTGACTCAATAAATAATAGTATGTAATTTTATTTTTCTAAGCTCTATCATCAAAACCTGTGTGGATAAATATTTTTAGTAGGTAACCTGTCTGAAATAAGCAGGAATTAAGAAAATGTCACTGTTTTTTCCCCACTGTTTTATTGCAGGCATGTCAATTTGATAAATTATCAAAAACAGCATCTTAGAATTTACTGTACTGTTTTCAGCAGTCAAACAGTTCTAGCCACCTGATAAATTAAAATGGGGCACACAAAGCACACGTTTTCAGAAAGTACACCCCTTGGTGCATCAAATGAGGGACTACAAGTATTTCTAGCATGAATTTAGGGTGCACAGCAATTAATGGAATAAGTTGCATTGTTTAAAAACTAAAATAATACTAAGCAGCAAAGAGCCATATTCCACTTATTATTACATTGTCTATTTTTGGGCTAGCAATACATGTAGCCTCTCATTTGATGCGCCAAGGGGTTTACTTTATTTAATGTATCTTAGTTTCCCAGGTTTCTACAGCTGTCTAATTGCAGACATAACCCATAAAAGTTAAAAGGCTATTTTTTTAGACGATTTCAAGATTGCCCTGTCTGCAATTAAACAGTTCTAGCCACTTGGAAAATTAAAATATGGTACACAAAGCACACATTTTTAGAAAGTACACCCTTTGCTGCATCAAATGAGGGGCTGCATGTATCCCTAGCACATAATTGAGGTGCACAACAATTAATGCAATTTGGTGCTTTGCATATATTTTTTTTTTTTTTAGCAAAGAGCCATATTCCACTTATATTGTCTATTTTTGTGCTAGCAATACATGTGGCCCCTCATTTGATGTGGCTTAGTGTGTACTTTCTAGAAATATTTAGTTTATATACCATATGCATCATCAGTGAAGGAATCAGAGTCTGAGTTCATAGAGAACTCAGCTGCTTCCTCAGCACTGAGACGCTTCGCCATAATTCTCGTTACAAAATAAATAAATATTTTTAAAGGAATTGTGTCGCTAGAAAATATATAATTTTATTGTAATAAATAAGCTTCTTTGCAGTAAAAATACAGAAGTTTTGAAAGATGGAGAGAGCTGTGTAAAGAGGGTGTTTTACTCATCTTCCAGACACGCTAAAAGACTGATTATAAAACTATTATTTGTTGGGGGGGTTTAAATAGCATTCCTCCACCATTTATTATTTTGTAACCACATTATCCATGTGTTCATGGGATTACAAATATAATATCGGTCCATATTATAAAAGGGATTGCAACATTTCTCAGCTAGGTGATTCCTGCGGTATCACTCGTAGCGCAAACCCCATCAAGGTAGATGTTTTATGTTTTTATTTAGCACACACGGTTAAAAACACTTACAAAAAGAAAAGTAGTCACAAACCTGTATCCCAATCTTTGGAAGGAAAGAAAGAGTCCCAGTTACAATAAAAGTGGTGTTTCAACCATACCTCAGCTGTTCAAATCACCCGGCTCTTTTTTCAATTGTGAACGCCGTCCAAAGGAGCCTCATCAAGCTTTGTCTCCAACGCGTTTTGTTCGGCCTATCCAAACTTTCTCAAGAGAAAATTATTTTTTTACTATTTTATTTTTTATTCTATAAAAAAAGACTTATACTATTGGAAAGGGCAGACAATTACCGTTCCAATGGTGGTGGGTCTTGGGAGTCTGTAGCTGCTTAGATGCCTGAGATACAGGCATCTAAGCAGCATGCCTCATCTCCCTATAACTGACAATTGTCAGTTTTAAATAAAGTTGCACAATGACATCACCAGAAGGGGAGGGAACCCCCAGCAATGCCTGTGAGTATCCAGGCCAGATTGCTGAGGTAGGAGTGGATGGAGATCCTCAGACCTCCACCAAGGTTGGGGAGTGCTAGTGATTGCTCTGAGTCGTCATTAGTACTCAAAGGGTTAAAGTATTGCTAATTAACTTTAGGTTTAGCGCAGCAGTTGGTCTAAACCAATGTCGAGTTAGTAAGCAAGAAATAACTTTTTTTTTTTTTTTTTTACAGCACTCCCAATAGACGTCTATGGAGAAAAAGTTAGTGTGGTTGAGTTATCCAAAGTTCTGAAGTTGGCGCACCTCAATCTTTTGTTCGCACGCTGACTTTATACTTTCAACTTGTAATACACACTCTTACCCGGCCACGGCTAAAGGCACATGCACGCATGCCTAGGATATTCTTTAACAAAGGATATCGAGAACTACGCAAAAATGATAAAAGAAGTAAATTAGAAAGTTGTTTAATGTTGCATGCTTTATATCAGTGTTTCCCAAAAGCGGTCCTCATGTAGCCCCAACATGCCTGCTTTTCATTATAGCTCACAGGTGAAATAATCAGCTGATCAGTAACCATGGTTACTAACATGCTCTCACCCATCAGCTGATTATTTCACCTGTGCACTAGTTCAGCTTTAATGCATTATAATTAATTAAGGAGTCATGTTCAGTTAAATTTTACAAAATGGATTTACTTAGAGTTATGACTCACAACATGCAGAGCAAATTAGGTGCATTATTTTTAATGCTTTGCATAATAACACATTTAACCATCCTAGTATGATTATGTGTGTGTAATATTTGCAGACTTCAGATTACCTAATTTTTCACTTAAAAAGAATAAGCGTGTTTAAAATACACTATTTAAAATGTATGAAATATCTTTTTACTTTCCCTTTGATTTAAAAAAAGATCACATAGAACAGAAAGATGTGTGTTGTAAAATAGAGCAACATTAATTACATTAAATTAAATATGCCTATTAAACTCCCCCTTACACATTTTTATCACATGATAGGTGAATTGGCTTAAAACAATCTGTTAAAATGTGAATGCTAAATAAACATTTATTAAATCTGCACTTAACCCAATAAAAAATATGGAAATGTATATATGGACATAAAACAGAATAAAATGTAACCTTTCCTTTTCACTACAATACATTTGAACTAATCAAAAAAATAAAAAGGATCATCAGAATTTAAAGGTTAAAGGGACATGAAACCAAAAAAAATATATTTCATGATTCAGATATAACATACAATTTTCAACAACTTCCTACTTTACTTTTATTATCCAATTTGCTTTCTTTTCTTGATATTTTATTATTTAAAAAGGGTGTCTAGATATGCTCAGGAGCTTAGAGCTAGCTGCTGATTGGTGGCAACAAATATATACCATTTGTCATTGGTTTACTGATATGCTTAGCTAACTCCCAGTAGTGCATTGCTGCACATTAAATAAAGGATATCAATAGAATGAAGCAAAATTGGTAACTGAAGTAAAATGGAAAATCGTTTAAAATGGTATGTTTTATCTAAATCATGCATGAAAGATTGTGGGTTTTATGTCCCTTTAAAACATAACACTGTTGAAAAGTATCTAAATATATAATGCACACACAGACACTGTATATATATATATATATATATATATATATATATATATATATATATATATTAATAACTTGTGAGTTATTTTATTCCTTGCTTTTTCAGCTGGTGGATCATTTTCTCTAAACCCCTCCCACCTTATGCTTTAGCTAATTTACGGGAAGTTATCAGTTGTATACAACACTGAAACTGATAGCACTAAAGCAATAAAAAGTACCCTAGAGCCAATGATTTCAAAGTTAAAGAGCTAAGATAAGACAGTATTGTTTCAGCTGACAAAGCTCTGAGCTATAAAATAAATTACTAGACTTT
The DNA here is from genome assembly GCF_027579735.1 of Bombina bombina. Classification (NCBI taxonomy): domain Eukaryota; kingdom Metazoa; phylum Chordata; class Amphibia; order Anura; family Bombinatoridae; genus Bombina; species Bombina bombina. Next base: position 818,248,481 of record NC_069499.1, on the reverse strand, counting down.
ATTTCTAATAGGTCAGTTCCTGCTATAAAGTTAATCTTGTAGAACTTTCCATATTCAATTCTGAATATGGCATTATTAAAGTTTCATGGAGCGGACTAACATCTTTAAAGGACATTGTCAAATGTTCTTGTTTTGAATAAAGCTGTGTGCTACTAAATGCATTTACTTCTCTTCAAACTGCAAAGTTGTATTTTCAGTAGGTTGCAAAAATTCAATACACAATCATGTAGTCGTATATCCACCAAAATAATAAAGCATCCTTAACAAATCAAATCTATCAACACATTGCTGCAAATAAAATTTAAATATAGCCCAAATAACAATTTTAAAAGTCTACAACCATAAAAAAACTAATTAAATACAAAACAATCTCCAATGTTACAGTTTTGAATAATAATAGAATCTGTAAGAATTATTGCACTGCCATTGCTGAGAAAAGGTTACATTTTATCATAATTTTCTTACAATGTGTATTGACTAAGATAACTTCAGGTTAGTGTTTTGTGAAATGTGTATCCTAAGCACCTAGTTCCTTTTTCTATACAACAAACTCTCATTTATGATGATGGTTATTATTATTATTAATATTACTCCTGTCTAATACTGTGTCCAAAATAATTCCTCAGGCAACCACAATTTTTTTTCTTGCAGTCTATAAGCCAGTGGACCTTAACATTTTACATTTTTCATATCCCTAACACATACGTTTTTAGTTTGTGTGACACCTTTTATCTTGTACAGTATAGGTAAAGGAAGAAATGGTTAACTTCAGGTCTTAAAAAGTGATAATTTTTACCATGGTGTTTTGGATTGCTCTCAAGCTCAAAACATAACTCACCACTTTTAATATCAGCAAAATTAGTGCCTTAATTGCTGTGTTAAAGGGAAAGTCTACACCAGAATTTTTATTGTTTTAAAAGATAGATAATCCCTTTATTACCCATTTCCCAGTTTTGCATAACCAACAGAGTTATAATAATATACTATTAACCTCTGTGATTATCTTGTATCTAAGCCTCTGCAAACTGCCCCTTTTTTCAGTTCTTTTGACAGACTTGCAGTCTAGCCAATCAGTGCCAGCTCCCAGATAACTTCTTGTGCACGAGCACAGTGTTATCTATATGAAATACGTGAACTAACACCCTCTAGTGGTGAAAAACTGTTAAAATGCAATCTGAAAGAGGTGGGCTTCAAGGTCTAAGAAGTTAGCATATGAACCTCCTAGGTTAAGCTTTCAACTAAGAGAACAAAGCAAAATTGGTGATACAAGTAAATTGGAAAATTGTTAAAAGAACATGCTCTATCTGAATCATGAAAATTTATTTTGGCCTAGACTGTCCCTTTAAGTTGCTTTGGTTAAAATATTTAGACATCCACTTGTAAAACAAGATGGTGTGTTATTCTTTGCTCATGGTCACATAAAAGATAATTCCCCCTGCACTGTTGAGCTCTACTTGTATTCTAGCCCTAAATTACCTTCTTCAAAAATAGGTGTTAAGTCGAAGCATTTTTGGCTGATTCCACATTCAAAGTATAATATCAATCCTGAAATGGACCCAGTTAGCTTAAGAGAGAATGGTATAACTCAATAGCAGCCTTCTGGGTAAGCCCAGGATGTGCCAGATATTTGTAATGACAGTAAAGAAAGGTGGTTAGAAGAATTTACTGGAGAATAGGCTTAAAGGGACAGTCAACACCAACATTCTTATTGTTTAAAAAGATAGATAACGCCTTTATGACCCATTCCCCAGCTTTGCACAACCAACATTGTTACAGTATATTAATATACTTTATAACATTTAAACCTCTAAATGTCTGCCTGTTTCTAAGCCACTACAGACAGCCTCTTATCACATGCTTTTTTATTAGCTTCTCACAAGAGACTACTAATCCATGTGGGCCATATAGATAACATTATGGGGCCTATTTATCAAGCTCTGTATAGAGCTTGAAGCCCGTGTTTCTGGCGAGACTTCAGGCTCGCCAGAAACACAAGTTATGGAGCAGCGGTCGAAAGACCGTTGCTCCATTACATGTCTGCCAGCTCTGAGGAGGCGGACAGAGATCGGCGGAAATCAACCCGATCGAATATGATCAGGTTGATTGATACCCCCTGCTAGCGGCCGATTGGCCATGAATCTGCAGGGAGCGTCATTGCACCAGCAGTTCACAAGAACTGCTGGTGCAATGCTGAATGCGGAGACCATATTGCTGTCCACATTCAGCGATGTCTGTCGGACATGATCCGCTGATCGGATCATGTCGGACAGACATTTGATAAATAGGCCACTATGCTCTCTCCTGTGGATGACACTGCCCTTATTGGCAAAAATGCAAGTAAATAGATAATAAATAGCCATGTGATCAGGGGCTGTCAAAAGAACAGATAAGGGGGCAGTCTGCAGATGCTTAGATACAAGGTAATCACAGAGGTAAAAAAATGTATTAATATAACAATGTTGGTTGTACAAAACTGAGGAATGGGTAATAAAGGGATTATCTATCTTTTGAAACAATTACAAATTTTGAGTTGACTGTCCCTTTAAGGATAAGATGGCTAGTTGCAGAATCAGATACAAGCAGTTTGCAGGTAATTTACATGCAGGTTTAGCAATGATAGATAAGCCCAGAGGGCATAGCAGGTTGAAGGGTCAGCAACAAGCAAGTTTGGCAACAGTAGATGCAGAGAGTATAGAAGGTTGCAGGCTAAGAGGTCAGATAGAAGGTTGCAGACTAAGGGTCAGATAAAAGCAGGTTCTGCAAGAGTATATGCTATTTTGCATTGAGAAAATTAAATAAATGTATCTGAAAACACTTTTTTTACAGATTTTCTCTGGAAATTTGAACTTTGCTAATTCAGGAGCCTTGTCTGCCTGCAATCATGATACATTTTCCCTTATGACTTGATAATATTGCTTAAACTGATGTTACTGTTATATTGAATACAGTATGTGCTTTTATTAACTGAAAATGTAGTCCCTCTAACTTATTCACCAAACAACATGCATAACTTGCTTACATGGCAATTCCATATCTACCAACATTTGCCCAGTGCCTAGGCTTAGGAATGAAGATGTGCAGAATGCCATGAGTGATTAGGTAGGGGTCATGAACATTTTGTGGGCTTGGTTATATGGAGAATAGAGCAGATAGGCAGCATATGGTTGGGGTCTGGGCAATATGTTTAGTTGGTTTCTAACTATTTTGGAAAAATTATTTTTTTTCTAGAGAAAGAAAAGCTATGGGAGGGGTCATGTAGTACAGCTCCCAATCTGTGACAAGCAGCCTTTTTTAGTCTCATAAAGAACTTTTCACAGGAGTTTTTATAGACAGTCCATCCTTTTGGTCCATGGTTAATTGTAGATATGTGCAACCATGAAAAATGTTGGTTCTGACAAATTTTTCTGAATGAATATAAGGGATAATTATTTTCCCTGAATATTTTTTGGTTGCACTATTTGGTATTAATTTTGTTTTAAATTAAACGAAAACTGAATATTCTTAGAACATTTATATTCATTTCCATTAAATGAATGTAAATGCTTCTAAGCAACAGGTGAAAAAGTTTCTTTAGTGTAGGCCCTGGGAGCTGCCGCATTAAGCCTCCTATTAGCGTGGCCGAGGCTCTTTGAAGAAGAGGACCATGTTAGCGTGACTCTCCAGTCAGGTAGGTGTTTTAACCATTTAATGGAAACAAATGAATACTGACAAATTTTGTCAGTATTTATTTGTTTTCTTTCAATTTCGGGATTCATTATAATTTTAATATCCCTGTTTTGTCACAAATTAACAGAATGCCCATGTCTAGTTAATTGCTTGCTTCCATCCTGTTGGTTCATGTTTAAAGGGACACTGAACCCAATTTTTTTCCTTTTGTGATTCAGATAGAGCATGCAATTTTAAGCAACTTTCTAATTTAGTCCTATTATCAGTTTTTCTTCGTTCTCTTGCTATCTTTATATAAAAAAGAAGACATCTAAGCTTTTTTTGGTTCAGTACTCTGGACAGCAGTTTTTTATTGGTGGATGAATTTATCCACCAATCAGCAAGGACAATCCAGGTTGTTCACCAAAAATGGGCCGGCATCTAATTTTACATTCTTGCATTTCAAATAAAGATACCAAGAGAATGAAGAAAATTTGATAATGGGAGTAAATTAGAAAGTTGCTTAAAATTGCATGCTCTATCTGAATCACGAAAGAAAACAAATTGGGTTCAGTGTCCATTTAATTGCTTGCTTTCATCCTGTTTGTCCATGGTTTATTGCTTGCTACTGTTCTTTTGATCCATGGTTAATTGCTTGCTTCCCTCCTATTGGTCCATGATTAATTGCTTGCTAATGTCCTGTTGGTTCATGGTTAAAAGGACATTCTACTTGAAAATTGGTATTTTTTATAATGATAGATACAGTGGGGCAAAAAAGTATTTAGTCAGCTACCAATTGTGCAAGTTTTCCCACTTAAGAAGATGAGAGAAGCCTGTAATTTTCATCATAGGTATACCTCAACTGTGAGAGACAAAATGTGGAAACAAATCCAGACAATCACATTGTCTGATTTGGAAAGAATTTATTTGCATATTATGGTGGAAAATAAGTATTCGGTCACCTACAAACAAGCAAGATTTCTGGCTCTCACAGACCTGTATCTTCTTCTTTAAGATGCTCCTCTGTCATCCACTCATTACCTGTATTAATGGCACCTATTTGAACTTGTTATCAGTATAAAAGACACCTGTCCACAACCTCAAACAGTCACACTCCAAACTCCACTATGGTGAAGACCAAAGAGCTGTCGAAGGACACCAGAAACAAAATTGTAGACCTGCACCAGGCTGGGAAGACTGAATCTGCAATAGGCAAGCAGCTTGGTGTGAAGAAATCAACTGTGGGAGCAATAATTAGAAAATGGAAGACATACAAGACCACTGATAATCTCCCTCGATCTGGGGCTCCACACAAGATCTCACCACATGGGGTCAAAATGATCACAAGAACGGTGAGCAAACATCCCAAAACCACATGGGGGGACCTAGTGAATGACCTGCAGAGAGCTGGGACCAACGTAACAAAGGCTACCATCAGTAACACACTACGCTGCCAGGGACTCAGATCCTGCAGTGTCAGACGTGTCCCCCTGCTTAAGCCAGTACATGTACGGGCCCATCTAAAGTATGCTAGAGAGCATTTGGATGATCCAGAAGCAGATTGGGAGAATGTCATATGGTCAGATGAAACCAAAGTAGAACTGTTTGGTAGAAACACAACTCGTCATGTTTGGAGGAGAGAGAATGCTGAGTTGCAACCAAAGAACACCATACCTACTGTGAAGCATGGGGGTAGCAACATCATGCTTAGGGGCTGTTTCTCTGCAAAGGGAACAGGGCGACTGATCCGTGTACATGAAAGAATGAATGGGGCCATGTATCATGAGATTTTGAGTGCAAACCTCCTTCCATCAGCAAGGGCATTGAAGATGAAACGTGGCTGGGTCTTTCAGCATGACAATGATCCCAAACACACTGCCCGGGCAATGAAGGAGTGGCTTCGTAAGAAGCATTTCAAGGTCCTGGAGGGGCATAGCCAGTCTCCAGATCTCAACCCCATAGAAAACCTTTGGAGGGAGTTGAAAGTCCTTGTTGCCCAGCGACAGCCCCAAAACATCACTGCTCTAGAGGAGATCTGCAAGCAGGAATGAGCCAACATACCAGCAACAGTGTGTGACAACCTTGTGAAGACTTACAGAAAACGTTTGACCTCTGTCATTGCCAACAAAGGATATATAACAAAGAATTGAGATGAACTTTTGATATTGACCAAATACTTATTTTCCACCATAATTTGCAAAAAAATTCTTTCCAAATTAGACAATGCGATTGTCTGGATTTGTTTCCACATTTTGTCTCTCATAGTTGAGTTATACCTATGATGAAAATTACAGGCCTCTCTCATCTTCTTAAGTGGGAGAACTTGCACAATTGGTGACTGACTAATTACTTTTTTGCCCCACTGTAATCCCTTTATTATCCATTTCCTAGTTTTGCATAACCAACAGTGTTGGTGATGCAAAGCTGGAGAATGGGTAGTACAGGTGTTTCCTATTTTTCTAGATAATAAACAAAATCAAGTAGATTGTCTCTATAATTGCTTGCTTCTGTTCTGTCTGTCCATCATTAAAGGGACAGTAAACACCTTGTAATTACAAGACATTACTGATGTGCTGCTAAAGAATAACATATTAGCCAAGTGTCAAGTCTTAAATATTTTAAAACATATTAACCTCCTTGTTTTCTGCAATTATTTTTCAATAGCTAAACTCCACCCACTATTTGCCTTATTTGTAGGAGCCAATCTGGGCTTTAGTCCGCAGACAACAAGGCTAACCATGGCCATAATTTATTTGCAGTTGTTATCAGTTAAAGCCAATAAGAGGCAGATATATTGAAGAGTTAGCCTTGAGAAGTCATCAGGGTGCGTTTCAGGTTCTGACTATTAGAAATTGATCAATTTTAAGAGCTAATTAACATGGCAAATAAATTACAAAGTTGTTTCATTATGCATAACTAAACCATTTATATAAATTCTCAAGGTGTCCTTTTAGTTGATTGCTTCCTTTTGGTACATGGTTAAGTTGTGTCTTTTTCTGTCCTGTTGGTCCATGGTTAATTGCTTGCTACCATCCTGTTGGTTCAAGGTTAATTGCTTACGTCCATCCAGTTGGTTCATGGTTAATGCCTTGCTTCCATCCTGTTGGTCCATGGCTAATTGGTTGTTGTTTTTTTTGTCTGGTTGGTCCATGGTTAATTGCTTGCTTCCATCTTGTTGGTTCATGTTTAATTGGTGTCTTTTTTTGTCCTGTTGTTTCATGGTTAATTGCTTGCTTCCATCAGGTTGTTTCATAGTTAATTGCTTGCTTCCATCTGGTTGGCTTATGGTTAATTGCTTGCTTGCTTGCTTCCTTCCTGTTGGTCCATTAGTAATTGGTTGGGTTTTATTTGTCTAATTGGTCCATGGTTAATTGCTTGCTTCCATCTTGTTGGTTCATGTTAAATTGGTGTCTTTTTTGTCCTATTGTTTCATAGTTAATTGCTTGCTTCAATCTGGTTGTTTCATGGTTAATTGCTTGCTTCCATCCTGTTGGTCCATGGCTAATTGGTTGTTTTTTTGTCCAGTTGGTCCATGATTAATTGCATGCTACTGTCCTATTAGTTCATGGTTAATTGCTTGCTTCCATCCTGTTTTTTCATGGTTGATTTCTTCCATACTGCTGTTTCATAGTTAATTGCTTGCTTCCAGTCTCTTGGTCCTGCTGATGCACAAGAAGAACATTCAGACTAGCACTCAACATATTGATGGGAAGGCCTTTTAATCGCCATAAATTACTTAGTATAGCTGCTGTATATATACATTTTATTACATTGGAAGACAATGCACAGGGTGCTTCCTGAATACAGTTTTTGTGGTGCATGTGACATGTGCTAACCCAACTGCTTTTCCTGGGATCAGTATCAATTCTACAAAATATATACATACATTGGACTACAGCTGACTTGATGCAAGTTTCTTGCATATCAACTGGCATTGATATGATGTGTTTTTGTGGTTCAAAAATGTTTTGATAAAATGTTTTAAAAAACTGTAGACTATGCTCCATTATTCATTGATAATTTTATGGAAACAGAAATTTAATCAAATTACTGAGTCATTTAACACCAACTTTAAAATGTAATGTTTTTTTTTTGTTTTGTTTTTTACATTTTAATAGATTTTTGAATGCTTCTTAAATCAAAACCCAACTTTAAAAGACCCAGAGTAAAATTCAAATGAATATACAAATTCTTCCAGGACTGTGTAGTGGGCTTATAGTACAACACTAATAAACAATGCAAAACCTAAAAAACAATTGTCAGACTCACATATTATCATTACTCATACTATGAGCCAGATTACAAGTGGAGCATTAAAAGTTTGCACTTGTCAGGTTTTTTGATCGTCTTGCAAGTTCTTAGTATTTATACATCAGATATAAATAGAAATTTGTATTTATGAATAAATAGAACATATTCTGCTATGTGAGGTACATTGGAATTTAAGTGAAAAAGTTATGGAGATTAGGCGCTTAATCTGCAAAAGGGATAAAGGTGTGTATGGAGGTCGTTAGCTAAATATGTAGAAAAAACTGGACCTTGGACAGAATAAGTGAAAAATTCTTCTACAATTTATTTTCAAAATAAAAACATGATAATACCAAGATAAAATAAATCACAATCCCTAAGTGTTGCAACACTATATCGATCAATTCATAAAATTTCTAAAATTCAGATATACATTTGTTTCATACACAAATAAAAGGATTTATCTGCTCTTTTGTATCCTTTGTTCAAAGATTTTAGATAGAATGTATTCTTTTATTTCAACACAATTAATAATATTTGTCTCTATTTGATATTTTATATCTATATTTCATCAACTTTAAAATTACAAATATGTAGCAAAAACTAACAATTAGTTAAAACAATTTAAATGCAAGATTATAAATGGTGTCCCCACAATGGCTGTTTACTTATATTGGTTGTAATTTTGTGTATCTAAAAAGTTCATCAAAGCATTTGTAAGTAATTGGAGATAAATTACTGAGGGCTGTGTTCTTTATCCTTATATTTATGTTGTGATATATTACGGTTTCACAGTTACCTCTTTGTATCCTCAGTGAGCTTAATTTGTAGAAAAGGAATGTTCCAAACAGTGTTTAGGGGTGATTTTCTTACCCTCTCTTGTGAGCTGTTACTACTCACGGCTTCCCAGCGGTTCCTATGTGTCCTCAGTTTGACTCTCAGACAAGGGGTTCCGGTAGGTAATTTTCTTTGTGTTACCTTGTCACTGGTCTTTGTAGAAGTGCTCTGATTACAGCACCAAACTGTAGACAATCCTTTTGTTTCTGTAACTTGCGCAAGTTAGCTTTTGTGTTTGTAGTTCCTCAATCTCCTGCACTTAAGTACTTCTGTACGCAGGAAAAAAACAGGCTTTTTCTTTCTTGGTGTTCACACAGATATCAACATGTTTCGCCAGCAACCCTGGCTTTATCAAGATCATCATCATTTGAAATATTCATATTTTCATGTCAGATTAGCGCACTTGAGAATATGCAATCAGATGTTTTTTGCTCCACTGAATTCTATGGGGGAATAAATTATTGTGCACGTTGGGTTAGCACACGAGCGAAAACAGTTTACTTTACACTTGTAATACGAGCGCAACCCAATATGCGCAAAAAAAGCTTACTTCTAGGGCAGTTAAAGCTCAAGCGGGAGCTACACTTGTTATCTGGCCCTATATGTTTTATATTTATTATTCCATTCACATCGTTATATTTATATGGGTTATAAAAATTGCACTTCATTTGAATTATTGATTTCATTTAAGGTGAAAAATAAAAAAAAAATTCACCTTAAATGAAATATTATAACCTAGAAAAGTGAAAAATAAAAAAAATATCATTATTGATAAACTTTAACCATCGAAAATATCTTTTAAAGGCTTCAATTGTTACAGTATTAATGAATAATTTTATTTTTTGTTTTTCTATTATCATTTTACAAAAACAAAGAAAAATGCTTAAATGCAGAAGAATTTGTTTAATACAGTATAAAAAAGAAAATATGATTTTAATGTCCTCTGAAAGATGTTTCCACCCACGCATCATGGTTTTATTGCTAACATATAATACTGCCTTTTGAGTTATATAAAACATATTTAATTTCTAATATATATAGTAAGCAATTTAAGTCTTTGATAAACTCAACTTTGAAAGCAACCCCACCAATTAACAATTATGTTTGGTTAAAAGGAGTAACCTATTGGTAGAAGAGTATTAAAACCTGTTTATATTTTAAAGTAATGTCCTAAATAAACTCCCTAAAATAAACAGTCCTAGAATAAAAAAAATCAGTGAAAGCATCATCCCTTTAAAAAAATACAAAAAAACATTTAAGGCAAGGAAAGCTATTGGCAGCTATATGGGCTACTGCAAATCATAGCTACAGTTAAAGGATCTAACGCAGACTCCTGCTGATCTCTTACACATGAGATGCAGCCAGGCAACCTGGAAAAGAAAGAATCAAAAGTGTAGACCTGTTAAAACTTACAATTTTAAAATGTTACACAGCAATATTCACATATTTGAAAGCCATAACTTATCTCTCAATAGTTTGGTATATAGTGGAAATCCATAGGGGCCAAATTATTAAGCAGTCAAGCTGCTTATTCCATGCAATCCTTCAGGCTCGCCGGAATCAGGAGTTAAGAAGCAGCGGTCATAAGAGGAGACGGACAGCAATCATCCAGATAAGATATGATCAGGATGATTGATACCCCCTCTGGCTGCGAATCTGCATTTATCAATGTGGGGCGGCCATGATCTGCTACAGCGGATCATGTCCACCTGCACATTAATAAATAGGCCCCATAGTCTCCATATAACCACAACCAGGAAGCAGACAAGTATCTGGTAAGTATTTATTAAAACAAATTAAAAAGGATAATGCATGCAAGGCCCCAATTCTAAAAAGATCTCTGGGCTGGTGAGATTCTACAAGAATGCTGCCCAGTCCTTTTATTTCCCTGTTAAAATTTTCATATGGGAATGCATACATTACAAAAGTGCACCCAAAAAAGAGTATTAGCAGCACAACTAAATGGATAACAGATGTTATGTTGAGGTATATATGCAGTACATACAATTAGAGTCCTGATGTTTCAATAGTTGTATCTCTTGAATTTCCACTTATCTAACAAAAATGGATACTTTATAAAACAATAGTAATAATTAAAACAAATTTCTTAAGAAGAATTATTCCATACATGTGCACTAAAAGGCAATACAACCTGAAGTGCTTTGCATATGCAATGCAAAGCAAAATCCTATAAACTGTGATGACTAAATATTAGAATACATAGATCATATATAGATCTAAAAAGATCAAGGAATGATACATTTACCACATCCAAATATATAAATGATGATGGTTATAAGAGTCCGGGACAATCCCAATAAGTCATTTTCTTATTATCAGGTTCCACGGTTCTCCCAATAGTCTCAATCCGTGGATTGCAGCTGCTTTCAGAGGTGTGTCACCAAACACTCTCTATAAGGCAATCTTATGGCAAAAAGAAAAAAGCGCAAACCCACATAAAGGTAGACATTTTTGAGTTTTATTGCACACACTACGGTTATAACCACTTACAAGATAAAAAATAAATCAAGCCTGTATCCCAATTAGGGAAGGGAAGAAGATCCCAGTCCAGTCCAAAGTATCTCTATTACAGTCCGATGTTTGGACACCGTGATCCTTCTCTGTTAGCAGTCTTTTCTTTGGAGTCACATCAAGCTCCGCCCCCAACGTGTTTCGTTTGCCCTGTGCAAACTTTTTCAAGAGGAATAATATTAATCCCAGCATAATTCTATAAGCATTTTCACACTACAGTTCTCACTGTTTTTTCTCACCAGTTAAAAAAAGTCTTCACTAAAATACTCAAAATACTATTTAAAAAACAAACAAAAAAAACTAAGCATTAAAAAATTACAGTGAATTTAAGGTACAGTGCACTGAAAACAGTGTAATTTGATTTGTATTAAAATTAATATTAAATTTTTAGAACACGTCAGTTTCCCCTCTGTACTTCAGCCTCCATTGTGAACTTTTACCTAGCAGAGAACTCTCTTTATTTGTATTAGAGACATCTCATCACTCACAGGGACGGCCCCTTTTTTCTTTAATTCCATGAGAACTGCCCCTGACAGTGTTGGAATAGAAAATCATGTCTTGAATGACAATTTTTTTTAGAATTTGGGGCCTTTGTGTCAACAAATGCTAAATGTAAGTGCTGCCCATCATGATTAACGGACATTTACATCACAAATGAGCAGGACTTTACAACAAGTGTTTGTACATGCTGGCCATAGATTATTTAATCTATCAGTATACCCTTAATGGTGCCTTAATACTGTATATTTTTTATTATACAATTGTAAAGATTGTAGACTGTCATGGTCTGCACAAGAATTAGGTAAACAAATAGCAATGTCCCAAACAAAGAAGTTCTGTAAAATTCAAAATTTCTTGTGTCAAATTCCTTAAGATTAGCATATCAATAAGAACAGGATAGCGCTAGACTTACCAAGTCAAGTAAGTGCAAATGAAAAAAAATGTTTATTCATGTTCACATTTCCTAAATTTAGTACCAACAAATTTGACACAAGGTTATCTTGTTGTTACTAATTTTTGCATCAACCAATCGGATTTTTCCTACCTTAATTCCGATTGGCTGAGAGAATCCTATCAGCCAATCGGAATTCGAGGGATGCCATCTTGAATGACGTCATTTAAAGGAACCTTCATTCATCGTTAGTCCGTCGGCTGAGGAGGATGTTCCACGTCGGAGGTCTTGAAGATGGAGCCGCGGATGGATGAAGACTTCTGCCGGATGGAGGACCACATCGCCCGGATTGGATGAAGAATTTGGCCCGGCTGGGTGAAAATGGCTCAAGGTAGGGTGATCTTCAGGGGGTTAGTGTTAGGTTTATTTAAGGGGGGATTGGGTGGGTTTTAGAGTAGGGGTGTGTGGGTGGTGGGTTGTAATGTTGGGAGGGTATTGTATTTCTTTTTTTACAGGTAAAAGAGCTGATTACTTTGGGGCAATGCCCCGCAAAAAGCCCTTTTAAGGGCTGGTAAAAGAGTTCATTACTTTGTAATTTAGTTTAGGGTAGGGAATTTTATTATTTTGGGAGGCTTTTTTATTTTATTAGGGGGCTTAGATTAGGTGTATTTAGATTAAACTTCTTGTAATATTTTTTTATATTTTGTAATTTAGTGTTTGTTTTTTTGTACTATAGTTTAGTTTATTTCATTGTATTTTAGTTTAGATAATTGTAGTTAATTTATTTAATTAATTTATTGATAGTGTAGTGTTAGGTGTATTTGTAACTTAGGTTAGGATTTATTTTACAGGTAATTTTGTAATTATTTTAATTAGGTAGCTATTAAATAGTTATTAACTATTTAATAGCTACTGTACCTAGTTAAAATAAATACAAAGTTGCCTGTAAAATAAAAATAAACCCTAAGATAGCTACAATGTAACTATTAGTTATATTGTAGCTATATTAGGGTTTATTTTATAGGTAAGTATTTAGTTTTAAATATGATTAATTTATTTAATTATAGTAATTTTATTTAGTTTTATTTAAATTATATTTAAGTTAGGGGGGTGTTAGGGTTAGGGTTAGACTTAGGTTTAGGGTTTAATAACTTTATTATAGTAGCGGCGACATTGGGTGCGGGAGATTAGGGGTTATTAATTGTAGGTAGGTGGTGCCGACATTGGGGGGGGCAGATTAGGGGTTAATAAATATAATGTAGGTGTCGGTGATGTTAGGGGCAGCAGATTAGGGGTTCATAGGTATAATGTAGTTGGCGGCGATGTCCGATCGACAGATTAGGGGTTAAATAATTTTATTATAGTGTTTGCGATGTGGGGGGGCCTTGGTTTAGGGGTTCATAGGTAGTTTATGGGTGTTAGTGTACTTTGTAGCACTGTAGTTAAGAGTTTTACATTCCGGCGATAGCCCATAAAACTCTTAGCTACTGACTTTTAAATGCGGTAGGAGTCTTGGAGGTAGAGGCTCTACCACTCACTTTCTCCAAGACTTGTAATACCAGCGTTAGGCAAATCCCATTAAAAAGATAGGATACGCAATTGACGTAAGGGGATTTGCGGTAGCGGAAGAAAAGTGAGCGGTACACCTGTACCTGCCATACTCATAATACCAGCGGGCGTTAAAAAGCAGCGTTGGGACCTCTCAACGCTGCTTTTTAAGGCTAACGCAGAACTCGTAATCTAGCCAAATATTTGTTAACAAAAAGGCAGTGGCTACTTGTGGCTCTTCCAAATAATGTAATTGATAGGTTAAATTTGGCTACTGAAAAACAGTTGTAACAAACCAGATGTTAATGCATTCAAAAACATTTTACACTTGCCTAGTATGCTAATTCATTGGAAGGCTGTATACAAATATTTTAATTACAATAATTACAAGGTGTTTTATTACCCCTTTAATATATGATTTTGCGTTTTAGTTCTGATTTTGAAAACTCTGTCCAGTTAACAAGCAAACTCCATTTATACCCACTGTTACTCCATGGTTGCATGACATATTAGCATATGTTGTATATACTACTGTTCATAAATTAAAGGCTTCTAAAGAATAATACATTGCAAAGCACCTTCACTAAGCATATACAAAGTTAATAAAATGCAGAAATAAGAGAGACACAGTATTTTAATGAATATGGAAAATCTCTTTGAGAGCATTTTTATATGTGTATGCTACATTCCACTAATGACCTATGCTAAAAAGTAACATATACATTATGCAGCCAAAGTAATTTAAGCTAAGAGAGTTTTCACAGCGTGACAACTGTTTCATACTGAGCTCTGCTTAATATGTCAATATTTTAACTTGTCTTTTAAAAACATAAAGGAAAAACATCCAACTAGTTGTTTCAGATGTTTTACGATTAGCATTCTTAGTGCTGTGCAAACCTCTATAAACATTAAATGAAGCCCTTGTTCTGCAAGGTGAAACAAAACACAATAGTATATATGATAAATACATTTGAAATATATGATTTGCTATATTATGTTGTACAGCTTATTTTGATGTTTTCCCAAAACTATTAACATAAACATAGTTTAGTGGAATAAGGGGAAAAAAACATAAATATGTATATATTGTGATAGAGAGGAATTGTGTACAATGGAGTACATGTTTCCCCACAAATTAAACAATGCTGTTGGTGGTATTAAAAATGTATTATGTAATTGTGTATTTCAGGCCGGTAATCCACTCCATAGATTGGATGTGGCAAAGAATCCAGCTCAGGTTTTCCCTGCAAACTAAGGTTTTCTCACCTGCAGGTTATTAAGGTCAATTAACTCCTGTTAAATAGTGTGTGCTGAGGCTGCTAGAGAAAACCGGTATCAGAGAGGCAAAATTTATGGAGTTTAGAGGTTATTGGCCTGTGAAGTTTTGTAAACTATTTGTAATATTGTAGTTGTGTGGAAAAGCCACACAATCTTAATCAGGTATACTTTATTAATCAGGTATACTTTATTAATCAGGAATACTTTATTAATCAGAAATACTTTATTCTGTTTAGTAAGCGCCATTGTGCAAGTATTTATTTATCCTTTAGTTTTGTTAAAACTGTATTCCTTCAAATAATCTGTGAACAAACAGGCCAAGGCTTTTACATCTATTCCAGAGTGTTTGGAGTGTTTCACTGCTGTGAAGACTGTGAGCTCCATGTATTAAAAGGAATGCGGACAACTTCTCAACTTGAGAAGCTATCTGCACGCTTTTGCTGCATGTGGGCAGTGGATCTGTTTGTCAGTTGGCCTGTATGCAGCATTACACACTCCGCTGAGTGTGTATTGCCTGTCCCTTCCCTCCCACAACCATCAATCACCGAAAGTGAGCGAGCCTCAGAGGTGGCGAAGAGTGGAAAAAGCATTGGTCTAATGACCGCTGCTTCTTACATTGCAGGAAGCAGGCTCGCAAGTGTGAACTTGCCCTGCAAGGGTCCGGAGCAGCTTACACTGCTTCTTACATGGAGCCCTGTCTGTCAAAGCTATTCGGGAGAGGGGTATTTGTGTCACAATATATATATTATATATATTATTTCCCCCTATGTTTTTTGATATTTAAGTTTAAATATAAATGCTTTTTTTTTGGTCATTACATTTTCTCTTTTTTTAATGTATGAATGCATATCTGCATTTATAGTGTGTGCTTAATATCTGTAGTCTACTATAAAAAGTGGGGTATCTGTAGTTTGTGTGTTAATTTTTTGTTACTAAACTTAGAGTATATCAAAATAAGGCAACTTTAAACCTTTATATCTCAGTAACAAAAACTATTTTTTTTGTCCTTCCCGCAACCTAAACAAAATCTACTAAAATAATACAATTTACAGCCATGCCAACTTCTAGATTTTAAATTCCCATGGGAATAGGGTGCTCGATTTCCAAATTTGGGTTTGTCTTGTCGCTTGTTTTAATTTAAATGAACTCTACCCATGGTTGGACAGCACTGCAGAATATGTTGGCACTTTATAAATAAAGTAGTATAATAATAATAATAATAATAATAATAAATGGGGGCTGAGCTTTGTTCTATTCCAAATGGGTTTGATCACAATCTGGGCTGCATCTAGGCACTCTGCTGAATAGCATTGAGAGTCTGTTGAATCAAACTAGTTAAACTTTTGTGATTGGATGCCATATGCAGCCCAGATCATGATGTCATCAGTGGGCTGAGCTTGGCAGCCATTTTAAACTGGCCAGAAACAATATTCAGTTTATCTCTTTTACCATTCCTGCTGCATGATATAGAAAAGGTGCAGTTTGCTATTTGCAGCTTAATCTAAAGTAAGAATTTTAGATGACCAAGGTGTAGAATGCCCCTTTTAAGCTTATTTGGAAAAATAAATCCTTAATGACAAATGACAGCTTCTATGACATAATCAGTGAACACTGTAAAGCACAGCTATTTTTATTTTACTCAATATTCAAGAGTAACATTTGTTATATATCACAAGCATTTTGCTAAAATATGAAGGACATTAATGTTTGTAATAACATGTTGCTGACTCCTATTAGCGCACCTTAGCAATGCTCTGTTCTTCCGATACTCTGGGGTTGCTACGCATGTCGCTCCTCGGTGCGACACATTAGGTTTAGCATACCCTGCATTATTCCCATGCTAGTCCCTTTAATTAATGCATCTTGGGAACCATCTTTGACTTTGTATTGGATCTGCTGTTACTGGATGCATAGGCCTAGATTTAGAGTTCGGCGTTATCCGTGAAAACCAGAGTTAGAGGCTCCTAACGCTGGTTTTAGGCTACCGCCGGTATTTGGAGTCACTCAAAATAGGGTCTAACGCTCACTTTTCAGCCGCGACTTTTCCATACCGCAGATCCCCTTACGTCAATTGCGTATCCTATCTTTTCAATGGGATCTTCCTAACGCCGGTATTTAGAGTCGTTTCTGAAGTGAGCGTTAGAGCTCTAACGACAAAACTCCAGCCGCAGGAAAAAAGCAGGAGTTAAGAGCTTTCTGGGCTAACGCCGGTTCATAAAGCTCTTAACTACTGTACCCTAAAGTACACTAACACCCATAAACTACCTATGTACCCCTAAACTGAGGTCCCCCCACATCACCGCAACTCGATTACATTTTTTTAACCCCTAATCTGCCGACCGCCACCTACGTTATACTTATGTACCCCTAATCTGCTGCCCCTAACACCGCCGACCCCTGTATTATATTTATTAACCCCTAACCTGCCCCCCTCAACGTCGCCGCCAGCTACTTACAATAATTAACCCCTAATCTGCCGACCGCAAAGCACCGCCACCTACGTTATCCTTATGTACCCCTAATCTGCTGCCCCTAACACCGCTGACCCCTATATTATATTTATTAACCCCTAATCTGCCCCCCTCAACGTCGCCGACACCTGCCTACACTTATTAACCCCTAATCTGCCGAGCGGACCTGAGCGCTACTATAACAAAGTTATTAACCCCTAATCCGCCTCACTAACCCTATCATAAATAGTATTAACCCCTAATCTGCCCTCCCTAACATCGCCGACACCTAACTTCAATTATTAACCCCTAATCTGACGACCGAATCTCGCCGCTATTCTAATAAATGTATTAACCCCTAAAGCTAAGTCTAACCCTAACACTAACACCCCCCTAAGTTAAATATAATTTAAATCTAACGAAATAAATTAACTCTTATTAAATAAATTATTCCTATTTAAAGCTAAATACTTACCTGTAAAATAAATCCTAATATAGCTACAATATAAATTATAATTACATTGTAGCTATTTTAGGATTAATATTTATTTTACAGGCAACTTTGTAATGATTTTAACCAGGTACAATAGCTATTAAATAGTTAAGAACTATTTAATAGTTACCTAGTTAAAATAATAACAAAATTACCTGTAAAATAAGTCCTAACCTAAGTTATAATTAAACCTAACACTACCCTATCAATAAATTAATTAAATAAAATACCTACAATTACCTACAATAAAACCTAACACTACACTATCAATAAATTAATTAAATACAATTTCTACAAATAACTACAATTACATAAACTAACTAAAGTACAAAAAATAAAAAAGAACTGTTACAAAAAATAAAAAAATATTTACAAACATAAGAAAAATATTACAACAATTTTAAACTAATTACACCTACTCTAAGCCCCCTAATAAAATAACAAAGACCCCCAAAATAAAAAAATTCCCTACCCTATTCTAAATTAATAAATTTAAAAGCTCTTTTACCTTACCAGCCCTGAACAGGGCCCTTTGCGGGGCATGCCCCAAGAAAATCAGCTCTTTTGCCTGTAAAAAAAAACATACAATACCCCCCCAACATTACAACCCACCACCCACATACCCCTAATCTAACCCAAACCCCCCTTAAATAAACCTAACACTAAGCCCCTGAAGATCTTCCTACCTTGTCTTCACCTCAAACAGGTATCACCGATCTGTCCTGGGCATCCGGTGCTGAAGAGGTCCAGAAGAGGCTCCAAAGTCTTCCTCCTATCCGGCAAGAAGAGGACATCCGGACCGGCAAACATCTTCATCCAAGCGGCATCTTCGATCTTCTTCCATCCGGTGCAGAGCGGGTCCATGTTGAAGCATCCGACGCGGATCCATCCTCTTCTTCCGGTGTCTCCCGACGAATGACGGTTCCTTTAAGGGACGTCATCCAAGATGGCGTCCCTCGAATTCCGATTGGCTGATAGGATTCTATCAGCCAATCGGAATTAAGGTAGGAATATTCTGATTGGCTGATGGAATCAGCCAATCAGAATCAAGTTCAATCCGATTGGCTGATCCAATCAGCCAATCAGATTGAGCTCGTATTATATTGGCTGATCGGAACAGCCAATAGAATGCGAGCTCAATCTGATTGGCTGATTGGATCAGCCAATCGGATTGAACTTGATTCTGATTGGCTGATTCCATCAGCCAATCAGAATATTCCTACCTTAATTCCGATTGGCTGATAGAATCCTATCAGCCAATCGGAATTCGAGGGAACCGTCATTCGTCGGGAGACGCCGGAAGAAGAGGATGGATCCGCGTCAGATGCTTCAACATGGACCCGCTCCGCACCGGATGGAAGAAGATCGAAGATGCCGCTTGGATGAAGATGTTTGCCGGTCCGGATGTCCTCTTCTTGCCGGATAGGAGGAAGACTTTGGAGCCTCTTCTGGACCTCTTCAGCACCGGATGCCAGGACAGATCGGTGATACCTGTTGAGGTGAAGACAAGGTAGGAAGATCTTCAGGGGCTTAGTGTTAGGTTTATTTAAGGGGGGTTTGGGTTAGATTAGGGGTAAGTGGGTGGTGGGTTGTAATGTTGGGGGGGGGTATTGTATGTTTTTTTTTACAGGCAAAAGAGCTGATTTTCTTGGGGCATGCCCCGCAAAGGGCCCTGTTCAGGGCTGGTAAGGTAAAAGAGCTTTTAAATTTATTAATTTAGAATAGGGTAGGGAATTTTTTATTTTGGGGGTCTTTGTTATTTTATTAGGGGGCTTAGAGTAGGTGTAATTAGTTTAAAATTGTTGTAATATTTTTCTTATGTTTGTAAATATTTTTTTATTTTTTGTAACTTAGTTCTTTTTTATTTTTTGTACTTTAGTTAGTTTATGTAATTGTAGTTATTTGTAGGTATTGTATTTAATTAATGTATTGATAGTGTAGTGTTAGGTTTTATTGTAGGTAATTGTAGGTATTTTATTTAATTAATTTATTGATAGGGTAGTGTTAGGTTTAATTATAACTTAGGTTAGGACTTATTTTACAGGTAATTTTGTTATTATTTTAACTAGGTAACTATTAAATAGTTCTTAACTTTTTAATAGCTATTGTACCTGGTTAAAATAATTACAAAGTTGCCTGTAAAATAAATATTAATCCTAAAATAGCTACAATGTAATTATAATTTATATTGTAGCTATATTAGGATTTATTTTACAGGTAAGTATTTAGCTTTAAATAGGAATAATTTATTTAATAAGAGTTAATTTATTTCGTTAGATTTAAATCATATTTAACTTAGGGGGGTGTTAGTGTTAGGGTTAGACTTAGCTTTAGGGGTTAATACATTTATTAGAATAGCGGCGAGATTCGGTCGTCAGATTAGGGGTTAATAATTGAAGTTAGGTGTCGGCGATGTTAGGGAGGGCAGATTAGGGGTTAATACTATTTATGATAGGGTTAGTGAGGCGGATTAGGGGTTAATAACTTTATTATAGTAGCGCTCAGGTCCGCTCGGCAGATTAGGGGTTAATAAGTGTAGGCAGGTGTCGGCGACGTTGTGGGGGGCAGGTCAGGGGTTAATAAATATAATATAGGGGTCGGCGGTGTTAGGGGCAGCAGATTAGGGGTACATAGGGATAATGTAAGTTGCGGCGGTTTACGGAGCGGAAGATTAGGGGTTAATAATATAATGCAGGGGTCAGCGATAGCAGGGGCGGCAGATTAGGGGTTAATAAGTGTAAGGGTAGGGGTGTTTAGACTCGGGTACATGTTAGGGTGTTAGGTGCAGACGTAGGAAGTGTTTCCCCATAGGAAACAATGGGGCTGCGTTAGGAGCTGAACGCTGCTTTTTTGCAGGTGTTAGGTTTTTTTTCAGCTCAAACAGCCCCATTGTTTCCTATGGGAGAATCGTGCACGAGCACGTTTTTGAGGCTGGCCGCGTCTGTAAGCAACTCTGGTATCGAGAGTTGCATTTGCGGTAAAAATGCTCTACGCTCCTTTTTTGGAGCCTAACGCAGCATTTTTTTGGACTCTCGATACCAGAGTTAATTTTATGGTGCGGCCAGAAAAAAGCCCGCGTAGCGTTAACAGCCCATCTACCGCCAAACTCCAAATCTAGGCCATAATTTCTTGTATTGACTTTGCCAAATACTTTTATCATTACCAAATGCATAATTAAACATATATCAGCAAAATGTATGTGATATGTATACATGTGTGTGTATATAGATAGATATATAGATAGGCCTCCATTTATCATAGCTACAGCGATTCATGTCCGCCAGACCTCGCTACATTTAACATTGCACAAGCAATGCTTAGCAATTCTGCCCCCTGCTTGCTGGTGATCACATTAGATCGGATTATTTCAATCTGTCACCTTTTAGGTTGCAGACAGGTTAAGCAGCAGCAATCTTAAAAGGACATGAAACCCAAATTTTTTATTTTATGATTTAGAAAGAGCATTTAATTTTAAACAACTTTCTAATTTACTTATATTATATAATTTGCTTCATTCTCTTGATATACTTTGCTGAAAAGCATTTCTAGATAGGCTCAGTAGCTGCTGATTGGTTGCTGCACATAGATGCCTCGTGTGATTGGCTCACCATGTGCATTGCTATTTCTTCAACAAAGGATTTCTACAAAATGAAGCAAATTAGATAATAGAAGTAAATTGTAATGTTGTTGTAAATTGTATTCTCTACTTGAATCATTAAATCATTTTTTGGGGGTTTATTGTCCCTTTAAGAACGCTGCTACTTAACTTTCATTTCAGGTGACCCTGAAATGTCAGGGCCTCAAAACTGCTTTTGCAGCTTGAAAAATCAGGCCCATAGATAATACTTTAAATTTCTTATTATATTGAGCTATATTAGACTGTTTTAAACAATTTCTATCTATAGGCACAACCCAACTTTAAACTCTTTATTGCAAAAACAGTGCTGCTGAGCTGTCAGTGAGAGAAAGATAGGAATAGGTGTCCAGCTGCTTATATAGCTACAAGCGCATTCCCCTGTAGACTGGAACAGGACTTTTGTTGAAGATCAGATTTGCACGAACAACACAGATAAAGTTTTGATTGAATAGTTTTCAATAGAACTGCATCTATATTTTAACCATTTGCTTCTTCGTGCAAAAAAAGTAGTATTACTGTAAAGGAAGCTGGCATAGCAACATCCTTTATTACTTTACAGAATAAACCAGTTAAAAGGGACGGTAAATGCTTTGAGATTGTAATATTAAATCTTTAATTATCCATAGATAAACAACTTTGATTATTAATTTTCCACCCTTTTTCTGTATTTTAAATCTGAACATTTTCTTAAAGGGACAGTAACAAATTGTAATTATATTAACATATTAGGCAATGTTTTTAAAACAAATTAACATCTGTTTTAATGCAATAAGTTTTTAATAGCCCCATATGCCTTTTTTGGATGAACCAATTTGGGCTTTACACAGACAATAGCCATGGTCATAAATGTAGTATAAAGTGAATTGTTTTGCAGTGGTCATCTGATAAAGCAAGTTAAGGATTTAGGAACAGATATGTAGCAGAATTAGCCTTGAGAAGTCAGCAGGTACATTTCAAAGTCTTAGAATTAGAAATTGCCCAATTTTCACAGCTAAATTACATGAAAAAGGGGTGAAATTAATAATGAAAATATATTTCAAAATTTCATTTCACATAACAATGTTTTATATATATATATATATATATATATATATATATATATATATATATATATATATATATATATATATACATTTCAAGGTTTTACTGTCTTTTTAAGGGACAGTAAAGTCAAAACTATACTTAAATGGATTGGACAGAGCACACAATTTGAAACAGCTTTTCAGTTTACTTCAATGATCAGTTTTTCTTAAAGGGACAGTAAACCTTAAAAATAATGTTATATAATTCTGCGCCATTAGAGACAGTGCAGCTCGCTCCCGCTCTGTCAGACAGCGGGAGCGAGCTGCACTGTGTCTAATGGCCCGGTCGGTATTTATGTGTAGTGTGATAGGAGCGCCTAAAGGTGGATTCCTGCTGCTAAAAAAGTTCTTCCCTCAAAGAGAACTAAATGGTGGATAAGAAGAAAAAATGGGGTTTATTTAGCAGCGCTAAAAAAAGCTAGGAAATGATGATAAAGCCCCGTAGGGTGAAACGCGTTGAATGGGACCTGCTACACTCTACTAAACTTCATTTACTACTGTCACAAAGCTGTGTGACCCTGCAACTTTAAACTTTTCTCCTGACCCTGCAAGTTAAAATCTACCTTTGGTAACTTCAGGGAATACGGTGTTACTGCTAAACACTGACCAAAGATTTCTTCAAACCTTAAGAAGTCTGAGGGAACCCAGATGAAAACAATATTTGGGCTATAAGAAGAAAGAAAAAAAAAAAAAGGATAAATACATCACCAGAACGGATCATCACCCCTGACCTCTGAATCAAAGAGAAGGTCAGGTGACTTATTAGAAGCACCAGGAACAAACAGTTTGTGAATCCCTCACAGTGAAGAATATCAGCGGTTGCAACCAGGACAGATTAAGGTACCTCTACACTAATTTGCACTACGTTTTTTAAAACACGCAAACTTAACTTTAAAGACATCAAGGTATTCATCTGTTAAATTAACCATTTCCATTAACCAAGATTGCTTTGGCACCTAAATCAGAATATTGGCTGTTTTTTGCCTTTTTAACTATCCAGCACACCTGAGCCAATTATATGTCCAAGGAAAGTAACTGTGTAACTTTATAACTGTAATTGTTACTGAAGAACTGTAAAGCTGTTAGGACTGATATATTTGTGCCTTTTAAATATTCAATTCACCATTTATCTTAGAAATTTGTTGCTTGCCATATGTTATCTATAGAATTAATTCCTTTATACCTGGAATTCTAGGAATATATGGTTCTAGTCTGTTTTTATAAGTGTTGTATAAGGGAGACGTCCCTTTATTAATTAGGAAAAGCATTTGCTGTTGTTTTTATGTGTTATAAGAATTTTTAAATAAACTAGATTGTATAAAACATAAATTAGATTGGTATCATCATTTCCTAGCTTTTTTTAGCGCTGCTAAAAAAACCCCATTTTTTCTTCTTAATGGCGCGGTCGGGCCAGGCTGTGACTATACAGCTGGCCCGATGCGCTCAGTAAAAACAACAGACCCGCTCAGCAGAGTACAGAGAGCGGGTCTGTAAAACAGCGGTATTTTTACAAAATAAAAAGGCAATATTATGATTTACAAAGTTTGGCTAATATAATGTTATATAATTCTGCACTATGTGCAGAATTATATAACATTATTTTTAAGGTTTACTGTCCCTTTAAAGGGACACTGAACCCAATTGTTTTCTTTCACGATTCAGATAGCATGCAATTTTAAGCAACTTTCTAATTTACTCCTATTATCAATTTTTCTTTGTTCTCTTGCTATCTTTATTTAAAGGGACAGTCTACACCAATTTTTTTCTTATTTAAAAAGATAGTTAATCCCTTTATTACCCATTACCTGTTTTTGCATAACCAACACAGTTATATTAATATACTTTTTACCTCTGTGATTACCTTGTATCTAAGCCTTTGCAGACAGCCTCCTTATCTAAGTGCCTTTGACAGACATGCAGGTTAGCTAATTAGTGCAGACTCCTAAATAACTCCACGGGAGTGAGCACAATGTTATCTATATGACACATGTGGACTAGCACAGTCTAACTGTGAAAAACTTTCAAATTGCTCTGAGCTAGGAAGCGGTTTTCAACTGTTTAGAAATTAGTTTGAGCCTAGCTAGGTTTAGCTTTTCAAAAATACCACCAAGGGAACAAAGCAAATTTGATGATAAAAGTAAATTGGAAAGTTGTTTCAAATTGCATGCCCTATCTGAATCATGAAAGTTTAGTTTTGACTTTACTGTCCCTTTAAGCTATCTTTTAGTTCAGACCTGAACAGCACTTGTTTATTGGTCGGATAAATGATTCCCCCAATCAGCAAGAACAACCCAGGTTGTTCACCAAAAATGGGCCGGCATCTAAACTTACATTCTTGCTTTTCAAATAAAAATACCAAGAGAATGAAGAAAATTTTATAATAGGAGTAAATTAGAAAGTTGCTTAAAATTGCATGCTCTATCTGAATCACAAAAGAAAAAAATCGGGTTCAGTGACCCTTTAATTTTTCTTGGTATCCTTTGATAAGGAGCAACCCTAGGTGAGATCAGGAGCATGCACTGGCAGCAGTGTTTGCAACAATGTAATACATAGCAACAAACACTGCTCCCATAGACTGCTATAGACATATGCACACTCCTAAATTCCTATCAGCCTACTTAGGTTTGTTCTAAACAAAGAATATCAAGAGAACTGCGTAATCTGTTGGCGCCCTACAAATAACCCATAATAAGAATAAAAAGAGAACAAAACAAATTTGCTAATAGAAGTAAATTGGAAACTTGTTTAAAATTGCGTACTCTATCTCAATCACTAAAGTTTAATTTTGACTTTACTGTCCCTTTAACCTGAGAATAATATTTATATGATGTTCAAATAGGTTCAAAGCATATCTTCACTATTAACAGAAAACAAATATAAAGTAAACTTACCAACCAGGTTGTGCAATAATGTTCTTCCATTGGTATAATTAGCATCAATTTTTATTTTTACAAATATTGGTGAATTAAATTTTTGGTCATAGCATATAAATAGCACATATTCATTGCTACTACCGTAATAAGACAATAACTATATTTATTAGCTAAGTTTACATTTAAAGGGACATTAAACCCTAATTTCTTTCTTTCATGATTCAGATAGAGAATGCCATTTTAAACAACTTTCTAATTTACTTCTATTATCTAATTTGCTTCATTCTCTTGATATTATTTCCTGAAAAGCATATCTAGATATGCTCAGTAGCTTCTGATTGGTGGCTGCACATATTTGCCTCATGTGATTGGCTCACCCATCTGCATTGCTATTTTGTTAACCAAGGATATCTGAACAATGAAGCAAATTATATAATAGAAGTAAATTGGAATGTTGTTTAAAACTGTATTCTCTGTCTGAATCATGGAGGAAAATGTTGGGTTTATTGTCCCTTTAAGGTGAACATTGAATATTAAGTTTAGAGTTGAATGGATTTACCTATTTTCTATATTGTATGCATTACATTGCATTGTTCCATTTGTGTTTAATATTGCTACGTTTTTAAAAAGAAATATAACATTATTTAGAAGCAATTTATGAAAAGCCTCTTGATTTGGGAATCAATAAATATTACAAGCACAATATTATTTTACAGCACATTTTGCTGTGAACAGATAACAACATAATCCTATAATATTAATTTCTCTCTCTATTTTATTTGTTTTGATTCTGCAAGATGTTATTAGTGTATAGTAAAATAAAATTTTATGAAAGGACATTGTAATGAGTGTTTCCTCTAAAACCCCCTGCAGTTGTCTTAATTGACAAACACTCATTATTATGTATATGTCTGCAGCAGATATTAGTGACAATTCCCATAGTGATCTATTCTCATAAATAGAGATGGCTGGTACAGAATCATATCAGAAAAGGTTCAATGAACTGCAGGAAATCTTTGGAGATCAACTCCTGAAAATTAGTCAAGCTGTTAAGCAAAATATGTTTAAGAAAAAAAAAGAACTCATACACTAAGAAATAGTTTTAACAAACATACAGTTTAGTGACCATTTTGGGAGTGGAGCTGTTTAAAGGGTTAATTAATTTGAGCTGAGAAGAGAGCTGAGTGAGGGTGGGCAAATGATAATTCTCTGCTTCGGAGGGATTAGAAAGTGGTTATAAATAGAAAGTAATTTGGTACTGGATAGTTATCTAGAAGCGAGGCCTTAAGAAGCATTAAATATATGAAATAATACAAGGGGTGTGCATAGAGTGTTGGAGCAAGCAATCCACTATTACATTTTGGTCCCAATAAAGGTCACAGTAAATTCAGGCTTATTCAGCATCTCTTGTATCCAGTGGGCACATTTTTGCATTATTCTATTTACCTCACGGGCACCTTGGTTTAGTCTCAGTCATTTGTCGAAGCATTGCAAATGGTACAACAGGTGGGGTGGGGCCTTTAATGGCCAAACTTGAAATATTCAATTTTGCTGGTGGGTCCGGCAGGGTTGGCCATTTGTGGGAAACTTGACAAAGATGTGCTTGAAGATCTTTGAATTTGAATTTGGTTACAGTATCTGGTAGAAAATGAATCCCTACATCTTAACACTAATGCAGTTGAAACTGATTCCAATAATGGGAACAGTTAAGCTTTGGGTAGCAGAGTTGGTGAATAAGGCATCATTTTTGGTGTGACAATTTAAGTGTAGTACATACCATTAAATATTTGTCTTCTTTGTCTCTTCTAGTAGTTGTGCTCCTATGGTTCATTGCACTGCAATGTCATTAGATTGGCATTTTATTTAAAGTCAGGCATGTTCCAGGGACTTCATAGCGCTCTCAGAATCTGTGTGAATTGATAATCCCGAATAGGTGGGATCTTTCCAAAGGGTTACAGGGAGTTCACATAAAGTTAGGAACTGAGATATGATTTGTCTTCATAGCTAGGTCCAAAAAAGACCAGTTTGGTGATGGTAAATAGTTGTGATTGCCAATTCATAGACTGGGACAACCATGCCCAGTGGCATTTACTAGACACTAGTTAGAAGTGAAGCTAGGAAGGAAAGATTCTCTCTTTTTTTATATGCTGATGCAGTTCCCCTTTCAAGATTTCTGTTTAACAGCATTGCACTAATTGTGCGTAGAGGCTACTACAGAGGCCTTGAGTACAGACATTTCATGGTGGCAGATTCAGAGAGTATAGAGGTTGATATGTTTTTGTTTTAAGACTGCAAAACCTGGGCCTGTAATTGGCAGGGTGATGTAATTTGGTTGGTGAGAAAAGGCTACAATTTAGGTGGAAACATTTTCCTTACAGAAGGTTCTGCAAACAATGCAGTTCAGGGGATGCTGTGCAGCTGAGACTAGTTATAAGTTGAAATGAGGGTTTAACGCAGTGGTGAATTGAGAAGAAAGGATGGTGGCCCTTCCCAGATTAACCAAACCACATGCGCCTTTTTTTAGGCTTTTAGTCAACAATACATAAAGGGCTAGATTACAAGTGGAGCGCTAAATTATTGCACAATCAAATTAACCATTAACCAATAATTAACCATTATAAGTGGCTGGTTATTGCAAGCTCGCGGTAGCAATTAGTGCTTATAAAATTAACCAGAGATCAGATCTCTGGTTAATTTTATAAATCTGCCACAAATGCCCCCAAAATACTTTCTAGTGTAGTTTATTAACAAATAAAGATGGCAGCATCTTTATTTTTTTAATAAAATTACTGCACTGTGCAGTATTTTGGTGTTAAGGTTTTTAGGAGTGGGGTATTGAAAAAATGGCACTGAAAAGGGAAC
The DNA here is from genome assembly GCF_027579735.1 of Bombina bombina. NCBI lineage: Eukaryota > Metazoa > Chordata > Amphibia > Anura > Bombinatoridae > Bombina > Bombina bombina. Next base: position 818,220,104 of record NC_069499.1, on the reverse strand, counting down.
TGTTTGTTCCCAGTAAATATATATGTATATGCTTATATACATATATATTTATGTGCTAATATGTGTATATACACATATTAACACATAAATATATATTTATATCAGCATATACATATATATTTATACTTGCTGCCATCGCAGCACAACTTACTACCTTCGCTGGTGCAGAGGTTCAGAATGAGGCTCCAACAGGAGCCTATGGAAGCACACTCTTGTGAGTGCAATGCGTCCTAGCAATGCGAACACAAGCTCGCATTGCGGCTATTTTGTAATACCAACGCACATTATCATACAATGGAATTACAAAGTGGAGCACTAATATAGCTTTCATGAAAACGATACATATTGCTTCACTTGTAATCTAGCCCAAAATGTTTAATTATTGAAAGTGAAACATTATTGCAATATATGTTCAATATTTATTTAGCTTCCCTTTGCAGTAAAATACAACAAAATTGTGCTTGTTCCACTTTCTCCCAAGGAAACTTTGGTTAAAGGTATAGTCAACACCAGAAGTTTTGTTGTTTTAAAAGATAGATAATCCCTTAATTACCCATTCCCCAGTTTTGCATAACCAACACAGTTATAATTATACACGTTTTACCTCTGTAATTACCTTGTATCTAAGCCTCAGCAGACTGCCCCCTTATTTCAGTTCTTTTGACAGACTTGCATTTTAGCCAATCAGAGCTGTCTCCATGGTAGATTCACGTGCATGAGCTTGATGTTATCTATATGAAACACGTGAACTAATGACCTCTAGTGGTGAAAAACTATCAAAATGCATTTAGATTAGAGGCGGCCTTCAAGGTCTAAGAAATTAGCATATGAACCTCCTAGGTTTAGCTTTCAACTAAGAATACCAAGAGAACAAAGCAAAATTGGTGATAAAAGTAAATTGGAAAGTTGTTTAAAATTACATGCCCTATTTGAAACATGAAAGTTTTTTTTTGGACTTGACTGTCCCTTTAATACGTATAGCTAATTTATCTGCAAGCTTTTATTTACCTCTTTATTCCTCACCTTCCCTGTTGTCATTTGTTCTTTTAAGGTGGATTATCAGTTTTGCATCAACAATCATGATAGGAAAAAACATATATATATATTTTTTTAAAATATTTTTATTGTGGTTTCTTGAAAGGTGTAAGAGTAGAAAAAACACAAAAAATTACATCTTGACAATAAATGCAATGCGCTCAAATGTCGAAAGCATGTAATACAGGGATACACTAAGTACACTACAAACATATGTGTCAAACAATAATATAGGATGCCTGTAAACAATATAACCTTCTAGATAGGACTCAGGAAGCCACTCTTGGACCTCCAGTACTTAGTAGTTGATAATAATGTTATAAAGAGACCACTTTTGGGCCTCAAATTATAAACCTCCGTTTTTAATATTATAGTCTACCAAAAACAATGGATTCCCAAACATATTTTGAATTGCAAAGAAATGTCCCCATATAAATTAGAAAAAAATAGGGAAAATAGGGGAATTGTAATATAACAGATCGCTTTTGTTTTCATTCTTGCATATAACCTTTGAGGAGATATGCAAAGTTCGACATAATAAATATATAAAAGTATGAGGGTCCTATTCTTATGTAGTTTATGAACTAAATACCATCACTTAAAAACAATTATCACTGAAAGGTGAATAGATGCTCTCTAAAAAGGTACCAGGTATCCTTATTTCATTGATAAGAAAATAAAGGACACATCCCTACGATTAAATTAGTAACCAGTGTAGGTAGAGAATATTTAAGTGCTAATCTATAAATTATTATTTCTAAAATGTATTGCTAAAGGATATAGTGACTAAAAGAAAAATTGTAAATGTAACTGGACTCTTAGCTCACAATTATTATCATTGAAACCTGGGAATATTATACTTGCAAGGCAGTATAGTACTAGGCTCTCCAGACAAAATATCAAATAAATAAAATAAAAAATGTCAATGCTAAATTGGATTATAACATAATTACATATCCCTTTAAGGACTTCAATTATCATCCTTATAGCAAGATAGCATATCACTCTTGGACCCTTAGAAAGATATAATAAGATATGGCAACCACAGGATAAATGGCTGCTATAGTCTGATCTTCAGTTACAAAGGTATTCTTGGGAGCTGATCTCACCTCCCTTACGGCTAGATTTAGAGTTCTGCGGCCAAAGGGGTGCGTTAGCTACGCGTGCATTTTTTCCACCGCAATTTTTAAATACCGCTGAGTTCACAGAATGGCTGCGTTAGGCTCCAAAAAAGGGAGAGTAGAGCATATTTACCGCCACTGCAACTCTAGATAACAGCGTTGCTTACGGACGCGGCCAGCTTCAAAAACGTGCTTGTGCACGATTCCCCCATAGGAAACAATGGGGCAGTTTGAGCTGAAAAAAAACCTAACACCTGCAAAAAAGCAGCGTTCAGCTCCTAACGCAGCCCCATTGTTTCCTATTGGGAAACACTTCCTATGTATACACCTAACACTCTAACATGTACCCCGAGTCTAAACACCCCTAACCTTACACTTATGAACCCCTAATCTGCCGCCCCCGCTATCGCCGACACCTGCATTATCTTATTAACCCCTAATCTGCTGCTCTGTACACCACCGCAACCTACATTATCCCTATGTACCCCTAATCTGCTGTCCCTAACACCGCCAACCCCTATATTATATTTATTAACCCCTAATCTGCCGCCCCCGCTATCGCTGACACCTGCATATTATTATTAACCCCTAATCTGCCGCTCCGTACACCGCCGCAAACTACGTTATCCCTATGTACCCCTAATCTGCTGCCCCTAACACTGCCGACCCCTATATTATGTTTATTAACCCCTAATCTGCCGCCCCCAACGTCGACTCCACCTACCTAAATAATTAACCCCTAATCTGCCGACCGGATCTCACCGCTACTCTAATAAATGTATTAACCCCTAAAGCTAAGTCTAACCCTAACACTAACACCCCCCTAAGTTAAATATAATTTAAATCTAACAAAATAAATTAACTCTTATTAAATAAATTATTCCTATTTAAAGCTAAATGCTTACCTGTAAAATAAACCCTAATATAGCTACAATATAAATTATAATTATATTGTAGCTATTTTAGGATTAATATTTATTTTACAAGCAACTTTGTATTTATTTTAACCAGGTACAATAGCTATTAAATAGTTATTTACTATTTAATAGCTACCTAGTTAAAATAATTACAAAATTACCTGTAAGTAATTAAACCTAACACTATGTAAGTAATTAAACCTAACACTACACTATCAATAAAATAATTAAATAAAATACATACAATTAAATACAATGAAATAAACTAACTAAAGTACAAAAAATAAAAAAGAACTGGGGCGGAGTCGGCCACGGAACAGCATGGCCGCAATAAGATAGTGCTCCGTGTAGCTGACTCCTGCCGGGTCAAATAACAACTGACCAAGAGATATCACCATAGGCACAAACTGAACAAGTGTTTCCGGAGGCAGAGGGGCACAAAATAGCGCCATATGGGACATCAGAGAACGCCGGAGACACCGGATAAATATAACTCCTAAACGGGGGCAGCCTGGGCCTACAGACGCTGCGCAAGTGGCGCGAACCGACATTAACAATAGATCTGCACGGAGCTGGAGAGAGGAAAGAGGTGCTGAGAGATCTTTACCGATTTCTACTTAACAGCAGTCCTGGCACCGCGACCCACTGTAAGGTTTTAACAGTATGTGTGTTAAAATCTTGTGTTTATAAATTGTAGTTTTGTAGCTGAGATTTGCTTCTAAGGAAAAATGTTATTAACCTTAGCAATGAACAAAATCAGCAGATTTAATTAAGTGTTGCAAGGGTTCTCATTTAACATGAAAACAAACTGTGCAGAGACAAGCAAGTAATATAAATATATGCCCAGCTAGCAATAGACACTTTGAATAATATTTTAGAGTTCAGGAACATGTATACAAATGTATCTGAATGTGAGAACAAGATGTTTGTTTCAAGCAAAGCACAGAAATATAGTAGTAAAAGTTCAAGCAAGCAAACAAACAATGTCAGGTAATTCCTTATACAAAAGTTATACTTGCGATTTCAGGCTTGCAAATAGATGCACAACAGAGAGCTGAAATGAAGAGGATTGCAGTCTGTTAAATATCCCAGCTGCTTCAGAGATGTGTGTAGATTCACAAAGTTCCTTGTAAGCAGGATTCCTAGCAAGCTGACAGGAGGTCAGAAGCCAGAATGAGGCTGATAGGCACAGGAAATCACTCAGGAATGAATTGAGGAAAACAGCAAATAAATCACTGTTTGAAACAAAAAGGAAACTGAATAAATGTTCCAAAATTCTTATGAAAAGTTAGCCTGATTTGAGGTTGTTAAATCCAGAGTAAGATACAGCTAGACTATTAACAAAATACTCAAGCAATGTCTGTTTAAAGGAAGTGAGGTTAAGTAGCTTAGGAGAGAAAGGGGTGGAGAGAGACTTAAAGGTACAGCATCCTTACAGATCCCCCTCCTTAAGGAATCCTCTCTGAGGATTCGACCCGAGGTTTGTGAGGGTACCTTTCATGGAAAGCTGTGAGTAAATCAGGGGCGTTAATTTGATCTCCATGAGTCCTCTTCTGGTCCATAACCTTCCCATCTAATTAAGTATTTGATTCTTCTTCTGTTGATACGAGAATCAAGAATTGCTTCCACTTCGAACTCATCATGATCCTCGAAATGAACCGGAGGGGGAGGTATCTTAGCACGATGTGGATTAGTGTTTGGGTGGTATGGCTTCAAAAGGGATACATGAAAAGTCGGATGGACTTTATACTTAATAGGGAGATACAATACAACAGTTGATGTGTTCACAATCCGTTTGATGGAAAACGGACCAATAAATTGATTTCCAAGTTTTTTAGATGGTATAGCTAGTTTCAGATATTTAGTTGAGAGCCAAACCTTATCTCAAATTTTATAATCAGGACTGGGTCTATGCCTTAAGTCATAGTAATATTTCTGGTTTCTTTTGGCATCCTGTAAATGTTTCTTTAGAAGAATTAAACCCTCCTTGAGATTGTCTGAATAATTTTTTGCTGCAGGTGAATTGGTGTTTGCTTGAGATATAGATATAATTTGTGGGTGGTAACCATAAGTGGCAAAGAAAGGAGTTGTATTAGTTGAACTAGATATAGAGTTATTATAAGAGAACTCTGCCATAGGTAAATATTTTAACCAATCATCTTGCAGGTGGGAGATGTAGCATCTAAGATACTGCTCTAGTATCTGGTTCACTCTCTCGGTAAGACCATTTGTCTGAGGGTGGTATGAAGTTGAGAATTTAGGGTTAATCTTAAGTTTGTGACAGAGGGCTTTCCAAAAATGGGAGGTAAATTGAGTTCCCCGATCTGTTATGATTGAACTGGGTATACCATGTAGTCGTACTATTTGATTTATAAATGAATCAGCTGTTTCTGTAGCGTTTGGAAGGGATTTTAGAGGGATGAAATGTGCCAATTTTGTCAGATGATCCACTACCACTAAAATAGTGTTGTGTGCTTCTGAATCTGGTAATTCGACAATAAAATCCATTGATACTGTTGTCCATGGTTGTTCGGGTATGGGCAGTGGGTTTAGATAACCGACTGGTTTTCTAGTTTCAATCTTATTTCTTGCGCATATATCACAGGTGGTGACATATTCCTGGATTGTATGGTCTATTTTAGGCCACCAGAAATGTCTTTTAATTAATTCTTTGGTCTTTGTGATCCCCAAATGTCCAGAGATAGGTGCATCATGGAACTGGTGTAAAATGGCATTGCGAAGTGATTGTGGAATGTAGAGTTTATCATGGTAGTAGTATAATCCTGAGATATTCTTTACCAAATGTTCATTATCAAGTGGAACTTCAGTTTGTAATTCTTTTTAATATCTCTTGTTCAAGTGAGCCTAAAGTTCCTATTATTTTGTTTGGCGGTATGAGGTCTATAGTATTTTCTATTCTTTGTGTATTGTCATTAATTTGTGATAATGCGTCTTCCTTAACATTTTGGGATCCTGGTCTGTAGGTGATTATGAAGTCAAACCTGTCAAGAAATAGTGCCCATCTGACTTGTCTGGAGGAAAGCGTTTTGTTATTTCTTAAATACTGAAGATTTTTATGATCAGTATAAATTATAAATGGTTTGTAGGTTCCTTCTAATATGTGCCTCCAAGTTTCTAGAGCTGATTTGACGGCCAACAATTCTTTGTCACCAATTGAGTAGTTGACTTCAGCAGGTGACAGGGTTCTTGAATAGAAAGCTACAGGATGTGGTCTAGATTTTTCATCTTTTCTTTGAGACAATACTGCACCTATTCCTGAATCTGATGCATCTACTTCTACAATAAATTGGCAAGAATGATCTGGGAGATTTAAAATTGGTGCAGTTACAAATTTCTTTTTCAGAAATTCGAAGGCTTGTTCTGCTTCAGGTGTCCATTTAAATCTCATGTTCTTTCTTGTCAAATTAGGCATTGGCTTGATAATAGCTGAGAAATTAAAGATACATTTTCTGTAGAAGTTAGTGAAACCCAAAAATCTTTGAAGAGACTTAACAGTTGAGGGTCTTGGCCAATTTGTGATTGCTGTTAGTTTGTCTGGGTCCATTTGTATTTTGTCAGGGGTGATGATATATCCTATAAATTTTATTTTATGAACGTGAAGTGGCATTTTTCTAATTTAGCAAATAATCTATGATCACGTAAACGTGTTAGTACCCATCTAACATGTTTTATATGTTCTTGTTTGTTCTTTGAGTATATCAAAATGTCATCAAGATATATGACTACACAAATATCCGTAAGATCCCTAAAAATATCATTTATAAAATGCTGAAATGTACCGGGGGCGTTGCAGAGCCCAAATGGCATCACCTTATACTCAAACAGACCATATCTGGTCCTAAAGACTGTTTTCCACTCATCCCCTTCCTTGATTCTGATCAAATTGTATGCGCCTTTTAAATCCAATTTGGTACAGATATTAGCGCCATTCAGACGTTCAAGAAGTTCGGGGATGAGTGGTAGAGGGTAACGGTTCTTAATTGTTACTGCGTTAAGGGCTCTGTAATCTATTATTGCTCTTATGGATTGATCCTTATTCCTGACAAAAAAAAATCCCTGCAGCAGCAGGTGAGGTAGAAGGTACTATAAATCCTTTCTTTAGGTTTTCATCTAAATACTCTCTAAGATGTTGTAATTCTTTTTGAGATAGAGGATATATTTTACCATATGGGATTTCTGAGCCTGGTTTAATGTCAATGGGACAGTCATATATCCTATGCGGAGGTAAAGTCTCTGCTTCTTTAATATCAAATACGTCTCTTAAATCTTGGTAGTCAGATGGGATGTCAATGTTTACATTACCTATAACCTGATGTGGATAACAGGTAGTGCTACAGAATGGGGATACAAATTGGATATCATTCTTAGACCAGTCAATTGTGGAATTATGTTTGGTAAGCCAGGGGTATCCTAGTATAACTGTGTGTATAGATTTGGGTATTATGTCAAAACTTATATATTCAGTATGACCTTTAGGTGTTGATATGAGTAGAGGTATAGTGTGGTGTGTTATTGGCCCATTGTGAATTAAAGTACCATCAATAACCTTTACAAAAATTGGGTTTTGTTTTGCAATGGAAGGAATTTTATTATTTTTAACAAACTCAGCCTCAATAAAACAACCAAAAGCTCCTGAGTCTATAATAGCATTAGTCTTGACCTGTAGGGGATCCCACTGTAAAGATAGGGACAAAGTCAGTTTAGATTCAATTTCATTGGGAGTAATTGTATTTATATTTTTTTCTTTAACCTTCTTGTGTCGATTCAATATAGGACAAGTGGCGACTGTGTGCTCTTTATTGGCACAATATAGACATAAGTTAGATAATTTCCTCCATAATTTCTCCTCTTGTGTCAGAGGTCCCTTAAGTGTGCCAATTTCCATGGGGGTACTCTGGTTAGCATATCTTTCAGTTACATGACTTACTGGTCTTTTAGGAAACACATCTGTGGAATATATTTCAGCACGACGTTCCCTCAACCTGCGGTCCAGTGTAGTCGATAGCTTTATCAGGTCATCAAGGGTATCTGGCATTCCAACGCTAGAGAGTTCATCCTTTAATGATTCACTTAGACCAAGTCTAAATTGGTTTTTTAAACTTATGTTATTCCATAATGAATCAGCAGCCCACATTTGAAAGTCTGTAATAAACTCCTCAACTGGGCGTTTCCCCTGTTTTAGGGAGCGCAATTTAGTCTCAGCATTTATTTGTTTATTTGTGTCCTCATACAGTGCTGCCATGGCAGTAAAAATTGATCTAATGAATCAAGTATTGGGCTATTTGATTCAAAGAACCGGTTGGCCCAGGCCCTGGGTTTACCAGTTAAATAAGATATTGTAGTATAAACTTTCAATTTCTCAGAATGATATGTGCGAGATTTCATTGTAAAAAAAAGCAGACAGGCATTTTTAAAATCCCTAAATTCAGACCTCTTGCCAGAGAACAAGGGTGGGGGATTTATGTGAGGTTCTGGAGGGTCACTTGATTTTGGTGTTACTATGTCTTTAAGAACACTCTTTAGTGCTGCATTTTCTGCCTGGAGCTCAGTTAAACCCCTTGCTAAGTAATCAATTTTGTGATTAAGTGTTTCAAATTGAGAACTGATTTCTTTAGGATCCATTTTAATATATCATTTTTCTTTTTTATGGCTTGAGTATTATGTAAGGTTTTAACAGTATGTGTGTTAAAATCTTGTGTTTATAAATTGTAGTTTTGTAGCTGAGATTTGCTTCTAAGGAAAAATGTTATTAACCTTAGCAATGAACAAAATCAGCAGATTTAATTAAGTGTTGCAAGGGTTCTCATTTAACATGAAAACAAACTGTGCAGAGACAAGCAAGTAATATAAATATATGCCCAGCTAGCAATAGACACTTTGAATAATATTTTAGAGTTCAGGAACATGTATATAAATGTATCTGAATGTGAGAACAAGATGTTTGTTTCAAGCAAAGCACAGAAATATAGTAGTAAAAGTTCAAGCAAGCAAACAAACAATGTCAGGTAATTCCTTATACAAAAGTTATACTTGCGATTTCAGGCTTGCAAATAGATGCACAACAGAGAGCTGAAATGAAGAGGATTGCAGTCTGTTAAATGGAGGTTTGTTATCCAAATATCCCAGCTGCTTCAGAGATGTGTGTAGATTCACAAAGTTCCTTGTAAGCAGGATTCCTAGCAAGCTGACAGGAGGTCAGAAGCCAGAATGAGGCTGATAGGCACAGGAATTCACTCAGGAATGAATTGAGGAAAACAGCAAATAAATCACTGTTTGAAACAAAAAGGAAACTGAATAAATGTTCCAAAATTCTTATGAAAAGGTAGCCTGATTTGAGGTTGTTAAATCCAGAGTAAGATACAGCTAGACTATTAACAAAATACTCAAGCAATGTCTGTTTAAAGGAAGTGAGGTTAAGTAGCTTAGGAGAGAAAGGGGTGGAGAGAGACTTAAAGGTACAGCATCCTTACACCCACTCACGAGACAAAGGGACATACACACCGGCAGTTACTTTCGCCGACTCGGAGGTATAGTAGGGGGAGAGTGGGGACCCACGATCCTTAAACATAAAACCCCAATCAGCCATACCGCTATCTCAATTAAGAGACTATACATAAAAGATCCAGAGGTAGAAACCCTAACTGCAGAGCCCCTCTCCCCCCAGCTGCGCACGAGGCCATAGAGAAACTTTCACAGGCTGCAGCACAGAGATTTCTAATGTACAATCCAAAAGACATAACACAGCTGCAGCCATATCATAAACATAAGTCTTAGTACCATAACTCCATCAGGGAATGTAACAGATTGTACCCCACAGTTTGAAATAATATTCAGCAATCACCCATATAAGGGAGAGGTGTTCAGGTGTTTTATGAGAGCCATTGTGAGAAGAGCTTTCACTCAGGAGAGAGACTTTTCATAGACAGAAGTGGTAATTGTTTGAGCATACACACTATTTACAACAAGTCCCCATTCAGGACAGAGCCATTTCTAGACCTAACACAAAGATGACGACTAAAAGACAGCAAAAAACGGATAAAATTCACAAATCAGCAGGCTCCTCAAACTCCAAGCTGAACTCCTTCTTTAAAACAACGCCAGCACCTAGTACAAACCCACCATGCTCTCCCTCATCGGAGAGAGATGAGGAAGGTGCAGAAGATCCCCCTTTTGAGGAAGAATCACCCCTCACTAGGGCAGACCTGAATGCTTTACCCTCTAAGGAAGATTTTGCAACCTTCATGCAGCAAGTCAGTCAAATAATTCGGGATGGCTTGGCAGAATTAAAAAAAGACGTTACTGAGCTGGGTAACAGAGTAGTGCAGTTAGAGGAATATGCTGAAGAAGTGTCAGAATCTACAAATCTCACTGCACTGCAACTTCAACATCCAAATACAGAGATTATCGAGCTGCAAAATCAAGTAGAGGACTTAGACAATAGAGGCCGCAGACAAAACTTGAGGATAAGAGGCATCCCTGAAAACATTTCGCCTGCAGCACTACAGCAATATCTTCAGGGTTTTTTCTGCTACTTGCTTGATACAACGGGAGACACGGAAATAATGCTGAATAGAGCCCACAGGGCTTTGAGGCCGAAACCTCAACCCTCTGCACCCCCTAGAGACGTTATTTTAAAATGCCACTATTTTCAAGAGAAAGAAAACATCTTAGCAGCAGCAAGAAAGAAATCACCAGTCCACTACCTAGACACCCCTCTACAAATATATGCAGACTTAAGCCCACTCACCTTATCGAAACGTCGAGAGGTGGGTTTTCTCACAACCCACCTGAGAGGACTAGGGATACCATATCGCTGGGGCTTTCCTTTTTCTTTGAGAGCGTCAAAAGACAACAAAGAGGCCATCTATAGAGACCTGGAGGATCTGGACACTTTTTGCACGCACCTAAATATAGCACAACCAAAAATACCTGAAGAAAGCAGCAAAAGACAGGCAGAATACACAGTACAGCATCTATCACCAAAAGCACAAAGACAGAAATGGACGACGGTCCAAAGGAAATCCAAATCAGCATTGCTGAAACAAGTACATAAAGATCCCAACACTACAGCCCCACCATGAAGATACAATTGGCGGAGTACTTGAGGACTTCTCCCATGAAGTACAGGCCCATTATCAATGTGGGCCATGAAGATAGAATAACTAACACACGTAGTCGGTGAAATTATATCAAGCCATTTAAGTATAAATATCTGTTCTCCAACTATGACTTTTGTTTTTCCCTTTTCTTTCAATAATTTTAAGAAACCATTAGCCTATAACCCAGACATTAGATCTGGATAAACTCTGGACAATCACACATTTTCATTTTAGCCGGCGGGAGCAGCAGCAGCAACCAGATTGCTGTTTCCCCCCCACTTTCCTAGTATTATGAGAATAATTTATGTCATGTTAGACGACGTTACTTTGTTCTCTGTTATGTTTATTGTTAATAAGTTATTGAATATTTATGTATTCCACTTGATCCATTCACAGAAACATTACTTCAGATGCAATGGGTGTCTCCTACAGTTACAAGGGTTGATCTCTGGTCCATTGGGCTGGGGGGAAGGTTGGATGCCTCCAGGGAATTACATCTCTCAGCAAGGTAAGAGCTCACACGCACACCAGAAAAAACACAATGAGTAGACACATATGCATAACATCACAGAACACCAAGGGACTTAATTCACCCTCAAAACGATCTATAGCATCAAAATGGTTTGCTAAGCAAAAAAGTTTGATCGTATTTATACAAGAAACTCACTTCCCCAAAAATTCAGAACCCAAGTTCTCTTCAAGAAAGTTCCCTACAGGTTACCTCAGTTCCAATGTGAAGAAGAAAAATGGAGTGGGCATAATGATACACCGCAATACACCCTTTCAGTTGATCAACACAATAGAGGATAAGGAAGGAAGGATTCTCATAGTGATAGGGTTAATATATAACAGACCTGTGACATTAGTTAATGTATATGCGCCCAACTCCAACAGAACACCCTTTTTTAGAAAACTGCTCTCATTGGTTCTAGAACACAGAAAAGGGATACTGATTTTGGGGGGGGACCTTAATGTCACCATGGACCCTTTGCTTGACACGACCTCCTCCAACACAAACACAGCCCACAGACCCCCAGATTCAGTGTACCGCTGTCTTAGGCAGTTGGGACTGATTGATGTATGGAGGATACAACATCCCCAACAGAGAAATTACACATTCTACTCCCACCCCTGGACCTCATACTCACGACTGGATTACCTGTACATAGATCAATCAAACCTCTCCCTAGTGATGGACTCTGATATTCAGCCCACTACGTGGGCCGATCACTCAGTGGTCTCTATCTCCCTAAACTGGCCAGAAACTCCAGTGAGTCCTTATATTTGGAAACTTGATGAATATCTCTTACGTCACCCACCAACATACCAGTCTTTATCCACTTCAATCACAGAATACTTCCAATTAAACGTGAATGCAGAGATATCACCACTTAGCATATGGGAGGCGCATAAGGCAGTAGTCAGGGGAGAGTGTATTAAACACAGAGCTTACATTAAGAAAACACAAAACATAGAAATGAACACTTTACTTTCAAAGTTACGAGACTTAGAAATGGAACACAAACAACGACCAAAAGACTCACACCTACTATCTTCAATTACTACAGTCAGGACGGACCTAAATAGCATACTCACGAGAGAGGCCCAGAGAACAGCACTAAAACTTAGGAAAACATTCTTTTTTGAGGGAAACAGAACAGGCTCACTGTTAGCAAGAGCCCTGAGAACTAAGACTGGCCAAACACACATACACAAAATTCAAAAACAGAACGGGAAAGACACTCATGACAGTAAGGAAATAGCGGACAGCTTCAGAGATTTCTATGCTAGACTATACAATCTAGAACGACTGGAGACACAGACACACATCCGAGAAATGGAACAATATATTCAAGCGAGGCGTCTGAATCCCTTGTCCGAATCGCACATGAAAGACCTAGACCAACCAATAACCCTAAAGGAAATTCTGACAGTTATATCCCATCTCCCAGCGGGGAAAAGCCCGGGCCCAGACGGGTTTACCAACTCGTACTATAGATCTTTCAAGCATCTTCTAGCCCCCCACCTCTTTTCTCTGTTTCAAGCCATAGATAATAACCTTAGATTCTCACAGACATGCTATTAGCTCACATAGCAGTTATATTAAAGCCAGACAAAACACAGGAACTGCCGGGTAGCTACAGACCTATCTCTCTACTAAATTCGGACGTAAAGATATTCAGTAAAATTATAGCAAATCGTATAAACACAGTACTGAATGAAATTATACATACCGACCAGGTGGGCTTCATTCCCGGTCGTGAGGCCCACGACAATACAATACGAGCATTATTGTTATCCACATATGCAAAATCACATGATATACCGGCAGTGATAATGACGACGGATGCGGAAAAAGCGTTCGATAGGACAAATTGGCTTTTTCTCAAAAAATCATTAGAGATGTTTTGCTTCGGACCCAAAATGATAGACAGAATTGGTAGCCTATACACATGCCCAGGAGCCAGAGTTAGGGTGAATGGCATGCTTTCAGATCCATTCCCCATACGAAACGGTACACGCCAAGGGTGCCCCCTCTCGCCCATCCTGTTTATACTGACAATGGAGGTATTTGCAGAGCACATACGCAATAATAAGGAAATAAAAGGCATCACCATAGGACCCAACGAATTTAAAATTGCTATGTATGCAGATGATGTCCTCTTTTCAGTTACCTCTCCCAACAGTACCATCCCAAAGATACTTTGTGAGATAGAGAAATTTGGTGCTTTCTCGAATTTCTCGGTTAACCAAACCAAGTCAGAAGTCTTAAACATTTCACTTAGCACACCGGAATTTCGTAAACTATCACGAGTTTGCCCCCTACGCCTACAGTCAGAGTCAGTTAGATACCTAGGTGTTCATCTCTCCCCCTCTCCCTCCACCATTTTAAAAAAAAATTATGAGTCCCTGCTTAACACAATATCCAGAGACCTCATCACATGGGCAGCCAAAACACTTTCATGGTGGGGTAGGATACACTCCATTAAAATGACGATATTACCCAAGATTCTATACTTATTACAGGCCATACCAATCCACCTTCCCTCTTGGTTCTTGAACCGGGTACAGAGACAGATAAACACCTACGTCTGGGGCAAGATTAGACCCAGAGTCAACAGGGCCACCTTATACAGACCCACGATCACGGGCGGGGTGGGCCTCCCCAAAATAGAAGAATATTATCATGCTGTGACTCTCCAGAGGATATTAGACTGGCACGGCTCAACGACACATAAAGCATGGGTCTCCATAGATTCTCACATCCTTCAGGTACCTTTTGTGAGAGCACTATGCTGGGTTCCCCCTGAACTACGACCAAAACAATGTGGGCGCTTAGATATACACAAACACCTCTTCAAAGAATGGGAGAAAATAAAAACTCTATATCCTCACATCTCATCCACTAGATCTCCTCTGTTCCCAATAATTTTTAACACAGAGATGGTGGGGGTCTGGACAAGGGATTTAGAAGACTTAAAGAATGGGGATACACAATACCATTAAGCAGGTTTTTAGAGAATGGGAAACTACTGGACAGACACAGGTTAGAAACCATAACAGATGGCCGATATACACACTGGCTTAAATATGCACAACTTCAACATTTCCTACAGACATCTCCACATAAGAAGGAGTTTCTCCGCCCTTTGACAGCTTTTGAGAGATTATGCGACAGAGAAACAGCGATACGCGGCTCTCTGTCTTTATCTCGTCAGCTTCTATTAGAACCTCAAAGTACCACACTCCCAAACTTTACTACAAGATGGGCTCACGACTTACACACTGATATTGACGAGGACTCCTGGCACACTATATTTCAAAGAACGAAAAAATCTTCTATTTCCCCACAAATACTTGAAATGAATTATAAGATTCTATCTCGCTGGTACCTGACCCCGACTAGACTGAGCACCATTTACCCTGACTCCTCTCGAATGTGCTGGAGGGGTTGTGGTGGACAGGGTAGCTTGTTGCACATGTGGTGGGACTGCCCCATAATAACGGGTTTCTGGAAGGAATTAGAGGCATACTTTCAGAGATTAGTAGGAGAGGCATTCCGGCTAACACCTAGAATAGCATTACTAAATGACACCACCCACATCACATGTAAGTTGAGGAACCTTGTAATACAAATAGGACTAAATGGAGCTCGATCTCTAATAGCTAGAGCATGGAAGACATCATTGTCCCCAACCAAAGAGATGTGGTTGGAGAGGACATCCAAACTCATGTGTCTGGAGGAATATGGGTTCTTAAAACGGGGTAGGCTAACCTTCTTTTTAGACGCCAAATTTCTATGGGAAACTATACATCAGTCATCTCCACACTCAACACAATAATTTTTTTTAGTTCCACATGAGCGATGAGATCAATATCTGGGAATAGACTTGCTTTCCCCCCTCCTCCCATCCCCTCCCTTCTGGCTCATGGACCGGGGGCAGCCCTGAGGAGATACACCGATAATAGGTGAGTCAGCATAGTAGATAAGACTGGTAAGACAGATAGCTCTAAAGATATTGAGTAATGTAACGCATATATGTGATATTCTTTATTTAGGAATACTGAGTTAGTTAGTAGTTAAGTTAAATTAAGTTATGTTGACATTGTCACACTGTCTGAACGATTAAACAGTTTCTAACTGTAAAACAAATTTGATGTACAATGACAGCATGATATACTATGTAAATTGAAAACATAATAAATAAAAAAAAAAAAAAAAAAGAACTAAGTTACAAAAAATAAAAAAATATTTACAAACATTAGAAAAATATTACAACAATTTTAAACTAATTACACCTACTCTACAGCCCCCTAATAAAATTTACAAAGACCCCCAAAATAAAAAATTGCCCTACCCCTATTCTAAAAATTAAAATAGAAAAGCTCTTTTACCTACAGTCCCTGAAAAGGGGCCCTTTGTGGGGCATGCCCCAAAGAATTCAGCTCTTTTGCCTGTAAAAAAAAACATACAATACCCCCCCCCAACATTACAACCCACCACCCACATACCCCTAATCTAACCCAAACCCCCCTTAAAAAAACCTAACACTAAGCCCCTGAAGATCTTCCTACCTTATCTTCACCACGCCGGGTTCACCGATCGATCCAGAAGAGCTCCTCCGATGTCTTGATCCAAGCCCAAGCGGGGGCTGAAGATGCCCATGATCGGGCTGAAGTCTTCATCCAAGCGGGAGCTGAAGAGGTCCATGATCCGGCTGAAGTCTTCTATCAAGCGGCAACTTCAATCTTCTTTCTTCCGGATCCATGTTCATCCCGCCGACGCCGAACATCCATCTTCACCGACGACTTCCCGACGAATGATGGTTCCTTAAGGGACGTCATCCAAGATGGCATCCCTCGAATTCCGATTGGCTGATAGGATTCTATCAGCCAATCGGAATTAAGGTAGGAAAATTCTGATTGGCTGATGGAATCAGCCAATCAGAATCAAGTTCAATCCGATTGGCTGATCCAATCAGCCAAACAGATTGAGCTTGCATTCTATTGGCTGTTCCGATAAGCCAATAGAATGCAAGCTCAATCTGATGGGCTGATCGGATCAGCCAATCGGATTGAACTTGATTCTGATTGGCTGATTCCATCAGCCAATCAGAATTTTCCTACCTTAATTCCGATTGGCTGATAGAATCCTATCAGCCAATTGGAATTCGAGGGATGCCATCTTGGATGACGTCCCTTAAAGGAACCGTCATTCGTCGGGAAGTCGTCGGTGAAGATGGATGTTCCGCGTCGGCGGGATGAACATGGATCCGGAAGAAAGAAGATTGAAGATGTCGCTTGATAGAAGACTTCAGCCGGATCATTGACCTCTTCAGCTCCCGCTTGGCTGAAGACTTCAGCCCGATCATGGACACCTTCAGCCCCCGCTTGGGCATGGATCAAGACATCGGAGGAGCTCTTCTGGATCGATCGGTGAACCCGGCATGGTGAAGATAAGGTAGGAAGATCTTCAGGGGCTTAGCGTTAGGTTTATTTAAGGGGGGTTTGGGTTAGATTATGGTATGTGGGTGGTGGGTTGTAATGTTGGGGGGGGTATTGTATGTTTTTTTTTACAGGCAAAAGAGCTGAATTCTTTGGGGCATGCCCCACAAAGGGCCCTTTTCAGGGCTGGTAAGGTAAAAGAGCTTTTCTATTTTAATTTTAGAATAGGGTAGGACATTTTTTTATTTTGGGGGTCTTTGTTATTTTATTAGGGGGCTTAGAGTAGGTGTAATTAGTTTAAAATTGTTGTAATATTTTTCTAATGTTTGTAAATATTTTTTTATTTTTTGTAACTTAGTTCTTTTTTATTTTTGTACTTTAGTTAGTTCATTTTATTGTATTTATTTGTAGGTATTGTATTTAATTAATTTATTGATAGTGTAGTGTTAGGTTTAATTGTAGATAATTGTAGGTAGTTTATTTAATTAATTTATTGATAGTGTAGTGTTAGGTTTAATTGTAACTTAGGTTAGGATTTTTTTTTGTAATTATTTTAACTAGGTAGCTATTAAATAGTAAATAACTATTTAATAGCTATTGTACCTGGTTAAAATAAATACAAAGTAGCCTGTAAAATAAATATTAATAATAAAATAGCTACAATATAATTATTATTTATTTTGTAGCTATATTAGGGTTTATTTTACAGGTAAGTATTTAGCTTTAAATAGGAATAATTTATTTAATAAGAGTTAATTTATTTCGTTAGATAAAAATTATATTTAACTTAGGGGGGTGTTAGTGTTAGGGTTAGACTTAGCTTTAGGGGGTTAAAAAATGTATTAGAGTAGCGGTGAGCTCCGTCGGCAGATTAGGGGTTAATGCTTGAAGTTAGGTGTCGGCGATGTTAGGGAGGGCAGATTAGGGGTTAATACTATTTATTATAGGGTTATTGAGGCGGGAGTGAGGCGGATTAGGGGTTAATACATTTATTATAGTAGTGGTGCGGTCCGGTCGGCAGATTAGGGGTTAATAAGTGTAGATAGGTGGCGGCGACGTTGGGGGCGGCAGATTAGGGGTTAATAAATATAACATAGTGGTCGGCGATGTTAGGGGCAGCAGATTAGGGGTTTATAGGGATAACGTAGCTGGCGGCGGTGTACGGAGCGGCAGATTAGGGGTTAAAAATTTTTAATAGAGTGGCGGCGATGTGGAGGGACCTCGGTTTAGGGGTACATAGGTAGTTTATGGGTGTTAGTGTACTTTAGAGCACAGTAGTTAAGAGCTTTATTAAACCGGTGTTATCCCAGAAAGCTCTTAACTACTGACTTTTTTCTGCCACTGGAGTTTTGTCGTTAGATTTCTAACGCTCACTTCAGCCACGACTCTAAATTACGGTGTTAGAAAGATCCCATTGGAAAGATAGGATACGCAAATGGCATAGGAGGATCTGCGGTATGGAAAAGTCGCGGCTGCAAAGTGAGCGTTAGACCCTTTCCTGACTGACTCCAAATACCAGCGGGCGGTAAAAACCAGCGTTAGGAGCCTCTAACGCTTGTTTTGACGGCTACCGCCAAACTCTAAATCTAGGCCTTAGTAAGTAAAAATTTCCCATTTCTTAACCCAATGTTATTCTTATCTTTTATGCTGAGTATGTGTATCCCTTATACAAAGTTAATGTGCACAGCATTATCTATAAAATAGGCTTAGCTAGAAGTCAGGATGGCTTAGATATCAGTTTTACATACCATCAGCACTGTCTATTGTTGCAAAGTTCCACAGATCACATTTTTCATATATATTAGTTTTTATGTTTGGGGCTTATGTTTATACAAAGAGAAGAGGAGAATACTAGATTAACCATCCAGAACACACAAGCCACTAGAGGGTATATATTAACAGTCTAGGTAAATGCATAGCAAATATAATATAGGACAAGCTTTAAAACTTAGTAACACTTTGAAGAGCTGAACTATAAGGCTCAAATAATAAACGTATATCTTAAAGGGACAGTCAACACTAAAATTATTATTGATTAAAAAGATAGATAATGGGCTCCATGTACTAAGCAGTCAGCGAGCTACCCGCAACAAATCTCGCGTCAAAACTCGCAAACTGATATGTACAAAGCCGTCAATTATGTTAAAACTTGCATCTTTAAAATTGCGAGCGTACTTATCCGCCAAACCTCGCTACCTCTCCATTTTTTACTGTAATTAGACACATTTGACCACCAACTCGCCAAAAACGAATGTACTAAAAAATCTATTTGTCCGCATCGCGTCAATCTCCGCCCCCACCCTCGTTATTTTTGCCTCGCCACCTTTTAGGTGGCGGGCAAGGTACAAACCATAGGAAAGTCACTCTAGACGCCAGTCTAGACATATATAAAGGCAGTAATATCAGCATTGTACTTACATTGTTCATTTCAGCAGCTATGGAGAGAATTCTGTTTTTGTTTATTCTTCGTGTGATGCAAATCCGGGCTAGAAGACAGAAAACTCGGAAATGTAGCTAATCGTATCGTTAGAAGAAGATAGTTCGTGTCCCCCGTGTATTCCTTCCACGGGTTGGTTGCACGGGCCTTTCTGACCGAGAGATCATACAAAGATTCCGGCTTGATCGTGATCGATATTACACCTGTATCGAGAGATTGAAGATCATTTGGAGCGATGACTGCTCTTTCACAAGCTATTCCGGGACTTCTGAAACTATAGGTGCATTGCATTTTTTGCAACAGCTCCTTTCAGCAGTTTCTAGCGTCATTATTGAATGAGTCTATCTACTTTTTCACGAGCCACTTATCCAAAGTATAGGGGCTATGGATGGTTATTTTCATCGATATGTTTGTTTGCCATCTACCCCTGAAGAATGGCAATCTATCAAGTCAAATTTCTATAGGATGTCCTAGGTGCCATAGACTGTAACCCATGTTGCTGTAAGACCACTTCAAGCTCGTGAAGAGATCTATAGGAATAGAAAGCATTTCCATTCCTTGAATGTCCAATAGTCTGTGACCCAACATGAGGATTATCAGTGTCCGTTCTAACTTTCCTGCTCCTGTCATGATTCTTACATCTTAAGCAGACTGGGTTATACCGAAGTTCGAGGACGGAAATGTGCCTGAAGGATGGCTTCTAGGTAAGCATAACTGGCGTCTAATTTGTCTCTCATTTCAATGTACAAAAATTGCGCCCAATTTGTCGACTGTAATCTGTATAGTTTAAATTTGTATTGTATAGTTCTGAATCTTTATAATTATTCTTATTTAATATTTATATTTATTATATCTTCTATTAGGAGATGGAGGGGTACTCATGTACAGAATGGCTGTTGACTCCCTATAACAACCACAGACCAGAAGTCAAGTACGTTTCAATGAAGCTCACCGATCCACCAGGGGGATTATTGAGAGGACTTTCGGTCTTTTGAAAATGCGGTTTCGATGTCTTGATCGTTCTGGGTGGTGCTATGCAGTATGCACCAGAGAAAGTTGCAAAAATTATATTGGTTTGCTGCATACTGCACAATATAGCAATTAAAAGAGGCTGTCCATTAGAAGATGAAGATCCAATAAATGCTGATGATTTACCAGAAGAAATATGTGTAGAACAAGCTAATAGGCGTGGAAATGCAACAAGGGACATGGTTTCAGAACAATATTTTGAAGATTAAAGTTTCAGTTGATCAATAAAGTTCAAAGTTATTACAGACAATATATTATAGGTAATACATTGTCTTTGTGACATCACACTAGTGTCTACAGCTGCTCTCACTCTTTTACATAATGTGATTAGTGTAATGTAATCCCTCCATAGCTGATGCTAATTCATTGTATTGTGTCATTGAATTGTAGCTGTAACAAGCGACAGTATATTCAACAGTGCTTTATGTTATCAGATAGGATTTTTGAGTTAAAAAAGACTTGCTAATTTGATTTGTTTTATTCTAACCTCAATTTTTAACAGCTACTAGGTTTTCCCATATTCAAATAAATACCTTAAGGGCTTACTCTTAACACTTATTTTCTTATCCTTAATAATATATTTTTCCATTCAAGATTTGTTAAAAGAATAGTGGCATATAGAAAATAATGGCAAATAAATTATTTTATTACAAAATTACAATCTTTAAACATTATATATTAACAATTGTAAACCAAAGTAACTTTTAATACATATAAACACATCTTAAAAAAATAAAATGTTTAGAAACAAAATAACAATTGTAAACCAAAATAAATTTTAATGCATATAAACACATCTGAAACAAAGAAAATGTTTAGAAACAAAATAACAATTGTAAACCAAAGTACATTTTAATACATATCAACACATCTGAAACAAAGAAAATGTATAGAAACCAAATATCATTTGTAATAACTATAAACATCGATATTTACAAACCTTCATAAAATACATTAATCTACATATACATTATATTTTTTTCTATTTTTCGGGGATACATATCTATATCAATGCGCTAATGATTGACATAACGATTAATTACGTCATCGTCAAACATGTCACGTCCTGAACCTTTTGGTGCTGGAGAATTGGTGATATTAGTTTATGCCATGGATAAATATTTCCCTAAACGGATTGTGGTGTGAGGGGAGTGAGACAGGAATGCAGAGACAAAATTATATACGAGATGCTGAGAAGAATGCATCGTATTCAAAAATTAAAAGAACAAGACGACAGTGTCTTAGAAAATATATGTGATTTGAAGAGAAGAGAACCGAAGTACTATAAATCGATTCGAAGATTGATAAGGACATGTAAGTTTCAAAATTATATATGAAATAATTTTTTATAATATAAAAAAAGGGTTTATTTTTTAACTGCGTCATCATTGACGAATCCAGGACAATATTAGTTTCTGAGTGTTACTTTTATTAGTATATACAATTGCAAAAAGTTAAAAAAGTAAGCATGCAGAACTGAGTTAGTAGATTAAAATTTAACTATATTACTATATACACTTAAAAGGTTAGAAAAGTTTAGCATAACAAAAATGAGTTAGTAGAGTAAAATTAACTATATTAGTATATACATTGAAACATGCAGAACTGAGTTAGTAGAATAAAATATAAATATATTACTATATACCATTGAAACATGTTAGAAAAGTAAGCATGCAGAACTGAATGTTTTGAAAACAAAAAATTACTTGGAATAATTAAATTTATTTTTTTTATTCCAATTTTTTATATATATTGTTATAGTTATGAGAAGTAGGAGAATGAAGTGTGACACCCACCACGCTACCTAAGGTCAATGTTGGTGCAAACACCCAGAAGTGAAGCTCTTTCTCCACCTTTGCAATAACACTATTGGATATTGAATTATCTCCAAATCATATGAAATTTTTCATAAAAAGACACAGACAGGTATGACTTATTATTTAACTTTTAAATCATATATTTTAGGTTTTGGCTTAAAAAGTGTTAGCATGCAATATTAATCAAGTTGCTAATTTACTTCTATTATCATTTTTTTCCTCATTATCTTTCTATCTTATTTGAAAAAGAAGGCATCTAAGCTAAGGAGCCAGCCAATTTTTTGTTGAGCACCATGGACAGCACTGTTTGATTGGTTCTGTCCAATTAGCAAGTACAACACAGTTGGTTCACCAAAAATGGGCTGGCATCTAAACTTACATTCTTCCTTTTCAAATAAAGATACAAAAAGAATGAAGTAAAATAGAAAGTTTATTTAAATTGCATGCACTATCTGAATCATGAAACTTAGAAATTGGGTTCAATGTCCCTTTTAATGATTATTATTATTATAGTTTTAAATAATATATCCTAGGTTTTTGATTTAATAGTTTTCTATCTTTATCTTTGTAATTACTTTCATAGATATTACCATGGAAGAAATGGAAAATAGTAATGGAAATGGAAGATTTCAAATCCTGATAGTGTGCCAATATTTAAGCCTTGAGTTCAGATGATACTCAACCAAGGATAGAAGTTTTACCAACAATGATGGTAGATAAAGTATGTTTCATACTCAGTAATCTTAAATCTAAGAAAATCAAAGTTTAACTAATACATATTGTATATTTCAAATAGGAGTTGGCTCAGATGAAAGCTTTAAAGGAGTGGACATAAGTGTAGAAGCTAATATAGTAGATAACCTAGATAACAGCACATCAGGAGGTAATATTTGTGATGAAAAACCCTATCATACATTGCATATGTATATGAAAATGTTATTAAAATTTGCTTTGCATTTATTTTTCTACAGATTTATCTTCAAAATCAACTATTGAAACTGCAGACAAAAGTACTCAGAGTTGTCTTGAAGATCATGTTAAACAAAAAATTTCTAAAATTAGGGCAACTTTGGGAATGTTAATGGAGCAAGTAGATTTTTTATACCGTAAATATGTTATTTGATTCATTTTTTGTTTTGTCATGATGATTGTCAGAAGAATGACAATTAATAACTGAGAAAAACTTTTGTGTTGAAGAATCAAAAGTGATTTTGAATTTATGTAAATAAACTTTTTTTTGGGCATAAAAAAAATTGTTTTTATTAAATAATAACATTGTAAACTTAAAGAACACAAAAACTAACTTATTAAACAATATATCGATGAAAAAAAATTAACAGTGACTAATATAGTGTTATAAATAATAAATTAAATGTTCACTCCAGACGTGGCCTCTTTGGGTCTGTTGTACCCGCCCTTCACTGACAATAGCCACCAGAGATTGTAATGTCCTTTCACTGATTGTTAAAGCTCTGTTAATTTGCTGTTTTTCTCTTCATCCATCCGCCTCTGCCACTGGAACATTCTCTTGCAGCTGTAATTTCTGCATTTCAATCGTCATTCCTTTGTCATTTCTAGTTCAACATTTTTTCTGACAGAGCAGCCCAGCGGTCAATATTAGTGTTAATCATATTTTGCATTTCTCTGTGTCCTCTCTGTATTGCCTTGCAAGTGTCAACATTTCCCTCAATCCAACATCGGCCAATAGTCCTTCTGCCGGTGTATTGTCAATATTTAGACCACCTGTTTGCAGTGCAATTGGTGGTGCCTGTGTTTTAACAGGTTCCTCAAGGTTTTCCGGTGTGTGAATTTCATCTGGTTGCGCATCTCCAAAATCTTCAAGAATATCTGGAGTCTCACTTCCATCATGCCCTCCTGGTGGTTCATCTTGAATGGGATTTTCCACTATCGGCATGAGATTGATAGTGATCTCCCTTGATGAGTTTTCTTCTTCTAGATCAAGACATAACACATTGTTAGTAAATAAAAATAAAATGTTCTAAAAACACTTGCAGAAATAGAATAGAAGGAGAGAGCAGATACAACCGTCATACACCAATTAAGTTATATTATATATAGTATATAATACATATGTGATACATACCATCAAATAATGGAGATGAATGTCCAGTCAATCGCTGGAAAAGACGTCCCAAATCACCTATAAAAAAATAAATAAAATAAAAATAAATAAATAAATAAATAAAATAAAAAGTTTTTTTAGTCAATGTAACCATATATTCAAACGCTATTACATTCAGTTAAATTTATATTTGGAAAATTATTAATGGAAATGTACTTTGCAATTAACTGGACACTGAAGCAAAAATAACATTTTGTAGAATAAGATATATAGCATGGAATTTCAATCAACTTTCTAATGTAATACTATGATCAATTCTCAAAAAGAAAATAATGATAACATTTAAACCCATTAGAAAGTTGCTTACAATTGCATGGATGCTCTACACGAATCCTCATTTAAAAAAATTTGTACAGTGTCCCTTTCATGAAAATCTATGATCATTGCTATTTGTCCTTCAAATTACATTCCATCTGTAAAAGATCTCGAACTAGAATATGTCAATAATGACATTTGACATTAAAAAAAAAAAAAAATAAAAAAAAAAAAATTGATAGATAAAAGAGATAAAACACACAAAATTGAAATTATTCATTTGTAAAGTACTTACCAGTTGCTCTACCAACACCAGTTTCTGGAGTGCTGGTCCTTACATCAGGAAGTGTGTCCGCCGAGGAAGTTGTGTGTGTAACATTAGATGTGGAGCGTATTAATTGTCCATGTGTAAAACTGGCCGAAGGTCTGGAAACAGCTGAACTGGGTGGTCTGTAAACCGCAGAAGATGAAGTAGAACAAGTGGGCACTTTGTTACTCCTCACAGGCTCTGCTTGTGTTGTTGGCGTTGCTTTAAAAAAAAAAAATAAAAAAAATATGTTAGGTTTATTTTTATTTCTAGTTGAAACTTAAAGCTAAAAGTGTTAATAATAATGATCACAGCAGTGAATGAAGGCTCAATCATTAAAGGGGCATGCCACCCACCTTTTTTATTTTATGATTTAGAAAGAGAATGCAGTTATAAACATCTTTATAATTTACTTATATTATCTAATTTGTTTTATTCTCTTGATATTCTTTGTTGAAAAGCATTTGATTGCTGCACAAAGAAGCCTCGTGTGATTGGCTCAACATGTGTATTTATTTTTTCTTCAACTAAGAATATCTAGAAAAATGAAGCCAAAGAAATAATGGAAGTAATTTGTAATGTTGTTTAAATTTCTATTCTCTATCTGAATCATTAAAAAAAGATTTTGGGTTTAGTGGCCCTTTAAAGGGACATGAACAAATAAAATTTCCTTTACAAATTGCATAAGAAAATGCTTTTTCAAAAATATTTAATTGTATTATGTTTTTGCCTTCATTAGATTTTTATACTTTGATGAAAAGCAAATCTATACAGGCACAGTAAATGATCATTGGTTGATGCACATAGATGGTTCATGTGACTGCGTCAACTATGTGCATAGCTATATCTGAAAAAAGTATATGTTATAAAGCGGAGAACAATTTTGAAAGATGTTAAAAATAATATTCTATAGTCAAATAACGCAACATGGAAGTCAATAGATCAGAAATTTAAGAAGGCATGTGATCTGGGGTTAGTCTCATGATTAATGTCGGACATACCATGTTACACAACATCAATATTTTTTTATAGTTTCAAATTACATTATTTCTATTGTCATTATCTCTTTAAGGTTTTCTATGCAATACTGGTTTGAAAATAAACACATGGGTGTTATCTTTAGGGATCACTATATTAATAATCAACAAATCTTTAGTTCCGTTAGACCTTTAAAAAAAGGCAGTATAACAACCATATTATTGTACAATCCCTTATACATATATGCGACATAAATAATTACAGTATTTGGGGCCTAAATGGCTTGTACAATCCCTTATACATATATGCGACATAAATTATTACAGTATTTGGGGCCTAAATGGCCTATATAGATTCAGATACTGAAGCGTAAGAAGTCAGATAATGTTATTTTAAAAAAATATATATTGGAGACAATGACCTATCATAATTTAAAAAAAAAACATTTGCGTCAATTATGTTGTACATTTACCTCTTAAATCACTGTCACAATCATCCGTTATGCCAGTGATGATCTCTGGTCCCAGACGCTGAACAAGCTTCTGCTCATAATCATTGAGGTCTGCCACATATGCTGGTCCACCTCCGGTAGCACGTGCCGAATTTTTTTCTCTGGCCAATTTAGCTTTGGCGAAACGTTTAATGTCGTTGTAACGCTTCTTCAGCTGATCGACATCCTTTTTTCCTGGACCCTGGGCACTAACAGCGTCGCTGATCCTTTGCCAGATCTGCTTCCTCCTAGAAAAATTTGTCTGTTTGACACGACATCCAAACAAATAATCATAAGAGTCAATAATCATGTCAATCAAAACGACGTTTTGCTGATGAGAAAAAGTGAGGATTCTTGGATTTTGAAGTGGTTTCAGATCCAGATGAAGCCATATCGAATTTGGTAAATAAAGATCACAAAAAAGAGCGCTCTGTAATTACTCTCCAAAAATTTTGGAACAATAATAAAGTTGTTTAGAAAAGTTGTACATTTATAGGAGCAAAATTCTATTCTCGCGACTACTATGACGTTCATGACACCTTGCATGTCACGTGTTACAATTGGCCAGACAATCAACTGAAAGTTAAGTACATCAGCTTAGTCGCGGCGAGCGAGGCGTCAAATTTATCAATATTCCGCCACTGCTCGCGGCGGGCTAGACGTGTCTATTTATTGTGGGATTATTAGTACATAGCAACAGCGGACACCATTTCGCCCGCGGCGAGTAACGGCGAGTTTAGCCGCGTCTAAAATGACGGATGAATTGACGGCTTAGTACATGGAGCCCAATGCCTTTACTACCCATTCCCCAGCTTTGCACAACCAACATTGTTATATTAATGTACTTTATAACATTTAAACCTCTAAATTTCTGCCTGTTTCTAAGCCACTACAGGCAGCCTCTTATCATTCATATCCTTTTTTATTTGCTTTTCACAACAGGAGATTGCTAATTCATGTGGACCATACACATTGTGTTTACTACTGTGGAGGTATTTAAGAGATCAGCAAAACACAACACTAAATGCAAGTCGATAGATAATAAATAAAAAGTATTGTGATCAGGGGGCTGTCAGAAGAGGCTTAGATACAAGGTAATCACAGAGGTAAAAAGTATATTAATATAATTGTGTTGGTTCTGCAAAACTGGGGAATGGGTAATAAAGGGATTATCTGGCTTTTAAAACAATACAAATTCTAATGTAGACTGTCCCTTTAAAGCTTTTTAACATAGTTGTTTATAAGCACATCTACTTTTACATTTGTGTAAACAAGTTGTCTTTCCTCTTGTTGGTTATAGGATATACTGTATGTGGGCAAATATATATCAGATCCCCATATCATCAATACTTAGTCACCCATCATCCATAGCCTGACACAAACAGGAAAATATAAGGTGAAACTTTAGAAACATAAACAGCAGATTAATATAAAGCATCTAGCCTCCTCTGTCTCACCCTACTACAATGCAATGTAATGTCAGCTGAAGCAAGACAGAATTATAAGATGCATAAATCCTTTGCCTACAACTGATTGTACTTTATTGGCATCGGACATCACGGAAACTTGTTTTTTTCAGGAATTCAGGTAGAGTAATGGAGAAAACATAACACTCACCAGCATAATACAAGCAGCTGAAATGCGGTTCCCTGCAGGGCTGAGCGCAAGCATGTATTACCAGATAGTGCTTCTATCCCCTTCAAACCTGTCAAGATAAACAAGCTAGTATCAGTGTCCAGAGAGGTATTAGATCCAATTACATCTTGTTTTCAAGGTGCCATGTGGGCTGTGAAGTGTCACTGATCTGTTAGTTATATTTGTTATAGGCAGTCCATATGTTGTTCCTAGCAGAGGTCTCCTCCCAAGTATCTAAAAACTTTTCTTCCCATGATGAAGGGCCAGCCGCATCTCCTCATACAGGGAAATAACAGGGTAGAGAGGGACCTCCACAGGTGCTCAACAAAACAGAATCTGAATCACCCTTAATAATTATCTGTTTGTTAGGCTAAACTGAATGCGCTCTTTGCTAAGTCAAAATGGTTTCTCCTCCTCCCATTTTGGAAACTTTACACTGTACAGATATAGTCTCAATAAGGGACAAAAGGCGTTAAAACCTATTGGTCATCAGAAGCTCAAACTCTTGTAGACGAGCCTGTATAACTAGAAAAGCTTCCTCCTGATTGACAGCCATATCCAGGATGCATTATATGGGCTTGTTAGGAACTCTATAGGTAGGTCGCCAAAATGATCCAGCTCTTAACTGGACAGTCATGCATACAGAAAAAAAAAAAATAATAATCTGTTCATCTAAAAATAATATAAAAAAGTATTCACTTCAACAATATTGATGCTGCCAAAATCCCTAGATAATCAGCGGATTAGTAAGATCTCATCTCCAGCCTCAGATATTGCAACCAGGCAGGGTCGCCACCCAGACAAGTCTCCCGGAAAAACATTATTTGTAATAGCAGTGAGCATACTATGTAGTTCAGAAGTGAATATAATTGTAATATATATACAAAACATGGAAGGGGGGTGCACTCTCAAACTGGACTGGGTACACATCCAATGACCCTGCAACACGTTCAGCCCTGGGTGCTATAGCACTCTCAGGAAGCTGTGCTGTCTCCAGAGTCACAGGCAGTTAACCCCAGACAAGCCTGGGTGCAAGGCCCATAGGGAAAATTACAAAATAAATTAATACAACACACAAAGAAAGTCCAGCACTCACTTACAAGCCCTCAACTAGATTAAAAGCAAAACTGGAAGAGTTAGTTACCACATCTGGCCAAATGGGACAAGCCCAGGTACCATGTCAAGGTCTCTTCCAAAACCTGGGTCCCTAATACAGCCATACACATGCAAGCTCTCAATCAAACAAACTGGGAACAAGTCAGGGTTCACAGACTTATGTAATCTCCCTAGACATATACAAAACACGGAAGGGGACTGCACTCTCAAATTGGACTGGGTACACATACCATGACCCTGCAACATGCTCAGCCCTGGGTGACTGGTGCTGGACTTTCTCTGTGTGTTGTATTAATTTATTTTTTAATTTTCCCTATGGGCCTTGCACCCCAGCTTGTCTGGGGTTAACTGCCTGTGACTCTGGAGACAGCACAGCTTCCTGAGAGTGCTATAGCACCCAGGGCTGAGCATGTTGCAGGATTCACTTTATCAGAGGGTATGTCCATACTGCACAGACAATCTCCTTAAATAGGCTGCCTATTCACAGCTGCTACTTCTTACTTTATTAGGTGTTAACAGTTAATTGCTTGATAATTCATGTAAAAAAAATTCCACAAATATTCTAATAAATAAACAACGTATTCGGATTTACAATTTAAGAAATCCTCTATTGGTATTTGTTGTTCTTCATTATTGATAACCTATTTGTTATTTTCTTTATTGCTATCAGTGTGGCTGCAGCAAACACAATTCTTTCGACCACATTTTAAAAAAAAAAAACCTTTTATGCTAGCTGTTTTCTTTATTTTTGTTCCCTTAAGAGTAGTGGGTGCCAAAATGTTTTCATGCTTTTACTTTTCTTATAGGTCACTCTTGGAGGATCGTGTTTTTAGTGTGATTACTTTTACAAAAAAGAGAATCTGTTTCTGTGTTGCTCACTCTGTCATATGTTGTTTGTACAATGTTTTCAGAGTATCGTTTCTCTTTAAATTTTTGTTTAAGTGTAGTTGCTGCTGTCTCAAAATCTTCTTGCTTACTGCAATTCCGTTTTATATGCTAAAAATGGCCGTAAGGAATGTTATTTATCCAGTTTGGATGATGGCAGCTATCTGCGTGCAGCTATCCATTGGTATCTGCCTTTTTAGTAAAAAAATTGTGTGAATTTCTCTGTTTTCACTGAATATAGTGATGTCAAGGAAATCTATTGAGGTGTCACCCCACGTTTTGGTAAAGTTAAGATTAAGATCGTTATTGTTTAAATTTTTAACAAAATCATTACATTCATTTTTAACACTTTGCCAGATGATGATAATGTCATCTATAAATCTCTTCCAAAATGTTATTTTTTGTATATATGGGTTATTTGTCCATATTTTTGAATCCCATATGCAAATTAGCGAAATATGGGGCGGATTTTGTCCCCATCACAGTGCCCCATTTCTGTAAGTATAGTGTTTCATTAAACTGGAAATAGTTTTTCTCCAATATAAATTGAAATTCTTCTGTGATAAATAAGATCTGTTTGTGATTAGTATCCTAATTTTTTTCGAGAAAATATTTTACACTTTCAATTCCCTTTTCATGGGGTATAGCCGTGCATAATGATGTCACATCTAGAGTAGCAAAATGTTATTCTTCCTTCCATTCTAGGCTCTCTATTATAGATAACAATTGTGGCATGTCTCTAAGGTATGATCTTAATTTGGGCACTTCAGGTTGTAGAAAATTGTCTACATATTGAGACAGATAACTTGTGAGACTGTTTATACCTGAGATGATAGGTCTGCCGGGAGGGTTTGTTTCACTTTTATGGATTTTGGGCAGATGGTAAAACACCCCAATTTTTGGTGTGTCATACTTAAGAAAATTATACTCATAATCATTTAAGATGTGATTCTTTTTAGCCATCCATATCAAATGGGTATATTGGTGTAGAAACTTTTCAGTGGGATCTGTCTTAAGGATTTCATATGTATTTCTGTCAGACAGAATTCTATGTGCTTCTAGCATATAGTCTCCATGATTCTGAATCACTATACCTCCCCCTTTGTCAGCTTGTCTCAGAACCAGATCTTTGTTGTTACTTAAATTTCCTAAAGCTGCTCTTTCTTTGAAGCTTAAATTTTTCTTTTTGATAGTAAAGCTATTACACATTTCTTCCATTTCTTGCATAACAATATCTTCAAACTGGGTAAGAAATTTGCCTTTTGACTGTACTGGGTAGAAGATAGATTTGGGTTTTAAATTACTGTGCCTCAAAGGAATGTCTAGTTCCATGTCAGTAGTGTTTGATTCTTTCTCTAGCATTTTTAGAGTATCTAAAGTGTCAGAATC
Organism: Bombina bombina; assembly: GCF_027579735.1. Classification (NCBI taxonomy): domain Eukaryota; kingdom Metazoa; phylum Chordata; class Amphibia; order Anura; family Bombinatoridae; genus Bombina; species Bombina bombina. The sequence continues at coordinate 818,188,484 of NC_069499.1, read as the reverse complement.
TGTTTGAGTCAGTCTTATCGTGCTCACAACATCTGTTTTATTAGAGTTTATTTTTGCAAAATGCCTCTGTAATGTACATATCCCCTCCGTAAACATCACATACCTCACATGTTTGAGCTCTTACAAGGTGAGCAAGTTTTTGCATTTCAAAACACATCACCTTTGTTTGTACAAATTACACTATTGGTTGCTTTTTCTGGTTCTTCTCTCCCTTTCTATGAGCGCTATTCCTGCCTAAATTACTGCCAAAGATTACCCCCATATCCACTATATATAGTATACATATATATGTAGTAGGTTAAGTGCATTCTCACAAACTGGTAGACAAATGCCAGGGTGCTAAGATGAATGTAAATACTGGATAAGGAACAAAGCACTCACTGGTCTTGTACAGTGTCCAAACTTGATTTATTTCTTAGTGACGTTTCGGGGTGTTCACCCCTTCATCAGACCAACAATAATGAATCTCACAGCAAACAATTTAAAGTATTAGGAACCACACCCACTGACAGAAACACCGCCAAAGGGTTACCATAGCAACATCAAAACAAAGCCAAAAACAAACTTTAGCATTGTCTTACATTACAAAGATCAATAGAACCTTAAACCAAAGGGTTGTTAAAAGCACAAAAGTGACTGTAGGGATATATACACCTGTGTTGTGACTTACTATTTGACACAGATAACAGTGACATTATACACTCATTTTTTCTTTGCATAAATGTTTTGTAGATTATCTATTTATATAGCCCATAAAGTTTTTTTTTACCAAAAATGTATAGTTTTGCTTATTTTTAAATAACATTTCTCTGATTTTCAGACTCCTAACCAAGCCCAAATTTTTATGTGAATACTGTCAGCTACCTTCTCCAGCTTGCTCCTGTTTGTGTAAAGGGTCTTTTCATATGCAAAAGAAGGGGGAGGGGGGGAGGGTCTTATTTGCCACTTGCAGTGGGCTTTCCAGCAACCTTTTCAACAGAGCCAAACTGACAGCTTCTAAGTAAGTTTTTAAACAGTTTTATACTGGATTTTTATATTAGTATCTGTGCATCTTATTCTTTACAGTAGTGTCTATTACATCCAGTTATATGAAAATGAGTGTATACTTTCCCTTTAAGAAAAAAAGCAGAACAAAACAGAAAAAGTCAGATAAAGATGGAAGCAATAAAGTGTACTATGTTATTTCATAACCAAACAGTGCCTTTTCAAGAATATCAGACTAGCTGGGTCTGTGATTAACTGACAGTGTGTACTACTGCGGTAAGCACAGGAAAATAGAAAGTCAAATTACAGGTACATTTGCCGCACCGGGAATATTTCAAAACATATCTGCCCACCTACGTCATCATGACGTGTAGAAGCACGCCCACTTAGGGGATACTATCTGCGAATCAGATCGCAAACAGAGCAGAATATGTAACAAAATGAAAGGAGATTAATGTGTATAATATGGGCATGGGGAATGTATGTGCATAAGAGCGTATAAACGTAGCAAGCCCAATCATCACAGTCTTTTTTAGGGGTAACCACATGATCAGCCCAAAGAAGACGTGGAGCAGACCACATGCGAGATGGGGAAGGCTTTTGGAGGAAGGCCCCCATTCCAACACAAACACAGGAGGACATAGCTGTGATAATCAGCTCCTACACACTGACTGAGGTTGAACCTGGTGTGTTAAACAAAGGGTTGTCGTATGTACCAAACCACACACATTGATGAGTTTGACCTATACGTTGACAATATGAAATTCTAACGCCAATTAAAATTAGGTGATTTCTTCCAGAATACTACTAAAGAGGATAATATATATCCGTTCAAACCATGTAGCACCTTTGTCCCTGCTACCACCAACCCAAGTATATTCACCTATACCAGACTGGCACAGCAACACTGGAAACAGTGTAGAACAACACCCTTCAAACATATCTTCACTAAGGAAGAGAGAGAAGTTGTTACTCAATTGTCTAAAAATCCTGAGATTGTGATACGCCCAGCTGATAAAGGTGGCACAGTTATTGTTCAGGATTACTACAAGTACAAGGAAGAAATCTAACATCAACTGATACGTACACCTACAAGCATCTACCTGGTGATCCCACAATAAAACTGAAACAACAGATTGAAACCATAATTGGTTAATAGTGGAACTCCCTGTGAGACCTATTATGTACACTTTGCCCAAGATCCACAAGGACCCGCTATCACCACCAGGCCACCCCATAGTGTCAGCAAGGGACTCACTATTACATCCACTAGCTATTTTTTGGATCATGTTCTTCAACCAATGGTCAGAAATATGGAATCCTATTTATGAGACTCTTGGGCATTAATTGACTTACTGTCACACATCACAGAGATTACCACCGATGATCTCCTAGTGAGTATGGATATCACTAGTCTCTATACGGTGATCCCTCAGGATGAGGGTATAGAGATAATCATGAACTGCCTATGAGAGTACCCATATGTTGGGCCCCCTGCCGAATTTATCAAACAATTACTCATCTTTTGCCTAAAGAGCAACTACTTCCGCTTTGAAAATAAATTTTACCTAATATTCACTGGGACGGCCATGGGCTTAAACATGGCACCATCATTTGCCAATCTATTTATAGAGTATGTGGAGGAGGAAGTACTATGCATCTATCAGCACCCAAAGGTAATATTCTACTGTCGCTACATCAATGATATTCTGATGATATGGCAAGATGATGAACAAACACTCAATGAATTAGTGAATACCCTGAATAACTCCAGCTGTCCTAAGAAATTAAAGATCACCCCGAGCAAAACTAAGATTGATTTTTTTAGATCTACGGATCTATAAGGAGGATAACAGACTGGTACCACACTATTCCAGAAACCCACAGATAGGAACTCCATCCTGCATTCCAACAGCTGTCATCCCAGACCACTGGTGAGGACTATCCCTAAGGCCCAGATGTTAAGTGTTGCTAGGAATAATTCTTCAAAGGCGCAAAAAATGCTGCAACTTCAGCAAATGGAAGGTAAGTTTGCCGCTAGATGCTATAGGAATGAAAATATTATTTTAGCTAAAAGAGCAGCTGCGCAAGTAACACAAAAAGAACTGATGACGACATATAAGGCTAAAGTTGATACAAAGAGGATAAATTTCACTACCACCTATTGCCCACAACTAAGAAATATGGGTAAACTATTGAAACAGGATTGGCATGTTATCAACAGTGACAGATCACTACAATATGAGAGGAATGAAGCAAATAGAGTTGGCTTTAGATGTGGTAGGAGATATGCTAGTGCTGTCTGACCCCCAACACTGCTATAAAAAGAATCATGGCTTCAACCTACTAAGAAGGGCTTTTACAGATGCCCTAGCTGTGTCACCTGTTACTCAATGATTCAGGCAATAACTTCAGACACCCGCATACTAATCAAAGATACCAAATCAAACATTTTCTCACATGCACCACCCCATATGTGATATATATATGCTAAGCTGCATTTGTGGATTATTTTACATGGGAAAAACCTTAGACAATATTAAAAAGAGAATGGCGAATCACAGGAGTGCAAAACGTACTGCATTAGAGAAAGGTGAGAGTGACCAACCTGTAGCGAGACACTTTATGGAAAATAGACATACTGTCAAAGACCTAAGATTTCAACTAATTGACCATGTACCAGCTTTACCTAGAGGAGGTGACAAAAACAAGCGGCTCCTACAAAAAGAAGCACGTTGGATTTACAGACTTGACACTGTACACACTAAAGGTTTGAATGCTGGAGAGGATTGGCACTGTTTTCTATAGATTGAGAGTAATCGTATATTGACCAATTACAGCTCTGGTTTTTGTATAGCTGTTAGACTATTGTATTTTTAAGAATATTGCTTAGTCTACACATAAATCTTTATAATTCTACACATACTTGTATATACTATCTCCTCTACATGTATCCTATGGTTTTTATCTTTTGTTGACCAGCATTAGCCCCCCCCCTTCCCTTTGGTGTTTTGTATATTATTGTTTACCCTTTTTTTATATATACCTGTTTTTTTATGCTTATGCGTAGCATACCACTAAACTAATCTCTTGTTGGACACAAGGGTTCTAGACAGTCTAAGTATACTTCGCTTTGGAATTATTCTATTGTGCATATGCTATGCTTCCAATTTTTTGACACCCATTCTGTTATTATATCATCTATTATGGTAAGAGTTGTTGAAATGATATGCTTTTTCCTGACTGTCCGGATTGAACCTCTTACTGTATAGATCTCTAGATTTCTATTTTTGACAAAAATGTACATTATGTATGTATTTAACTTAATTGATTTGGCTTTCTTGATTGGATATGACTTTGTTTTTTGTATTATTCATCATTTCATATCATGTGTTACAATATACTCTGACATATTTCATTGATATTTAATTCTGTATAACTTTATGCTACTCTCTGAGGGATTCCCTTGTTTGATCACTCTAGCATTTATTTTATTTTTTTTCATATTCTATATGCTATTTGTTGTGCTCTGATCTGTAGACTGACATCTCATCTGCACTTGCCTCCTATGTTTATATACTCTTGCACATACATCCCCCATGCCCATATTATACACATTCATCTCCCTTCATTTTGTTATATATTCCGCTCTGTTGCGATCTGATTCGCAGATAGTATCCCCTAAGTGGCGTTGCTTCTACACGTCATGATGACGAAGGTGGGCGGATATGTTTTGAACTATTCCTGGTGTGGCAAATGTACCTGTAATTTGACTTTCTATTTTCCTGCACTTAACACAGTAGTACACACTATCAGTTAATCACTGACCCAGCTAGTCTGCTATTCTTGAAAAGCCGCCGTTTGGCCATGAAATAACATAGTACACTTTATTGCTTCCATACAGTTAGCAGCAATAACTGCTATTTCCATGATCTTTATCTGACTTTTTCTGTTTTGTTCTGCTTATTTTCTTAAGTATATCTGTACTCTCTCTCATTAAATATCACTGTTATCTGTGTCAAATATTAAGTCAGAGCACACATACACATTACTTTGTCACCTAGGTGTATATATCCCTACAGTCACTTTTGTGCTTTTAATACCCTTTGATTTAAGGTTCTATTGATCTTTGTAATGTAAGACAATGCTAAAGTTTGTTTTTGGCTTTGTTTTGATGTTGCTATGGTAACTCTTTGGCGGTATTTCTGTCAGTGGGTGTGGTTCCTAGCACTTTAAATTGTTTGCTGTGAGATTTATTATTGTTGGTCTGATGAAGGCAGGGATGGCTCCAGAACAAATTAAATGGGGGGGGCGCATTTTTTTTCACAAGGGGGCACACATTGCGTCTTACAAATACGTCATAACAAACTGACAGATGCCTTTAGTGCTTGCAGTTGTCTTTATATAACTGTTGGAGAGCTATGGACATTATTCAATAATCTTTCATTCACTTACTCAAGAAAGTAAATAAATGTTATATTTTAAGGTAAGAGTAGCCCTCTGTGTAAATAATGTACCCTTGCTATTCAGTGTCTAATAAACACTATCTATGCTTAATCAACTCTCATACTGGCTACTGGCAAATACACCCTAAAGCGAATTTAAGAATCAACTCCATCTGATGTGTGACAGCTATTACAGTAACAGTTTTATTCTTTCTCTTCTGAATTGTGTCTGACTCTTTTTTTATTTATTGCAGGTAAAGGAACTGTTTTGTCACACAAAACTCCTGCTTTACCTGCAATAAATAGAAACAGACACAATTCAGAAGAGAAGATTATAACTGTAATAGCCATCACGCATCCACATATGAGTTTAGGATCAGATCGTAAGCGGGACGGTCAGGAGGAGTCTGCTCCTGCTCCAGCTCCAGTGTTCATCTGCAGCCAGGTAGCCATCCAAATTCCAATAGATGATTTGATCATCTTTTGAAATTTGGTTGGCTACAGTGCAGATGAACACTGAATCGAGCTGGACTGGAGTCGACTCCTAACTGGCAGGCTTACGATTCGAATAAAGGGGGGAATTTTCTTTAACTTGTGTACTTACCCCGTAACCGTAACCGGTTTAGTCAGTGGCAACATGGTAAGTCAGACTCCTCCAGGGGCAGGCAGGACAAGTCACAGGTCCTAAGTTCTCTCAGCAACTCAGTTGCTCCTTCATCGTCATCTTCTGTCATGGTCACACTCAGTCACGTGTGAGCTTAGCTATCCCGTGCCAGCACAACACACACCTGCTTTTTTTTTTTTTTTAGTTGGCTTTAAAAATCTAAATCAGATAACTGAAATAAAAATCTATGTGACACACTTTGAAGACCTTGGAATAAATTCAACCAATTCAATGTGCAAGACAACACAGTCTTGTCCTCCACTTCAGTTCTTGTGCACAGATGATTACCCTGTGTAAACCTCCAGAATCAGACCAAATTTCTTTAGCTAAAGCTTTTACTGAGGTTCTTAATGGGAATGCATAGATTAGGAGTTCACTACCTTCCAGTGCAGGTAAAATTTCAAAAGATACACTGGCACAATAATAGGAATGATGCCTGAGGAAATGTTCAATTTATCTTTAATAGCATAGAGGAGTTCTTTTACATTGTTTAATGACATTACTCTCGCTTTGCTGTTTGTGGGATTATCATGTAGTTTTAAGATGATCAGCATTGCTTTTTGCATGTTATCTTTTCATTCAGGTTTCTTATTCGCCTCACTTTTAATATCTATATGGTGGTAATGATGATATAATATCGTCACAACAAGGAATTATCTAGAGTAAGAGGAAATAGAAGAGTTTAGAAGCAGAGTTAATTCCTCATTTCTTTTTTTTATTTTTTATTAATTTTTATTGAGGAAGTTAGGTAAATGAACGGCTACAAAATGTATCCATGCAGGGAAACAGAGTGTTTAATACAAATCGTTATAACTCAAACCAGGTGCAAGGATAAGCAGACAGTATATATTTAACATAACACAAAAATGAGTTACAATTAGTTACATCTGAAAATAGGGTAGGGGGACTATCTGTGGGGGAAATGTGCAAGGGTACTGGTGCTAAAGATTGATGAATTGGTCCTCTTTTTATTATTTTATAGGGTTTTATTCTTGTAGAATAGTCAGAGCTGTGTGGGAGCTTCAGCTAATAGATCTAGAGTGAAGTCATTAAGTTTACTGTCAGATTATCTCAGTCAGGGAATACCTCTGTCCAAGGAAGCCACGTTTCTCTATGAAAGTCTAATTTGTTAAGGACTGAATGGGGGTGGGATTCCATTTTCTTGATATATTTTATTGTGAAGATGGTTAGGGGGGTTTGCGCTTCCAAGCTCTGGCAATTTCAATTTATTTGCCGGTGTTAGTTTCAGAAGATCTAAGTGGAGGAGGCACACTTGTAGCTTAAATGGGAGTGTGATGTTAATTTGGTTGAAAATAGCGAAAATGTGTGTCCAGATTGGTTTGATCTTAGGGCAAGACCACCAAATGTGGCAGATGCCATCTGACTAGGACTTTATAGTAAAGTTCCCAGAGGGTTGCACAATGTAGGAGTTTTTTGGTGAATAGAATCTCCCGGTGCCAGGCTATGTGTTGCAGAATTTTATGATGGGTATGGGGTTTTAACAGTAAATTGTAATGGTAAGAGAGAGATCCTCTGATTGTCTATGCTAGGGTCCATTTCCTTTCCCAGGTCGTGGGATCTCTAAGGTTGTCATTAGGGTATCCCCAGGACCTCAAGAGGGAGCAGAGATGGAAGGCTTCAAATCTAAGGTTGGAAGGAAACTGAAACTGAAGGCACAATCTGGGGTGAGATAGCCATTTCTTATGTTCATAGAAGTCTGAGATATAAAGAACATTAGTTCTTTGCCAAGTGAGTATATGTGAGTCAAGGAGGCAGTATAAAGAGCTTGTCACAGTCTGGATAGGGGAGGGATGAGGAGAGATCTCATGGTTGTGCCTAATCTGATCCCAAAACTATAGGACATCAAGTATTACAGGATGATTGATCTTAAAATCCCTCCCATAATGTACTTTGATCCACGGTAGGTCAGTCAGCTTAAGGCCTGTTGGTAAGATAGAGTTCTCTACTTCTTGCCAGTGTGAAGTGTGATCTGGGATGCTCCACCTCATAAGATGGGAAAAAAGAGCTGTGTTATAATAGAGGATAATGTTTGGTAAAGCTAGACCTTCTTTTGCAACACTTCTTTGTAGGGTTTGTCTAGAGGTTCTAGGTTTCTTACCCCACCATATGTTAAGTAGTGATGATACTCTGTAATTTATTGAGGATAGGTCTAGGTATGTTAAGCGGGATGGACTGGAATAAGTAGGTCAATTTGGGGAGAAATGACATTTTGATAGCAGCTATCCTCCCCGTCCAGGATATCTCTCTATACTCCCAAGAATCCAGGAGTTTTCTAAACTCAGGTAGTCTATCCGAGAAGTTTTTAAGAATGACCAACGAAGTGTCCATGCTAAGGTGTGTCCTTAGATTGTGCAGACCATTGGAATTTATGTGTTTGCTGTAACTGATTCAGTTCAAGAGAGGTAATGTTAATATGTAGTGCTTCAGTTTTAGTAACATTTAGTTTGTAGTAACTCAAAGTTCCAAAGTATGTGAGTAGTTTGCAAACTGCAGGGATTGAAATGGTTGGAGAGGTCAAAAGAAGAGTGATGTCGTCTGCATAGAGCGTAATTTTATGTTGGGAGCCTTGTATGTGAAAGCCAGATATGTCAGGGTTTAGTCTCATTGCCTGCACAATAGGCTCTATTGCAAGCACAAATAAGGGTGGTGATAAGGGACAGCCTTGTCTAGTTCCATTAGTAATCTCTAAGGAACAGGACTGAAAACCTACTCCCCTTATTTTTACAGAAGGGCCAGAGTATAGGGCCTGGACAGATACAATGAACTCATTTGGGAGGTCCTGCTCTCCCATAGGTACTCCTACCTTACTTTCTCAAAGGCTTTCTCAGTGTCTAAGGACAGAGCAAGGAGAGGCTCTCCCTCTTTTGAGGCTTTAGTGAGAATGTTGAGTACGCGCCTAGTGGCGTCCGGACCTTCCCTAGAAGGAATGAAGCCCACTTTATCTGGCTAAACCAGTGAGGAAATTATTTTAGAGAGTCTATTGGCGATAATCTTGGCATATAATTTGGTGTCAAGATTAAGGAGGGAGATAGGGCGGTAACTGCTAAATTCTTTAGGATCTTTTCCAGGTTTTAATATAGTAATTATTGTAGCTTCTAGGAACTCTTTGCGGAAGAGACCCTTACGCATTAATCCATTAAACATTCTACATAGGGTGGGAGCAACCAGGGTCTCAAAAGTTTTGTCAAATCGTCATGTATAGCCATCAGGGCCTGGGGATTTACCTAATTTAAGCTTGTTAATGCTTATTTGTACCTCTTCAAGGGTAATGGGGGTGGTTAGGGTTAGAGAGTCTTCCTTTGGAAGCTGAGGTAGATAAAGAGTGTTCAGAAACTAATGGACTTTTGCAGTTGGGGATACGGGGCCTGGGGTATTATTTTCTAAATTGTATAGTTTTCGATAGTAAGATCTACACGTCTCGCCAATCTTTTTTTGGGGGTAGTTTTCAACGTGTCAACTTTCCTGCCTTCGCCGGTTCAATATGCCCGCCTAAGCTCGCCTACCTTCGCCGCTGCAGACCTGAAAAAATTCGCCTAAGTTATCAATAAATCTGTCAAAAAGCTGCGCACCAAGTACGGGTCTATGAGCAGCGGACTGTGATAGTTATCACTCATCCGATCTCGCTGCTCTTTGGCTTTTTGACAGCTTTATTGACAAGCTGTCACTAAGCACCCACACTAAACTACACTGTTCTACCCCCTATACCGGCGCCCCCAGAGCCCCCCGCAACTCAATAAAGTTACTAACCCCTAAACCGCCGCTACTAGACCCAGCCGCAACTCTTATAAATGTATTAACCCCTAAACCGCCGCTCCCGGACACCGCCGCAACCTACATTATACCTAGTAACCCCTATCCTGCCCCCCCTATACCGCCGCCCTCTATAATAAAGTTATTAACCCCTATCCTGCGGATCCCGCACCTCGCCGCAACTAAATAAATAGTTTAACCCCTAAACCGCTGCTCTCGGACCCCGCCGCAACCTATATTAAATTTATTAACCCCTAATCTGCCCCCTCTACACCGTCGCCACCTATAATAAATTTATTAACCCCTATCCTGCCCCCCCCTACACCGCCGCCACTGTAATAAATTTATTAACCCCTAAACCTAAGTATAACACTAACCCTAACACCCCCCCCTAACTTAAATATTAATTAAATAAATCCAAATAATATTTCTATTCTTAAATAAATTAATCCTATTTAAAACTAAATATTTACCTTTAAAATAAACCCTAATATAGCTACAATATAAATAATAATTATATTGTAGCTATCTTAGGATTTATTTTTATTTTATAGGTAACTTTCAATTTATTTTAACTAGGTACAATAGCTGTTAAATAGTTATTAACTATTTAATAGCTACCTAGCTAAAATAAGGAGAATTTTACCTGTAAAATAAAAACTAACCTAAGTTACAATTACACCTAACACTACACTATCATTAAATAAATTATTCCTATTTAAAACTAAATACTTACCTGTAAAATAAACCCTAAAATAGCTACAATGTAATTAATAATTACATTGTAGCTATTTTAGGATTTATATTTATTTTACAGGTAACTTTGTATTTATTTTAGCTAGTTAAAATAGTTATTAAATAGTTATTAACTATTTAATAACTACCTAGCTAAAAGAAAATAACCTGTAAAATAAATCCTAACCTAAGTTACAATTAAACCTAACACTACACTATCATTAAATTAATTAAATAAATAAACTACAAATAACTACAATTAAATACAATTACATAAACTAACTAAAGTACAAAAAATAAAAAAATAAGTTACAAACATTTCAAAAATATTACAACAATTTTAAGCTAATTACACCTAATCTAAGCCCCCTAATAAAATAACAAAGCCCCCCAAAATAAAAACATTCCCTACCCTATTCTACATTAAAAACATTCAAAGCTCTTTTACCTTACCAGCCCTTAAAAGGGCCTTTTGCGGGGCATGCCCCAAAGAAAACTGCTCTTTTGCTTGTAAAAGAAAAATACAACCCCCCCAACATTAAAACCCACCACCCACATACCCCTAATCTAACCCAAACCCCCCTTAAAATAACCTAACACTAATCCCCTGAAGATCATCCTACCTTGAGTCATCTTCACTCAGCCGAGCCACCAATGGAACTGAAGAGGACATCCGGAGCGGTAGAAGTGATCCTCCAAGCGGCGCTGAAGAAATCTTCCATCCGATGAAGTGATCCTCCAAGCGGCGCTGAAGAAGTCTTCCATCCGGGCGATGTCATCTTCCAAGCGGCGCTGAAGAAGTCTTCTATCCGGGCGATGTCATCTTCCAAGCGGGGTCTTCAATCTTCTTTCTTCAGGATCCATCTTCATCCCGCCAACGCGGAACATCCTTCTTTCCCGACGGACTAACGACGAATGAAGGCTCCTTTAAGGGACGTCATCCAAGATGGCGTCCCTTCAATTCCGATTGGCTGATAGGATTCTATCAGCCAATCGGAATTAAGGTAGGAAAAATCTGATTGGCTGATTGAATCAGCCAATCAGATTGAGATCGCATTCTATTGGCTGATCGGAACAGCCAATAGAATGCGATCTCAATCTGATTGGCTAATTCAATCAGCCAATCAGATTTTTCCTACCTTAATTCCGATTGGCTGATAGAATCCTAATTGAAGGGACGCCATCTTGGATGACGTCCCTTAAAGGAGCCTTCATTCGTCGTTAGTCCGTCGGGGAAGATGGATGTTCCGCGTCGGTGGGATGAAGATGAATCCTGAAGAAAGAAGATTGAAGACCCCGCTTGGAAGAGGACATCGCCCGGATGGAAGATGATCTTCAGCGCCGCTTGGAAGATGACATCGCCCGGATGGAAGACTTCTTCAGCGCCGCTTGGAGGATCACTTCATCGGATGGAAGACTTCTTCAGCGCCCCTTGGAGGATCACTTCTGCCGCTCCGGATGTCCTCTTCAGTTCCATCGGTGGCTCGGCTGAGTGAAGACGACTCAAGGTAGGATGATCTTCAGGGGATTAGTGTTAGGTTATTTTAAGGGGGGTTTGGGTTAGATTAGGGGTATGTGGGTGGTGGGTTTTAATGTTGGGGGGGTGTATTTTCTTTTACAGGCAAAAGTGCAGTTTTCCTTGGGGAATGCCCCACAAAAGGCCCTTTTAAGGGCTGGTAAGGTAAAAGAGCTTTGAACTTTTTTAATGTAGAATAGGGTAGGGAATTTTTTTATTTTGGGGGGCTTTGTTATTTTATTAGGGGGCTTAGATTAGGTGTAATTAGCTTAAAATTGTTGTAATATTTTTGAAATGTTTGTAAGTTATTTTTTTTATTTTTTTGTAACTTAGCTTTTTTTATTTTTTTGTACTTTAGTTAGTTTATGTAATTGTATTTAATTGTAGTTATTTGTAGTTAATTTATTTAATTAATTTAATGATAGTGTAGTGTTAGGTTTAATTGTAACTTAGGTTAGGATTTATTTTACAGGTAATTTTGTATTTCTTTTAGCTAGGTAGTTATTAAATAGTTGATAACTATTTAATAACTATTCTAACTAGCTAAAATAAATACAAAGTTACCTGTAAAATAAATATAAATCCTAAAATAGCTACAATGTAATTATTAATTATATTGTAGCTATCTTAGGGTTTATTTTACAGGTAAGTATTTAGTTTTAAATAGGAATAATTTATTTAATGATAGTGTAGTGTTAGGTGTAATTGTAACTTAGGTTAGTTTTTATTTTACAGGTAAATTTCTCTTTATTTTAGCTAGGTAAGCTATTAAATAGTTAATAACTATTTAATAGCTATTGTACCTAGTTAAAATAAATTGAAATTTACCTGTAAAATAAAAATAAATCCTAAGATAGCTACAATATAATTATTATTTATATTGTAGCTATGTTAGGGTTTATTTTATAGGTAAGTATTTAGTTTTAAATATGATTCATTTAGTTAATAAGAGTTATATTATTTAGATTTATTTAATTAATATTTAAGTTAGGGGGGTGTTAGGGTTAGTGTTATACTTAGGTTTAGGGGTTAAAATTTTTATTACAGTGGCAGCGGTGTAGGGGGGGGCATGATAGGGGTTAATAAATGTATTATAGGTGGCGACGGTGTAGGGGGGGCAGATTAGGAGTTAATAACTTTATTATAGAGGGAGGTGGTATAGGGGGGGCAGGATAGGGGTTACTAGGTATAATGTAGGTTGTGGCGGTGTCCGGGAGCGGCGGTTTAGGGGTTAATATGTATAGAGTAGCTTGCGGTGGGCTCCGGGAGCAGCGGTTTAGGGGTTAATATGTATAGAGTACCTTGCGGTGGGCTCCGGGAGCGGCGGTTTAGGAGTTAATATGTATAGAGTAGCTTGCGGTGGGCTCCGGGAGCGTCGGTTTAGTGGGGCAGGATAGGGGTTACTAGGTATATTGTAGGTTGCAGCGGTGTCCGGGAGCGGCGGTTTAGGGGTTAATATGTATAGAGTAGCTTGCGGTGGGCTCCGGGAGCGGTGGTTTATGGGGTAAACACTTTATTTAGTTGCGGTGGTGTAGGGGGGGCAGATTAGGGGTGTTTAGACTTGGGGTACATGTTAGGGTGTTAGGTGTAGACAGCTCCCATAGGAATCAATGGGTTGTCTGGCAGCAGCAAACTTGTACTTTCGCTATGGTCAGACTCCCCTCCAGGGCGGCGGTTTGAAAACCAGGTACGCTGGGCCAGAAAAGTGCCAAGCGTAGCTGCTAGTCATTTGATAACTAGCAAAAGCAGTAATATTGTGCGGAACATCTGGAGTGACGTAAGAATCGATCTGTGTCAGACTGAGTCTGGCGGATCGAAGCTTACGTCACAGAATTCTACTTTTGCCGGTCTCTAGCCTTTGATAACTAAGGCGAATCAGCCTCGCCACAAATACGCTGTGGAATTCCAGCGTATTTGAGGTTGACGGCCTGATAACTACCCCCCTATGTGTCTTGATGGAGGGTATCTTAGACTGGGCCATATGATTACGTAACTTGTTTGCTAGTAGGGAGGTAGCTTTGTTACTTTTATAGTAATATAACTGCTTAAGCCTTTCTAAGTTGGTGTGAGTTTTCTGGTATTCATGGGTTTTAATCTTCTGTGTAATGTCAGATATTTGTTCACTTTGTTCTTTCAGGGATCTAAGTTGGCATATTAGGGAGGCAAGGGGATGCTCCTTGTGCTTTACATATATGTGCAGCCTTTTTGATGAAATGGCCCCTTAGGAAATCCTTAAGTAAGCCCATACAATCTCTGCAGAGGTGTGTGAGGTGTCATTAAACCCTAGATATTCAGAGATGATGTCTTGTGTTTCCAGTTTGCGAATAGGATTGGTGACCAACCAATCTTTGAGGTGGGAGTGAGTTAGTTAGGTGTGGACCTGAAAGAAACAAACAAAGCGCATTCCTTCTAAGAGTTAAAGTTTTAATAGGCAAATACAGCGCTTGTTAAAATAACACTTACAAGATATAAAAGATGATCTGGCATTCAAAATATACAACCAGCTGCTCTGAGCCGTGCCATCCAGTGGATTACCAGCAAGATAGGGAGATGGTTGGTAACGGCCACAAATGAGATCGGCGCCAAAGTCACTCGTGGGCTCTCCTGTCAGGCTAGGGTAATTGGGTATGTGCGTGATGTCAGAGCGTTGATGACCTCAACGCGTTTCGTCCTATAACGTTAGGACTTTCTCAAGAGGATAGATGTTAGTTGTTGCTGGGTGCACACGTATATAGCTTGAGATGAAACTTGATTGGCTAAAAATTACAGGTTAAAATTTATCAGGCGCTGTATGCGGCTACACCCGGACCACTAAAATCCATGTTAATAGAACAAAGAAGATGAATTATACAGTAGGAATATTGAAAAGTATTACATAATATATAATACAATTTGATTGACACCCAAAATACCAATAATATAAAAATTCATGTAATTAATATTTATATGAAAAGGCGTAAAACTTGTGTAGAAATATAAATAAATAAAATACTCCTATGGAGATTAGAAGGGAATCATGATCCGACCAAGAAACCGGGGAGATCCTAGCTAGTGATGTCTCGAATAGTTCGCCGGTGAATAGTTCCCGGCGAACATAGCTTGTTTGCGTTTGCAACGGCGGGCGAACATATGCGATGTTCGATCCGCCTCCAATTCGTCATCATTGAGTAAATTTTGACCCTGTATCTCACAGTCTGCAGACACATTCCAGCCAATCAGACCCTCCCTCCCAGCTCCTGGACAGCAGCCATTTTAGATTAATTTGGAAGCTGCTTTCTTAGTGAGAGGAGGGACAGTGTAGCTGCTGCTGATTTAATAGGGAAATTGATAGCTAGGCTAGTGTATTCAGTGTCCACTACAGTCCTGAAGGACTCATCTGATCTCTGCTGTAAGGACAGCACCCCAAAAAGCCCTTTTTAGGGCTGCTTTTTATTTTTTCCTGTGTAATCTAATTGCAGTTGCCTGCCTGCCAGCGTGTGTGCCAGGCTCACAGTGTATACTGTGTCCACTTGTCCACTAGTGCCACCACTCATATCTGGTGTAACATTAGTGTAAATTTAAAAAAAAAAACTTTTTTGACTGTGAAACATCAGTCTGCTTGTGTAATCTAATTGCAGTTGCCTGCCTGTCAGCGTGTGTGCCAGGCTCACAGCGTATACTGTACCCACTTGCCCACTAGTGCCACCACTCATATCTGGTGTAACATTAGTGTAAATTTAAAAAAAAAACTTTTTTGACTGTGAAACATCAGTCTGCTTGTGTAATCTAATTGCAGTTGCCTGCCTGCCAGCGTGTGTGCCAGGCCCACTTGCCCACAGTGCCACCACTCATATCTGTTGTAACAGTAGTGTTAATTTTAAAAAAACAAACTTTTTTGACTGTTAAACATCAGTCTGCTAGTGTAATCTAATTGCAGTTGCCTGCCTGCCAGCGTGTGTGCCAGGCTCTCACAGCGTATACTGTGCCCACTTGCCCAGTGCCACCACTCATATCTGGTGTAACATTAGTGTAAATTTTAAAAAAAACTTTTTTGA
Source organism: Bombina bombina (assembly GCF_027579735.1). Classification (NCBI taxonomy): domain Eukaryota; kingdom Metazoa; phylum Chordata; class Amphibia; order Anura; family Bombinatoridae; genus Bombina; species Bombina bombina. Next base: position 818,172,335 of record NC_069499.1, on the reverse strand, counting down.
CTGTGAAACATCAGTCTGCTTGTGTAATCTAATTGCAGTTGCCTGCCTGCCACTGTGTGTGCCAGGCCCACTTGCCCACAGTGCCACCACTCATATCTGTTGTAACAGTAGTGTTAATTTAAAAAAAACAAACTTTTTTGACTGTTAAACATCAGTCTGCTAGTGTAATCTAATTGCAGTTGCCTGCCTGCCAGTGTGTGTGCCAGACTCACAGCGTATAATGTGCCCACTTGCCCAGTGCCAACACTCATATCTGGTGTAACATTAGTGTAAATTTAAAATAAAAAAAACTTTTTTGACTGTGAAACATCAGTCTGCTAGTGTAATCTAATTGCAGTTTCTTGCCTGCCAGTGTGTGTGCCAGGCCCACTTGCCCAGTGCCACCACTCATATCTGGTTTAATAGTAGTGTAAGTGTACATTTAAAACAAAAAAAAAACTTTTTGGACTGTGAAACATCAGTCTGCTTTTTTGTGTCAGGCTCAAAGCGCAACTACCTCTGGGAACCTTACCATGGGTCCCAGGCCACACGTCTTGTAATTCTCTGTCTGGGAAATTATCTATCTATCTATCAAATCTATCTATTTATCTATCAAATCTATCTATCTATCGTATCTATCAAATGTATATTGCATCTATTGATCAATCTATCTAATCTATGTATCTATGTATCTATCAAATCTATCTATCTCGTGGTTGTGCAAATGGACTGTTTGCGTTTTTTTGCGGTGCGTTAAACGGGGAGTTTGGTCTGTCACTGTGAAGCGGGCGTAACCCTTACACTACTTGATTGATACCTGATGTTTTAAAGCACGTTATTCCAAACAATTTAGGAATGTTAGGTGATTTATGCCCTTTATGGATTAAAACCAGACTCTGCATCAACTATGTAATTTTACGTGGGAGTTTTGCCATGGATCCCCCTCCGGCATGCCACAGTCCAGGTGTTATTCCCCTTGAAACAACTTTTCCATCACTATTGTGGCCAGAAAGAGTCCCTGTGGGTTTTAAAATTCGCCTGCCTATTGAAGTCAATGGTGGTTCGCCTGGTTCGCCCGTTCGCGAACAGTTGTGGACGTTCGCAATCGTTGTTCGCGAACGGAAAATTTTCAGTTTGCGACATCACTAATCCTAGCATAAGATATGTGGTCAAGTTCATGGGAGCTCATGAAGAGGAAATCTATTTGGGTGTAGGATTTATGAGGTAGTAGAAAGTGATTTTTTTATCTGAGAGGTGTAGGGCTCTCCATACATCATAGAGATCATATTGACGTAAGAGTTTCTGAAAGGCATCAGATAAGGAGTAAGCAGAGCTCTCTGCAGTGGAGATCTTCGGGCCGAGTCTGTCAATGGTTGGATCGCAAATTAGAAGATAGAAAAACAAAGGCGCCACAATGGCCTAGTACCACCAAAACAGATTATATAAATGGGTATAATAAGGCTATTCAGGCTGGCTGGAGCTTTGCAGTAGTCCAGCTCACTGTTTACATCCAGCAATTGTCTCAGGTCTGGAACATATCAGAAGCTCCCTAAGAACCTTGATTTGTTTGGAATTTGGAGCGTAGGCATTAACTAAAGTGATTCATTTGTCATGTAATCTGCAGATTAGGATGATGAAACGTGCCTGGGGATCACGTTCTATGTATATAGGGTCAAATTTAAGGTTGGCCTAATGAGTATGGCTACTCCTCTGGATTTTGACTCATAAGAGGCTTCTATCATTACTGGAAACTTTTTACAAGTTCTAGGTACACCCATGTGGGAGAGCCAGTGGGTTTCTTGAAGAAACGCAATGTCTACTTGGGAGCACTGATGCAGGTTTATCATTAGACTACGCTTTGTTGGGGAGTTAAGTAATGAGTATTGAGCTTCATTACATGAAGGTCCGTCATGGTAGGGGGAGGAGAGAGAGAGAGAGAAAAAAAAATAGCTAAGGTGAAAGGGAAAGGGGGAGTCTGGGACTTGTGTGATGACCAGGGTTAACCAACCCTGCGCCAGTCACTTGTTTGGCACAGAAAGGGTTAACAGACCCTTTCCACTCTCACTAATCTGTTACAGTCCAGCCACTCCAGGCAAGCCTGTGACTTAGTTCAGTGGGTGCAAGGGTTAGCAACATGCTCTAGTCTGTCCTAGACTTAGAAAAACTCCCCTTTACTGCCACTGGTTCAAATATTAGACAAAGGCAGAAACTTAATAATTGAATATTTATTATGCAAAAAATTAGCACAATGCATTATTAATAAAAATATGTTAACAAGTCGAATTATACACAAGCAAACAGCTTTAAAATAAAAAGGATAAATAGCAGAAACCTTATACTTTACTAGCTTTGGATATCTGTGCCAGGGAGGTTGGCAGGAAAAAATGGTCCCTCACTTTGTTGGTAAACAGCCTCCCATGTAAGAATGAACACTTGAGTTGTTAAACACAAAATTCTTATACATGCTTCCAAGAGATCACCCAACCTTCATTGTTAGAGGGGCTAGGGAAATATCCACCCCTCTCTTTTATGACCCCATGTTAGTTCTTTAAAAACGACCCTGTGTTTCCTTTGCTGACAGTTTGGGCAATAAAGTTTTGAGCCCTTTCCTGAAATTATAGAACATCTTATCTATGTCTGGGGAGAGGCACTGATTTGTGTCTCTTTAGCTGACATGTTGGGGAAATAAAGTTCTCTTGTGCCTCTTCAAGCTTTTTTATTAGGGCTTCTGGCTGATGAAAGGAAAAACACATTAACACAAACACAGCAACACAGTTCTTCTTAAAAAAAACCCAATGTTTTCTAGCACACAGGCATAAAGAAAATTAACGCCTTTTTGTCTAAATCATAATTCTCTGAAGCTAGGTCAAAAGTGAATTAATAGGGCATCCACCTTAAAGGAGAATTGATCTAGAGTGGATAAAAAAGTAGTGTGTCTACAAGTTTGGGTGCTGGAAGTCATTAATTAGTATGCTTAAATGTCTCGGGGGGGAGGTGTTCAGCAGGCAAGAGCAGCTCAAAGGTTGTAGGGGGTGATGTGGGGGGAAAGGAGCTTCTGACGAGGAGATAGTAGGATGTTTGTGAGAGTATACCATAGGTTTTTCAAAAAAGTTGTCCAAACACTACAAGTGGCTGACAAAGAGTCAGCTGTAAAGGGCCTATGTAGAGAGTGGGGAAAAAAGGGGGGGGTGTGGTTGATAGGTAGATTTTATCTGGGTTTCATGGAGGGGGTGCCGGGGTTACTCCATTGTGATGCGGGATATGTCAGTGTAGAAAAAAAGGAAGGGGAAGGTGGTGTAAGTGATAGTAGCAAAGTTGTGTCCAGAGAGTGTCTGTATAGGGATATGGGCTAACTAGATTAGTTACATTGGTAATAACAACAATAAAACAAGTTAACTAAAACAGACTTATGCATAACACATTTAAAAACATAACATTTGAATAAAATGAGACATATTAATAACAGCATACATGTAAGTGACATTCAAATGAATGAATAGAGTGGTGTCGTTATCAGTGTAGAATTAGTCTATCTGGGTTATGCCTAAGGTGTAGACAATGAGATTAATTAGCTTGTGATAGAGAGAAGATCTATATGTCTAATGTGTGAGTGATTCTGTATATAATGACATTGAAGTCACTGAATGTATAAGATCATAGAGGGTACCTCTATGCAAGTAACTTTTCCTGAGTTAGTTTTGGTAAGTGGTAGGTGTGATTGTATATGAAGTATGAGCTTGTGACATATGACACTAGCTCTTATAATCTAAGTAGTGAAATACAAGTTAAGGACCTATTACATTTGAGTGTTTTAGTGTGGACTGGTAGGGGTAGTGTGCTAAATTATATCTCAAGAATCAGTGAAAGTGTGAAGACCATAAATGAAGGCTTGGGTGTCCGGATCACATTGGAGGAGAGAACATAAATAATACTAAAACATATTAGAATTGGAAATTAGGCCTCTTGTAATCTAGTAATGTAAAATTATGTGATGGTGTAGTAGTTAGATATGTAGGGTTGTTAAGTGAAATAGTAGAGTTACACATTTTAACTCACACTGACTCAAATAGAGGCTAAACTATAAATCAAATTGTATAGATATAAAGGCTAACATTTACTATGTAAAACATGAACGTTTTGTAAACAGTTGAACAATTCAAGAAGGATACTTATCGTCCAGGTTGTGATCCAGAGACCATTAGTTTGGGTGAAGTTGAGAGGGCAATTGTCCCCACTAGGATCCAAGGAATGGTCACTGTCTTCGGATTTATTAGTGACTGAGTTTTATGGGAGATGAATATTGTCCACAATTACTTCAAGTGTTCTACACAGAAGAACAGTATGCAATGTTAGGCGTCTTCTGTATGAGAAGTCAGCTCCTTTCTCTTGGATTGGTGGCTGGGTCTTTTCGGAAGTGGGAGCCTTTCAGGTGCAGTAGCATTGAGTTCATCAGTATTGTCCGGCAAACCTTTGTTTTGATCAGAGGGATGATGTAGGCCCAATGAGAGCAGGAGTTCCATGCCTTGTTTTTGTGTGGAAACGGCATAGGAATGTTCTTCCAATTGAAAAAACAGTTTGACAGGGAAACCCCATCTGTATTTTATGCTGTTTTTGTGGAGGCACTGAGTGACTTGTTGAAAAGTGTGTCTTTTGGCTAGGGTATGAGAGGATAGATCTGGGAAAATTTGGATTGTGTTGTAAGGATCTTTCAAGTTTTTATTTAGGAATGAGGCCCTGAGTATTTTTTCTTTGAATGTGTAGTAGTGTAGTCTAATTATGACATTTCTCGGGGTGCTGGAGTTGGCATTCCTGGGATGGAGAGCTTGGTGGGCTCTGTCAATTAGTGTTTCTTGATATTCTAAAGGTCCCAGTAACTCCTTGAATAGGCTCATCAGAAATCCAGATAGATCTGCTGTCCCTATGTCCTCCAGGATACCACGTATCTTATTGTTATTATGGAGTGACCTATCCTTAGAGATCATTTCTGTTAAGGACTGAGTGTAAGAAAAGAGACTAGTGTGATCCACACTAAGATCTTCATGTTTCCTTTCCAGCATTTCGGTCCGTTCACCTAGGGATGATATGTCTCTTTTGAGTTCAGATATTGATAATATAAGCTCTTGTTTGAGAGATGTATGGTAAGAATCCACCAAGTACAGAGTCAAGTAAAGAGGAGTGTGTGAGGAGGGATCTGTCTGTAGAGTGGCTTTCAGCTCTGCATGATGTTTTAGTTGAAGCAATCAACTCTCTAGAGTCTTTGTCTGACATATCTTGTTCATAGTGGATTTTGCTATTAACATGATCCTCTAGAGTTCTTTTAGGGACATCAGACTGTTTCTGTTTCCTCTTTTGGGAATGAGCCATAGTGAGAGAAGTATGATGTCTTCAGAAAGAAATGTCACACTAGCGAGTAGAGCAGTTACCTTCTCCCTGGGCAGAGTGGATGAAGAGGGTAGGTCCGGCACCCCCGGATTGGTAAATCTAGCACATCATTTCTGCTTAGTGATGTGACAAAAATAGGGTAATGACAGAAAATAGGTTGCCCCTTGATAATAGATATAAAGAGTCCAGTAACTTATAAAGGCTGTTTGACTTGGGAGAGGAAAGTTCTTGAAGTGTTGCTTGATTGAAGGTCTGCAGAAAATAGGTATGTATTTGTCTCTCTCCTGGGGAGGGTGCCCACACAGGGCGATATAGGGAAAAAGAATGTGGGATATGACCCGTAGGCAAGAAGGGCCGAAGAAAAAGGGTGGAGAGAGAACAGGTGATATTGAGATTAGGTTACCTTAGTAAGGCAGACGGGTAAACTGGTATCAATTATAGCAACAGCTTAGTCCTTTAAAGGAGTTGTGCATTCAGCAAGTGGGATAGTAAATTTGTACAGTTCTGAAAGGTTTGACAGTAATATTGGGCCTGTATGAGTGAGTATTTGTCCCACAGGGTGTGTAAAGATGATCCATAAAAAGAGAGCCCTTTTAAAATATGAGCTGTATCATAACCCTGGGAATTTGGCTATACTGGTAATGCTGATCCTTCTCAGAGCCAGGCTGTAAGTGTCAAAGTCTCAGTTATTGTAAGTATCTGGGACCCTTGAGGTGGAGTTGCATTATCAAGAGGATGGTCAATTAGGCTTTATGATAGTGTAGGCCAGGTGTGAGGAGAGGCCTAATGTTATTATATTATGGCCTAGTAATGTGAGGAAGTCTGTGGGGCCTGTAGGAATATAGGTAGGCGAAGAAGATACACTCACCCCTTGCAGATGTCTGGCTCAAGGTGATCCTAATGTTTAGGAGTATGGGGTGACTGAGGATATACTCCGATGGAAATAAGGAGTTATGAGCATAATCTAAAGTCCGTGCTGAACTCCTAAACAGGTACTTGAATTTATGCCCAAAACGATTAAGACCAGCTGAAGGGTAGTGTATGGCCAGGAGGGCGATGTCACAGTGCCCGTACTAAGGAGAACAGGTGTGGCATAGCTTTATGCGGTGAAAGGCCATAACTGCTTCGGAAAACAGTTAGGCCGCAAGAGGCGAAACTCGATGCAGGGAAGCAGTGGTCCAGGCCGTATATCAGTTCTTTGTCAGGTCTCTGTAATGACGGTTCATGACTCCTCATGATGTGCTATCTGGGTCCGTTTATCCACTAAGGAGGTATGGCGGTGTGAGGGTGAGGATCTCTTAGTGACACAGGTCAGAAATTTGGCGCCAATCGGGTCCTTTCCTGAAAGCGGTAGCAGTTCTATATGGTAGAACGTTGACCTTTTAGACAGACCTCCAGCATCCGTAGTTATGGGAGGTATGATAGGTGAAGGGAAGGAGGTAAATGGACCATGGAGCTAACAAGAAGTGCGAGTTCTCCATCTTGTGGCAAGCTCCGCCCCTCTAATTCCTCATTTCTGATTGTACATAGTACAAACCCCAAATTTCAACCTTATCACCATTTAGAGGGACGGGATAATTGGAGATCAACTGCAATATGATCTACTAGGGTGTTTTGACTGAGGGGTAGGTGCACTATCCACTCCATAAAACTTAAAAGGTTAAGTGGCCCATTATTAAAATAGAAAAATAGCATTACCCACAAACTCCCATAACCATGCCTAATAAAGATGTTCTCAAACACTGTAAATATGTGTCTTGTCCATCTGAGATTAAACTTAACATTGGAAAGTACAATACATTATGATTTCAAATTAGTGACGATATATTCAGTGTCAGCTCAACTAAAGGTTCATTAAAAAAAACAGTAATATCATAATGAAACTTTCATGATTCAGAGAGAGAGCAATCAATTTTAAACAACTTTCCAATTTACTTTTATTCTCTAATTCTCTTTGTTCTATTGGTATACGTAGTATAATTGTAAAAACTCTGTTAAAGGGACATAATGCCCATTTGCTAAATCCCTTGAAAAAAAAGCAGCATAACTGTAAAAATCTGACAAGAAAATATCACATGAACATCTCTATGTAAAAAAGGAAAATATTTTACCTCAAAATTTCTTGATCTCACAACAGTAAGTGCTCAGTGAACAGTTACACTTCAGCTACTGTCCAGCTGCAGATTGAAAAATAGGTAATACTTTTGCTTTCCTGTGATCTGATGAATACCGACCATTCGGGGAATGTTTACATTCATCTTCGTTAAACAAATGTACATGTTCCAGGTGAAAAAGTATAGCTCAGCGCAGCGTCTTCCAGGGCCTGCTCTAAAGGACCTTTTGTTAGTGCTGCCGGGATTTGTGAAGAAGAGGAGTGGGTTAGTGCATCTCTCCAGCGGTGGGTTAAATAAGTATTTCAACTATTTAAAGGAAACTAATGAATAATGCCGGATTCAATATTATTCCTTTGTTTTCTTTACATTTCTTGATTGTTAAAGCAAAATGAATATATCTCAATAACGAATGTGCATTTTTAAAAAAACAAATGCACACGTCTAGTAATTGTATGTGTTAGATGTGTATAATATTTAAAGGTGTACACCTTTTTCATTGTATAATAAAATTATTTCTAGTATTTTTTACATTTGTCATTTTATATTGGATCTTAAGTATTGTTTGCATAGTAGTATTAATTCATCCTATACTATAAAAGGCCAAGTGTGTTTGTCCGAAGCTGTCATGCACAGTAGAGACAGCATGAGGACAAACACACCTGGCCTTACAGTCCCTAAGTCTCTGCAGTGCGAGCAGAAGTGGGCATGGCCGAGTGTTGGCGGGGGGCGGGCCAAGCGTGGAGGGCCATGAATGGGGCGTGGCCGAGTGTGAAGGGAGCGGGGCCAGGGGGCCCGTGAAAGGCCATGCAGACTGAGACTCTGAGAGCTCAAAGCAGCTCAAAAGAGGGGAGAGAGGGGGGTAGGGAAAAGATAAGAAAGGTGAGAGAGAGATCAAGAGGGGAGAGAGAGATCAAGAGGGGAGATAAAGAGAGCACAAGAGAGGGAGCAAAAGAGAGAGAGAGAGAGAGAGAGACATGGGGGGAGAGAGGGGGGAGAGAGAGAGAGGGGGGTGAGAAAGAGGGGGAGGGAGAGAAAGAGGGGGGGAGAAAGAGGGGGGGAGAGAGAGGGGAGGGAGAGAGAGAGGGGAGAGAGAGGGGAGGGGGAGAGAGAGGGGGGAGAGAGAGGGGAGAGAGACGGGGGGAAAGAGAGGGGAGAGAGAGGGGTGGAGAGAGAGAGGGGGGGTGGAGAGAGAGGGGGGGAGAGAAAGAGAGGGGGGAGAGAAAGAGAGGGGGGAGAGAGAGAGGGGGGAGAGAGAGGGGGGAGAGAGAGAGGGGAGAGAGAGAGATAGAGGGGAGAGAGAGAGAGAGAGAGAGAGAGAGAGAGGAGAGAGAGAGATAGAGGGGAGAACGAGATAGAGGGGAGAAAGGGGGGGGTGGAGAGAGTGGGGGGGACAGAGAGAGAGGGGGGAGAGAGAGGGGGGAGAGAGAGGGGGGGAGAGAGAGAGGGGAGAGAGAGCGCAAAAGAGAGGGGGAGAGAGCATGCAAAAGAGAGGGGAGAGAGCGTAAAAGAGAGGGGTGAGAGAGAGTGCAAAAGAGAGGGGGAGAGAGAGCGCAAAAGAGGGGGGGGAGAGAGTGGGGGAGAGAGAGAGGGGAGAGAGAGAGAGCGCAAAAGAGAGGGGGAAGAGAGCGCGCAAAAGAGAGGGGTGAGAGAGAGCGTAAAAGAGAGGGGTGAGAGAGAGATCGCAAAGGAGAAGGGGACAGAGCATAAAAGAGAGGGGTGAGAGAGAGCGCAAAAGAGAGGGGGAGAGAGAGCGCAAAAGAGAGGGTGAGAGAGAGAGCGCAAAAGAGGGGGGAGAGAGAGAGCGCAAAAGAGGGGGGGAGAGAGAGAGCGCAAAAGAGGGGGGAGAGAGTGCAAAAGAGGGGGGGAGAGAGAGAGTGCAAAAGAGGGGGGGAGAGAGAGAGTGCAAAAGAGGGGGGAGAGAGAGCACAAAAGAGGGGGGAGAGAGAGTGCAAAAGAGAGGGGGGAGAGAGAGAGCTCAAAAGAGAGGGGGAGAGAGAGAGCTCAAAAGAGAGGTGGAGAGAGAGAGCTCAAAAGAGAGGGGGAAAGAAAGCGCAAAAGAGAGGGGGAGAGAGAGCAAAAGAGAGGGGGAGAGAGAGCGCAAAAGAGGGAGAGAGAGAGAGCGCAAAAGAGGGGGGAGAGAGGGCGCAAAAGAGAGGGGTGAGAGAGATCAAAATAGAGGGGGAGAGAGCGCAAAAGAGAGGGGGAGAGAGCGCAAAAGAGAGGGGGGAGAGAGAGCAAAAGAGAGGGGGAGGGAGAGAGCGCAAGGGGTGGGACCGCTGTACCCTGCAAAAAATGGCCCGTGTGAACTGGCTTTAGGACTGGTGTAATAATAAAAAAAATAATTTATTTCCTTGAAATATCTTTTTTTGTATAGATAGAGTTAGGTTAAAATGTTAGGCTTGGTGGCGTGGAAGTGTTAGCCCAGTAGCTTCACAATGTGATGAAACCCTTGGGATTATTTCCTACCACACAAAAATTACCAATACCAAAAAAAAAATTGTGTAGCCAATTGGCACACATAGGCAAGAATCCCTGCTTGTTCTCTCCAGAAGTATTCTGAATACATTGTTATCAATGCACCAGAGAACTCTGGGTAACATATGCAAATGAGATAAACAGTATATTATGTTTTTTTGCAACCAGTTCTGTGTTTAAACACATAAATCCCCTTATTGGGTAGGTGAAGCAAAATCAATTTAGGAAATAACACTGTCATTAATGAAAATGAGTGACTGAAAAATAAAAAAATAAAACCTAAATAGTAGAGTAAATTACATTCTAGGGAAACATGATCAATTAATTAAAGGAGGACTATTTATTCTTTAATTCTACATTTTAACATTTTACTTATTTACATTAAAACACTGGTTGATAATTACTCTTCTTAAAGTGTAACCATGAATATCAGAATAATGTATTTCATTATGTCTTTGCTTGTCTCCTCCGTTTATAATTACCCTAAATAAATGCATTTCTGAGACCATATGGGTGACAAATTGCAGTTAAAATATTTTCATTTTATTTTAATCCTTATTCTCAGATGTTTGCACAACCAAAGGTCAGTTCAATACTTCAGAATACCACTGTCAGCATTAGTGGTGAATGAACAAGAGTTTATGGGGAAAAATATGAAAAACTGGCTGATAAGGTCATAAACTTCAACAGTTTTTATAAAGTTAATTGGCTTTTTTTTCTACAAAAGGCCAATGAACTTTGTCACACTTTGGTAAATGCCAATACATCAGAAGTATAGTTAGATAAAATGGCTAGGTGAGAAAATGCTGCTGCTAAAGTATCAAAATGGAAAATTATGATTCTAACATGATATTAAGTATTAGTGATATTACACAAAAACATATTTATCAATGATACAACTGATTTGGTCATTAAAAATTAATATTAATTTTGCAAAGCGTAAAATAATTCCCTCTGACAAGTACCAAAAAAAAAATATGGATTAGATTAAAATTAAGTGAAAGCTCTACACCACTTATTTTTATGTGAACAAATCTATATGTTGCCCATAAAATGTTAGAAACGACTCTTTTGTATAGCTTGTATTAAAATTACTTTTAAGGAGAAATAAAATACGAACAATACGTATTGTCTTCGAAGGAAAACTAATTAAGGAAAATAACAGCGACCTGAAGCTTTCCTTGGAGTGATTTTATTCTTGTCAATAAGACAAAAGACTGTGGGTTAGGTTAACCTACTAAACTGTAGGTTTTTTTAAGAATTAAAAAATGTAACAACAATCTAAGTTCAATTTTTAAACTAATCAGTTTCTAGCCAACATAAAATCAGACACAAATTCAAAGGGTATAAAAAGTTTAAGGAAAATTATCTGTGTATTTTTTCTTTAATGTTGAAAGATTCTCTAGTATTTACTGCTTTCTCTTATAGCTTTTGGGGGACAGAAGAAAGAATTAAATCTCTTTTGACATTTGAAAAATTATTCCCCTAAGCCATAATGGCCTGTTGTGCCGATTGAAAAGAAAGGACCCCTGGGTAGTTCTGGTATATAACAGTTAAGCTAGGACCCTTGTGGATTTAATATTACTTGAGATATAAAATTGTATGATAATAAATACAACCTTTCTGAATTAATACTGCTTCTCTGACCTGTACAGGAATGTTTCCTTACTTCTCTAAATATTAATAAAATTCAGTTTACAATACTATATACTTGTTTTTTTTTTAAATTGTACACCTAGCATATGACCTTAAAATATTTGTAAGAGTTGTAGGATAGAATTTAAAAGAGTAAACCAAATATATTTTCTAGAACTGAAATAGATACAGTATGTACTTGATGTATTTTTTGTCAAAGGATATTATTATGCAAAAATACTATTTTGAAATATTCGGTCTAAATGAAGTAATACATGTTCTCTGGATTTGTAATGATTCTAATGAGTCTATTTTAAACATTATACTATACACAGAAATGACAAGGGCACTATTAAGGCAAGCTTCTCAATTATTATTATTACTTCAGATACTAATTTGGTCAGTATCTATATATAGTCATATTATGAGAAGTGGTGCTAGCATTTAATACATATATTAATATATTAATGATAAAGCCTAAAACAGGCGAAACGCGTCAGGGGGGTTGTGTGGGGCGATGGGGTCCCTCAAGTGTTGTTAAATTTTAATATAAATCTATTATAGCTAACCATTACCAGCTAGAACAATATGAGCAGTGAATAGGTGATTAACGGTGATGCCGTTTACTGGGGAGAGTGGCAACATTGTATTGCAGTGGGGATTACAATGATTCAGAGAATACAGGGATCATTATATTGGAATACATCTAAGATATAAAAATAGCCTATGATATAATTCTTGCAAGCAATATACAATAACTATTACCACTGTGGATAAAGTGATAAAGGATAAAATGAACAATTTATCTTTGTGTATAAACATACCGGACATTGGGGCTGATTACAACTCTTACCTGTGAAACTATACATACAGACCTACTGAATATCGAAGCTGACATCAGCTTCCACTCACGTATAAAAAGTTTGATAAAAGCTATAAGCCATAAGATACAGCAGAGTTTATAATATAATAAAAGCACATAGTTTAAATCAGTGCTGGAATAATAACACAAATATCGCTACAATTAGTTGAAATACAACGTGATCCACAGAGCTTATACCCATATCAGCAGCAATTCAAGTGAAAATGATAGAAAATTGAATGGTGCGTGTATGAATTGTGTGTGTGATATCTGGAATAGTATTAAACAGAGGGTTCCAAATACTTGACATATGATTGCAGATAAACAGCAAAGCTAACACAGTGGCGCACAAAACACATTGCAGAGCATATGAATAAAATGCTGCATTTGACATTAGATTCAAAAGGATATAGCTATGAACACAGTATAATAAATAAAGGAATAGTCAAGCACATTCACACTGGATTTGGTTTACTTTGAAGATATGCTCATGTATATTAAACAATAAAACTTATAGGATACAATTATGGACACAGTATAATTATGAAAGGAGCAATTTAGCACACACAATAATCTTGACACCAAGTTTGGTACTAACTTTTTATTAGAAAAATATTGATATTGTTTGGATATATGTAACAACACAAATAATATGAATACAATAATCAATTGACAATATTGTTATGACCAGAAGTAATACAAGATTATAACTGCTTAAATTGTATGTTTTACATGGTAGTAATACATGAGTGTTGTCCAGCAGTGTATTGATTGCAGCTTATCAGGTGGCAATATAAGCACGCCTAATCCTTACAAGGAGAGAGACTAGATATATACATATTTTTATAACTAAAAATTAAGTATACCCACTGCAAGAAAGAAATACAAAGCATCTATTCAGCAATATAATTTTTTCCTCCAATTGGACGTGATCCCTCTGAGATATTTTATTTGCTTCCCTATTGCAAAAAAAGCAGTGGTGACACCTCTACAAAGGTACAAATTGTCACATATTCCAAACATAGTACATGCACCGTATCACTCACATAAATTGGTAATAGCTAATCAGTGGGAACTGAAAATAGATTAATGGTATAAAGGCCAGATTGATACAGAACAGATCTCACATTTATTTTAGTTACAAACGATAGAGAGATTTTTTAAATGTTTGTGTTTACCCATCTCTTAATTAAATTTAATAAAAGTTATATTTTAAATTAACCTTTGCCTCTACATACAAGTCTGGGCAAAGAGTGCTATTCAAGCATTTCTTTCTGGGGATTCTATATGCCAATTGTTCATGTAAGCTATTTTAAACATTACCTTACAGCTATATAAAGTATGAGATAATGTTTTATGTCCTAAAAAGCAAATTAAATTAGAACTTCAGAATATTCAGAGTATTTTTTTTAAATTATAAAATGAGCTATCTAGTTTGTTTAAACAGATTCATCATGGATGCATAGGGTTCCAAAGGAATACGCCTAGGCCCTTCTGATGTTAACCTTAAAGGGACACTAAACCCAATTTTTTTCTTTCATGATTCACATAGGATTCCAAAAACTTGGAGGAGAGCGGTATCCTTAAGTATAAAACATAGCTTTTATTTAATGCAACAGCATATAGTTTAAAAGTTCATGGTAACCCACAACAACATAGGTAAAAACATATCTTAGAACAGCTGTTTAGGAATAGCTTACGCGTTTCAGCACACAGGACGTAGTCATAGCTTGTCAGTACTCTATAAGCAAACACTACTTATTACCAGTCCTAAACTGCTATAGGTTAAAACTAAAATGATCACAGCTGTAAGATAATTAATGTAGAAAGTTAACACCCCCTGTACCTTAATCTGAACAGTCTATTCGTATACAAACTGAATCGAGTTTAACAATACTAAAACAGTATGAAGAAATACAATTCAAAGTTTCTTAGTAGAAAACGTGCATATATATATATATATATATATATATATATATATAGTGTACACATATAAATCTCTCTGCAAAAAATGACCCTAGGACTTATCATCAGAGGATAATATCGACAATCTTATCCAAAACCATTATCCAAAAACTTTAGCAAATTGCTTCTTTAGTCTCTGTAAATTCTAAGGAATAACCCAAGAAAAACATATACCACCTCCCAGGTGAATCAAACCTGGGTATTCTACTTCTTAAGTACTAGAAAAGCCCATTAGGCTATGGGGCAATGCAGACTATTAGTATGTACCTAGAGTATATAACACATATGTTTGAATAAAATTTTGAAAGAGATTAATTACGTAAATGATGGAAAATGTTTTAATAGGAATCGAACCTAAGAAAACTACTTCATAGGCTTAGAGTGAACCCACTTTACTTTGGTTTAAGTGAATGAAAGTAAAAAGATTTAATAATACTGTTTAGATTGGCTTGCTGCATTTATACCCTACGCTTGCCAATGGTTAATAAGATCGTATTCGGAATTAAATCCATAGGGGATTCTGGTTTCCAGTCTAAATATCCAGTACATCTCATTTTTGCTCAAAAGTTTTTACTTATCCCCACCTCTCTTGGGAAGTACAGACCTATCTTTCACTTGCCACCTAAAAGAGTCCAAACATTTATTATGATTATGTACAAAGTGTTGGACAAGTGGTATGGTAGATTTTCCTATTGTAATGGAGGAAAAGTGTTCTCTAATCCTGGAGCCTACATCACGTGTAGTTTGTCCTATATACTGCCTCTTACACAAAATACATGTAATGGCATATATGACAAAGGTGGAGTTACAGTTTACACAGTGTTTGATATTAAACTTTTCTTGAGTGACTTCAGACATGAATGTTTTAGATATCAATGCATAGTCACAAGGTTTGCATTTATTTCTACCACATCTATAAAAACCAAGGTGCTTAAGCCAAGAGCTCTTATTAGTTTCTAGGCATGGGAGGTCTGACGGAGAAACCATATTGGCAGTGGTTCTTCCTCGTCTAAATGAACATCAAATACTCTTGTCTACACATGATGTTAACTTGTCGTCAGCCACTAAAAGTTTGAAATGTTTTCAGATAGATATTGTTCAAATGATTCAGATAGAGCATGCAATTTTAAGCAACTTTCTAATTTACTCCTATTATCAATTTTTCTTTGTTTTGCTATCTTTACTTAAAAAGCAGGAATGTGATGAATAGGAGCCGGCCCATTTTTGGTTGAGAACCTAGGTTGTGCTTGCTTATTGGTGGGTAAATATAAGCCTCCAATAAGCAAGTGCTATCCATGGTGCTGAACCTAAAATGGGCTGGCTGCTAAGATTTACATTCCTGCTTTTAAAATAAAGATAGCAAGTGAACAAAGAAAAATTGATAATAGGAGTAAATTAGAAAGTTAATTAAAATTGCATGCTCTATCTGAATCATGAAAGAAAAAAAATTGGGTTCAGTGTCCCTTTAAACATGGGGTAATAAAACAATTTTTTTCCTCTTAGATAAAAAAAAATTCTATAAGAATATTGATAAAAAAAAACTGCATTAATAAATAAGAATTTATATATATATATATATATATATATATATATATATATATATATATATATATATATATATATATATATATACAGTGTATATATATATATATATAATAGTTATTAAAACAAATATGACCTTGACATTTTTTTATTTATTTTTTTATAAATTTGTCAGCATTTATTTTTGTTGTTAGAACTGCTCAATACTATTTTCTGCACTTAGTAGTTAAAAACAAACAAAAAAAAACTCACTAGTATAGCTTAAATAGCAGAGGTAACATTAAAACGTACAAATGTTTTTTTATTTGCAAAATTTACAGTAATAGTGGTTACATCTAAGATTTTCAAAACATTGGCCAAGATTCATAAACCCATATAATGTTGTTCTAGGGGATCTCATTGTGAGACAATGTTCAAAATTAATTTAACATCACTTTACCTATATTTTGTACAGTTTCATTAGTTTCCGCTCCTGACTTTAACTTTTATAGGTGCTTTAGGTGCCTAATAAATTATATCTCACACATTAAATGAAAACCGCTAGCAACACATTTGCAAAATGCTTTATGTGACTGTTTATATTTATAAAATACTTGAATGTCTGCTTTGTTATACTAAAGTAGTTTTAATGGATAAATCTGAAAAGTGTGTTGGAGATCTTGCAGATTTGAATGAGGAGTTGATCATGGGGTTTTCCTAGTATGTGGAACTCTATTATCCCTATGGAATATCTTTTCTCCTGTTTGTGTCTCTTTATTTAAAACTTACAAGGGTGTCACATTTGTATTTTTTTTTTTTATTTATTTTTTTTAACAGTTTATATTTTACGTGTTAGAGTGGACTGTTTTGTAGATTTTTTTATTTTTATTTTAAAGTATTTACGCAATGTCAATACCTTTCAAATAGATCATGTACTATACATCAAGATGATGCTCCTTGATTGTAATAGAGAGCGATTTATAACTTGTAGATATGATGGGGGGTGGGGGAATAATTTTGAATGCCACAGTTTTCAAGTTGCAAGATTTTTTTTAGGGTTTAATTGACTTTAGGACATTGTCTCTGTAGTTTGTATGTTGTGCTCATGCTTTAAAATAAGAGAGTTACAGTTCTAGAAATTCTAGTAAAAAAGTTCTTCAAGCCATGAGCACAAATGCTCCAAGCTTAGGAAATAAACTATGTGAACTCACTTCAATAATGACTAGGGAAAACTTGAATATAGTAGCTATAACAGAATCATGGTATAATGAATTTCATGACTGGGACATAGTCATACCTTGGTACAAGTTATTACAAAAAAAGTAGGAAAGAAAGGTGGAGGAGTTCAAAAGAAAAAGATGAGAACGGCGCTCAAAGCTGGGAAGGGTAAAAATGTTTATAAAAGTGTGTTTCCCACTGTGTTACTTGAGAATAACACTATTTACAAAGTATCAAAAATATTATGGGGTCCATTTATTATTGTGGGGACGGAAATGATCCGCTATAGTGAACCATGTCCGCCACACATCGATAAATGCCGACAGCATACGCTGTTGGCATTTATTATTGTACCAGAAGTTCTTGTGAACTGCTGGTGCAATACCACCCCCTGCAGATTTGCAGCCAATCGGCTGCTAGGAGAGGGTGTCAATCAACTTGATCGTATCCGATCGGGTTGATTTCTGTCCGCCGCCTCAGAGCAGGTGGACAGGTTATGGAGCAGCGTTCTTTAGACCGCTGCTTCATAACTTGT
Source organism: Bombina bombina (assembly GCF_027579735.1). Lineage (NCBI taxonomy): Eukaryota > Metazoa > Chordata > Amphibia > Anura > Bombinatoridae > Bombina > Bombina bombina. Next base: position 818,154,649 of record NC_069499.1, on the reverse strand, counting down.
GTTTCTGTCGAGCCTGAAGGCTTGTCAGAAACATGGGGCATCAAGCTCCATTTGGAGTTTGATAAATAGACCTCTATGAATTTATTACATAAATTAATACACGTAAAAGCCTATATAGTACTGATAAAATGTTGTGGCCACAACTAGAGAAAAGATTAAAAATAAGTAAAAATAATAAATACAAATGAATATTTCAGAGAATGCAGTAAATGTACTATATATATATATATATATATATATATATATATATATATATATATATATATAATTCAAATAAATGATCATACCGCTATAGCAAAGTAAATCACAAAATAACAATAGTCACAAATAATGGACCAATGATCTCTGTGTGGTACAAAGAGTCGATCGTTAATAAGTAATAGTTCAAGTTCAACATGATTGTAAATCTGTAGTAGTTCAACAGAGACGTAAGAGTATTTGGAATGATATTGTGTCCATATCAAGCAACCTTTAGGTTGTATGTTCGGCAAAATAATGTATTGAAATTCCTAGTGTAATAGTATTACACTGTCACCTTACCAGACTTCTGAGAGGTTTTCGCTACTGGTTTAGGGAAGGTGAGTGTTCCGCCTGGATGTTCGGTGTGTGAGCTGGTGTAGCCATTGTATTTAATCACGTGTCCCACAGTGGCCTCTAAGGTAACCGGTGACGTCAGGCATATGAGAGCTTTTGAAAAGTTGAAAGCGCCAAAAATTATCCAGCTGCCAATCTATCTGACTGATAGATATTTGTAATCCGAAAAGGTTTGGAGTCACTTCTACGCGTTTCGGCTCTCCTCTGAGCCTTTATCAAGATGACTCCATTTTGATTGTATCACATATTTATACTCTTGTGAATTAATTACAGAATTTCCCATTAATGATGTTGTTAAAGAGATATTACACAATTAATTGTGGGAAAATGTTGCTGATATATCCAATTGGAATAGTGTACATTTGAATGACATTTTAATACATATTGTTCCATAGATTCTTGTACCCACATTATAGTAGGACATTGCAGTAAAAAGCATATATTTAGGGATGTATGTCTTAGAAGAACCATAGGGGTTAGAATACATTTCAGTATATGCTGAAAAGATGATCTCTAAAAACAATTAAAACATTCTAAAAAAATAAGTTATAAATACATTATATATATATATATATAAACATGTATAAGAAATATATAAATAATATATACATTGAAGTTATATACAAAAATGTATATATATACAGTATATATACTCCATAACATATCTATGAAGGGCAAATCAAACTATATATAGAGATTTTATCATTTTAGAATCAGAATATATATACAGTTTCTCACAAAAGTGAGTACACCCCTCACATTTTTGTAAATAATTTATTATATCTTTCATGTGACAATACTGAAAAAATGACACTTTGCGACAATGGAAAGTAGTGAGTGTACAGTGTAAATTTGCTGTCCCCTCAAAAAAACTCAACACACAGCCATTAATGTCTAAACTGTTGGCAACAAAAGTGAGTACACCCCTAAGTGGAAATGTCCAAATTGGGCCAAATTAGTCATTTTCCCTCCCCGGTGCCATGTGACTCATTAGTGTTACAAGATCTCAGGTGTGCATAGGGAGCAGGTGTGTTAAATTTGGTGTTATCACTCTCACACTCTCTCATACTGGTCACTGGAAGTTCAACATGGCACCTCATGGCAAATAACTCTCTGAGGATCTGAAAAAAATAATTGTTGCTTCACATAAAGATGGCCTAGGGTATAAGAAGATTGCCAAGACCCTGAATCTAAGCTGCAGCACTGTGAGCAAGACCATACAGCGGTTTCACAGGTCAGGTTGCACTCAGAACAGGACTAGCCATGGTCCACCAAAGAAGTTGAGTGCACATGCTCAGCGTCATATCCAGAGGTTGTCTTTGGGAAATAGACGTATGAGTGCCGCCAGCATTTCTGCAGAGGTTGAAAGGTTGGGGGGGTCAGCCTGTGAGTGCTCAGACCATACGCTGCACACTGCATCAAATTGATCTACATGGCTGTCATCCCAGAAGGAAGCCTTTCTAAAGATGATGCACAAGAAAGCCCGCAAACAGTTTGCTGAGGACAAGAAGACTAAGGACATGGATTACTGGAACCATGTCCTGTGATCCGATGAGACCAAGATAAACTTATTTGGTTTAGATGGTGTCAAGCGAGTGTCGTGGCAACCAGGTGAGGAGTACAAAGACAAGTATGTCTTGCCTACAGTCAAGCATGGTGGTGGGAATGTCATGGTCTGGGCCTGCATGAGTGCTGCCGGCACTGGGGAGCTACAGTTCATTGAGGGAACCATGAATGCCAACATGTACTGTGACATACTGAAGCAGATCATGATCCCCTCCCTTCGGAGGGCAGTATTCTAACATGATAACGACCCAAACACACCTCCAAGATGACTACTGCCTTGCTAAAGAAGCTGAGGGTAAAGGTGATGGACTGGCCAAGCATGTCTCCAGGCCTAAACCCTTTTGAGCATCTGTGGTGCATCCTTAAACGGAAGGTGGGGGAGTGCAAGGTCTCTAACATCCACCAGCTCCGTGATGTCATCATGGAGGAGTGGAAGAGGACTCCATTGGCAACCTGTGAAACTCTGGTAAACTCCATGCCCAAAAGGGTTAAGGCAGTGCTGGAAAATAATGGTAGCCACGCAAAATATTGACACTTTGGGCCCAATTTGGACATTTCTCCTTAGGGGTGTACTAACTTTTGTTGCCAATGGTTTAGACATTAATGTCTGTGTGTTGAGTTATTTTGAGGGGACAGCAAATTTACACTGTTATAAAGGCTGTACACTCACTACTTTACATTGTAGCGAAGTGTCATTTCTTGAGTATTGTCACATGAAAAAATATAATAAAATACACTTAGGTGGGAGTACTTATCTTGCATCTATTATCTACATGGTTTTATTCTGTACAAACTAGTGAGGTATTAGAGTATGCTCTAGAATTCTACAAACTCCTAACATGTTAAATTTGGTCATTTTAGGATTTGTAGTATATATATATATATATATATATATATTTTAGACATCCTTAATTAAATGGATTGAGGTCTAGTTCTGCGTTTAAACCATTAGGTGTAAGGGAGTTAAAATTAACAATTAGTTCAGCTTCTGTGTATAAAAGATCTTTAGTTATATCTCCTCCTCCCCAGGGGTACACTTTACTTAGACACCAATATAGGAGACCTTCTGTTTTTTTATTATGATAATCTTTGAAGTGTTTCGATAATAGGTGATCCTCATAACCCCATTCTATGTTAAAAAGGATACTAAACCGCAAAAAAATAATAATTCATGATTCGGATAGAGCAGGCAATTTTAAGCCGCTTTCTAATTTACTTCTATTATCAATTTTTCTCCGTTCTCTTGCTATTTTTATTTAAAAAAGCAGGAGTAAAATTTTGGAGACGGCCCATTTTAGGTTGAGAACCTGGGTTGCGCTTGCTGATTGGATGGCTAAATGCAGGCACCAATCAGCAAGCCCTATCCAGGGTACTGAACAAATATAGGCTGGCTCCAAAGCTTTCATTCCTGCCTATTCAAATAAAGATAGCAAGAGAACAAAGAACATTTGATAATAGGAATAAATTAGAAAGCTGCTAAAAACTGCATGCTCTATCTGAATCATGAAAGAAAAAAAAAATGGGGTCAGTATCCCTTTAAGAAGGTGTTGCCTAATCCTATCATTTAGGGGTTGTCCAATTTGTCCTAAATACAGTTTTTGACATGGACATTGGATTAAATAGACTATGTTTTTGTCTGTACACCTGATGATATCTTTTATTCTATATTTAAAATTAGTTTGGCTTGAGTTACTAAGTTTGCACTTATTTCTAAATTTATAGGCTTTACATGAGTAGCATGAGTAGAAACCTTCTCATTTGTTTCCTTCTAGGTCCAAAAAAAAGTTGCCTTTCTTTATAAAGTCGCTAGGAGCAAGTATATTTTTTAAGTTTTTTGCTTTTTAAAAAATTAGCCTAGGTTTATCTTCTACAATTTCACATAAAAAAGGGTATTTTCTAAACAAATGCCAATGTTTACTCAGGACTTTCTTCACTAGTCTGTGGTCTGAATTATAATTTGTAATGAATACAGTATCAAACTTTTTAGATTGTTCATCTAGATTTTTCTTCCCATTTTGTTTTTTTAATTTGTAGTAGATTATCTCTATTTCTTTCCTCGGCTTAATTTTTTGCTTCATATATTAAATCTTTTTTATATTTTTTTTCTTTAAATTTTGTTTCTAGAATGGCAGCTTGATGTTTATAGTCATCTAGAGAAGAGCATTTTTTTCTTAGTCTTAAGAACTATCCCTTTGGGATATTGAGTTTCCATTGTTCTAAATGGCAGCTTGTTGAGTATACATAATTATTAGCATCAACTTTTTTTGAAAACATAATTTATGTAAGAACTTACCTGATAAATTGATTTCTTTCATGTAATTGGCAAGAGTCCATGAGCTAGTGACGTATGGGATATACAATCCTACCAGGAGAGGCAAAGTTTCCCAAACCTCAAAATGCCTATAAATACACCCCTCATCACACCCACAATTCAGTTTAATGAATAGCCAAGTAGTGGAGTGATAAAGAAAGGAGTAAAAAGCATCAACAAAAGAATTTGAAATGAATTGTGGTTTATACAAAAAATCATAACCACCATAAAAAGGGTGAATTTATCAGGTAAGTTCTTACATAAATTATGTTTTCTTTCATGTAATTGGCAAGAGTCCATGAGCTAGTGACGTATGGGATAGTAATACCCAAGATGTGGAACTCCACAGAAAAGCTACTAGAGAGGGAGGGATAAAATAATAACAGCCATTTTTCGCTGAAAAAAATAAATCCACAACCCAAAATATCAGTTTTTATTCTCATAATGAAAAAAAACTCAAACATAAGCAGAGGAATCAAACTGAAATTGCTGCCTGAAGAACTTTTCTACCAAAAACTGCTGAGTTCCGGTAAGCCTTTGATAAAGCCATAGCAGGTGAAATGCGCATCAGGCGTTTTCTTTTCTTTTGAGCTGGCATCCATCATACCATTTGTGTTGATATATGTAGACTTAATGTTGTAATATAATACTTAACCCTATTTTGCTACTCAGAAACTGCGCTTATATTTATTAGTCATAATTGTGGCGTGAGCTCGTCTCACCCCCCTTACAATTGTTTGGCGCTTTTCTTTGTGGTTGATTTTTTGGCTACTCACTTTTGTATCAAGCTGCTAATTCAAGTTTCTATAGTGTATCTGTTATTCCCCCTAGCCCTTGTGCTGTACCCCCCTTAACTTGATATTTTCTCTCTATATGAGAGGCTTTATTGATAAGAATGTATGTTTATTTACCAATTCAGGGCTTCCTTTGGTAATTCGCTTAACACATATTATTTGATATAATTTGTTGCACTCCTCGGACTTGCACCTTTATTTAGGAGATCACTGTGGGACTGTCTACTGCAGTCACTATTAATTTGTACTGGTGCATGCCCTGGATTTGATTTTTGCAGCTTTTTGCTTGTAGCCAGTCTAGCAAACTGAATAGTCAACCTACTGATTGTTTATCCCTTACTCAGTTTGGCTGCCAGCTCTAATACAATCTTAATCTAAGTTTTAATACACCACACTTTCTTAATTTCTATCATTCAATAGCATGATTGTTTTATATACCCTTAATAAAAGTTATATTTTATAATCCACTAAGACCTCTCTGCTCCCACATGCATGGGCATGTCAATAATTATAGATACTGCCTTTCTTGAGGGCTCAATCTTTTGTCCATTTTTCTTTTGCCTTTGTATATACTTTAAACTATAGGACAATGAGCACCCCCCGCATTACATGTTAAATCTCTATAGTAATAGATTCAACCTAGAAATTTCTAGATTTTTGATAGAAAGTATTATTTGAGGGGCTATATTTGAGAATTTTCCCTAAAAACTATTATATACAAATATCAGTTTCTGAGATTCTCTAGAAAAAAAGAATCTCAGAAACTGATAGTGATCTGAATGAATCGGAATATGAAGATATGCATCCTGTAAGCCTATTGTGGACATATAATGCCCTTGCTGAAAAAAAGGCAGAATAGTCCTTATAGTCACCATTTTGAAAGTTAACACTCTTACATAACAATTCAAAATTTTTAGATCCAGAACTGGCCTGAATGAACTTTCTTTCTTTGGGACAGTGAATAGATTTGAATAAAACCCCTGAAACGGAACTGGTATGATTGCCCCTGAAAGCTCAATGTCTGAAACACACTTGAAAAAAGCTTGAGCCTTCACTGGATTTGCTGGGATGCATGAGAGAAAAAATCTTCTCACAGGGTGTCTGAATCCTATTCGGTACCCTTGAGAGACAATACTCTGAATCCATTGATTTTGGACACAATCTGCCCAAATGTCTTGAAAGAATCTTAATCTGCTCCCTACCAGCTGAGCCAGAATGAGGGCCGCACCTTCATGCGGACTTGGGGGCTGGCTTTGGTTTCTTAAATGGATTGGATTTACTCCAACTTGAAGAAGGTTTCTAATTGGAACCAGATTCTTTGGGTGAAGGATTAGGTTTATGTTCCTTATTTTGTCGAAAGGAACGAAAACGATTAGAAGCTTTAGATTTACCCTAGGTCTTTTATCCTGAGGCAAAAAACTCCCTTCCCTCCAGTGACAGTTGAAATAATGGAATCCAACTGAGAACCAAATAACTTATTACCTTGGAAAGAAAGAGATGGTAATATACACTTAGATACCATGTTAGCATTCCAATATTTGAGCCACAAAGTACTTCTAGCTAAAATAGCTACAGACATAGATTTAACATCAATTTTGATAATACCAAAAATGGCATCACAGATAAAATGATTAGCATGTTGAAGCAAACGAACAATGTTAGACAAATCAGGATCCATTTCCTGTTTCGCTAAACTTTCCAACCAAAAAGTTGATGCAGCTGCAACATCAGCCATAGAAGTGGCAGGCCTGAGAAGATGGCCAGAATATAAATAAGCTTTCCTTAGATAAGATTCCTATAAATTTCCTATCTAAAAGATCTTTAAAAGAAGTACTATCTTCCATAGGAATAGTAGTACATTTAGCAAGAGTAGAAATAGCCCTATCAACTTTGGGGATCTTTTCCCAAAACTTCAATCTAACTGCTGGCAAAGGATACAGTTTTTTAAAACCTTGAAGAAGGAATTAAATAAGTAACAGGCCTATTCCATTCCTTAGAAATCATATCAGAAATAGCATCAGGAACTGGAAAAACCTCTGGAGGAACCACAGGAGGTTTATAAACAGAATTTAAACATTTACTAGTTTTAATATCAAGAGGACTAATTTCCTCAATATCCAATGTAATCAACACCTCTTTAACAAGGAACAAATATACTCCATTTAAAATAAATAAGTAGATTTGTCAGTGTCAATATCTGAGGAATTATCTTCTGAATCAGATAGATCCTCATCAGAGGAGGAGAATTCAGTATGTTGTTGGCCTTTTGAAATTTCATCAACTTTATGAGAAGTTTTAAAAGACCTTTTATGTTTGTTAGAATGCGGGATGGCAGACAAAGCCTTCTGAATTGCACCAGCAACAAAATCTTTTATATTCACAGGTATATCATGTACATTAGATGTTGAAGGAACAACAGGCATTGTACTATTACTGATGGACACATTCTCTGCATGTAAAAGCTTATCATGACAACTATTACATACCACAGCTGGAGCTATAATCCCCACAAATTTACAGCAAATGCACTTAGCTTTGGTAGAACTGTTATCAGGCAGCAGGATTCCAACAGTGGTTTCTGAGACAGGATCAGATTGAGACATCTTGCAAATGTAAGAGAAAAAACAACATATAAAGCAAAATTATCAATTTCCTTATATGGCAGTTTTAGGAATAGGAAAAAATTGCAAACAACATAGCCCTCTGACATAGAAAAAGGCAAGAGGCACATAGGAATGGGGTTTTAAATAATGAAATTATTTGGTGTTAAGTATGACGCACAACGTAAACTGAACATTTTTTGGCGCTAACATTATTCGGAAATGACACACTCGCGTCATTGAAGACGCAACCTTTGCAAGAAACTCAACGTCAACTAAGACGCCGGAAATGACGAATTTGCGTCATCGGACATACCTTCACGCCCAAAAAATTCTCGCGCCAAGAATGACGCAATAAACTTTGACATTTTGCGCCCTCGCAAGCCTAATTTTGCCCGCAATTGAAAAAAGACTATACCCCAGGTAAGAAAAATATTTTCCTAAATATGAAACTGATAGTCTGCAAAAGGAAATATACATAAACCTGACTCATGGCAAATAAAAGCACAATATATTTAGAACTTTATATTAAAACATAAAGTGCCAAACCATAGCTGAGAGTGTCTTAAGTAATGAAAACATACTTACCGAAAGACACCCAACCACATACTAGTACTGAAGATTAATCTCTACGACTACGAATATTTTTACAGAGGATGAGCTTTTGTTGGCACTATCAAAAATAAATGTAAAAAATTCAGTGGGTCCTAATAATATTCATCCAAGGGTTTTAAAGGAACTTTGATCAGTGATAACTGCTCAATTAACTGATCTGTTAATCAGTTACAGTCAGGAGTTGTTCCAGATTATTGGAGAATAACAAATATCTTAATAAAAAAGGCAGTATGGAAGAATCTGGTAACTACAGGCCACTTAGTTTAACTTCAGTAGTAGAAAAATTAATGGGAAGTCTCTTAAAACAAAGAATTATAACTTACAGTATATAAAGACAACCCATTTAGAGGTCCAAAATCTGCATGGTTTTTACTTCAGTGAGATCATTTCAGACTAATCTAATAGAATTTGATTATGTAACAAAAGTATTAAACCATGGTGGAGCAACTGATGTAAGATATCTAGATTTCAGTAAAGCATTTGACTCTATCCCGCACAACAAACTAATTCACAAACTGTATCTCCTTGGACTAGACTCAAAAACTGTGAACTGGATAGAATGCTGGCTGAAGGATAGAAACAGAGTGTATTAGTAAATGGAATAAATTCATTAGAGCGGGGTGTTACTAGTGGTGTTCCTCAGGGATCAGTTCTGGGGCTTGCTTTGTTTAACATATTTATCAGAGATATCAGTAAAGGGCTACAGGGGAATGCATGTCTGTTTGCAGATGATACAAAAATTTGTAATAGAGTAGATGTTCCAGGGGGGAGTAGACAAGATGAAAAGTGATATACAAAAATGGAAGGATGGGAAAAATGACTAAGAGATAAGTTTAACACTGCAAAGTGTACAATTATGCACTTAGGGAAGACAAATCCAAACATTATTTACAGACTCAATGACAATTTTTGACTGTTACAAATACGAAATAGGACTTGGGAATTATGATTTCAGGTGATTTACAATTTAGTAAATAATGTAGTATTGCAGTCAGTAAGGCCAGTAGAATGCTTAGCTGTATTGGTAGAGGTATTAGCAGCAGAAATAGTATGGTTCTTATGTCACTTTATAGATCATTAGTTAGTCCTAATCTTAAACATTGTGTGCAGTTATGGAGGCAATGGGGCCAATTTACTAAGCAGCTAATGCTGCTCATTCCACACGAGCTGGAAAGCTCGCCAGAATCAGGAGTTAAGAAGCAGTGGTGATAAGACTGCTGCTCCTTAACCTGTTAGGGATGATTGACACCCCTGCTAGTGGTGGATTGGCTATGAATGTGCAGGGGGCAGCATTGCACAAGTATTTCACAAGAAATGGTTGTGCAATGATAAATGCTGACATCATGTCCACCCAACGCTTAATCGGCCCCCATATCTCTAGAAGGATATAATCAAACTGGAATCTGTGCAAAGGAGGGCTACCAAAATGGTACATGGTCTAAAAAATAAAACCTATTAGGAGAGGCTCAAAGACCTAAATATGTATAGCGGAGAGGAGAGAAGAGAAGAGAAAGAGGTGATATGATAGCAACTTTAAAGTATAATAAAGGGCTTAGTAAAGCTAAGACTGTGAGTATTTTTTATAAAAAGAAAAATTCAAGATCAAGGGGTCATGATCTAAGGTTGAAGGGTAGTAGATTCAGGAGTAATTTTCTGAAGCACTTCTTTACAAAAAGGGTGATTGATTTATGGAATAACCTTCTATTTGAGGTGGTAATGACAAACACTGTGGGGGACTTTAAGAATGCCTGGGAAAACAAATTTAAATGTTCCACAAATGGTCAGCATGAATACCAAATAGCGGGCAACGAATATTTAAAATACAAAGGTTTTTGAAGATTCGCGACAAAAGAATCGGCCAAAACATATTTTTCGCCCCTTCAACACTTCTTGTTGTCAATCATACTTATTTAATGCTAGATTAAGAGTGGAGCACTAACAGTTATGCAAAAGCAAATAGGGGTTTATCCCGGGTGTTTGCGTGCATTGGGTTTACTGATCGCGTTACAAGTTGAAAGTAAACGCGATCACTTGAGCGCAATCGAAGTTAAAATGCTTCAGGTTAGCGCAACCTCAGAGCTCTGGTTGACTGTTTCAAGAAACAGAAAAGTTTCATAAAACACATCAAAAATACTCGTAATAGTAGAGTTACACGCATAATAACACTAATACAAAATATTTTAAAAAATTATTGCACAAAAAAGTCAAAAGAGATCAAAGATATGAGGTCTTAGGTGTTAGAAAAAAAAAGGCAGACAAACGACTTTAACATTGAAATACATACATATACATGTCTAAGTATGTATATGTATGTATATGTATGTTTGTATATATATATATATATATATATATATATATATATATATCAGCAAAGTATGGGAGTCACTCACAGGATCACCCTGTGAGTGACTCCCTTACTTTGCTGATTTGTATTTCACTTGGAGTGCACCCGGGGCACCATGGGCCGGTTTTGGGCCTTTACAATTTACCAGGAGTGCTTCTACTATCCACCTTTGCTATATATATATATATATATATATATATACAGATATATACACATAACTGCAAAGGACTCTAATGTACTTTTATGTATGTGTTCATATTCATTTAAGTAGATGACAATATGGAAAAAAACATATTTATGACCTTCGTCTCTTTCCTTTAGGGTTTGTCAGAAGTGCATGATTCCTATTTATTAACACTTGAATGTCCTTGCCTAATATTTACAAATTAAACAAATATGATGATTTTTGAAACGCATAATGTTATAGAATGGGGAAAAGAGGAAGTGTGAACAATAATTTAGTAGACTAACTTTCTTTTCATAAGTTAGTATGAACCATCTAAATATCACAGATCCCCATGCATGTCAAATTCCTGGGGGGAAAAAATCCCCAAAATCTTTAAAATCGCATGCTCTATATGAATCCTGGGGAAAAACATGTGTTTCCTACTTGCTAATTTACTTCCATTATCAATTTTTCTTTGTTCCCTAGGTATATTTTGATGAAAAGGAGGGATGTATGCTAAGGGGTCAGCCCATTTCTGGAGCACTATATTGCAGCAGTTTTGCAAGAATGTTATCCATTTTCAAGACCACTAGATGGCAGCACTATTTCCTGCCATGAAGTGCTTCAGATGCCTACCTAGGTATCTCTTCAACACAGAATATCATGGGAACAAAGCACATTTGAAAATAGAAGTAAATTGTAAACTTTTTTAAAAAAAAATTTGTATGCTTTGTCTGAATAAAAAAAAGAAACTTTGCGTTTCATATCCCTTTAATATTGAGGCCTAGATTTAGAGTTGGGGGGTAGCCGTCAAAACCAGCGTTAGAGGCTCCTAACGCTGGTTTTTACCGCCCGCTGGTATTTGGAGTCAGTCAGGAAAGGGTCTAACGCTCACTTTGCAGCCGCAACATTTCCATACCGCAGATCCCCCTACGCCATTTGCGTATCCTATCTTTTCAATGGGATCTTCTTAACGCCGGTATTTAGAGTCTTGGCTGAAGTGAGCGTTAGAAATCTAACGACAAAACTCCAGCCGCAGAAAAAAGTCAGTAGTTAAGAGCTTTCTGGGCTAACGCCGGTTTATAAAGCTCTTAACTACTGTGCTCTAAAGTACACTAACACCCATAAACTACCTATGTACCCCTAAACCGAGGTCCCCCCACATCGCCGCCACTCTATTAATTTTTTTTAACCCCTAATCTGCCGACCGCACACCGCTGCCACCTACGTTATCCCTATGAACCCCTAATCTGCTGCCCCTAACACAGCCAACCCCTATATTATATTTATTAACCCCTAATATGCCGCCCCCAACGTCGCCGCTACCTACCTACACTTATTAACCCCTAATCTGCCGACCGGACCGCACTGCTACTATAATAAATGTATTAACCCCTAATCGCCTCACTCCCGCCTCAATAACCCTATAATAAATAGTATTAACCCCTAATCTGCTCTCCCTAACATCGCCGACACCTAACTTCAAGTATTAACCCCTAATCTGCCGACCGGAGCTCACCGCTACATTTTTTAACCCCTAAAGCTAATTCTAACCCTAACACCCCCCTAAGTTAAATATAATTTTATTCTAACAAAATAAATTAACTCTTATTAAATAAATTATTCCTATTTAAATCTAAATACTTACCTGTAAAATAAACCCTAATATAGCTACAATATAAATAATAATTATATTGTAGCTATTTTAGGATTAATATTTATTTTACAGGCAACTTTGTATTTATTTTAACCAGGTACAATAGCTATTAAATAGTTAATAACTATTTGATAGTTACCTAGTTAAAATAATTACAAAATTACCTGTAAAATAAATCCTAACCTAAGTTACAATTAAACCTAACACTACACTATCAATAAATAAATTAAATAAACTACCTACAATTATCTACAATTAAACCTAACACTACACTATCAATAAATTAATTAAATACAATACCTACAAATAAATACAATTAAATAAACTAACTAAAGTACAAAAAATAAAAAAGAACTAAGTTACAAAAAATAAAAAAATATTTACAAACATTAGAAAAATATTACAACAATTTTAAACTAATTACACCTACTCTAAGCCCCCTAATAAAATAACAAAGCCCCCCAAAATAAAAAAATGCCCTACCCTATTCTAAAATGAAAATAGAAAAGCTCTTTTACCTTACCACCCCTGAAAAGGGCTCTTTGAGGGGCATGCCCCAAAGAATTCAGCTCTTTTGCCTGTAAAAAAAAACCATACAATACCCCCCCCCAACATTACAACCCACCACCCACATACCCCTAATCTAACCCAAACCCCCCTTAAATAAACCTAACACTAAGCCCCTGAAGATCTCCCTACCTTGTCTTCACCACACCGGGTCCCGATCTGTCCAGAAGAGCCTCCGAAATCTTCATCCAAGCCCAAGCAGCGGCTGAAGAAATCCATCATCGGGCTAAAGTCTTGATCCAAGTGGGCGCTGAAGAAGTCCATCATCGGGATGAAGTCTTCTATGAAGCGGCATCTTCAATCTTCTTTCTTCCGGAGCCATCATCTTCCAGCCGACGCGGATCCATCCTCTTCTACTGACGCCTACTCGCCGAATGACAAACATCTTCATCCAAGCCGCATCTTCTATGTTCTTCAATCCGATGACGACCGGCTGATCTTCAAGACCTCCAGCGCGGATCCATCCATCTTCACCGACGACTTCCCGATGAATGGCGGTTCCTTTAAGGGACGTCATCCAAGATGGCTTCCCTCGAATTCCGATTGGCTGATAGGATTCTATCAGCCAATCGGAATTAAGGTAGGAAAATTCTGATGGAATCAGCCAATCAGATTCAAGTTCAATCCGATTGGCTGATCCGATCAGCCAATCAGATTGAGCTCGCATTCTATTGGCTGTTCCGATCAGCCAATAGAATGCGAGCTCAATCTGAGGGGTGTTTAGATTGAGCTAGGGGTGTTTAGACTCGGGTACATGTTAGAGTGTTAGGTGCAGACGTAGGAAGTGTTTCCCAATAGGAAACAATGTAGCTGCGTTAGGAACTGAACTCTGCTTTTTTGCAGGTGTCAGGTTTTTTTTCAGCTCCAACAGCCCCATTGTTCCCTATGGGGGAATCGTGCACGAGCACGTTTTTTAAGCTGGCCGCGTCCGTAAGCACCGCTGGAATTTAGAGTTGCAGTGGCGGTAAATATGCTCTACACTCCCTTTTTGGGGCCTAACGCAGCCCTTCTGTGAACTCTAAATACCAGTGGTATTTAAAAGGTGTGGGAGAAAAAAAGCCAGCGTAGCTAACGCACCCCTTTGGCCGCAGAACTCTAAATCTAGCCGTTAGTGATTACCTTCTCTCTCTAGACTAGTAAACTATATACTATCTATCTATCTATCTATCTATCTATCTGTCTGTCTGTCTGTCTGTCTGTCTGTCTGTCTGTCTGTTTATCTAGTCTTTAATTCATGTACAACCAATGAAATATGAAATAATATCTACATTGTTTTATTCACCTTTGTGACATATATTTATTTATACTGTCAACTCAAAGAGTTAGTATGAATATATTCTAGATTATAAAGGAGAACAAATAAAGCACATTTTAGTATATTATAATTATGTAAACAAATAGCATGTAACCTCATCTGGTCACCAACACACACATTTTATTTTCAAGCCCATTTTGTCACAACACTCACATCACTTCTGTTTGCAAACACCAATTTGTAATCTGCAGTTTTCTCTCATTCTTTTTCCTTCATGTTTTTTCCTCTTACATAATCCTTTTTAAACAGCATTTATCATGCTGACTTGACCTCTGACTCTCCTAATCCACTTCCTTAACC